>NW_027507902.1:0-708786 GCF_037356315.1 Lithobates pipiens
AATAACGGTGGAGGAAGGACGGAGGGATAACGGTGGAGGAAGGATGGAGGAATAACGGTGGAGGAAGGACGGAGGGATAACGGTGGAGGAAGGACAGAGGGATAACGGTGGAGGAAGGACGGAGGGATAACGGTGGAGGAAGGACGGAGGGATCGGCCTCATTATAACCGTCCAGCATGTGTTGCAGGGACTATGAGGACTGGATGGGATATAAGTCCTTCATGTGACACGCTACATGTGGGTGACATGTGACACGCTACATGTGGGTGACATGTGACACGCTACATGTGGGTGACATGTGACTTTGGGGGATTCTTCTGGGAGGGGGAGGGGTCTCGGGTCGGAGGTTGTCTGGCAGATCTCGGGAGATAATAGGTTTCTAGTTGTGGGCGGTAATTGTGCGGTCACAGGCAGTCGCCTCATTAGCACGGAATCAGCGTTCCTGTGAGCAGTTTATTGATGAGAAGGAGACGGATATAATGATATCAGACGTCTTGGCCGCTCTTTTTCCGCCCCCGCGCTCACTTCTCCCGTCTTTACCTTGAGAAATGTTAATTGGCCTCCAGAGCGGTTTGTGGTTGATAAACATTCATGAATGAATCAGCCGCGGCCGGTGTTCTGCCTAATAGAGTCCGCCTATCAAATGCTGTCCGCTCCGTACTGCGCATGCGCAGTACGGAGCAGACGAAGCTTCGGAAAAACTCCGAAGCTGAACGGCGCCTGCGCCGTGAGTGGAGGTGGTAGCCCCACTATCCAAGTGGACATAGGGTTGAGAATTTTAGAGGGCCGCTCGGCTCTTTTTTATTCTAACTCGGAGTGTGCCCTCGGGGAGAGTGCCCTCGGGGGGGGTTCCCTCGGGGAGTGCGCCCTCGGGGAGAGCGCCCTCGGGGAGTGTTCCCTCGGGGAGCGTGCCCTCGGGGAGAGCGCACTCGGGGAGTGTTCCCTCGGGGAGAGTGCCCTCGGGGAGCGTGCCCTCGGGGAGAGCGCCCTCGGGGAGTGTTCCCTCGGGGAGAGCGCCCTCGGGGAGTGTTCCCTCGGGGAGAGCGCCCTCGGGGATAATGGAGAGGGAAGGACGGAGGGATAACGGAGGAGGAAGGATGGAGGGATAACGGAGGAGGAAGGACGGAGGGATAATGGAGGGGGAAGGACGGAGGGATAATGGAGGGGGAAGGACAGAGGGATAATGGAGGGGAAAGGAAGGAGGGATAACGGTGGGGGAAGGACGGAGGGATAACGGTGGGGGAAGGACGGAGGGATAATGGAGGGGAAAGGAAGGAGGGATAACGGTGGGGGAAGGACGGAGGGATAACGGTGGAGGAAGGACGGAGGGATAATGGAGGGGGAAGGACGGAGGGATAACGGTGGAGGAAGGACGGAGGGATAATGGAGGGGGAAGGACAGAGGGATAATGGAGGGGAAAGGAAGGAGGGATAACGGTGGGGGAAGGACGGAGGGATAACGGTGGAGGAAGGACGGAGGGATAATGGAGGGGGAAGGACGGAGGGATAACGGTGGAGGAAGGACGGAGGGATAACGGTGGAGGAAGGAAGGAGGGATAACGGTGGGGGAAGGACGGAGGGATAACGGTGGGGGAAGGACGGAGGGATAATGGAGGGGGAAGGACGGAGGGATAACGGTGGAGGAAGGACGGAGGGATAACGGTGGGGGAAGGACGGAGGGATAATGGAGGGGGAAGGACGGAGGGATAACGGTGGGGGAAGGATGGAGGGATAATGGAGGGGGAAGGATGGAGTGATAACGGTGGGGGAAGGACGGAGGGATAATGGAGGGGGAAGGACGGAGGGATAACAGTGGAGGAAGGACGGAGGGATAACGGTGGGGGAAGGACGGAGGGATAACGGTGGAGGAAGGACGGAGGGATAACGGTGGAGGAAGGACAGAGGGATAACGGTGGGGGAAGGACGGAGGGATAACGGTGGAGGAAGGACGGAGGAATAACGGTGGGGGAAGGACGGAGGGATAACGGTGGAGGAAGGACGGAGGAATAACGGTGGAGGAAGGACGGAGGAATAACGGTGGAGGAAGGACGGAGGGATAACGGTGGAGGAAGGATGGAGGAATAACGGTGGAGGAAGGACGGAGGGATAACGGTGGAGGAAGGACAGAGGGATAACGGTGGAGGAAGGACGGAGGGATAACGGTGGAGGAAGGACGGAGGGATCGGCCTCATTATAACCGTCCAGCATGTGTTGCAGGGACTATGAGGACTGGATGGGATATAAGTCCTTCATGTGACACGCTACATGTGGGTGACATGTGACACGCTACATGTGGGTGACATGTGACACGCTACATGTGGGTGACATGTGACTTTGGGGGATTCTTCTGGGAGGGGGAGGGGTCTCGGGTCGGAGGTTGTCTGGCAGATCTCGGGAGATAATAGGTTTCTAGTTGTGGGCGGTAATTGTGCGGTCACAGGCAGTCGCCTCATTAGCATGGAATCAGCGTTCCTGTGAGCAGTTTATTGATGAGAAGGAGACGGATATAATGATATCAGACGTCTTGGCCGCTCTTTTTCCGCCCCCGCGCTCACTTCTCCCGTCTTTACCTTGAGAAATGTTAATTGGCCTCCAGAGCGGTTTGTGGTTGATAAACATTCATGAATGAATCAGCCGCGGCCGGTGTTCTGCCTAATAGAGTCCGCCTATCAAATGCTGTCCGCTCCGTACTGCGCATGCGCAGTACGGAGCAGACGAAGCTTCGGAAAAACTCCGAAGCTGAACGGCGCCTGCGCCGTGAGTGGAGGTGGTAGCCCCACTATCCAAGTGGACATAGGGTTGAGAATTTTAGAGGGCCGCTCGGCTCTTTTTTATTCTAACTCGGAGTGTGCCCTCGGGGAGAGTGCCCTCGGGGAGTGTTCCCTCGGGGAGAGTGCCCTCGGGGAGTGTTCCCTCGGGGAGAGTGCCCTCGGGGGGGTTCCCTCGGGGAGTGCGCCCTCGGGGAGAGCGCCCTCGGGGAGTGCGCCCTCGGGGAGAGCGCCCTCGGGGAGTGTTCCCTCGGGGAGCGTGCCCTCTGGGAGAGCGCACTCGGGGAGTGTTCCCTCGGGGAGAGTGCCCTCGGGGAGCGTGCCCTCGGGGAGAGCGCCCTCGGGGAGTGTTCCCTCGGGGAGAGCGCCCTCGGGGAGTGTTCCCTCGGGGAGAGCGCCCTCGGGGAGCGTGCCCTCGGGGAGAGCGCCCTCGGGGAGTGTGCCCTCGGGGAGCGTGCCCTCGGGGAGTGTTCCATCGGGGAGAGCGCCCTCGGGGAGTGTTCCCTCGGGGAGAGTGCCCTCGGGGAGCGTGCCCTCGGGGAGCGTTCCCTCGGGGAGCGTGCCCTCGGGGAGCGTGCCCTCGGGGAGCGTTCCCTCGGGGAGAGTGCCCTCGGGGAGCGTGCCCTCGGGGAGCGTGCCCTCGGGGAGAGCGCCCTCGGGGAGCGTTCCCTCGGGGAGAGCGCCCTCGGGGAGTGTGCCCTCGGGGAGAGCGCCCTCGGGGAGTGTTCCCTCGGGGAGAGCGCCCTCGGGGAGAGCGCCCTCGGGGAGCGCGCCCTCGGGGAGCGCTCCCTCGGGGAGCGCTCCCTCGGGGAGGGTGCCCTCGGGGAGCGCGCCCTCGGGGAGCACGCCCTCGGGGAGAGCGCCCTCGGGGGGAGCGCCCTCGGGGAGCGCGCCCTCGGGGAGAGCGCCCTCGGGGAGCGTGCCCTCGGGGAGCGTTCCCTCGGGGAGAGTGCCCTCGGGGAGCGTTCCCTCGGGGAGAGTGCCCTCGGGGGGGTTCCCTCGGGGAGTGTGCCCTCGGGGAGAGTGCCCTCGGGGAGTGTTCCCTCGGGGAGAGTGCCCTCGGGGGGGGTTCCCTCGGGGAGTGTTCCCTCGGGGAGAGTGCCCTCGGGGGGGGTTCCCTCGGGGGGGGTTCCCTCGGGGGGGGTTCCCTCGGGGGGGGTTCCCTCGGGGAGAGTGCCCTCGGGGAGTGTTTCCTCAGGGAGAGTGCCCTCGGGGAGAGCGCCCTCGGGGAGTGCGCCCTCGGGGAGAGCGCCCTCGGGGAGAGCGCCCTCGGGGAGAGCGCCCTCGGGGAGTGTTCCCTCGGGGAGTGTGCCCTCGGGGAGAGTGCCCTCGGGGAGAGCGCCCTCGGGGAGTGTTCCCTCGGGGAGTGTGCCCTCGGGGAGAGCGCCCTCGGGGAGTATTCCCTCGGGGAGTGTGCCCTCGGGGAGAGCGCCCTCGGGGAGTGTTCCCTCGGGGAGCGTGCCCTCGGGGAGAGCGCCCTCGGGGAGAGTGCCCTCGGGGAGTGTGCCCTCGGGGAGAGTGCCCTCGGGGAGCGTGCCCTCGGGGAGAGCGCCCTCGGGGAGTGTTCCCTCGGGGAGAGCGCCCTCGGGGAGTGTTCCCTCGGGGAGAGTGCCCTCGGGGGGGTTCCCTCGGGGAGTGTGCCCTCGGGGAGAGTGCCCTCGGGGAGTGTTCCCTCGGGGAGAGTGCCCTCGGGGGGGGTTCCCTCGGGGAGTGTTCCCTCGGGGAGAGTGCCCTCGGGGGGGTTCCCTCGGGGAGTGTGCCCTCGGGGAGAGTGCCCTCGGGGAGAGTGCCCTCGGGGGGGGTTCCCTCGGGGAGAGTGCCCTCGGGGAGTGTTCCCTCGGGTTGAGTGCCCTCGGGGGGGTTCCCTCGGGGAGTGCGCCCTCGGGGAGAGCGCCCTCGGGGAGTGCGCCCTCGGGGAGAGCGCCCTCGGGGAGAGCGCCCTCGGGGAGTGTTCCCTCGGGGAGTGTGCCCTCGGGGAGAGTGCCCTCGGGGAGAGCGCCCTCGGGGAGTGTTCCCTCGGGGAGTGTGCCCTCGGGGAGAGCGCCCTCGGGGAGTATTCCCTCGGGGAGTGTGCCCTCGGGGAGAGCGCCCTCGGGGAGTGTTCCCTCGGGGAGCGTGCCCTCGGGGAGCGTTCCCTCGGGGAGCGTGCCCTCGGGGAGAGTGCCCTCGGGGAGCGTGCCCTCGGGGAGAGCGCCCTCGGGGAGAGCGCCCTCGGGGAGTGTGCCCTCGGGGAGCGTGCCCTCGGGGAGCGTTCCCTCGGGGAGCGTTCCCTCGGGGAGAGCGCCCTCGGGGAGTGTTCCCTCGGGGAGAGCGCCCTCGGGGAGTGTTCCCTCGGGGAGAGCGCCCTCGGGGAGCGTGCCCTCGGGGAGCGTGCCCTCGGGGAGCGTTCCCTCGGGGAGAGTGCCCTCGGGGAGCGTGCCCTCGGGGAGCGTTCCCTCGGGGAGAGCGCCCTCGGGGAGTGTTCCCTCGGGGAGAGCGCCCTCGGGGAGAGCGCCCTCGGGGAGCGCGCCCTCGGGGAGCGCTCCCTCGGGGAGCGCTCCCTCGGGGAGAGTGCCCTCGGGGAGCGCGCCCTCGGGGAGCGCGCCCTCGGGGAGAGCGCCCTCGGGGAGAGCGCCCTCGGGGAGCGTTCCCTCGAGGAGAGTGCCCTCGGGGGGGTTCCCTCGGGGAGCGTGCCCTCGGGGAGAGTGCCCTCGGGGAGCGTGCCCTCGGGGAGCGTTCCCTCGGGGAGAGTGCCCTCGGGGAGCGTTCCCTCGGGGAGAGTGCCCTCGGGGGGGTTCCCTCGGGGAGTGTGCCCTCGGGGAGAGTCCCCTCGGGGAGTGTTCCCTCGGGGAGAGTGCCCTCGGGGGGGGTTCCCTCGGGGAGTGTTCCCTCGGGGAGAGTGCCCTCGGGGGGGGTTCCCTCGGGGGGGGTTCCCTCGGGGAGAGTGCCCTCGGGGAGTGTTTCCTCGGGGAGAGTGCCCTCGGGGGGGTTCCCTCGGGGAGTGCGCCCTCGGGGAGAGCGCCCTCGGGGAGTGCGCCCTCGGGGAGAGCGCCCTCGGGGAGAGCGCCCTCGGGGAGAGCGCCCTCGGGGAGAGCGCCCTCGGGGAGTGTTCCCTCGGGGAGTGTGCCCTCGGGGAGAGTGCCCTCGGGGAGAGCGCCCTCGGGGAGTGTTCCCTCGGGGAGTGTGCCCTCGGGGAGAGCGCCCTCGGGGAGTGTTCCCTCGGGGAGCGTGCCCTCGGGGAGAGCGCCCTCGGGGAGCGTTCCCTCGGGGAGCGTGCCCTCGGGGAGAGTGCCCTCGGGGAGCGTGCCCTCGGGGAGAGCGCCCTCGGGGAGCGTTCCCTCGGGGAGAGCGCCCTCGGGGAGCGTTCCCTCGGGGAGAGTGCCCTCGGGGGGGTTCCCTCTGGGAGTGTGCCCTCGGGGAGAGTGCCCTCGGGGAGTGTTCCCTCGGGGAGAGTGCCCTCGGGGGGGGTTCCCTCGGGGAGAGTGCCCTTGGGGGGGTTCCCTCGGGGAGTGTGCCCTCGGGGAGAGTGCCCTCGGGGAGAGTGCCCTCGGGGAGAGTGCCCTCGGGGGGGGTTCCCTCGGGGAGAGTGCCCTCGGGGAGTGTTCCCTCGGGTTGAGTGCCCTCGGGGGGGTTCCCTCGGGGAGTGCGCCCTCGGGGAGAGCGCCCTCGGGGAGTGCACCCTCGGGGAGAGCGCCCTCGGGGAGAGCGCCCTCGGGGAGTGTTCCCTCGGGGAGTGTGCCCTCGGGGAGAGTGCCCTCGGGGAGAGCGCCCTCGGGGAGTGTTCCCTCGGGGAGTGTGCCCTCGGGGAGAGCGCCCTCGGGGAGTGTTCCCTCGGGGAGCGTGCCCTCGGGGAGCGTTCCCTCGGGGAGCGTGCCCTCGGGGAGAGCGCCCTCGGGGAGCGTGCCCTCGGGGAGAGCGCCCTCGGGGAGAGCGCCCTCGGGGAGAGCGCCCTCGGGGAGCGTGCCCTCGGGGAGCGTGCCCTCGGGGAGCGTTCCCTCGGGGAACGCGCCCTCGGGGAGCGAACCCTCGGGGAGAGCGCCCTCGGGGAGGGCGCCCTCGGGGAGTGCGCCCTCGGGGAGTGCGCCCTCGGGGAGAGTGCCCTCGGGGAGTGCGCCCTCGGGGAGAGTGCCCTCGGGGAGTGTTCCCTCAGGGAGAGTGCCCTCGGGGGGGTTCCCTCGGGGAGCGTGCCCTCGGGGAGAGTGCCCTCGGGGAGCGTGCCCTCGGGGAGCGTTCCCTCGGGGAGAGTGCCCTCGGGGAGCGTTCCCTCGGGGAGAGTGCCCTCGGGGAGTGTTCCCTCGGGGAGAGTACCCTCGGGGGGGGGTTCCCTCGGGGAGTGTTCCCTCGGGGAGAGTGCCCTCGGGGGGGTTCCCTCGGGGAGTGTGCCCTCGGGGAGAGTGCCCTCGGGGAGAGTGCCCTCGGGGAGAGTGCCCTCGGGGGGGGTTCCCTCGGGGAGAGTGCCCTCGGGGGGGGGTTCCCTCGGGGAGAGTGCCCTCGGGGAGTGTTCCCTCGGGGAGAGTGCCCTCGGGGGGGTTCCCTCGGGGAGAGTGCCCTCGGGGAGAGTGCCCTCGGGGAGTGTGCCCTCGGGGAGAGTGCCCTCGGGGAGTGTTCCCTCGGGGAGAGTGCCCTCGGGGAGTGTTCCCTCGGGGAGTGTGCCCTCGGGGAGAGTGCCCTCGGGGAGTGTTCCCTCGGGGAGAGCGCCCTCGGGGAGAGCGCCCTCGGGGAGCGCGCCCTCGGGGAGAGCGCCCTCGGGGAGAGCGCCCTCGGGGACCGCGCCTTCGGGGAGAGCGCCCTCGGGGAGCGCGCCCTCGGGGAGAGCGCCCTCGGGGAGAGCGCCCTCGGGGAGCGCGCCCTCGGGGAGAGCGCCCTCGGGGAGCGCGCCCTCGGGGAGAGCGCCCTCGAGGAGCGCGCCCTCGGGGAGAGCGCCCTCGGGGAGCGCGCCTTCGGGGAGCGCTCCCTCGGGGAGCGTGCCCTCGGGGAGAGTGCCCTCGGGGAGCGTTCCCTCGGGGAGAGTGCCCTCGGGGGGGTTCCCTCGGGGAGTGTGCCCTCGGGGAGAGTGCCCTCGGGGAGAGTGCCCTCGGGGAGTGTTCCCTCGGGCAGAGTGCCCTCGGGGGGGTTCCCTCGGGGAGTGTGCCCTCGGGGAGAGTGCCCTCGGGGAGTGCGCCCTCAGGGAGAGTGCCCTCGGGGAGAGTGCCCTCGGGGAGTGCGTCCTCGGGGAGCGTGCCCTCGGGGAGAGTGCCCTGGCTGGGCAGAGCTATAGAAAGGGGCATTGTGAGAGACCAATACACTAATGGGGGCACCTTGAATATACTCGGTGATGGAAAGTGAATATTGGAGACATAATAAGGGACACCGACTCTGAGGTGCCTCGGAGGAGAGAGAGGGGGAAGGGAAGGTGCTTGCAGATGATGTGCCGGCGTTGTGTCAGACGCCATGATAGGGAATAAATGTTCATGTTTACAATAAATGACGTTTCATGTGGGGACTTTCCCTTATTATGGAATATTGAGGCCTACGGCTCGGAGTGACACAATCTGGTGACGGCTTCATCTATTGGAGGAGACGTGAGGCCTTGTACAGTTTGATGCCGACACACAACCAATCACAAGCCTCCTTACACATATTGAATAGCCCACCTCAGGGGCAAGTGAGGGGGGTATATTCCTCCATCGGACCACAGACGGAGGGACTTGTGGAGAATACATTGTGGATATAATGAGGCGGAATAATAATCTCTATGCAGTGAAGGGACATGATGGGGACTGTGTGTTCTCTACTATTACTGGTGGGATTTTCTTTCTAGGCTCCACCCCCCTTTCTTATTGGTCACTTTAAAATGTGTCAGAGAATTGCAGGACCATAGTGACATACCAGATCCAACCACAAGGGGCAGAGTGACGGTAATATTATATGTATAGTAATACAGGGGAGTCGTACCACGGCGAGAGGAGTCGCGGGATGGTGGGAGGAGTCACAGGATGATGAGGGGAGGAGTCACGGAATGATGGGAGGAGTCGCGGGATGGTGGGAGGAGTCACATAATGGTGGGAGGAGCCACTGGATGATGAGGGGAAGAGTCACGGAATGATGGGAGGAGTCGCGGGATGGTGGGAGGAGTCACATAATGGTGGGAGGAGCCACTGGATGATGAGGGGAAGAGTCACGTGATGGTGGGAGGAGCCACTGGATGATGAGGGGAGGAGTCATGGGATAGTGGGAGGAGTCAACGGGACGATGGAGGGAGGAGTCACACAATGGTGGGAGGAGCCACGGGGTAGTGGGAGGAGTCACACCATGGCAGCGGGGGGAGTCACACGATAGAGGGTGGAGTCAGAGATGGTGGGAGGAGCCACGGAATGTTAGGGTGAGTTACGGGATGGTGGGAGGAGCTACGGGATGGTGGGAGGAGTCACGGGATGGTGGGAGGAGTCCCTGCATGGTGGGAGGAGTCGCGGGATGGTGGGAGGAGTCACATGGTGGTGGGAGGAGTTACACGATGGTGGGTGGAGCCACACAATGGTGGGAGGGGCCACAGAATGTTGAGGGGAGGAGTCATGGGATGGTGGGAGGAGTCCCGCGATAGTCACTGGATGGTGGGAGGAGCCACGGGATGGTGGGTGAAGCCACACAATGGTGGGAGGAGCCAACAGGGCGATGGTGGGAGGAGCCACGGGATGGTGGGAGGAGACACGGGATGATGAGGGGAGGAGTCACGGGATGATGGGAGGAGTCGCGGGATGGTGGGAGGAGTCACATAATGGTGGGAGGAGCCACTGGGTGATGAGGGGAGGAGTCACGAGATGATGGGAGGAGTCGCGTGATGGTGGGAGGGGCCACTTGATGATGAGGGAGGAGTCATGTGATAGTGGGAGGAGTCACATAATGGTGGGAGGAGCCACAGGATGATGAGGGGAGGAGTCATGGGATGGTGGGAGGAGTCACGGGATGGTGGGAGGAGTCACACGATGGCGGGTGGAGCCACAGAATGTGGGAGGAGCCACGCAATGGTGGGAGGAGCCACGGGGTGGTGGGAGGAGTCACACCATGGCGGCGGGGGGAGTCACACGATAGAGGGTGGAGTCAGAGATGGTGGGAGGAGCCACGGAATGTTGGGGTGAGTTACGGGATGGTGGGAGGAGCCACTGGATGGTGGGAGGAGTCACCGGATGGTGGGAGGAGTCATGCGATGGTGGGAGGAGTCAGTGGATGGTGGGAGGAACCACGTGATGGTGGGAGGAGTCCCGCGATAGTCACTGGATGGTGGGAGGGGTCACACGATGGTGGGAGGAGACAGGAGATGGTGGGAGGAGTCACTGGATGGCGGGAGGAGTCCAGGAGGGTGGGAGGAGTCACACAATGGTGGGAGGAGTCTCACGATAGTCACTGGATGGTGGGAGGGGTCACACGATGGTGGGAGGAGCCACGGATGGTGGGAGGAGTCACGGGATGGTGGGATGAGCCACGGGATGGTGGGAGGAGTCACATTATGGTGGGTGGAGCCACACGATGGTGGGAGGAGCCACAGGATGATGAGGGGAGGAGTCATGAGATGGTGGGAGGAGTCACGGGATGGTGGGAGGAGTCACACGATGGTGGGTGGAGCCACACAATGGTGGGAGGAGCCAACGGGGCTATGGAGGGAGGAGTCACACGATGGTGGGAGGAGTCACAACATGGCGGCGGGGGAGTCACGCGATAGAGGGTGGAGACAGGAGATGGTGGGAGGAGCCACGGGATGGTGGGAGGAGTCACGGGATGGTGGGAGGAGCCACGGGATGATGAGGGGAGGGGTCACGGGATGTGGGAGGAGACACGCGGTGGTGGCAGGAGTCACACAGTGGGAGGAGACAGGAGATGGTGGGAGGAGTCATAGGAGGGTGGGAGGAGTCAGTGGATGGTGGGTGGAGTCACACAATGGTGGGAGGAGCCAACGGGACGATGGAGGGAGGAGTCACACGATGGTGGGAGGAGTCACAACATGGCGGCGGGGGAGTCACGCGATAGAGGGTGGAGACAGGAGATGGTGGGTGGAGTCAGTGATGGTGGGAGGAGTCATGGGATGGTGGGAGGAGCCACTGGATGATGAGGGGAGGAGTCACGGGATGGTGGGAGGAGCCACTGGATGGTGGGAGGAGCCGCTGGATGATGAGGGGAGGGGTCACGAGATGTGGGAGGAGACACGCGGTGGTGGCAGGAGTCACACAGTGGGAGGAGACAGGAGATGGTGGGAGGAGTCATAGGAGGGTGGGAGGAGTCAGTGGATGGTGGGTGGAGTCACACAATGGTGGGAGGAGCCAACGGGACGATGGATGGAGGAGTCACACGATGGTGGGAGGAGCCACTGGATGGTGGGAGGAGCCACGGGATGAAGGGAGGAGTCACGGGATGGTGGGAGGAGCCACGCGATGGTGGGAGGAGTCACACGATGGTGGGAGGAGTCACGAGATGGTGGGAGGAGTCACGAGATGGTGGGAGGAGTCACATGATGGTGGGAGGAACCACTGGATGATGAGGGGAGGAGTCACGGGATGGTGGGAGGAGTCAAGGGATGGTGGGAGGAGTCACGGGATGGTGGGAGGAGCCAACGGGCTATGGAGGGAGGAGTAACACGGTGGTGGGAGGAGCCACGGGATGTAGGGAGGAGTCACGCGATAGAGGGTGGAGACAGGAGATGGTGGGTGGAGTCAGTGATGGTGGGAGGAGTCACGGGATGGTGGGAGTAGTCACATGATAGTGAGAGGAGCCACTGGATGATGGTGGGAGGAGTCAGGGGATGGTGGGAGGAGTCACGGGATGGTGGGAGGAGCCACACGATGGTGGGAGAAGCCACGGGATGATGAGGGGAGGAGTCACACCATGGCGGGGGAGTCACGCGATAGAGGGAGGAGACAGGAGATGGTGGGTGGAGTCACTTGATGGTGGGAGAAGCCACGGGATGGTGGGAGGAGTCCCACGATAGTCACACGATGGTGGGAGGAGCCACCGAAGGTGGGAGGGGTCACGGGATGGTGGGAGGAGCCACATGATGGTGGGAGGAGCCACGGGATGATGGGGGGAGGAGTCACACCATGGCGGGGAGTCACACGATGGTGGGAGGAGTTACGGGATGGTGGGTGGAGCCACACAATGGTGGGAGGAGCCAACGGGGCGATGGAGGGAGGAGTCACACGATGGTGGGAGGAGCCACGGGATGATGAGGGGAGGAGTCACACCATGGCGGGGGAGTCACGCGATAGAGGGAGGAGACAGGAGATGGTGGGTGGAGTCACTTGATCGTGGGAGGAGCCACGGGATGGTGGGGTGAGTTTTGGGATGTGGGAGGAGCCACGGGATGGTGGGAGGAGCCACTGGGTGGTGGGAGGAGCCACTGGATGACGAGGGGAGGAGTCACTGGATGGTGGGAGGAGTCACGTGATGGTGGGAGGAGTCACGGGGTAACGGGAGGAGTCACAGCAGTCACACAATGGTGAGAGGAGTCACTGGATGGTGGGAGGAGTTGCACAATGGTGGGAGGAGTCACGGGATGGTGGGAGGAGTCACACAGTGGGAGGATTCACTGGATGGCAGGAGGAGTCACAGGAGGGTGGGAGGAGTCACACAATGGTAGGAGGAGTCCCGCGATAGTCACTGGATGGTGGGAGGGGGCCACGGATGGTGGGAGGAGTCCGTGGATGGTGGGAGGAGTCACTGGGTGGTGGGAGGAGTCACTTTATGATGGGAGGAGTAACACAGTGGGAGGAGACAAGAGATGGTGGGGGGAGTCACACGATGGTGGGAGGAGCCAGAGGATGATGAGGGGAGGAATCATGGGATGGTGGGAGGAGTCACACAATGGTGGGTGGAGCCACGGGATGGTGGGAGGAGTCACATGATGGTGGGAGGAGCCACTGGATGATGAGGGGAGGGGTCATGGGATGGTGGGAGGAGCCACTGGATGATGAGGGGAGGCGTTAATTGATGGTGGGAGGAGTCGCAGGATGGTGGGAGGAGCCACGGATGGTGGGAGAAGTCAGTGGATGGTGGGAGGAGTAACACAGTGGGAGGAGACAAGAGATGGTGGGGGGAGTCACACGATGGTGGGAGGAGCCACAGGATGATGAGGGGGAGGAGTCACAGGATTGTGGGAGGAGTCACGGGATGGTGGGAGGAGCCACTGAATGGTGGGAGGAGCCACTGGATGATGAGGGGAGGGGTCACGGGATGGTGGGAGGAGCTGATGGATGATGAGGGGAGGAGTCACTGGATGGTGGGAGGAGTCAGGGGGCGGGAGGAGTCACAGCAGTCACACGATGGCGGGAGGAGCCACGGGATGATGAGGGGGAGTCGCACAATGGTGGGAGGAGCCACTGGATGGTGGGAGCAGTCGCACGATGGTGGGAGGAGTCACGAGATGGTGGGTGGAGTCACACGATGGTGGGTGGAGTCACAGGATGGTGGGAGGAGTCACATGAGGGTGGGAGGAGTCCGTGGGTGGTGGGAGGAGCCACGTGATTGTGGGAGGAGTCACAGGAGGGTGGGAGGAGTCAGTGGATGGCGGGAGGAGTCAGTGGATGGTGGGAGGAGTCAGGGGAGGGTGGGAGGAGTCATGTAATACCATTGAAGGCGGTGCCCTTCCATTTGATTGCACTGGGGTGTGAGATGTCTATTGGAGGAGAGAGAAGAGGGGTGGGGCCTGTGGTTGATTAGAATCATTCACCATCTACAGCGATCAATTCTATAATACACCCCAGACACTCCCACTGGGAGGGGCGTCTCTGTCTCTGTAGGGGTAGATCTGTCAGGGGGCGATTGGTGACTTCATAGGGGAGAGTCCGGGGCAGAGGAACCGCATCCCCTCCCCCCTCTAATAATACAGACTATGAAAATAGGTATCCCCTCCCCCCTCTAATAATGCAGTATGTGTATAAATGGGGGTTAGGGAGATTAGATTGTAAGCTCCTTGGGGGACTGATCATTATCACACGGCCTACCTGTTGGATTGGCTCTGCAGACTCCTCTTCTCCGTTGCCGATACCTGCAGCTTTCCTGCCAATCCCCTGGACAGATTTGTTGGTGGAGGGGGTCCTCTGGGCTTGTACGGCCCCCTGTGGAGACCCCAATTACACAGTGAGACCCTTTATCTCCATAGTAACAGGGAGACCCCAATTACACAGGAGGAGGGGGGGTAGGGTCACCACCTTTTCTTCAAGTCAAACCCGAACAATTTAGCGGCACACAGAAAAGTTTTAGTTTATTGTGTAAACTATTCATATATTTTGCAATTAAATAACATTTCTAATCATATGAAGTTAATAAGAAGAGTCCCTCTTTACATCAGAGTCCACAGAGTTCCCCTTTTACATCTGAACTTGCAGAGTTCTCTTTCACTGTAAGAGTCTGCAGACTCTGATATAAGGGAGAACTCTGGGGACTCTGACATAAGGGATGCTCTCGGAACTCTGATGTAAAGGGGAAATCTGATGTAAGGGATGCTCTGAGAACCCTGATTTACCTTGGTGTACTCACTCAGAGGCAGGAGAGAGAAGGAGGGAGACTTCAGTCACAGACAGGGATGGATGGTGAGCTCACTCACCCCTTGGCAGTCAGCACCTCTCATCCAGATGTATCTGAGGCTGCTGGACTTCGAATTTCTGGCCCCCAATTTCCTTTCGTGAGGCACAGCACCAGGGATTGAAGTGTAGACAGACAGGGTTTGGAGGAAGAGGAGCAGATCAAGCCCTCTCTCCTTTCCTGTCTGGGTGGGGGGAGGGCTAATTGTTAGTGTTGGCTTTGGGCAATATGAAAAAGAGAGTATAACAGACACTCTTGGCTTACACAACTGCAGCCAGCAACCCTGCTGGGAAGCCATAGTCTGGTCTGAATAATGTGTCCGGGTTGCAGGTGGTCTGAAACCCGAACACATGAATCCAAACCCGAACTTTTCCAGGTGAATCCCGGACAGGTGGCAACCCTAAGTGAGACCCTTTATCTCCATAGCAACAGGGAGACCCCAATTACACAGTGAGACCCTTTATCTCCATAGCAACAGTGATACCCCCCATAACCCAGAAATTGCGGGGATCCCCCCTCTAAGAAAATGTGCCCCTCCCCCTCTCCCCCAATCTCAGCCATCTGCACATTCCTGTAATGCGCACAGAAACGGCCGGCGGGTGTCACGGCTGTCTGCCGCGGTATCGTTCTAACGAGGCCTCCCTGCCCCCCCCCCCCCCACCGGCCAAGTCCGCCCCTACCTCCTGGCTGGCGGGTTCAGCAGCGGCTGCCAGCTCCACCTCCACGGCGATCCTTTACCAGTCCGGCCCACTCACCCTGCCAGCTTGGGGACACTGACCGGGGACATTCCCTCCCATCCTCCCACGCACAAATCAGGCAAATGAGGCGGCTGCGAGGCCCCTGGGAGCGCGAGGCCTTAGGCAAACGCCTTTTGTGCCTAATTAGAGAGCCTCTGCCTTCACTGACATCATCCCATTGGTGGGTGTTTGTAGAGTCGGGGTACACCGTTCTTATTTATTGGGAACACTGTGTACTCATTTCCCCTTTTAATTCTCAGAATTTCCCGTCAGAGGAAGAAGGTGAGGGCACCAAATCCAGAGAGCGGGTTGTCTGTCCTTCCCCTTGAAATGGTTTCTGCTTTCGGTATCATTTCACATTGATGTCATCTTTGGATTTGGTGCCACCCCCACCATCTGTTCACTGCTGTACTAACATCAAATTAGTAGAACGTCTTTCACAAATGTAACTTTCTCTTTTCATGTACTAACATCACACGTTTGGCCTGATTGTTCTATATACAATATATACAGCAGCTATTCTCAGCTAGGGTTGCTCCAGAGGTTGCCTGGACTTTCTTGAGCTGTGGTTGGTTGACCTCCCATCTGATAGTGTTTGCATAGTTTTGGGTCCAGTGCCACTTCACACGGCCATCAGCATGACGCCAACGATCTTTAAGGCGGTCTGTAAATGTGGCATTCTGACCACCAGTGTAGGAAGGACATTCTTTCCACTGACCACCAGTGTAGGAAGGACATTCTTTCCACTGACCACCAGTGTAGGAAGGACTTTCTTTCCACTGACCACCAGTGTAGGAAGGACATTCTTTCCACTGACCACCAGTGTAGGAAGGACTTTACACTGACCACCAGTGTAGGAAGGACATTCCTTTCACTGACCACCAGTGTAGGAAGGACTTTCTTTCCACTGACCACCAGTGTAGGAAGGACATTCTTTCCACTGACCACCAGTGTAGGAAGGACTTTCTTTCCACTGACCACCAGTGTAGGAAGGACTTTCTTTCCACTGACCACCAGTGTAGGAAGGACTTTCTTTCCACTGACCACCAGTGTAGGAAGGACTTTCCACTGACCACCAGTGTAGGAAGGACATTCTTTCCAATGATCATATATGTAAGGAGTCACCCTTCCCACTGACTCCTATGAAAATTATTTCAAGGGTTCCCCTGGTGTAAAAGGGTCGATAAAGGTTGATATAGGATGTCGGCATATAAAAAGGCCAGACCAGGCAGCTGATCGGTGTCAGAAACCATGAACCAGACCGAGACAGAAGTACAGTAAAATCACACTTGCTTATTAATAAAAATAAAAAGGTAAATAGAGTAAGCATAGCCAGAGTCCAGTAACCGGATTGGGTAGTCAGCCAAGCCAGAGTCCAGTAACCGGATTGGGTAGTCAGCCAAGCCAGAGTCCAGTAACCGGATTGGGTAGTCAGCCAAGCCAGAGTCCAGTAACCGGATTGGGTAGTCAGCCAGGCCAGAAGTCAGGGATGCAAGTAGAGGGACATTAAGCAGGATAAGGAGCCAGAAGGGATGTCAGCAAAGCCAGTCTTTAAACAGAACCACAGGAGATGGTTTCTTGTGATGTGACCAAGGCGAAGGCAGGAATGAAGAGACCTGCAGATCTTTAACCACTTGACCACGGGGCACTTAAACACCCTTAATAACCAGATCAATTTTCAGCTTTCGGTGCTCTCACATTTTGAATGACAATTACTCAGTCATGCAACACTGGACCTATATGAAATTTTTGTCCTTTTTTTCACACAAATAGAGCTTTCTTCTGGTGGTATTTAATCACTGCTCGTTTTTTATTTTTTGTGCTATAAAAGAAAAAAAATCGAAAATTCTGTAAAAAAATGAATTTTTCTTTGTTTCTGTTATAAAATTTAGCAGATTAGTAATTTTTTCTTCATAAATTTTGGCCACAATTTATACCACTACATATCTTTGGTAAAAATAAGTACAAATTGGTGGATATTATTTGGTCTTTGTGAAAGTTATAGAGTCCACAAGCTGTGGGGCCAATATCTGAAAATTGATCACACCTGAAGTACTGACGGCCTATTTCCATTCTTGAGACCCCAAAATGTTAGAAAATTACAAATACCCCCCAAATAACCCCTTTTTGGAAAGAAGACATTCCAAGGTATTTAGTAAGAGGCATGATGAGTTTTTTGAAGTTGTCATTTTTTCCCACAATTCTTTGCAAAATCAAGATTTTTTTTTTCCACAAAATTGTCATATTATCAGGTTATTTCTCACACACAGCATATGCATACCACAAATTACACCCCAAAACACATTCTGCTATTACTCCCGAGTACGGCGATACCACATGTGTGCACGGGCGGACTGACAACTCATGGGGCCCCCGGGCAACAGAAGATCATGGGGCCCCCTTGGTCTCCACACTCAAGCCAAACCTGCACAGGGAGACACTGGAGAGAGAACATACACACAGGGGGACACCAGAGGGAGAACGCACACACACAGGGGGGGGGACACTGGAGGGAGAATGCACACAGGACACTTACACAGCACACAGGGGGACATGCACACAGGACATGCACACAGCACACAGGGGGACATGCACACAGGACATGCACACAGCACACAGGGGGACATGCACACAGCACAGGGGGACATGCACACAGCACAGGGGGGCATACACACAGGGGGACACATGCACACAGCACAGGGGGACATGCACACAGCACAGGAGGACATACACACAGGGGGACACATGCACACAGCACAGGGGGACATGCACACAGGGGGACACATGCACACAGCACAGGGGGAAATGCACACAGCACAGGGGGACATGCACACAGGGGGACACATGCACACAGCACAGGGGGACATGCACACAGGGGGACACATGCACACAGCACAGGGGGACATGCACACAGCACAGGGGGACATGCACACAGGACATGCACACAGCACAGGGGGACATGCACACAGGGGGACACATGCACACAGCACAGGGGGACATGCACACAGCACAGGGGGACATGCACACAGGACATGCACACAGCACAGGGGGACATGCACACAGGACATGCACACAGCACAGGGGGACATGCACACAGGACATGCACACAGCACAGGGGGACATGCACACAGGGGGACACACACAGCACAGGAGGACATGCACACAGGAGGACACGCACACAGGACACTTACACAGCACAGGGGGACATGCACACATGGGGACACGCACACAGGACACTTACACAGCACAGGGGGACATGTACACAGGAGGACGTGCACACAGCACAGGGGGATATGCACACAGGAGGGACATGCACACAGGGGGACACATGCACACAGCACAGGGGGACATGCACACAGGGGGACACTCACACAGCACAGACGGACACGCACACAGGAGGACATGCACACAGCACAGGAGGACATGCACACAGGACACACACTTACACAGCACAGGACATGCACACAGGACACTTACACAGCACACAGGGGGACATGCACACAGCACAGGGGGACATGCACACAGGAGGGGCACGCACACAGGGGGACACATGCACACAGCACAGGGGGACATGCACACGGGGACACGCACACAGGGACACTCACACAGCACAGGCGGACACGCACACAGGAGGGACACGCACACAGGAGGACACGCACACAGCACAGGAGGACATGCACACAGGAGGACATGCAGACAGGGGGACACGCACACAGGGGGACACGCACACAGGGGGACACGCACACAGGACACACACTTACACAGCACAGGAGGACATGCACACAGAGGGACATGCACACAGGACATGCACACAGCACAGGGGGACATGCACATAGGGGGACATGCACACAGCACAGGAGGACATGCACACAGCACAGGGGGACATGCACACAGCACAGGGGGACATTCACACAGCACAGGGGGACATTCACACAGCACAGGGGGACATGCACACAGCACAGGGGGACATGCACACACAGGAGGGACATGCACACAGGGGGACACATGCACACAGCACAGGGGGACATGCACACAGGACATGCACACAGCACAGGGGGACATGCACACAGGGGGACACATGCACACAGCACAGGGGGACATGCACACAGCACAGGAGGACACGCACACAGGAGGACACGCACACAGGGGGACACGCACACAGGGGGACACGCACACAGGGGGACACGCACACAGGACACACACTTACACAGCACAGAACATGCACACAGGACACTTACACAGCACACAGGGGGACATGCACACAGGACACTTAAGCCCCATACACACGAGAGGACTTATGTCCGACAGACTTCCAAAGGAGTTCCGCCGGAGTTCCGCTGGAGTTCCGCCGGAGTTCTGACAGACTTTTCGGCCGAACGGACTTGGCCACACACGATCACACTAAACTCCGACGGATTCGAACGTGATGACGTACGACCCGACTCGAATAAGGAAGTTCATAGCCAGTAGCCAATAGCTGCCCTAGCGTCGGTTTTAGTCCGTCGGAGTAGCATACACACGAGCGGATTTTTCGAAGGGGACCGGGTCCGGCGGAGTTCCGTCGGGAAAATTTGAAGCATGCTTCATTTCTAAAGTCCGTCAGACTTTTGCGAAGCTAAAGTCCGTTGCAGCCCACACACGATCGGATAGTCTGACGGACTCGGTCTGACGGACTTTGGATGTTGAAAAGTCCGCTCGTGTGTACGGGGCTTTACACAGCACACAGGGGGACATGCACACAGCACAGGACATGCACACAGCACAGGACATGCACACAGGACACTTACACAGCACACAGGGGGAATCGCACACAGCACAGGACATGCACACGGGAGGACACGCACACAGCACAGGACATGCACACGGGAGGACATGCACACAGGACACTTACACAGCACAGGGGGACATGCACACAGGAGGACGTGCACACAGCACAGGGGGACATGCACACAGGGGGACACTCACACAGCACAGGAGGGACACTCACACAGGGGGACATGCACACAGGACACTTACACAGCACACAGGAGGACACGGACACGCACACAGGAGGACTTGCACACAGCACAGGGGGACATGCATACAGCACAGGGGGACATGCACACAGGACACACACTTACACAGCACAGGACATGCACACAGGACACTTACACAGCACACAGGGGGAATCGCACACAGCACAGGACATGCACACAGGGGGACATGCACACAGGAGGACACGCACACGGGAGGACATGCACACAGGGGGACATGCACACAGGAAACACACTCACACAGCACACAGGGGGACATGCACACAGGGGGACATGCACACAGCACAGGTGGACATGCACATAGGGGGACATGCACACAGCACAGGGGGACATGCACACAGCACAGGGGGGCATGCACACAGGACATGCACACAGCACAGGGGGACATGCACACAGCACAGGGGGACATGCACACAGCACAGGGGGACATGCACACAGGACACACACTTACACAGCACACAGGTGGACATGCACATAGGTGGACATGCACACAGGACATGCACACAGCACAGGGGGACATGCACACAGGACAGGGGGACATGCACACAGGACATGCACACAGCACAGGGGGACATGCACACAGGACATGCACACAGCACAGGGGGACATGCACACAGGACATGCACACAGCACAGGGGGACATGCACACAGGACATGCACACAGGACATGCACACAGCACAGGGGGACATGCACACAGGACATGCACACAGCACAGGGGGACATGCACACAGCACAGGGGGATATGCACACAGGACATGCACACAGCACAGGAGGACACGCACACAGGAGGACACGCACACAGGGGGACACGCACACAGGGGGACACGCACACAGGACACACACTTACACAGCACAGAACATGCACACAGGACACTTACACAGCACACAGGGGGACATGCACACAGGACACTTAAGCCCCATACACACGAGAGGACTTATGTCCGACAGACTTCCAAAGGAGTTCCGCCGGAGTTCCGCTGGAGTTCCGCCGGAGTTCTGACAGACTTTTCGGCCGAACGGACTTGGCCACACACGATCACACTAAACTCCGACGGATTCGAACGTGATGACGTACGACCCGACTCGAATAAGGAAGTTCATAGCCAGTAGCCAATAGCTGCCCTAGCGTCGGTTTTAGTCCGTCGGAGTAGCATACACACGAGCGGATTTTTCGAAGGGGACCGGGTCCGGCGGAGTTCCGTCGGGAAAATTTGAAGCATGCTTCATTTCTAAAGTCCGTCAGACTTTTGAGAAGCTAAAGTCCGTTGCAGCCCACACACGATCGGATAGTCTGACGGACTCGGTCTGACGGACTTTGGATGTTGAAAAGTCCGCTCGTGTGTACGGGGCTTTACACAGCACACAGGGGGACATGCACACAGCACAGGACATGCACACAGCACAGGACATGCACACAGGACACTTACACAGCACACAGGGGGAATCGCACACAGCACAGGACATGCACACGGGAGGACACGCACACAGCACAGGACATGCACACGGGAGGACATGCACACAGGACACTTACACAGCACAGGGGGACATGCACACAGGAGGACGTGCACACAGCACAGGGGGACATGCACACAGGGGGACACTCACACAGCACAGGAGGGACACTCACACAGGGGGACATGCACACAGGACACTTACACAGCACACAGGAGGACACGGACACGCACACAGGAGGACTTGCACACAGCACAGGGGGACATGCATACAGCACAGGGGGACATGCACACAGGACACACACTTACACAGCACAGGACATGCACACAGGACACTTACACAGCACACAGGGGGAATCGCACACAGCACAGGACATGCACACAGGGGGACATGCACACAGGAGGACACGCACACGGGAGGACATGCACACAGGGGGACATGCACACAGGAAACACACTCACACAGCACACAGGGGGACATGCACACAGGGGGACATGCACACAGCACAGGTGGACATGCACATAGGGGGACATGCACACAGCACAGGGGGACATGCACACAGCACAGGGGGGCATGCACACAGGACATGCACACAGCACAGGGGGACATGCACACAGCACAGGGGGACATGCACACAGCACAGGGGGACATGCACACAGGACACACACTTACACAGCACACAGGTGGACATGCACATAGGTGGACATGCACACAGGACATGCACACAGCACAGGGGGACATGCACACAGGACAGGGGGACATGCACACAGGACATGCACACAGCACAGGGGGACATGCACACAGGACATGCACACAGCACAGGGGGACATGCACACAGGACATGCACACAGCACAGGGGGACATGCACACAGGACATGCACACAGGACATGCACACAGCACAGGGGGACATGCACACAGGACATGCACACAGCACAGGGGGACATGCACACAGCACAGGGGGATATGCACACAGGACATGCACACAGCACAGGAGGACACGCACACAGGAGGACACGCACACAGGGGGACACGCACACAGGGGGACACGCACACAGGACACACACTTACACAGCACAGAACATGCACACAGGACACTTACACAGCACACAGGGGGACATGCACACAGGACACTTAAGCCCCATACACACGAGAGGACTTATGTCCGACAGACTTCCAAAGGAGTTCCGCCGGAGTTCCGCTGGAGTTCCGCCGGAGTTCTGACAGACTTTTCGGCCGAACGGACTTGGCCACACACGATCACACTAAACTCCGACGGATTCGAACGTGATGACGTACGACCCGACTCGAATAAGGAAGTTCATAGCCAGTAGCCAATAGCTGCCCTAGCGTCGGTTTTAGTCCGTCGGAGTAGCATACACACGAGCGGATTTTTCGAAGGGGACCGGGTCCGGCGGAGTTCCGTCGGGAAAATTTGAAGCATGCTTCATTTCTAAAGTCCGTCAGACTTTTGCGAAGCTAAAGTCCGTTGCAGCCCACACACGATCGGATAGTCTGACGGACTCGGTCTGACGGACTTTGGATGTTGAAAAGTCCGCTCGTGTGTACGGGGCTTTACACAGCACACAGGGGGACATGCACACAGCACAGGACATGCACACAGCACAGGACATGCACACAGGACACTTACACAGCACACAGGGGGAATCGCACACAGCACAGGACATGCACACGGGAGGACACGCACACAGCACAGGACATGCACACGGGAGGACATGCACACAGGACACTTACACAGCACAGGGGGACATGCACACAGGAGGACGTGCACACAGCACAGGGGGACATGCACACAGGGGGACACTCACACAGCACAGGAGGGACACTCACACAGGGGGACATGCACACAGGACACTTACACAGCACACAGGAGGACACGGACACGCACACAGGAGGACTTGCACACAGCACAGGGGGACATGCATACAGCACAGGGGGACATGCACACAGGACACACACTTACACAGCACAGGACATGCACACAGGACACTTACACAGCACACAGGGGGAATCGCACACAGCACAGGACATGCACACAGGGGGACATGCACACAGGAGGACACGCACACGGGAGGACATGCACACAGGGGGACATGCACACAGGAAACACACTCACACAGCACACAGGGGGACATGCACACAGGGGGACATGCACACAGCACAGGTGGACATGCACATAGGGGGACATGCACACAGCACAGGGGGACATGCACACAGCACAGGGGGGCATGCACACAGGACATGCACACAGCACAGGGGGACATGCACACAGCACAGGGGGACATGCACACAGCACAGGGGGACATGCACACAGGACACACACTTACACAGCACACAGGTGGACATGCACATAGGTGGACATGCACACAGGACATGCACACAGCACAGGGGGACATGCACACAGGACAGGGGGACATGCACACAGGACATGCACACAGCACAGGGGGACATGCACACAGGACATGCACACAGCACAGGGGGACATGCACACAGGACATGCACACAGCACAGGGGGACATGCACACAGGACATGCACACAGGACATGCACACAGCACAGGGGGACATGCACACAGGACATGCACACAGCACAGGGGGACATGCACACAGCACAGGGGGATATGCACACAGGACATGCACACAGCACAGGGGGACATGCACACAGGACATGCACACAGCACAGGGGGACATGCACACAGCACAGGGGGACATGCACACAGGACATGCACACAGCACAGGGGTACATGCACACAGCACAGGGGGACATGCACACAGGACATGCACACAGCACAGGGGGACATGCACACAGCACAGGGGGACATGCACACAGGACATGCACACAGCACAGGGGTACATGCACACAGCACAGGGGGACATGCACACAGGACATGCACACAGCACAGGGGGACATGCACACAGCACAGGGGGACATGCACACAGGACATGCACACAGCACAGGGGTACATGCACACAGCACAGGGGGACATGCACACAGGACATGCACACAGCACAGGAGGACATGCACACAGGACATGCACACAGCACAGGGGGACATGCACACAGGACATGCACACACCACAGGGGGACATGCACACAGCACAGGGGGACATGCACACAGGACATGCACACAGCACAGGGGGACATGCACACAGCACAGGGGGACATGCACACAGGACATGCACACAGCACAGGGGGACATGCACACAGCACAGGGGGACATGCACACAGGGACACACACACAGCACAGGACATGCACACAGGACACTTACACAGCACAGGGGGACATGCACACAGCACAGGGGTACATGCACACAGCACAGGGGGACATGCACACAGGACATGCACACAGCACAGGAGGACATGCACACAGCACAGGGGGACATGCACACAGCACAGGGGGACATGCACACAGGACATGCACACAGCACAGGGGGACATGCACACAGCACAGGGGGACATGCACACAGGACATGCACACAGCACAGGGGGACATGCACACAGCACAGGGGGACATGCACACAGCACAGGGGGACATGCACACAGGACATGCACACAGCACAGGGAGACATGCACACAGCACAGGGGGACATGCACACAGGACATGCACACAGCCAGGAGGACACTGTGGGGTGGAGGGACCCGGGGCCCATGCATCTGTCTGTACCCCCCCCCCCCCCAATCATGTGTGGCGGCCCCCTGGTGTCTCGGCTTCACTCACCGAGTCACTGGATGCTGAGCCTGAGTCCTGAGACACTTCTAACAGCGCGCTTCTCCCCGCCGGCCCCTCCACTCTTTTCGTCGGTCCCAGGTCAGGTGATGTCACGATGCATACAGTACAAGCACCTGGCCTGGGATGGACGGGGGAAGGAGGGGCCGGCGGGGATCAGCACACAGTTAGCATCTACATCGCGGCATGTAATTCAGCCGCTGTAAGTGGCCTCTCATATGGCCGAGTCCGGGCCCCTAATGTCTGCGGGCCCTCGGGTGGCGCCCGAGTGACCGACTGGTCAGTCCGCCCCTGCATGTGTGAGACTTTTACACAGTGTGGCCACATACAGAGGCCCAACATGCAGGGAGCGCCATCAGGCGTTCTGGAGCACCCAGGACAATTCTGACATTTCTCTCCTACATGTAAAAATCATCATTTATTTGCTAGAAAATTACATTGAATCCCAAAACAGTTTATATATATGTTTTTTTAGCAAAGACCCTGGAGAATACAATGGTGGTCGTTGCAACTTTTTGTCTCGCACGGTATTTGCGCAGCAATTTTTCGTTTGTGTTTTAAAAAAAAACACAGTAAAGTTAGCCCAATTTTTGCATAATGTGAAAGATGAAGTTACGCTGAGTAAATAGATACCTAACATGTCACTCTTTAAAATTGCACGCGCTCGTGGAATGGCGCCAAATGTCGCTACTTAAAAATCCCCATAGGCGACGCCTTAATTTTTTTGTTACTGGTTATATGTTTTGAGTTACAGAGGAGGTCTAGGGCTAGAATTATTGCTCTCGCTCTACGTTCGCAGCGATACCTCATATGTGTGGTTTGAACACCGTTTTCATATATGGGCGGGACTTACGTATGCGTTCGCTTCTGCATGTGAGCACATGGGGACAGGGGCGCTTTAAAAAAAAAAAAATATTGTTAATTTTACTTTATTTATTTTAGTTTGACATTTTTTTCCCCAAAAATAAATTTTTTGATCACTTTTACTCCTATTACAAGTAATGTAAACATCCCTTGTAATAGGAATATGGCATGACAGTTCCTCTTTACAGTGAGATATGGGGTCAATAAGACCCCACATCTCACCTCTAGGCTGGGAAGCCTGAAAAAAAAAAAGAGATTCTGGATTTGATCGTATTGGCGAGTCGGTAGAAGCACCGGAGGGCGGCGGGAGGGGGGGGGGATGTCTATGGCTGGGTATTGCAGGGTATCACCGACTATGGCTGGGTATCTCCGGGTATGGCAATTTATGCCAGGGTATTGCAGAGTATTGGCTGGAATTGTACTGCAGAGTATTGGAGGGTAGTGCAGAGTATTGGCGGGTGTTGCAGAGTATTGGCTGGTGTTGCAGAGTATTGGCGGGTGTTGCAGAGTAATGGCTGGCATTGCAGAGTATTTGCGGGTGTTGCAGAGTATTTTCGGGTACTGCAGAGTATTTGCGGGCATTGCAGAGTATTTGCGGGTGTTGCAGAGTATTTGAGGGTATTGCAGAGTATTGGCAGGGAATTGAGGGGTTAAATTTTGGTGAGCAGCGATGTGGGCACTGCTGAGACCGATCTCTTCCCCCTCTCTGTACCGATCAGTACAGAGAGGGGGAGGGAGGAACTGGCATCATAACATGACGCCGGTTTGTTTACAAGTGATCACTCCGTCATTTGACGCGATGAGCGGCCGTTTACCGTGATCCGTGATACAGGACCCGGCGGTCGCGGGTGCTCTGGAGTGCGTGCCCCAGGGGTCGCACGCGAGAGCGGAATTCTGGGAGGACGTCATATGACGGCCTCCCAGAGTTAAACAACCGCCCTGTAGCCGTCATTTGGCTATGGGCCGGTTGTTAAGTGGTTAAACAGGAATGCAGGAGATGGTTTCTTGTGATGTGACCAAGGCGAAGGCAGGAATGAAGAGACCTGCAGATCTTTAAGTAGGCGGGACTGACGAGCACATCCACAACAGCTGCTAAACTGTGGAGAGATATGAGAGCTGCCAATTATCTGACAGCTGAGCGGCCAGCTCAGAGAAGGAAGGGCTGACCAGCCCTGACAATCAGGCCCCAGACTACACTCCATGTGTGTATATATATATACAGTGGTGTGAAAAAGTGTTTGCCCCCTTCCTCATTTCCTGTTCCTTTGCATGTTTGTCACACTTAAGTGTTTCGGAACATCAAACCAATTTAAACAATAGTCAAGGACAACACAAGTAAACACAAAATGCAATTTGTAAATGAAGGTGTTTATTATTAAAGGTGAAAAAAAATCCAAACCATCATGGCCCTGTGTGAAAAAGTGATTGCCCCCCTTGTTAAAACATACTATAACTGTGGTTGTCCACACCTGAGTTCAATTTCTCTAGACACACCCAGGCCTGATTATTGCCACACCTGTTAACAATCAAGGCATCACTTAAATAGGAGCTGCTTGACACAGTAAGGTCCACCAGAAGATCCTTAAAAGCTACACATCATGCCGAGACCCAAAGAAATTCAGGAACAATTGAGAAAGAAAGTAATTGAGATCTATCAGTCTGGAAAGGGTCATAAAGCCATTTTCAAAGCTTTGGGAATCCAGCGAACCACAGTGAGAGCCATTATCCACAAATGGCGAAGACTTGGAACAGTGGTGAACCTTCCCAGGAGTGGCCGGCCGCCCAAAATTACCCCAAGAGCGCAGCGACGACTCATCCAAGAGGTCACAAAAGACCCCACAACAACGTCCAAGGAACTGCAGGCCTCACTTGCCTCAGTTAAGGTCAGCGTTCATGCCTCCACCATCAGGAAAAGACTGGGCAAAAATGGCCTGCATGGCAGAGTTCCAAGGAGAAAACCACTGCTGAGCAAAAAGAACATCAAAGCTCGTCTCAATTTCTCCACAACACATCTTGATGATCCCCAAGACTTTTGGGACAACATTCTGTGGACCGATGAGACAAAAGTGGAACTCTTTGGAAGGTGTGTGTCCAAGTATATCTGGCGTAGAAGGAACACTGCATTTCATAAAAAGAACATTATACCAACAGTAAAATATGGTGGTGGTAGTGTGATGGTCTGGGGCTGTTTTGCTGCTTCAGGACCTGGAAGACTTGCCGTGATAAAAGGAACTATGAATTCTGCTGTCTACCAAGAGATCCTGAAGGAGAATGTCCGACCATCTTTTCGTGTACTCAAGCTGAAACGAACTTGGGTTCTGCAGCAGGACAATGATCCTAAACACACCAGCAAGTCCACCACCGAATGGCTGAAGAAAAACAAAATGAAGACTTTGGAGTGACCTAGCCAAAGTCCTGACCTGAATCCTATTGAGATGTTGTGGTATGACCTTAAAAAGGCCGTTCATGCTCGAAAACCCTCTAATGTAACTGAATTAGGACAATTCTGCAAAGATGAGTGGGCCAAAATTCCTCCAGGACGCTGTAAAAGCCTCATTGCATGTTATCGCAAACGCTTGGTTGCAGTTGTTGCTGCTAAGGGTGGCCCAACCAGTTATTAGGTTTAGGGGGCAATCACTTTTTCACACAGGGCCATGATGGTTTGGATTTTTTTTCACCTTTAATAATAAACACCTTAATTTACAAATTGCATTTTGTGTTTACTTGTGTTGTCCTTGACTATTGTTTAAATTGGTTTGATGTTCCGAAACACTTAAGTGTGACAAACATGCAAAGGAACAGGAAATGAGGAAGGGGGCAAACACTTTTTCACACCACTGTATATATATATATATATATATATATATACAGCCTGTACCTGCAAACATTATACCTGCTGTCATAATATGACTCATTTACAGAGACTAGACTTGGGGTGTTTCCTATCGCTATCCCATGGCTGAAGGGTGGTGAATAGGGATGAGCCAAACACCCCCCGGTTCTGTTTGCACCAGAACTTGCAAACGGACCGATAGTTTGCACAAACTTTCAAACCCTGTTACAGTCTATGGGACTCGAACGTGAGAAATCAAAAGTGTGAATTTTAAAGGCTAATATGCAAGTTATTGTCCTAAAAAAGGGTTTGAGGACCCAGGTCCTGCCCCAGGGTACATGTATTAATGCAAAATTTTTAAAAACTGCTGTTTTTTCAGGAGCAGTGATTTTAATGATGCTTAAAGTGAAAAAATAAAAGTGAAACATTCCTTTAAATATCATGCCTGGGGGATGTCTATAGTATGCCTGTAAAGTGGCCTGTGTTTCCCGTGTTTAGAACTGTCCCTGCACAAAATGACATTTCTAAAGGAATAAAAGTCATTTAAAACTGTTTACGGCTTTAATGTAATGTCTGGTCCCGGCAATATGGATGAAAATCATTGAGAACAAAGGCATGGGTACCCCGCCCCCAAGCCCATTACCAGCCCCTTTGGGTCTTGTATGGACATTAAGGAGAACCGCACACCCAAATTATAAAAAGGAAAGGCGTGAGGCCCCCAGGCCCTATATACTCAGAACAGCAGTATACAGGCGGTCCAAACAAGACAGGGACTGTGTAGGTTTGTTATTAAGTAGAATCTGTTTGTAATTTTTAACTGGTACATTTTTAAAGTGTCGCTCCAGCCCAAAAATCTATTTTTAAGCTTTTTGGAAAACATAGGGAAAGGTTATCACCCCTGTATAATTTGTTTTGCTGTCTGTGCGCACCTGTTCAGAAGATTTCACCTCACTTTCTGTCCCAATGACAATTGGATTGTTAAAATTTGGGTTTTTTTGTGAAACAAGGAACTCTTACAGGAGAGAATTTCCCTTCCTAGGGGTAGATTTCCTCTCACTTCCTGTTGTCTCCTTCTGTTTGAAAGTAGGAGTTGTTTGTAAGTTGGATGTTTGAAAGTAGGGGCCTGCCCTATATACTCAAAATATAAACGCAAAAATGTGGGCCTTAGGTGTTGGTGTTGCCACAACACTGTAATCCCTCACAGTTACTCTGGGTGGGCGCAGGAACGGTCCCTGCTGTGAAATATTAGATCAAGAATTGTAATTACATGCCTCTGTTGAACAGGGGCAGAAAAATTGGGCCTTAGGCACTGGTGCCACAACACTGCAACCCCTTACAGATACTCTAGTTGGGGCGCAGGAATGAGCCCTGCTGCAAAGTATTGCATCAAAAATTGGCCTGTGACCAATTATGGCTCTCTTCGCTGACGGCGCTGTGATTGGCCAAAGCATGCGGGTCATCGTGCATGCTTGGCCAATCATCAGCCAGCAATACACTGCTATGACGCAGTGCATTATGGGCGGTGACACGCCGCTCTAATTTGGCACGAACGGACCATAATGTTCGATCTTCCTCTTGAAATCGAAGCTCATCCCTAGTGGTGAAGTATGGGGCAAGATTCCTCACCCTGCTGCCATTCCTCATTATATTTCTTAGAAAAAAGAAGAAAAAAAAACACATACAAAGACAATTAAGGTACGACCAATCTTTATTGGAGATAAATCTATAGATGGAAATGATTGTCGGGCTTCGGAGAACATCGGAGATCAGTGACGGTTGTCCTAGGACTCCTCAAAGGCAGGGCCTTTTTACACTAAGCCTAAACCTTAAGATGATTCAGAGGAAGGCGAAAACCCCCCCGGCCAGATGGGCTCCAAGGGGGGGAAAAATTCCTTCCTGACCCCCTAAGGCGATCGGATTGTCCCTGAATCATCAGTCTAGGGTGCCCAGTTCATCTCATATAGAGAAAAAAAACATACATAGAACCATACAGACCATATGTATTGCAGGTATGTATGCAATAAAACACACCTACCTGCTTGTTCACAATCATCTTTGGGGCTCATTCAGAATATATGCATTGAGCATCCGCACAGATCAGCGCCCCCACACTGATCAGTGCCTCCGCCCGCCGCACCGATTCCTTATGTTTTCTGTGCCCAGCCCCTACAGGAGGACTGGTGGTACCCCCTTATTGGTGGCCCTGGTGGTGGCATGTAGACATGCTGTGTATGATGGTATGCATGGTGCTATATACGCAGGTATGCATGCAATAAAACACACTTGCATGCTTGTTTACAATCATCTTTGGGGATCATTCAGAATATATGCATTGAGCATCCGCACAGATCAGTGCCTCCCCCACTGATCAGTGCATCCGCCCGCCGCACCGATTCCTCATGTTTTCTGTGCCCAGCCCCCTACAGGAGAACCAGTGGTACCACCTTATTGGTGGCCCTGATGGTGGTATGTATAGTGGTATGTTTGGTACTAGGTGGGCATGCTGAGTATGGTGGTATGTATGGCCCTATGTATACATTCTATGTATGGTTCTATGTATGGTGTAGGGAGATCATTGCCAGTGTGCCACAATTATCTCACTCAGTACTGCTTGTGTTACCGTCTCACAGCAGGCAACTCTCTTTTGATGTTAAATACCCTTGGATTGTGGTAACGAGGCTCTGCCCTCTCATAGTAGCGAGGAGGCTCTGCCCTTGGATGGTGGGGACCAAGCTCTGCCCTTGGATGGTGGGCACCAGGCTCTCTGTTTTTCACTACCCTCGGATGATGGCAATGAGGCTCAGCCCTCAAATGTTGATGACGGGGCTCTCTGATGTCATTGCTTCTTGGATGGTGATGAGGAGGCCCTCTGTTAATGTCATTGCCCCTCGGTTGGTGGTGACGAGGCAGCCGCCACCAGTGTAGGGACCTGTGTTGGTACAGCCGTACCTGGTCCCTAGGAGGGTTCCTCAAGCTTTTGGTTGAGTCTTCTTCTGGGAACAGCAAATTGACTTGTTTGTCCAGCCACATTGATAGTTGGGGATTCAGAAGCTGCAGAAAGGGAAATAGAGGGCTGATGGGAAGACCTTCCGGTTACTGAAGTGGCAGCCGCCACCATTGTAGAAATCTGTGTTGGTACAGCCGTACCTGGTGCTCTCTTGAAGATAGGTGCTGATGAGAATCTTTCAAGAGAGTGATGACGTAGTGAACTCCGGTGATGATGACTTGAAGATCTTCTCTGTCATGTTCACTAGCAAGTCATCCTCATCTCCTAGATTAAAATTTCTTCCAGCGCTTTGGTCATCTTCACTCCCAAAAACGCTGCACCCCTTCCATTTAAATGCAATCCATCACTGCTATAAAAACGGTGACCGAATGTAAAGTCAACCCAGTTCGTCATGAAGCCAAAGCCCTCCTTCCTGCAATAGTTTCTCAGCCAGTAGTTAAGATCTCTAAGCTCCTGCTGCCTCTCTGGTGTGGCTCGAGGTTCAGGCAATATTTCTGAAAATACTGCCTTGGCTCTCCTTTTCTTCAATATAGCCGCTAAGTCCCTGAAATCATTTTTTAAGGCGCCCCATCTTCCTCTAACTTTGTCGTTCGTACCAATATGTATCATGACAGCGGGGTTCCTCCCAGCCCCATTCAATAATCCGTCCATGCAATCTACAATGTTCCGAACCCGGGCGCCCGGTAAACAACATACTGTTTTGCGATAAGGGGATTGGTGACAGATTGCCTTCTGTATCCTTCCAATAATTGAATCCCCTACCACTAGTATGTGTCTATCCTGTCTTGTAAGATTGCTCCCATGTTCACTGGAGACGTTCCCTTGGCATTTTGGTGGATTCTCTGTGTGAACGTCACATGCTGGTGGATTTTTCATGTGAATGTCGCACTCTGGTGGAGTGGACACATGTAGGTCAAAGTCTGGTGGAGTGGCCACGTCCGCGGCGCACTCTGGTGGAGTGGCCACGTCCGCGGCGCACTCTGGTGGAGTGGCCACGTCCGCGGCGCACTCTGGTGGAGTGGCCACGTCCGCGGCGCACTCTGGTGGAGTGGCCACGTCCGCGGCGCACTCTGGTGGAGTGGCCACGTCTTGGGCGCACTCTGGTGGAGTGGCCACGTCCGGGGCGCACTCTGGTGGAGTGGCCATGAATTGGTCGCACTCTGGTGGAGTGGCCACGTCCGCGGCGCACTCTGGTGGAGTGGCCACGTCCGGGTCGCACTCTGGTGGAGTGGCCACGTCCGGGTCGCACTCTGGTGGAGTGGCCACGTCTTGGGCACACTCTGGTGGAGTGGCCACGTCTTGGGCACACTCTGGTGGAGTGGCCACGTCCGGGGCGCACTCTGGTGGAGTGGCCACGTCCGGGGCGCACTCTGGTGGAGTGGCCATGAATTGGTCGCACTCCGGTGGAGTGGCCACGTCCGGGTCGCACTCCGGTGGAGCGGCCACGTCCGGGTCGCACTCCGGTGGAGCGACCACGTCCGGGTCGCACTCCGGTGGAGCGGCCACGTCCGGGTCGCACTCCGGTGGAGCGGCCACGTCCGGGTCGCACTCCGGTGGAGCGGCCACGTCCGGGTCGCACTCCGGTGGAGCGGACACGTCCGGGTCGCACTCCGGTGGAGTGGACACGTCCGGGTCGCACTCTGGTGTGCAGTCAATACCGCTTACACCTACAATAAAAAAAGAGAGGAATTAGATTTAGCACCTTCACCTACATTTCATATATTTTTCTTTGTAGAACATCAAATTATGGAGAGAAGAGATGAAAACGCTGGTGCCAGAGACCATGAATAAACTCTACAGGACAGGGACACAAGGAGGACTAATGTTGGCCTTTGTATAAAAATGCTGGTTGCCTGCCACTCATCCCGACCCAGTGGCTGGCAATAATGGCATGAAAAGTCAGAGGGGCTGGTTGTACCCAGCCCATAATCCGCCTGCCCATACATGGTTAGAATCTTGGCTGGTCCTTGCTTAGCCGGGTGAGATTGGAAGTGTCTATGGCCGGCTTTAGGAGCGCAGACACTTCTAATGACAGCACTTGGGGTAAAGGCATAGTGCATATTAAAATGCTGATGGATAATGAATTAGTGCGGTTTTATTTGTGTTGGTTTTGTCCGTCTGTCTGGCCTTGTTTACAAGGGTGATGAAGCCCATATAACATGAACGGGACGTTTCTACAACATCTGCATCTTCCAGGTGCTGCATGCAGGCAGTCCATTGACAATGAGTAGAACGCACAGCTGCACGCACGCAGCCACTTCTCCTAATATGACATGCACTGTCTGCATTCAGGGCCATTCGCCCACACCCAGGACCGCTGCTAGAAATCAGCTTACATGACTGGGCCCCCTACCACCTATAAGAGCCAGGGCCTGAGCCTGCGCCCCCCCACATCACATTCAGCCAGCAGAGGAAAAGGAGGTGGTGTGCTCTGTGAAGAAATGAGGGGGTGACAACATTTTCCTAACAGTGTAAGGGGCATAAAACCTGCACAGCACACAGCCATCTCATATGTGTAGAAAATGCTGTCATGTTTAACCCCTTGCTTACCGGCCACTTAAACCCCCCTCCCCCTCCTATCCACACCAATCCTCAGCTTTCAGCGCTGTCGCACTTTGAGTGACAATTACACGGTCATACAACACTGTACCCAAATGACATTTGTATCATTTGTTCCCCCAAATAGAGATTTCCTTTGGTGGTATTTCATCTCCTCAGCGGTTTTTATTTTTTTAAATATAAAAAGACCGAATTAAAAACATATTCTTTTACATTTTTGTTAAATGTTATAACGGGTAATTTTTGTCTGTCATTGATGTACGCTGACGAGGTGGCACTGATGGGCACCGATGGGTGGCAGTGATGGGCACTGATCAGTTACACTGATAGGCAGCACTTCTAGGTGTCAATGATTAGCACCACTGGTGGGCATTGATGGGTGGCACTGGTGGGCATTGATAGGTGGCACTGGTGGGCATCGATAGGTGGCACTTTTGGGCATTGATAGGTGGCACTTTTGGGCATTGATAGGTGGCACTGGTGGGCATTGATAGGTGGCACTTTTGGGCATTGATAGGTGGCACTTTTGGGCATTGATAGGTGGCACTGGTGGGCATTGATAGGTGGCACTGGTAGGCACTGATGGATGGCAGTGATGGGCACTGATCAGTTACACTGATAGGCAGCACTTCTAGGTGTCAATGATTAGCACCACTGGTGGGCATTGATGGGTGGCACTGGTGGGCATTGATGGGTGGCACTGGTGGGCATCGATAGGTGGCACTTTTGGGCATTAATGGGTGGCACTGGTGGGCATTGATAGGTGGCACTGGTGGGCATCGATAGGTGGCACTGGTGGGCATTGATAGGTGGCACTTGACATTAGGTGGCACTGGTGGGCATCGATAGGTGGCACTGGTGGGCATCAATAGGTGGCACTGGTGGGCATTGATAGGTGGCACTGGTGGGCATTGATAGGTGGCACTGGTGGGCACTGTTACTCTATAAATGAGGCATAATCGCCTCTTCCTTTTCAGGGTCGATGTCCCTTTAAGATGAGCCGGTGATCGGCTTTGTTCTTCTCCTGTCAGCAGAGGAGAAAAAAACGATCACTGAGCTTTTGTTTACATCATGTGATGAGCCGTCATTGGCTGATAACTGATCACATGGTAAGGGATCGGGATTGGCCCCGTACTCGGATCGGTGGTCACCCGAGTCTCAGTGACTCGGTGATCACGGCGCCCTCCGCAGGGAGCGTGCACAGGGGGATGTCATATGACGGCCTCCCGGGAATTCACGTCCGCGCTGTGCCCGTCATTTGCCCATAGCGCGGATGTCAGGGGGTTAAACAGGTGGTGAGGAGGCAAAATAACACCTTCTTGCCTCCTGTCAAATGCCCTCTGAAGAGCGACCTGAATGTGGATTGCTGTTCAGAGGGCACAACATGTTTAAATGAGCCCTAAGGCAGTTCAGACAATCCCTTATTTTTTGTCCATTCAGTAGGGAACAGGAGGGACTATTTCATGTTTTCTTTGGGGCACTGCTAAGTAATCTTCTGGTTTTCAACAAGTACAAAATCCCGGGGAGACGGTGCCAATAAGAGATCTATAACCATCCATCTGCGTGTGTATGGACCTCCCAGTAGTGTGCAGACGTGGATTGTTGGGGATGAAAACAAAAGATTGACATACATGACTACAGAGGTGCAATCACAAAGAGACCATCAAAGAGACAGCGGGGGAGGGATCTGGGTCCCATGTGGGATGGTCGGATGGTCATGGGGGGGGCGGCATTATCTGCACTGCCCATGGGGGGGCGGCATTGTCCGCACTGCCCATGGAGGGAGCGGCATTGTCCGCACTGCCCATGGGGGGCGGCATTGTCCGCACTGCCCATGGGGGGGCGGCATTGTCCGCACTGCCCATGGGGGGGCGGCATTGTCCGCACTGTCCATGAGGGGCGGCATTATCCGCACTGCCCATGGGGGTCGGCATTATCCGCACTGCCCATGGGGGGGCGGCATTGTCCGCACTGTCCATGGGGGGGGGCGGCATTGTCCGCACTGTCCATGGGGGGGGGCGGCATTGTCCGCACTGCCCATGGGGGGCGGCGTTATCCGCACTGCCCATGGAGGGAGCGGCATTGTCCGCACTGCCCATGGAGGGAGTGGCATTGTCCGCACTGTCCATGGAGGGAGCGGCATTGTCCGCACTGCCCATGGGGGGCGAGCCGGCGGCATTATCTGCACTGCCCATGGGGGGCGGCATTATCCGCACTGCCCATGGGGAGTTGGCATTGGGGGGCACTGAACCAATTGGCACCTTTGTTTTGTTTTTTGTGGGTTTACATCCACTTTAAATATTGCTTATAAATGTGTGTTTATTAGGATTGTACAATAAGTACAGCTTCCCCCCCAGGCCCCAAAAAACTGCACTAATCTACCCCCAATAGTGGAAATGCCTCTGATCAGGCTCCACTGCCTGTCTCAACTACCACCAAAAGTGAATGCTACCACCCTGGGTATGGGGTGAGTGTGGGCAGAAGAGCTTCCCCCCAAGTTTCATCTGCCCTCACTCCCCAACACCCAGCGTACTGGTGCTTCTCTAAGGCCCCACCAAACTGCACTTATCTACCCCCCCCCAAGGGGGGCAATGCCTCTGATCAGGCTCCACTGCCTGTCTCAACTACCACCAAAAGTGAATGCTACAACCCTGGGTATGGGGTGAGTGTGGGCAGTTGAGCTTCCCCCCAAGTTTCATCTGCCCTCACTCCCCAACACCCAGCGTACTGGTGCTTCCCCCCCAGGCCCCAAAAAACTGCACTCATCTACCACCAAGTGGTGGAAATGCCTCTGATCAGGCTCCGCTGCCTGTCTCAACTACCACCAAAAGTGAATGCTACCACCCTGGGTATAGGGTGAGTGTGGGCAGAAGAGCTTCCCCCCAAGTTTCATCTGCCCTCACTCCCCAACACCCAGCATGTTGGTGCTTCCCCCCCAGGCCCCAAAAAACTGCACTCATCTACCACCAAGTGGTGGAAATGCCTCTGATCAGGCTCCACTGCCTGTCTCAACTACCACCAAAAGTGAATGCTACCACCCTGGGTATGGGGTGAGTGTGGGCAGTTGAGCTTCCCCCCAAGTTTCATCTGCCCTCACTCCCCAACACCCAGCATGTTGGTGCTTCCCTCAGGCCCCACCAAACTGCACTAATCTACCACCAAGAGTGCAAATGCCTCTGATCAGGCTCCACTGCCTGTCTCAACTACCACCAAAAGTGAATGCTACCACCCTGGGTATGGGGTGAGTGTGGGCAGAAGAGCTTCCCCCCAAGTTTCATCTGCCCTCACTCCCCAACACCCAGCATGTTGGTGCTTCCCCCCCAGGCCCCAAAAAACTGCACTAATCTACCCCCAAGAGTGCAAATGCCTCTGATCAGGCTCCACTGCCTGTCTCAACTACCACCAAAAGTGAATGCTACCACCCTGGGTATGGGGTGAGTGTGGGCAGTTGAGCTTCCCCCCAAGTTTCATCTGCCCTCACTCCCCAACACCCAGCGTACTGGTGCTTCCCCCCCAGGCCCCAAAAAACTGCACTCATCTACCACTAAGTGGTGGAAATGCCTCTGATCAGGCTCCGCTGCCTGTCTCAACTACCACCAAAAGTGAATGCTACCACCCTGGGTATAGGGTGAGTGTGGGCAGAAGAGCTTCCCCCCAAGTTTCATCTGCCCTCACTCCCCAACACCCAGCATGTTGGTGCTTCCCCCCCAGGCCCCAAAAAACTGCACTCATCTACCACCAAGTGGTGGAAATGCCTCTGATCAGGCTCCACTGCCTGTCTCAACTACCACCAAAAGTGAATGCTACCACCCTGGGTATGGGGTGAGTGTGGGCAGTTGAGCTTCCCCCCAAGTTTCATCTGCCCTCACTCCCCAACACCCAGCATGTTGGTGCTTCCCTCAGGCCCCACCAAACTGCACTAATCTACCCCAAGAGTGGCAATGCCTCTGATCAGGCTCCACTACACCCACTCAACTACCACCAAAAGTGAATGCTACCACCCTGGGTAGGGGGTGAGTGTGGGCAGAAGAGCTTCCCCCCAAGTTTCATCTGCCCTCACTCCCCAACACCCAGCATACTGGTGCTTCTCTAAGGCCCCACCAAACTGCACTTATCTACCCCAAGGGTGGAAATGCTTCTTCTTAGGCTCCGCTGCACCCATTCATCTACCCCCAAGGGTGGCAGTGCCTCTTACTGCATAGTGTTTTATACATTTGCAATTTAGTCTCTTCTGTGTGATTTTTTATTTGATATTTTAATAAAATGTCATAACTTAATTATATTTGTCGGTGTGGTTTTGTTACATTTCTATAGAACTGTTTCTTTAGGGTTTTTTTTATGTGAACAGAGGGGGATGGGTATTCCGTTTTGTTTTTTTGAAAACCTGATCGCTGGCTGATTGACAAATAAAAGCGATCATCTATGGCCAACGTTGGGGACTTTAGCAGCACATAGATTGTGTCATTTTCTCTCCTTCTACAATGGGGGGGACAGAAAGAAACTTGCTTGATTCCCCCCATCAACACAGAGGGGGAAATCCCTCCCATAGTGATATTGTGTTCCGCCAGCGGGGAGCTTATCCCGCTAGCAGAACAGAATGATCACTGCTGGCAGCCATAGCCACTGGCTGCGATCGCATGAAAGAAATCCAGCAGGCTGGGTGTGCTGAAGTCGATGGATTTCAGTACAACCAGCCTGCCCGTGGATGGATTGAATCTCAGCCCTGTCCCTGTTGAAGCAGTCGAGGTTCAATCCTTCTGTGGCCGGTTTTAGATGGTAAGTTCCGAGAGGGCTGATATGAATGTACAATATAAATGTGTAAATTGTCGGCATTATAGATATACATGTGATAAATAAAATACATTTATGTTTTAGGGAAATCACGTAAATTGGAAGGTTGTGACTGGATCTCTTTATAGGATATTTAGTGAAAGCAATAAAGAGTAACAATCCTATGTAGGGACAAACCTGCAACTAAACATATATATAGAGTTAGGGCCGCACTTCACAGAGAAGCCTTGGGGGGGCGCTGCACCTTCCACATAGATTTGGAAATGAGAGCAACAAAAGTCTCCTCTGAATTATTAGACGTGACAATTCGTTTTTGTTTTATTGCTGGATAGTTGGTAAATCTGCTTGGAAATTCTTTTCCTGTATTGTGCAATCTCCTTCCACGTGCAACCATAAAAAGACAGAGCGGGCGCCCAGGCCTAGTGCCTCACCCTAAAACCATCGCTTTATTCATAGAAAAAGTGGTAATTATTATACTCACAAGGTGACAAATGTATCAATCACATCACATAGTAACACCGTCATCCAATCCACATTGCCTCACATTAGGGATGAGCGGAACACCCCCGGATCGCATCGCATCAGAACTTGGGTACAGACAGAACATTTGTGTGAACACCAGTGAAGTCTATGGGACACGATATATGCAAGTTATTGCCATAAAAAGTGTTTGGGGACCCGGGTCCTGCCCCAGGGGACATGGATCAATGCAAAAAAACGTTTTTAAAATGGCCGTTTTTTGTTTTTTTTTAGGAGCAGTGATTCTAATAATGCTTAAAGTGAAACAATAAAAATTAAATATTCCTTTAAATATCATTCCTTAAGGGTTCCCTTAGTCTGCCTGTAAAGTAGCGCATTTTCCCCATGTTTAGAACAGTACCGCAGCAAAATGACATTTCTAAAGGAAACAATGTCATTCAAAATTGCTCGAGGCTGTAATGTATTGCCAGATCCCAGCAATATACATAAAAATCATTGATAAAAACAGCGCGGGTTCCCCCCTCCTTACATCCGGTGTCCCCATCAGTCCTTCTTACATCCGGTGTCCCCATCAGTCCTCCTAACATCTGGTGTCTCCATCAGTCCTTCTTACATCCGGTGTCCCCATCAGTCCTCCTAACATCTGGTGTCCCCATCAGTCCTTCTTACATCCGGTGTCCCCATCAGTCCTCCTAACATCCGGTGTCCCCATCAGTCCTCCTAACATCCGGTGTCCCCATCAGTCCTTAAATCCGGTGTCCTCATCAGTCCTCCGAACATCTGGTGTCCCCATCAGTCCTCCTAACATCTGGTGTCCCCATCAGTCCTTCTTACATCCGGTGTCCCCATCAGTCCTCCTAACATCTGGTGTCCCCATCAGTCCTCCTAACATCTGGTGTCCCCATCAGTCCTCCTAACATCTGGTGTCCCCATCAGTCCTCCTAACATCTGGTGTCCCCATCAGTCCTTCTTACATCCGGTTTCCCCATCAGTCCTCCTAACATCCGGTGTCCCCATCAGTCCTTCTTACAACCGGTGTCCCCATCAGTCCTCCTAACATCCGGTGTCCCCATCAGTCCTCCTAACATCCGGTGTCCCCATCAGTCCTTCTTACATCCGGTGTCCCCATCAGTCCTCCTAACATCTGGTGTCCCCATCAGTCCTCCTAACATCTGGTGTCCCCATCAGTCCTTCTTACATCCGGTGTCCCCATCAGTCCTCCTAAAATCTGGCGTTCCCATCAGTCCTCCTAACATCTGGTGTTCCCATCAGTCCTCCTTACATCCGGTGTCCCCATCAGTCCTCCTAACATCTGGTGTCCCCATCAGTCCTCCTAAAATCTGGCGTTCCCATCAGTCCTCCTAACATCTGGTGTCCCCATCAGTCCTCCTTACATCTGGTGTTCCCATCAGTCCTCCTTACATCCGGTGTCCCCATCAGTCCTCCTAACATCTGGTGTCCCCATCAGTCCTCCTAAAATCTGGCGTTCCCATCAGTCCTCCTAACATCTGGTGTCCCCATCAGTCCTCCTTACATCTGGTGTTCCCATCAGTCCTCCTTACATCTGGTGTTCCCATCAGTCCTCCTTACATCTGGTGTCTCCATCAGTCCTCCTAACATCTGGTGTCCCCATCAGTCCTCCTTACATCCGGTGTCCCCATCAGTCCTCCTTACATCTGGTGTTCCCATCAGTCCTCCTTACATCTGGTGTCCCCATTAGTCCTCCTTACATCTGGTGTCCCCATCGGTCCTCCTAACATCTGGTGTCCCCATCAGTCCTCCTAACATCTGGTGTCTCCATCAGGCCTCCTAACATCTGGTGTCCCCATCAGTCCTTACATCTGGTGTCTCCATCAGTCCTCCTAACATCTGGTGTCCCCATCAGTCCTTACATCTGGTGTCCCCATCAGTCCTAACATCTGGTGTCCCCATCAGTCCTTCTTACATCCGGTGTCCCCATCAGTCCTCCTAACATCCGGTGTCCCCATCAGTCCTCCTAACATCCGGTGTCCCCATCAGTCCTTCTTACATCCGGTGTCCCCATCAGTCCTCCTAACATCTGGTGTCCCCATCAGTCCTCCTAACATCTGGTGTCCCCATCAGTCCTTCTTACATCCGGTGTCCCCATCAGTCCTCCTAACATCTGGTGTCCCCATCAGTCCTTCTTACATCCGGTTTCCCCATCAGTCCTCCTAACATCCGGTGTCCCCATCAGTCCTTCTTACATCCGGTGTCCCCATCAGTCCTCCTAACATCCGGTGTCCCCATCAGTCCTCCTAACATCCGGTGTCCCCATCAGTCCTTCTTACATCCGGTGTCCCCATCAGTCCTCCTAACATCTGGTGTCCCCATCAGTCCTCCTAACATCTGGTGTCCCCATCAGTCCTCCTAACATCTGGTGTCCCCATCAGTCCTCCTAACATCTGGTGTTCCCATCAGTCCTCCTTACATCTGGTGTCCCCATTAGTCCTCCTTACATCTGGTGTCCCCATCAGTCCTCCTAACATCTGGTGTCCCCATCAGTCCTTCTTACATCCGGTGTCCCCATCAGTCCTTCTTACATCCGGTGTCCCCATCAGTCCTCCTAACATCTGGTGTCCCCATCAGTCCTCCTAACATCTGGTGTCCCCATCAGTCCTCCTAACATCTGGTGTCCCCATCAGTCCTCCTAAAATCTGGCGTTCCCATCAGTCCTCCTTACATCTGGTGTCCCCATTAGTCCTCCTTACATCTGGTGTCCCCATCAGTCCTCCTAACATCTGGTGTCTCCATCAGGCCTCCTAACATCTGGTGTCCCCATCAGTCCTTACATCTGGTGTCTCCATCAGTCCTCCTAACATCTGGTGTCCCCATCAGTCCTTACATCTGGTGTCCCCATCAGTCCTAACATCTGGTATCCCCATCAGTCCTTCTTACATCTGGTGTCCCCATCAGTCCTCCTAACATCCGGTGTCCCCATCAGTCCTCCTAACATCCGGTGTCCCCATCAGTCCTTCTTACATCCGGTGTCCCCATCAGTCCTCCTAACATCTGGTGTCCCCATCAGTCCTCCTAACATCTGGTGTCCCCATCAGTCCTTCTTACATCCGGTGTCCCCATCAGTCCTCCTAACATCTGGTGTCCCCATCAGTCCTCCTAACATCTGGTGTCCCCATCAGTCCTTCTTACATCCGGTGTCCCCATCAGTCCTCCTTACATCTGGTGTCCCCATCAGTCCTCCTAACATCCGGTGTCCCCATCAGTCCTTCTTACATCCGGTGTCCCCATCAGTCCTCCTAACATCTGGTGTCCCCATCAGTCCTCCTAACATCTGGCGTCCCCATCAGTCCTCCTAACATCTGGTGTCCCCATCAGTCCTCCTAACATCTGGTGTTCCCATCAGTCCTCCTTACATCTGGTGTCCCCATTAGTCCTCCTTACATCTGGTGTCCCCATCAGTCCTCCTAACATCTGGTGTCCCCATCAGTCCTTCTTACATCCGGTGTCCCCATCAGTCCTCCTAACATCTGGTGTCCCCATCAGTCCTCCTAACATCTGGTGTCCCCATCAGTCCTTCTTACATCCGGTGTCCCCATCAGTCCTCCTAAAATCTGGCGTTCCCATCAGTCCTCCTAACATCTGGTGTTCCCATCAGTCCTCCTTACATCCGGTGTCCCCATCAGTCCTCCTAACATCCGGTGTCCCCATCAGTCCTCCTTACATCCGGTGTCCCCATCAGTCCTTCTTACATCCGGTGTCCCCATCAGTCCTCCTAACATCTGGTGTTCCCATCAGTCCTCCTTACATCCGGTGTCCCCATCAGTCCTTCTTACATCCGGTGTCCCCATCAGTCCTCCTAACATCTGGTGTCCCCATCAGTCCTCCTAACATCTGGTGTCCCCATCAGTCCTCCTAAAATCTGGCGTTCCCATCAGTCCTCCTAACATCTGGTGTCCCCATCAGTCCTCCTTACATCTGGTGTTCCCATCAGTCCTCCTTACATCTGGTGTCCCCATTAGTCCTCCTTACATCTGGTGTTCCCATCAGTCCTCCTAACATCTGGTGTCCCCATTAGTCCTCCTTACATCTGGTGTTCCCATCAGGCCTCCTAACATCTGGTGTCCCCATTAGTCCTCCTTACATCTGGTGTCCCCATCGGTCCTCCTAACATCTGGTGTCCCCATCAGTCCTCCTAACATCTGGTGTCTCCATCAGTCCTCCTTACATCTGGTGTCCCCATCGGTCCTCCCAACATCTGGTGTCCCCATCAGTCCTCCTAACATCTGGTGTCTCCATCAGTCCTCCTTACATCTGGTGTCCCCATCAGTCCTTACATCTGGTGTCCCCATCAGTCCTAACATCTGGTGTCCCCATCAGTCCTCCTAACATCCGGTGTCCCCATCAGTCCTCCTAACATCCGGTGTCCCCATCAGTCCTTCTTACATCCGGTGTCCCCATCAGTCCTCCTAACATCTGGTGTCCCCATCAGTCCTCCTAACATCTGGTGTCCCCATCAGTCCTTCTTACATCCGGTTTCCCCATCAGTCCTCCTAACATCCGGTGTCCCCATCAGTCCTCCTAACATCCGGTGTCCCCATCAGTCCTTCTTACATCCGGTGTCCCCATCAGTCCTTCTTACATCCGGTGTCCCCATCAGTCCTCCTAACATCTGGTGTCCCCATCAGTCCTTCTTACATCCGGTGTCCCCATCAGTCCTCCTAACATCCGGTGTCCCCATCAGTCCTCCTAACATCCGGTGTCCCCATCAGTCCTCCTAACATCCGGTGTCCCCATCAGTCCTTCTTACATCCGGTGTCCCCATCAGTCCTCCTTACATCTGGTGTCCCCATCAGTCCTCCTAACATCCGGTGTCCCCATCAGTCCTTCTTACATCCGGTGTCCCCATCAGTCCTCCTAACATCTGGTGTCCCCATCAGTCCTCCTAACATCTGGTGTCTCCATCAGGCCTCCTAACATCTGGTGTCTCCATCAGTCCTCCTAACATCTGGTGTCCCCATCAGTCCTTACATCTGGTGTCCCCATCAGTCCTAACATCTGGTGTCCCCATCAGTCCTTCTTACATCCGGTGTCCCCATCAGTCCTCCTAACATCCGGTGTCCCCATCAGTCCTCCTAACATCCGGTGTCCCCATCAGTCCTTCTTACATCCGGTGTCCCCATCAGTCCTCCTAACATCTGGTGTCCCCATCAGTCCTCCTAACATCTGGTGTTCCCATCAGTCCTCCTTACATCTGGTGTCCCCATTAGTCCTCCTTACATCTGGTGTCCCCATCAGTCCTCCTTACATCTGGTGTTCCCATCAGTCCTCCTTACATCTGGTGTCCCCATCGGTCCTCCTAACATCTGGTGTCCCCATCAGTCCTCCTAACATCCGGTGTCCCCATCAGTTCTCCTTACATCTGGTGTCCCCATCAGTCCTCCTGACATCTGGTGTCCCCATCAGTTCTCCTTACATCTGGTGTCCCCATCAGTCCTCCTAACATCTTGTGTCCCCATCAGTCCTCCTAAAATCTGGCGTTCCCATCAGTCCTCCTAACATCTGGTGTTCCCATCAGTCCTCCTAACATCTGGTGTCCCCATCAGTCCTCCTTACATCTGGTGTCCCCATCAGTCCTCCTAAAATCTGGCGTTCCCATCAGTCCTCCTAACATCCGGTGTCCCCATCAGTCCTCCTAACATCCGGTGTCCCCATCAGTTCTCCTTACATCTGGTGTCCCCATCAGTCCTCCTTACATCTGGTGTCCCCATCAGTCCTCCTAAAATCTGGCGTTCCCATCAGTCCTCCTAAAATCTGGCGTTCCCATCAGTCCTCCTTACATCTGGTGTCCCCATCAGTCCTCCTTACATCTGGTGTCCCCATCAGTCCTCCTTACATCTGGTGTCCCCATCAGTCCTTCTTACATCTGGTGTCTCCATCAGTCCTCCTAACATCTGGTGTCCCCATCAGTCCTCCTAACATCCGGTGTCCCCATCAGTTCTCCTAACATCTGGTGTCCCCATCAGTCCTCCTAACATCTGGTGTCCCCATCAGTCCTTACATCTGGTGTCCCCATCAGTCCTCCTAACATCTGGTGTCCCCATCAGTCCTCCTAACATCTGGTGTCCCCATCATTCCTCCTAACATCTGGTGTCCCCATCAGTCCTCCTAACATCTGGTGTCCCCATCAGTCCTCCTAACATCTGGTGTCCCCATCAGTCCTCCTAACATCCGGTGTCTCCATCAGTCCTCCTAACATCCGGTGTCCCCATCAGTCCTCCTAACATCTGGTGTCCCCATCAGTCCTCCTAACATCTGGTGTCTCCATCAGTCCTCCTCCTAACATCTGGTGTCCCCATCAGTCCTCCTAACATCTGGTGTCCCCATCATTCCTCCTAACATCTGGTGTCCCCATCAGTCCTCCTAACATCTGGTGTCCCCATCAGTCCTCCTAACATCTGGTGTCCCCATCAGTCCTCCTAACATCTGGTGTCCCCATCAGTCCTCCTAACATCTGGTGTCCCCATCAGTCCTCCTAACATCTGGTGTCTCCATCAGTCCTCAGAACATCTGGTGTCCCCATCAGTCCTCCTAACATCTGGTGTCCCCATCAGTCCTCCTAACATCTGGTGTCCCCATCAGTCCTCAGAACATCTGGTGTCCCCATCAGTCCTCCTAACATCTGGTGTCCCCATCAGTCCTCCTAACATCTGGTGTCCCCATCATTCCTCCTAACATCTGGTGTCCCCATCAGTCCTCCTAACATCTGGTGTCCCCATCAGTCCTCCTAACATCTGGTGTCCCCATCAGTCCTCCTAACATCCGGTGTCCCCATCAGTCCTCCTAACATCTGGTGTCCCCATCAGTCCTCCTTACATCTGGTGTCCCCATCATTCCTCCTAACATCTGGTGTCCCCATCAGTCCTCCTAACATCTGGTGTCCCCATCATTCCTCCTAACATCTGGTGTCCCCATCAGTCCTCCTAACATCTGGTGTCCCCATCAGTCCTCCTAACATCTGGTGTCCCCATCAGTCCTCCTAACATCTGGTGTCCCCATCAGTCCTCCTAACATCTGGTGTCCCCATCAGTCCTCCTAACATCTGGTGTCCCCATCAGTCCTCCTAACATCTGGTGTCCCCATCAGTCCTCCTAACATCCGGTGTCTCCATCAGTCCTCGTAACATCCGGTGTCCCCATCAGTCCTCCTAACATCCGGTGTCCCCATCAGTCCTCCTAACATCTGGTGTCCCCATCAGTCCTCCTAACATCTGGTGTCTCCATCAGTCCTCGTAACATCCGGTGTCCCCATCAGTCCTCCTAACATCCGGTGTCCCCATCAGTCCTCCTAACATCTGGTGTCCCCATCAGTCCTCCTAACATCCGGTGTCCCCATCAGTCCTCCTAACATCTGGTGTCCCCATCAGTCCTCCTAACATCTGGTGTCTCCATCAGTCCTCGTAACATCTGGTGTCCCCATCAGTCCTCCTAACATCCGGTGTCTCCATCAGTCCTCGTAACATCCGGTGTCCCCATCAGTCCTCCTAACATCTGGTGTCCCCATCAGTCCTCCTAACATCTGGTGTCTCCATCAGTCCTCGTAACATCTGGTGTCCCCATCAGTCCTCCTTACATCTGGTGTCCCCATCAGTCCTCCTAACATCTGGTGTCCCCATCAGTCCTCCTAACATCCGGTGTCCCCATCAGTCCTCCTTACATCTGGTGTCCCCATCTGTCCTCCTTACATCTGGTGTCCCCATCAGTCCTCCTAACATCTGGTGTCCCCATCAGTCCTCCTAACATCCGGTGTCTCCATCAGTCCTCGTAACATCCGGTGTCCCCATCAGTCCTCCTTACATCTGGTGTCCCCATCAGTCCTCCTAAAATCTGGCGTTCCCATCAGTCCTCCTAAAATCTGGCGTTCCCATCAGTCCTCCTTACATCTGGTGTCCCCATCAGTCCTTCTTACATCTGGTGTCTCCATCAGTCCTCCTAACATCTGGTGTCCCCATCAGTCCTCCTAACATCCGGTGTCCCCATCAGTTCTCCTAACATCTGGTGTCCCCATCAGTCCTCCTAACATCTGGTGTCCCCATCATTCCTCCTAACATCTGGTGTCCCCATCAGTCCTTACATCTGGTGTCCCCATCAGTCCTCCTAACATCTGGTGTCCCCATCATTCCTCCTAACATCTGGTGTCCCCATCAGTCCTCCTAACATCTGGTGTCCCCATCAGTCCTCCTAACATCTGGTGTCCCCATCAGTCCTCCTAACATCCGGTGTCTCCATCAGTCCTCCTAACATCCGGTGTCCCCATCAGTCCTCCTAACATCTGGTGTCCCCATCAGTCCTCCTAACATCTGGTGTCTCCATCAGTCCTCCTCCTAACATCTGGTGTCCCCATCAGTCCTCCTAACATCTGGTGTCCCCATCATTCCTCCTAACATCTGGTGTCCCCATCAGTCCTCCTAACATCTGGTGTCCCCATCAGTCCTCCTAACATCTGGTGTCCCCATCAGTCCTCCTAACATCTGGTGTCCCCATCAGTCCTCCTAACATCTGGTGTCCCCATCAGTCCTCCTAACATCTGGTGTCTCCATCAGTCCTCAGAACATCTGGTGTCCCCATCAGTCCTCCTAACATCTGGTGTCCCCATCAGTCCTCCTAACATCTGGTGTCCCCATCAGTCCTCAGAACATCTGGTGTCCCCATCAGTCCTCCTAACATCTGGTGTCCCCATCAGTCCTCCTAACATCTGGTGTCCCCATCATTCCTCCTAACATCTGGTGTCCCCATCAGTCCTCCTAACATCTGGTGTCCCCATCAGTCCTCCTAACATCTGGTGTCCCCATCAGTCCTCCTAACATCCGGTGTCCCCATCAGTCCTCCTAACATCTGGTGTCCCCATCAGTCCTCCTTACATCTGGTGTCCCCATCATTCCTCCTAACATCTGGTGTCCCCATCAGTCCTCCTAACATCTGGTGTCCCCATCAGTCCTCCTAACATCTGGTGTCCCCATCATTCCTCCTAACATCTGGTGTCCCCATCAGTCCTCCTAACATCTGGTGTCCCCATCAGTCCTCCTAACATCTGGTGTCCCCATCAGTCCTCCTAACATCCGGTGTCCCCATCAGTCCTCCTAACATCTGGTGTCCCCATCAGTCCTCCTTACATCTGGTGTCCCCATCATTCCTCCTAACATCTGGTGTCCCCATCAGTCCTCCTAACATCTGGTGTCCCCATCATTCCTCCTAACATCTGGTGTCCCCATCAGTCCTCCTAACATCTGGTGTCCCCATCAGTCCTCCTAACATCTGGTGTCCCCATCAGTCCTCCTAACATCTGGTGTCCCCATCAGTCCTCCTAACATCTGGTGTCCCCATCAGTCCTCCTAACATCTGGTGTCCCCATCAGTCCTCCTAACATCTGGTGTCCCCATCAGTCCTCCTAACATCCGGTGTCTCCATCAGTCCTCGTAACATCCGGTGTCCCCATCAGTCCTCCTAACATCCGGTGTCCCCATCAGTCCTCCTAACATCTGGTGTCCCCATCAGTCCTCCTAACATCTGGTGTCTCCATCAGTCCTCGTAACATCCGGTGTCCCCATCAGTCCTCCTAACATCCGGTGTCCCCATCAGTCCTCCTAACATCTGGTGTCCCCATCAGTCCTCCTAACATCCGGTGTCCCCATCAGTCCTCCTAACATCTGGTGTCCCCATCAGTCCTCCTAACATCCGGTGTCCCCATCAGTCCTCCTAACATCTGGTGTCTCCATCAGTCCTCGTAACATCTGGTGTCCCCATCAGTCCTCCTAACATCCGGTGTCTCCATCAGTCCTCGTAACATCCGGTGTCCCCATCAGTCCTCCTAACATCTGGTGTCCCCATCAGTCCTCCTAACATCTGGTGTCTCCATCAGTCCTCGTAACATCTGGTGTCCCCATCAGTCCTCCTTACATCTGGTGTCCCCATCAGTCCTCCTAACATCTGGTGTCCCCATCAGTCCTCCTTACATCTGGTGTCCCCATCAGTCCTCCTAACATCCGGTGTCTCCATCAGTCCTCGTAACATCCGGTGTCCCCATCAGTCCTCCTAACATCTGGTGTCCCCATCAGTCCTCCTAACATCTGGTGTCTCCATCAGTCCTCGTAACATCTGGTGTCCCCATCAGTCCTCCTTACATCTGGTGTCCCCATCAGTCCTCCTAACATCCGGTGTCCCCATCAGTCCTCCTTACATCTGGTGTCCCCATCTGTCCTCCTTACATCTGGTGTCCCCATCAGTCCTCCTAACATCTGGTGTCCCCATCAGTCCTCCTAACATCCGGTGTCTCCATCAGTCCTCGTAACATCCGGTGTCCCCATCAGTCCGTCTACGGACCTTCCTTTATCTAGATACACCACGTCTACGGGCCTTCCTTTATCTAGATACACCACATCTACGGACCTTCCTTTATCTAGATACACCACGTCTACGGGCCTTCCCTTATCTAGATACACCACGTCTACGGGCCTTCCTTTATCTAGATACACCACGTCTACGGGCCTTCCTTTATCTAGATACACCACGTCTACGGGCCTTCCCTTATCTAGATACACCACATCTACGGACCTTCCTTTATCTAGATACACCACGTCTACGGGCCTTCCTTTATCTAGATACACCACATCTACGGGCCTTCCTTTATCTAGATACACCACATCTACGGGCCTTCCTTTATCCAGATACACCACATCTACGGGCCTTCCTTTATCTAGATACACCACATCTACGGGCCTTCCTTTATGCAGATACACCACGTCTACGGGCCTTCCTTTATCTAGATACACCACGTCTACGGGCCTTCCTTTATCCAGATACACCACGTCTACAGGCCTTCCTTTATCTAGATACACCTCGTCTACGGACCTTCCTTTATCTAGATACACCACGTCTACAGGCCTTCCTTTATCTAGATACACCTCGTCTACGGACCTTCCTTTATCCAGATACACCACGTCTACGGGCCTTCCTTTATCTAGATACACCACGTCTACGGGCCTTCCTTTATCTAGATACACCACGTCTACAGGCCTCCCTTTATCTAGATACACCACGTCTACAGGCCTTCCTTTATCTAGATACACCTCGTCTACGGACCTTCCTTTATCTAGATACACCACGTCTACAGGCCTTCCTTTATCTAGATACACCTCGTCTACGGACCTTCCTTTATCCAGATACACCACGTCTACGGGCCTTCCTTTATCTAGATACACCACGTCTACGGGCCTTCCTTTATCTAGATACACCACGTCTACAGGCCTCCCTTTATCTAGATACACCACGTCTACAGGCCTTCCTTTATCTAGATACACCTCGTCTACGGACCTTCCTTTATCTAGATACACCACGTCTACAGGCCTTCCTTTATCTAGATACACCTCGTCTACGGACCTTCCTTTATCCAGATACACCACGTCTACAGGCCTTCCTTTATCTAGATACACCACGTCTACGGGCCTCCCTTTATCTAGATACACCACGTCTACGGGCCTCCCTTTATCTAGATACACCTCGTCTACGGACCTTCCTTTATCCAGATACACCACGTCTACAGGCCTTCCTTTATCTAGATACACCACGTCTACGGGCCTCCCTTTATCTAGATACACCACGTCTACGGGCCTCCCTTTATCTAGATACACCACGTCTACGGGCCTTCCTTTATCTAGATACACCTCGTCTACGGACCTTCCTTTATCCAGATACACCACGTCTACGGGCCTTCCTTTATCTAGATACACCACGTCTACGGGCCTCCCTTTATCTAGATACACCACGTCTACGGGCCTTCCTTTATCTAGATACACCACATCTACGGGCCTTCCTTTATCTAGATACACCACGTCTACGGGCCTTCCTTTATCTAGATACACCTCGTCTACGGACCTTCCTTTATCCAGATACATCACGTCTACGGGCCTTCCTTTATCTAGATACACCACGTCTACAGGCCTTCCTTTATCCAGATACACCACGTCTACGGGCCTTCCTTTATCTAGATACACCACGTCTACAGGCCTTCCTTTATCTAGATACACCTCGTCTACGGACCTTCCTTTATCCAGATACACCACGTCTACAGGCCTTCCTTTATCTAGATACACCTCGTCTACGGACCTTCCTTTATCTAGATACACCACGTCTACAGGCCTTCCTTTATCTAGATACACCTCGTCTACGGGCCTTCCTTTATCCAGATACACCACGTCTACGGGCCTTCCTTTATCTAGATACACCTCGTCTACGGGCCTTCCTTTATCCAGATACACCACGTCTACAGGCCTTCCTTTATCTAGATACACCTCGTCTACAGGCCTTCCTTTATCTAGATACACCTCGTCTACGGACCTTCCTTTATCCAGATACACCACGTATACGGGCCTTCCTTTATCTAGATACACCACGTCTACGGACCTTCCTTTATCCAGATACACCACGTCTACAGGCCTTCCTTTATCTAGATACACCTCGTCTACGGACCTTCCTTTATCCAGATACACCACGTCTACGGGCCTTCCTTTATCTAGATACACCACGTCTACGGGCCTTCCTTTATCTAGATACACCACGTCTACGGGCCTCCCTTTATCTAGATACACCACGTCTACGGGCCTTCCTGTCCCCATCAGTCCTCCTAACATCTGGTGTCCCCATCAGTCCTCCTAACATCTGGTGTCCCCATCAGTCCTCCTAACATCTGGTGTCCCCATCAGTCCTCCTAACATCCGGTGTCTCCATCAGTCCTCGTAACATCCGGTGTCCCCATCAGTCCTCCTAACATCCGGTGTCCCCATCAGTCCTCCTAACATCTGGTGTCCCCATCAGTCCTCCTAACATCTGGTGTCTCCATCAGTCCTCGTAACATCCGGTGTCCCCATCAGTCCTCCTAACATCCGGTGTCCCCATCAGTCCTCCTAACATCTGGTGTCCCCATCAGTCCTCCTAACATCCGGTGTCCCCATCAGTCCTCCTAACATCTGGTGTCCCCATCAGTCCTCCTAACATCTGGTGTCTCCATCAGTCCTCGTAACATCTGGTGTCCCCATCAGTCCTCCTAACATCCGGTGTCTCCATCAGTCCTCGTAACATCCGGTGTCCCCATCAGTCCTCCTAACATCTGGTGTCCCCATCAGTCCTCCTAACATCTGGTGTCTCCATCAGTCCTCGTAACATCTGGTGTCCCCATCAGTCCTCCTTACATCTGGTGTCCCCATCAGTCCTCCTAACATCTGGTGTCCCCATCAGTCCTCCTAACATCCGGTGTCCCCATCAGTCCTCCTTACATCTGGTGTCCCCATCTGTCCTCCTTACATCTGGTGTCCCCATCAGTCCTCCTAACATCTGGTGTCCCCATCAGTCCTCCTAACATCCGGTGTCTCCATCAGTCCTCGTAACATCCGGTGTCCCCATCAGTCCTCCTTACATCTGGTGTCCCCATCAGTCCTCCTAAAATCTGGCGTTCCCATCAGTCCTCCTAAAATCTGGCGTTCCCATCAGTCCTCCTTACATCTGGTGTCCCCATCAGTCCTTCTTACATCTGGTGTCTCCATCAGTCCTCCTAACATCTGGTGTCCCCATCAGTCCTCCTAACATCCGGTGTCCCCATCAGTTCTCCTAACATCTGGTGTCCCCATCAGTCCTCCTAACATCTGGTGTCCCCATCATTCCTCCTAACATCTGGTGTCCCCATCAGTCCTTACATCTGGTGTCCCCATCAGTCCTCCTAACATCTGGTGTCCCCATCATTCCTCCTAACATCTGGTGTCCCCATCAGTCCTCCTAACATCTGGTGTCCCCATCAGTCCTCCTAACATCTGGTGTCCCCATCAGTCCTCCTAACATCCGGTGTCTCCATCAGTCCTCCTAACATCCGGTGTCCCCATCAGTCCTCCTAACATCTGGTGTCCCCATCAGTCCTCCTAACATCTGGTGTCTCCATCAGTCCTCCTCCTAACATCTGGTGTCCCCATCAGTCCTCCTAACATCTGGTGTCCCCATCATTCCTCCTAACATCTGGTGTCCCCATCAGTCCTCCTAACATCTGGTGTCCCCATCAGTCCTCCTAACATCTGGTGTCCCCATCAGTCCTCCTAACATCTGGTGTCCCCATCAGTCCTCCTAACATCTGGTGTCCCCATCAGTCCTCCTAACATCTGGTGTCTCCATCAGTCCTCAGAACATCTGGTGTCCCCATCAGTCCTCCTAACATCTGGTGTCCCCATCAGTCCTCCTAACATCTGGTGTCCCCATCAGTCCTCAGAACATCTGGTGTCCCCATCAGTCCTCCTAACATCTGGTGTCCCCATCAGTCCTCCTAACATCTGGTGTCCCCATCATTCCTCCTAACATCTGGTGTCCCCATCAGTCCTCCTAACATCTGGTGTCCCCATCAGTCCTCCTAACATCTGGTGTCCCCATCAGTCCTCCTAACATCCGGTGTCCCCATCAGTCCTCCTAACATCTGGTGTCCCCATCAGTCCTCCTTACATCTGGTGTCCCCATCATTCCTCCTAACATCTGGTGTCCCCATCAGTCCTCCTAACATCTGGTGTCCCCATCAGTCCTCCTAACATCTGGTGTCCCCATCATTCCTCCTAACATCTGGTGTCCCCATCAGTCCTCCTAACATCTGGTGTCCCCATCAGTCCTCCTAACATCTGGTGTCCCCATCAGTCCTCCTAACATCCGGTGTCCCCATCAGTCCTCCTAACATCTGGTGTCCCCATCAGTCCTCCTTACATCTGGTGTCCCCATCATTCCTCCTAACATCTGGTGTCCCCATCAGTCCTCCTAACATCTGGTGTCCCCATCATTCCTCCTAACATCTGGTGTCCCCATCAGTCCTCCTAACATCTGGTGTCCCCATCAGTCCTCCTAACATCTGGTGTCCCCATCAGTCCTCCTAACATCTGGTGTCCCCATCAGTCCTCCTAACATCTGGTGTCCCCATCAGTCCTCCTAACATCTGGTGTCCCCATCAGTCCTCCTAACATCTGGTGTCCCCATCAGTCCTCCTAACATCCGGTGTCTCCATCAGTCCTCGTAACATCCGGTGTCCCCATCAGTCCTCCTAACATCCGGTGTCCCCATCAGTCCTCCTAACATCTGGTGTCCCCATCAGTCCTCCTAACATCTGGTGTCTCCATCAGTCCTCGTAACATCCGGTGTCCCCATCAGTCCTCCTAACATCCGGTGTCCCCATCAGTCCTCCTAACATCTGGTGTCCCCATCAGTCCTCCTAACATCCGGTGTCCCCATCAGTCCTCCTAACATCTGGTGTCCCCATCAGTCCTCCTAACATCCGGTGTCCCCATCAGTCCTCCTAACATCTGGTGTCTCCATCAGTCCTCGTAACATCTGGTGTCCCCATCAGTCCTCCTAACATCCGGTGTCTCCATCAGTCCTCGTAACATCCGGTGTCCCCATCAGTCCTCCTAACATCTGGTGTCCCCATCAGTCCTCCTAACATCTGGTGTCTCCATCAGTCCTCGTAACATCTGGTGTCCCCATCAGTCCTCCTTACATCTGGTGTCCCCATCAGACACCACATCTACGGGCCTTCCTTTATCTAGATACACCTCGTCTACGGACCTTCCTTTATCCAGATACACCACGTCTACGGGCCTTCCTTTATCTAGATACACCTCGTCTACGGACCTTCCTTTATCCAGATACACCACGTCTACGGCCCTTCCTTTATCTAGATACACCACGTCTACAGGCCTTCCTTTATCCAGATACACCACGTCTACGGGCCTTCCTTTATCTAGATACACCACGTCTACAGGCCTTCCTTTATCTAGATACACCTCGTCTACGGACCTTCCTTTATCCAGATACACCACGTCTACGGGCCTTCCTTTATCTAGATACACCACGTCTACGGGCCTCCCTTTATCTAGATACACCACGTCTACGGGCCTTCCTTTATCTAGATACACCACATCTACGGGCCTTCCTTTAGCTAGATACACCTCGTCTACGGACCTTCCTTTATCCAGATACACCACGTCTACGGGCCTTCCTTTATCTAGATACACCTCGTCTACGGACCTTCCTTTATCCAGATACACCACGTCTACAGGCCTTCCTTTATCCAGATACACCATGTCTACGGGCCTTCCTTTATCCAGATACACCACATCTACGGGCCTTCCTTTATCTAGATACACCACGTCTACAGGCCTTCCTTTATCTAGATACACCTCGTCTACGGACCTTCCTTTATCCAGATACACCACGTCTACAGGCCTTCCTTTATCTAGATACACCTCGTCTACGGACCTTCCTTTATCCAGATACACCACGTCTACGGGCCTTCCTTTATCTAGATACACCACGTCTACGGGCCTTCCTTTATCTAGATACACCACGTCTACGGGCCTTCCTTTATCTAGATACACCACGTCTACGGGCCTTCCTTTATCTAGATACACCACGTCTACGGGCCTTCCTTTATCTAGATACACCACGTCTACGGGCCTTCCTTTATCTAGATACACCACGTCTACGTACCTTCCTTTATCTAGATACACCACGTCTACGGGCCTTCCTTTATCTAGATACACCACGTCTACGGGCCTTCCTTTATCTAGATACACCACGTCTACGGGCCTTCCTTTATCTAGATACACCACGTCTACGGGCCTTCCTTTATCTAGATACACCACGTCTACGGGCCTTCCTTTATCTAGATACACCACGTCTACGGGCCTTCCTTTATCTAGATACACCACGTCTACGGGCCTTCCTTTATCTAGTGTGACATTGGGGGAAGTTTAACTCAGTGGTAGATGCCTTTTCAGTAAGTTCACATCGAACAGGAACTTTTGTTTAAGGGCATGGTAGCCCACTTTTATTAAAAAGGAACAACATAAAGTTCATACATGCACTTGGTTGCCCACACAGGGGTTCTTCTGCCAAAAAAACAATACATGAAAAATGCCAAGCCACCTGGCTCTCTTCAGCAGCACTGCCACCTAGGCTTTACAATTCAGCCCTCTTGGCCTTATAACAGGGTTCCCGCACAACTACTGCACCTCTTTTCAGTTTCCTTGCTGCTCAGGCCTTCCCCTTCAGGCTCTCATTTGTCTCAGATGCGCACAGCTTTAACACACACAGTGTCTATCTAGACAGCAGCCCCTCACTGCTCTGATCCTCAGACTTGGGTCTCTGGCTTTCTCTAGTGCACTCTCTGCACTCTCTGCACTCTCTGCACTCTCTGCACTCTCTGCACTCCTGGAGACCTCCTGTCTCTCTGGGTGGAGCCCAGAACCCTAATCCTGACTCTGCTATAAGCCCAGCACCCACCTGCTCAATCAACCAGCCAGACTCCTGGCTGTTCCAAAAACCCGGTCACAGGATTGGAGATTCCATCCCACCCATAACACTACGGAATCTCCGGGCTCCAGGTCCCAAATTGGATTTTACAAACTTTGGAGGAAACTGATAAAACAGATTCCCCCACATTAAATACTCCTGGAGCCCCTCAACCTGCCTATTTGAGAACCCTGGGCGACAATTACTAGGACAGGGAACTGTACTGTCACAATATATATATATAATTTGTATAACCACTCAAAGTCCGGCAATGTACTGGTATATATCGCTGGGGCTGAAGTGCTGAACACAAGAGCTAACACTCAGTCTGTTTTTCAGATGGAGAAGTGTTGGGAGAAGAGGACTTGCAGCTCGTTGTCGGGGACGGTAAGAACTTGTATGATGGGAGTACTTTATGCTGCTATCAGGGGATGGGATTGTAATTCTGCAGCTGCTGTCATGGCACATCCTTGGTCATGGCAATCGTCATCCGATGGTTCTCATCTCTTTATAGAGAGCAGGGAATTGTAGGCTCTTGTTTATTTTCTGGACCCGATTTCCCTGATTCTCCTGATTTTAATGGACCCCTCTGTCTGTCCTTCCCTCCCGCACAGGTGATGGTCACCTTCCACGATGTGGGCGCCTGCTTCGAGGAAGAGCACTGGGAGCTTATGGAGCAATGGCAGCAGGATCTGTAGCGGGACGCCATGAAGGAGATTCACTCTGCTTTGCACAATCTGGGTGAGTGAGGGGGCACGAGGGCATGGGATGGTGGGGGGTGGGAAATGTAGAGGAGGGAGAATACAACCTCACACGTACAATGGTTTCTGAAGAGCATTTGGCAGACAGTGGAGAGGTATTTCATCACCTGCTTGCCATCTGCTTGAACCCCTTGGACTCTGTAAATGCATTGTTATGCTACGCCCGCTGAAAGCGATAGGGGGGGGTATACCTTCTGTTGCAAAATAGATATTTGCCAGCACACCGCGGATCGACGCAAAGTAGCGCCCAAACGGATCGTTTATTGCATGATCACAACACAAGGAGAGTGCAACATTTCGGAGTCACGCAGGACCCCTTCGTCAGACATGTGATCATCACGTGCCTCCGAAAAACATGGGTGATGTCTGTATCATGTGATCTGGCTAGCTCTGAGGACAAGAAACGGTTTTCTCTCCAGCATAAAAGACACAACTGAGCACATGCAAGTTGGCTGGCTTTCCCCAGATAGACATTGCAAGGAGGAGGGGGAGGATCTATGCATACAGGATCAAACAGCCCTTTTTTACACAATGTAGAGGATTAACCCTTTACGTTCCACAGTGAGTATAACAAGCATGCTATGACGTGTATATACAGACCGATTTTACTGTTGTGGGTTTAGTAATACTTTCACGGCTGTGTGTTGAGTTATTTTGAGGGGACAGCGAATTGACACCGTTATACAAGCTGTACACTCACTTCTTTACATTGTAGCCAAGTGTCATTTCTTCAGTGTTGTCACATGAAAAGAAAGAATAAAATATTTACAAACATGTGAGGGGTGCACTCACTTTTGTCATAATGTAGATTGTGTTCTCCCTGCCCCCCCCAGGGTACCGGATCCTCAACCCGTATCTCCTGGTGAAGATCGAGAAACACAGAGAACGTTTCCGGAAAAACCACAGCCAATCAACAAGTGAGCTCTGCCCCCCTCACTGTGACATAGTTCTGTGTTTTGGTCAGTCCTTACACTTTCTTTCACCAGCTTGTGTTTTTTAAAGAGCTAGTTCACCCCCCCAACAAAGAAAATTGTGTACACACACCTTTTGACAGGAAGTCTGTGATCTTCTGCATAGTCTAGGACTGTATATGGAGATGGGCACTATCTGTCTCTTTGTGTCCCTTTTACTGATACTGGCTTAGGCCCCTTTCACACTGGTGCGGGAGCGGTTTTAACCCCCGCTAGTGGCCGAAAAAAAGGGTTATAACCACCCGCAAATTGCCGCTGCAGCGCTTTCAATGGGCAGGAGGGGTGAAGGAGGGGTGTATACACCCCTCCTTCACCGCTCCAAAGATGCTGCTTGCAGGAGTATTTTTAACGTCCTGCCAATGCACCGCTGCAGTGTGAAGCCCCCGGGGTTTTCACACTGGAGACACAGAAGAGGCTGTTTCAGGGCGCTTTGCAGGCACTATTTTTAGTACTGTAATGCCTGCAAAGCGCCCCCCGGGGGGAAAGGGGCCTTACTCATAGAAGGACTTCTGTAAGGACATTTAGGGACAGAGCAGTGAAAGGTTAGAGCCTCTGCCTGGTTTTATTTCTTTTATTCCTTCCTCTACTGGCACCTTATTTATCAGGGTGGGGAAAGTTATCACTAGGGTAATATTTCCAGTCGTGTATTGAGACTGGTATTTTCCTCTCATTGGACAGTGATGGCAGATGGTGGAGTTTGGCCATCATATCAGGAAAACTCACACCCTAGTAATAAAGTGACAGTAAATCAGGGTCATAAGCCCCATACACACTATCAGATTTTCTGCTGGATTTTATTTATTTTCCTTTAGATTTACCAAAACCATATAATAAGGTCAAACCTGTAGGAGTTTCAGTGTGTATGCAACCAGGCAGGCCCTTGTACTATATGGTTTTGGTAAATCTGAAGACAAAAATCAGCAGAAAATCTGATAGTCTGTATGGATATAGAAGGGGGACTTTCTGACTAATCACATGCGGTCATATAGGACAGTGTTTCTCAACTCCAGTCCTCAAGGCGCCCCAACAGGTCATGTTTTCAGGCTTTCCAATATTTTTCACAGCTGATTTGATCAGTTTCACTGCCTTAGTAATTACCACAGCTGGTTCATTTGAGGGAAATGCTGAAAACATGACCTGTTGGGGCGCCTTGAGGAGTTTAGTTGAGAAACGCTGATATAGGCGACCAGACAACACCCCCCCCTTTCCAAATCCCTACTACTTGTGTAAAGTCTAAGGCACAGCTGGAGGGGACTATAAGCATGCCATGGCAAATATAATGCAGCTTGTCAAGTCAAAGGGGCTGCTCTGCAACTGCAAGCCCAACGTCTGGCTCGTGTTTGCAGTGCGCAGTAAATTGCAGCAAAATGCAACCACGCATCCGGGAGGCAGTCCTATGTGGTTCTGGCCAGCCTCTGATCCACCACATATTGCTTTTTCAGAGAGACGGCCGCTAGCCTTTGGCCAGATGTTTTACTTTTGTTTGTTTACAATTGAGTAAAGTTATATTTAAAAAAACAAAGAAAAAAAAACCCCTTTTAATAGCAAACATGTCAAACGTGCCTGCTTTGTGCACTGAGGTCCTCCTCTTCTCGGGTCCCCCGCTGGCATGCCTCCTCTTCTCTAAATGAAGTGCCTGCTATGGGGGGGATATGTGTGTGTGTGTGTAGGCGCTCGCTCGCTCCTGAGCCCCACTCTGTATGTCTATTAAACACACAGAACAGTGCTCGGCCCCGCCCCCTCCTCATTGCTACTTGAGCTGTGAATGGCTGACAGCAGCGGGAGCCGTTCGGGAGGCAGAAACCCTGCAGAGCAGCCGCTCTCATGCATATCGCTGGATCATGGTCAGGCAAATGTTAGGGAGGGTTATAGGGAAGTTGTATACTGAAGGTGTACACTCAAAGAGACTTAAGGCTGTAATTGGTGCTAAAAGCTGTGAATACTTATTTACATGGGATTTTCTCCCTACGTCTTTCAGGACGGCACCTGGAGAGAGCGCAGCTCCACCCACTTTCCCAGGAAACACTGCAGTCAGTTTTTCTTTAAAGACCGGACGCTTCCACCATGGCCTCAGTTGTAGTGTTTCCTCCGACATGGTGGAAGCGCTGCAGGGGTGTGTATAGTTTATATAGGGTTTATAGTTCTTATGTGGTGAAACTTTGTGTATTATAGGGCCCATTCCTATAATATTATTTTTTTTTATTATTTTTTTTTGTAATTCAACTGGATGGACTTGTGCCTTTTTTTTAAATTTTTTTTTATTTATTTTTTTCAACCTATGTATTAAGTTTTTATAGTGTAGAGCTCATACCATATTTGGACCCATTCCAGAGACTGGGCATCACACTCTAGTTGACTGAATTGGTATCGGATTCCAGTTTATACTGTGGAGCTCACACTCTATTTGGACCTGTGCTAGAAACTGGACATCACACTGTACAGTAGCTGACTGAATTGGTATCGGTTTCTATTTGATACCATGGAGCTTACACCCTATTTGGACCCATTCCAGCAGCTGGACATATAACTGTCGCTGACCGAATTGGTATCGGATTCCCGTTTATACTGTGGAGCTCACACTCTATTTGGACCCATTCCAGAAATTGGACATCACACTGGAGCTGACTGAATTGGTACCAGTTTAGAATGTGGAGCTCACACACTATATGGACCTATTCTAAAAACTGGACATAACATGTATTTGAATTGGTATCAGATTCCAGTTTATAATGTAGAGCTCACACTCTATTTGGACCTGTGCTAGAAACTGGACATCACACTGTAGATGACTGAATTGGTTTTGGATTAATTTATACTGTAGAGCTCTCAGCTCACACTCCAACATTCCAGAAACGGACTGAATTGGTATTGGTTTCAAGTTGATACTGTGGAGCTCACACTCTATTTGGACTCATTGCAGAAACTGGACATCACACTGTAGCTGACTGAATTGGTATCAGATTCCAGTTTATACTGTGGAGCTCACACTCTATTTGGACCTATTCTAGAAACTGGACATCACACTGTAGCTGACTGAATTGGTATTGGATTCCAGTGTATACTGTGGAGCTCACACTCTATTTGGACTCATTCCAGAAACTGGACATCACACTGTAGCTGACTCCCCTACAATTTTGCATGGTTTTTAATATGTATTTGTTTCCTTAGAGAGGTCGGAGAGGCTCAGGAACTGGCCACCAGAGACCATTCTCGGAGGCGGAAAGGTATTGCTCGCCAAATCAAACCTGTTGCTGCACTGCATGACTTTGACCAGAACAAACAGACTGAGCCCAAAGAGAACGAGGTACCGTGTGTCTTCTCTGATTGTGAGGTCAGCTTCTCCGGGGTACAGCGTTCCTTCCCCTTGGAAGAAATTTGTCCCTACTTGTCACCAGTGAAGGGTTTCAGGGAAGACGCCCCCATCGGTTTCCAGGAGCGAGGACAGGCGTTTATTCTGTGCAGTGTGTGCAGCAAGACCTTCTGCAATAACTCCAGCTTCCAGGTCCATATGCAGAGCCACACAGGAGAACGGCCTTTTAAATGTACGGACTGTGACAAAAGCTTCATCCGCAGCTCTCACCTGAAGATTCACCTGCGTACCCACACTGGAGAGCGCCCCTACAAGTGCACCGTGTGCGAGAAGAGCTTCCATGACAACTCCAGCTATGCCCGCCACCAGCGCATTCATACAGGAGAGAAACCTTACCAGTGCTCCATCTGCGGGAAATACTTCCGCAAAAAGTCCAACCTGAAGGACCACTACAGGACGCACACTGGGGAACGCCCCTACAAGTGTCAGCACTGTGACAAGAGTTTCCACCAGAGGAACCATCATGCTGACAGCTGCTGAGCGTTCTGCAAACTTTGTTGGGGGTGGGATGAGAACACCCACCTTTCTCCATCATCGAAAGGCTCAGGATTTTTGGAGGCCTTCATTCTTCTCCCCCCAAAGGGTCATGTTTCCAGCCCCTGAGGATTCTGGGATGAAGAGTTTGATTCAACCCTCCAAACACCTTTCCAGCTGTTGAGTAGCTTCTTTAGGAAGAGGTTTCCTGTCCGCTCCCTTTAACAGGTTATATTTTCGGTCTCTGAGGATTCTGGGAACTCTTGGGGAGAAATCTCTTCTCCATCTCCTCCTAGGCCTTGTTTCTAAATGTTTGGGCGGTGCGGGTGAAAAACCTGAAAATACGACACAAAAGAAAAGAGGGAGAGTGACTTCTAAATGTAGCAACAGTTGGCCACTCACATGTGCCTCTTCATGATGAAACCACTGGCACCTGTATCCTGTGCCCATCTCCTTGCTGATGGTATTGGTGCAGCAGACCTGGTACCGGCGCCTGACTGGCCTCTCTACTATCTCCGGAACCACACTGGAATGCAGTGGTCCATTGGGCAGGAAGTAACGTCACAGTGACGTGGCTTTACAAAAAGAAGTGTGCGTACTCTGAAACACGTAGCCATGCTCTGCTATCCTCCCACCATGACATCACTTCCACCCCGATGGACCACTGCGTTCCAGCGGGGTTCCGGAGATAGTAGAAAGACCAGCTCTGCTACACCAATACCACCATCAGGGAGACGGATACAGGATACAGATGCCAGTGGTTTTCTTATGAAGCGCGTGTCTTTTATGCACACATGTGAGTAGCCAATTGTTTTTAACCAATTGCTACACTCAAAATGCGTTCTCCCTCTTTTTTCTTTTTTTTTCTTTTGTGTCACATCTACAGAGTCTGTTTCTAACACTCGAGTCAGCCGCCATAACTGTGGCCGGTATTTTTGGGGCTATTCCACCAGAGACATTATGATTGGACGTTTATCTTTATTTTAATTACCATTATTCTTTGGCTGGGGGTACCTACCTGCCTGAGTGTGCCATGCACTTGTCTTGTTTTATGCAGGTGAAAAAGTGTCCACCCTGTCCCTGGCAGGCCGTATGACTGGTCATAATGGGCTTCAAAAGAGTGAGTGATCTCCATAGAACCTGATAGATGTCACCGGTCAACAGCCAGTACTAGGCAGTGATTACAAATACCAGTCACATTGGATGTTCTCTGGTGGCTTCCATTGCCCAACTCTTGAAAAGGGTGTTAATCTGAGGCAAGAGGTATGGGATGGTACCGATTCTCAGAGCTGGGCGGCGGTGGCTACCTATAGGGGTTAACCAAAACTTCAAAGAGCAAAATTATGACCCTGGGGAGTGTAGGTCTTTTTATTGACCACTGTGGGGTTGATTAAAGGCAAATGTGCACTCTGCAAAGTGCAATTGCTCCAAGGTTTAGTAGATGAGGTGAAGCTTCCCTTTTGCAAAGAAAAATTAAACAAATACAGCATTTTTGCTTGCACATGATTGGATGATGGAAGTCGGCAGAGCGTCCCCCTCATTTACTAAGCTCTGGAGCAACTGCATAGTAGTAAATCTCCTCCCCAGAGTTCAGGTATCATTCAGGTGATGCGGGAATGAGCCATACACAGCTCAAGAATAAACCAGCCGGGTAGAGCAGAGTATGCAGAGAACAGGCTGTATAGCGAATGAGAAGATTTATACAGCCAGGCCATTACTAAATAAGAGGCAGATCGAGGCTTCTGCAATGCTGGAATGCCAGGGGGCCCTTTTTGGCCTGATGGAGGTTATAGACTTGAAGATAGAATCATATTTATATAGCATTGTCTAGGAGTGTGCACTTTGTCTATTGGGGTGTCTTGTGTTCTTCAAAATATCTGGGTTCAGGGTTCCCAGCACAGTCACCCCAATGTCCATAGTAGCTTGCGCCTCTAAGATGCTAAGTGCCCCCTTGTGGGTTTATTTTGTGCAATACAATTAGTCTGTTCTGAGCAATAATCATTGAACATAAGCTACATTCTCACAGGTGATTCTATTTAACACACATAAAAGAGTTTACTAAGCACTTGCCTGTAGTGGGCTGGTGATTAAAGTGTGTTACCCTTAAAATTGATCATTTAACGTGGTAAGAAAGGCTTAAGGTTTTATACCTTCATGCATTCTATGCCTAAAGGTAAAAAAAAGTCTCTGTGCAGCTCCCCCCTCAGCCGACCTTAATACTTACATGAGCCCCATTGCAATCCAGCGATGTGGGGTCTCCACTTCCTCGTTGGCTGTCAATCACAGCCAGTTAGCCAATGAGAAGAGAGAGGGGTGTGGCCGAGCCTCAGCTCTGTTTGTGAATGGAATCGCAGAGCAGCGGCTCAAGAGCAAGCCTGCCTGGGTGCCCCATAGCAAGCTGCTTGCTCTGGAGGCACTCGGCAGAAGGGAGCGGGCCAGGAGCCAAGAAGAGAGTCGTGAAGAGGACGATTGACGCTGATCTGTGCAAAATCACTGCATAGAGCAGGTACGTACAACATGTTTGTTATTTCAAGAAAATGCCTTTAATATAGAAATTTTTTTTTTGCTTAACCACTTGCCGCCCGGCCCAATAACATATTGACGGGGGCAAAGTGGTTTCATAATCCTGATCGGACGTCATATGACGTGATCAGGATTATGAGCCACTGCGCGCCCCCGGGGGCGCGCATCGCGGCAATCGTTGTTGCGGGGTGTCAGTCTGAAGAGTCTCCGACGTGATCAGCCGTGTCCAAGCCCACCTGTGCCACCTATCCGTGCCACATATCAGTGTCCATCAATGCCACCTCATCAGTGCCACTTCATTGGTGCCACCTCATTGGTGCCCATCAGTGCCGCCTTATCATTGCCCATCAGTGTATCCCCATCAGTGAAGGAGAAAACTTACTTATTTGCAAAGTTTTGAAACTGAAACAAAAAAAAAACATTTTTTTTTTCAAAATTTTCGGGATTTTTTTATTTGTTTAGCAAAAAATAAAAACCACAGAGGTGATCAAATACCACCAAAAGAAAGCTCTATTTGTGGGAAAAAAATGATTAAAATTTCATTTGGGTACCGTGTAGCATGACCGCGCAATTGTCATTCAAAGTGCAACAGCGCTGAAAGCTGAAAATTGGTCTGGGCAGGAAGGTGTTTAAGTGCCCCCCCCCGGTATTGAAGTGGTTAATAAAGAAACATAAAAATGTTCATTCTTTGTGCTGTTTCACTTTTATTCTAGTTTACCGATCAGAATTACAGGATACTGTCCCAACGCATGGCCTGCCTGTAGTTCTGTAATCAGTTTGCTGCCATGCACCTTTCCCATCCCTGTTCATGGCCAACGCCCTTTGGACAGAAATCCACGGGAAAGTTTGTATGAAGTCCGATCGTGTACACTAAGCAGTCATGAAATTGAGCCCAGGTTCACACTGATGTGCGTTAGAAATTGTTCGAGTTCAGCTGAATCTGCACAGTTTCAAACCGGTGTTCTGTCCAAAAATGTCCGCCTATCGAATAGTGTCCGCTGTGTACTGCGCAGGCGCAGTGCGGAGCACAAGGAGATTCGGAAAATCTCCAAAGATGAATGGCACCTGTGCCGTGAGTCCAGGTGCAAGCCCCGCCGTCCACGTGGACATAGGGCTGCACATATTAGAGGGCCGCTCACCACGCTTCGGGCACGGCCTCGCTTTGCTCGGCTCTTTTTATTCTAACTCTATGTCCACTTGGATGGTGGGGCGTGAACCTGGACTCACAGCGGAGGCGCCATTCATGTTCGGAATCTGCTTTAATATTTGTCAGATGGAGCAGTAGCCCGTAATAGGTGGCCAGTGGGAGGAGGAACAGTGCCCCATCACTGGTGGCCAGTGGGAGGAGGAACAGTGCCCCATCACTGGTGGCCAGTGGGAGGAGGAACAGTGTCCCATCACTGGTGGCCAGTGGGAGGAGCAACAGTGTCCCATCACTGGTGGCCAGTGGGAGGAAGAACGGTGTCCCATCACTGGTGGCCAGTGGGAGGAGGAACAGTGTCCCATCACTGGTGGCCAGTGGGAGGAGGAACAGTGTCCCATCACTGGTGGCCAGCGGGAGGAGGAACAGTGTCCCATCACTGGTGGCCAGCGGGAGGAGGAACAGTGTCCCATCACTGGTGGCCAGCGGGAGGAGGAACAGTGTCCCATCACTGGTGGCCAGTGGGAGGAGGAACAGTGTCCCATCACTGGTGGCCAGCGGGAGGAGGAACAGTGCCCCATCACTGGTGGCCAGTGGGAGGAGGAACAGTGTCCCATCACTGGTGGCCAGTGGGAGGAGGAACAGTGTCCCATCACTGGTGGCCAGCGGGAGGAGGAACAGTGTCCCATCACTGGTGGCCAGTGGGAGGAGGAACAGTGTCCCATCACTGGTGGCCAGTAGGAGGAGGAACGGTGTCCCATCATTGGTGGCCAGTGGGAGGAGGAACAGTGTCCCATCACTGGTGGCCAGTGGGAGGAGCAACAGTGTCCCATCACTGGTGGCCAGTGGGAGGAAGAACGGTGTCCCATCACTGGTGGCCAGTGGGAGGAGGAACAGTGCCCCAAGTACTAGATATAAGCTACCAGAGGGCCACAGTTTGAAGACCACTACTCTAGAGTTTCTGCAGAATGTTGTATGCATCCGATAGGCAGGAGTTCTGTGTTGATGGAAATGTCTTGTGAAGAGAGAATGACCAGATTGGTGTGAACTATCAGAAAAGTACAGTAAATAATCGCTACACATGGGGTGATCAGAACCTCATCTCAGTATGTACAATACATGAAATAACTGAAGCTGGTTCTGAAAGAAAAACCACCTTCCCCAGTACTAGTATAATGTGCCTAATAAACTGCTTAAAGAGGACCTTCCCATACCCATAATGCGGGGGCTGCCCATATGAAAATCCAACAGATTTCCTGAAGGGCTCTGCCTGGCCTATAGAACCCCATTTCCCGTGAGATCCATACACACACACACACACACACACATATATATATACACACACACACACACACACACACATATATATATATACACACACACACACACACACACACACACATATATATATATATACACACACACACACACACACACACACACACACACATATATATATATATACACACACACACACACACACACACACATATATATATATACACACACACATACACATATACATTTTTTTAAATTGTATTTTAGTGTAAATATGAGATGTGAGGTCTTTTTGACCCCAGATCTCATTAAAGAGATCCTGTCTTTTTTTTTCTATTACCAGGGATGTTTACATTCCTTGTAATAGGAATAAAAGTGGCAATAATTTATTTTTTAAAAACAAGTGTAAAAGGTAAAATAAGAAAATTCTTTTTTTTTTTTCCGCAGAAGCGAGCGCATACGTGATCAGCGCCTGCATATAAAAACAGCGTTCAAACCACACATGTGAGGTATCGCCACGATTGTTAGAGGAAGACCAATAATTCCAGGCCTAGACCTTCTCTGTATCTCAAAACATGCAACCTGTAGAATATTTTTATTTTTTTAAACGTCGCCTTTCCACGAGCGGGTGCAATTTTGAAGCAACATTATTTTGTGTGTGTGTATTTTTTCCCCAAAAAAGAAGTGTGCGTTTGTAAGACCACTGCGCAAATACCGCGTGACACAAAGTATTGCAACAACCAGCATTTTATTCTCTAGGGTGTTCAAAAAAATAAATAAAAATGTATAACGTTTGGAGGTTCCAACTAATTTTCTACCAAAATAAAAAAAAACAAAAAAAAAAAAAGCAGTTTTTAAGTTGTAAACAATACTCAGAAAGAGGCTCAGTCCTTAAGTGGTTAAAGTGTTCTTCTAGCCAAAATGTGTTTTAGTTTTAGGTGGAGCAGGGAAAAGGGTAAATGGTTTGCCTTTATGTCCACAGATCTATTGTCAGTAGTTACATCAGACCAACCAAAGATGGCGGCTGAGCTCACAAATGATATTGCTGGAGGGGAAACTTGTCTGTTTTCAACCTCACCTACTATGTCATTTACCATTTAGGGCAGTGTTTCTCAACTCCACTCCTCAAGGCACCCCCAACATGTCTCGTTTTCAGACTATTATTTTGCACAGGTGATTTGATCAGTTTCAATGCCTTAGTAATTGCCACAGCCGTTTCATCTGAGGGAAATCCCAAAAACATGACCTGCTGGGGCATCTTAAGGACTGCAGTTAAGAACTGCTTTAGGGCACAGAGGTACACTGAAAAAAATAAACACACTTTTGGTGCATTTTCCAACATGCTCCTGTAAAATACAGGCATATCACTCAAAGTGCACCAAAAACGGCATTCCCCATTGACTTCAATGAGAAGGTGCGTTTTTTTGTGCACTTTTGAAACAGGGCTTGAATAATACTTTTTTTTTTGCATTTTACATTTGTTTTTTGTGGGACACACACACACACACACACACACACACACACACACACACGAGCATTTTTTTTATTTTATTTTTTTTAAATAAAAGTTAGATTAACTTCACACAGAAACATTGACAAGCTTGGAAAGTGTTTTAATAATTGACATCTACAAAACATGAATATAAAACAAGACAAACAGGAAAGAGGGAATATAAGGACAATGAAAGAGCCAACAGACAGTTTAAACCAGGGGTGTCCAAACTTTTTTCAAAGAGGGCCAGATTCGATGAAGTGAACATGTGTGAGGGCCGACCATTTTGCCTGACATTCTTTGAACCATTAAAATTCGGTCATTCGAGCACTCATACCTGGCCCAACAAAAATTCTCGTGCCTTTGTCGCGCTCGTTTGCCTGACACACAGACGAATGCTCTGTTCTTTGGGGGTACCGTTAAGTCTTAATGGTACCCCACACATTGGAAACATGGGGTGCTTTTGGTGCAGCGCAATTAAAAAAAAAAAAAAAGCTCTGGGACTTCTTTCCCTGCATTTTTGTGGGTATGGAAGCCCATTGAAATGCATGGGCTGCCCTACACACAGCATGCAGCCATGCAGATGTGAACCAAGGGCTTATTGGAGGGGCAGTAAAACTACATGGTTAAGCTGTTTTTACCACCCCCAACTTCTCCCCCTTTAGCTGCAGAGGGAGCAGCTGGGGGTGTACACATGCTGTGGCTGCAGCTGGAGGTATGCTCAGGGTGAATGGGCCTGCACTGCAACTACCCCGCAACTGTGTAGACTGCACAGTTGCGGTATAGTGATGCTACATTTACGGGCTTAAAACAGGTGGTGAGGAGGCAACATAATGCCTCTTTACCACCTTTCAAATGCCTCTGAAAAGCGATCTGTATATGGATTGCTTTTCAGAGGAGCAGCAATCCTGGCTGCTATCACACACACAAGCACCACAAAAGCAGTTCTGATGGTACAAGAATGGGGGGGGGGGGGGGGGTCTGGATTAAAAGTAACACACATGCATACACATACACACAGACATACACACATACAGACACATGCATACACATACAGACACATGCATATACTTACATACATACAGACACATGCACACACACACATACAGACACATGCACACACATACATACATACAGACATACACGCACATACAGACATACATACACACACACACACACACACACACACATACATGCACACAGATACATACAGACACACATGCTGCACACACATACAAACACACATACATGCACACACATACAGACAGACATACACGCACATACATACAGACACACATGCACATACGCATACATACAGACATACATGGACACACACACACATGCAATCATACATGCACAGACACACACACACATGCACATACAGACACACATACACACACACATACATACATACATACATACAGACAGACATGCACACACACACACATATATAGACACACATGCACACACATGCACAGACACACATACATACAGACACACATACATACAGACACACATACATACAGACACACATACATACAGACACACATGCACACACACACACACATACACACATACATACAGACACACATGCACACACATGCATACAGACAGACATGCACACACATACATACATACAGACATGCACACACATACATACATACAGACATGCACACACATACATACATACAGACATGCACACACACACACATACAGACAGACATGCACACACACAGACAGACAGACATGCACACATATACATACAGACACACATGCACACATACAGACACACATACATACAGACACACATGCACACACACACATACACACACACACATACACACATACATACAGACACACATGCACACACATGCATACAGACAGACATGCACACACATACATACATACAGACATGCACACACATACATACATACAGACATGCACACACATACATACATACAGACATGCACACACACACACATACAGACAGACATGCACACACACAGACAGACAGACATGCACACACACAGACAGACAGACATGCACACATATACATACAGACACACATGCACACATACAGACACACATGTACACACATACATACAGACACACATGCACACACACACACACATACACATAAATAAAGCCTTTTTAAAACGAATCTAGCTTGTAGTACAGTACCTTTCCATTCCATTTCCTCATTCAGCCGGGTACTGCACTGTAGGGGGAAGCAGAGAGCACAGCACACTCCTCTGCACTTTACTTTCACTTTTGAAGCCGACGGAGCTTCACAGTGCCGGGGATCGGCTCATTTGACAGCCCTGATCCCGCAGCACACCAGGCGGGCCGTTCAAAACCGGACTGCGGGCCGCGATTGGCCCGCGGGCCGGACTTTGGACATGCCTGGTTTAAACTCTTGTACTGGACATCAGTTTTAAAAAGGCACATTGACTGTAATGTTTACCTGTTATAGCATGAGGCTGTAATATATTCTCCAACCTGAAGGTGGCACTATGCCATAACTTCAGGCTGGTGTTTCATCAGATATGGCGACCTGCCAGAAAGTGTAACGGAAGTGATGTTCCGTCGCTGCCATCTTGCTACACCTCGCACTCGTCCAATGTAAGGATGAAGTGAGAAGGAGATAAGCGAAAATCTGGTTACACCCACCAGAGTTTTGCATTTTACACTTTTTAATAGTAAACTGAGTTTATATAAGTGATACACAGTACTTATAACTATGTGTGAATGTTTACATGTTGAGTTTTAAAAGCAGCAAACTTCTGACAGATTGACAAACCTGCAAGATCAGCACGCATGCCGCAGCTTTTACAGTTCAACATGACATCGGTAAGTCGAAGTTGTATGTACTGCATTTCACTATATAAAGTCAGTTTACTGTTAAAAAAAAAAAAAAAACACGTGTAAAATGTAAAACTCTGGTGGGTGTAACAAGATGTCCGCTTACCCTTTCTCACAGTATCCTTACCGTGGAGGTGTACGGGGTGTAACAAGATGTCCGCTTACCCTTTCTCACAGTATCCTTACTGTGGAGGTGTACGGGGTGTAACAAGATGTCCCCTTACCCCCTTCTCACTGTATCCTTACTGTGGAGGTGTACGGGGTGTAACAAGATGTCCGCTTACCCCCTTCTCACTGTATCCTCACTGTGGAGGTGTACGGGGTGGAACAAGATGTCCCCTTACCCCCTTCTCACTGTATCCTTACTGTGGAGGTGTACGGGGTGTAACAAGATGTCCCCTTACCCGTTCTCACTGTATCCTGACCGTGGAGGAGTACGGGGTGTAACAAGATGTCCCCTTACCCCTTCTCACTGTATCCTTACTGTGGAGGTGTACGGGGTGTAACAAGATGTCCCCTTACCCCTTCTCACTGTATCCTTACCGTGGAGGAGTACGGGGTGTAACAAGATGTCTGCTTTCCCCCTTCTCACCGTATCCTCACTAGGGACAAGTGCGGGGTGTAGCAAGATGGCGGCGACGAAACGTCACTTGCGTTACACTTTGACGGTTCGCCTAATCTGACAAAACACCAGCAGGAACCTACTAAAGACTAATCATCTTCTGCTATGAGCTCCAGGCAGCCATCTTGGAGAGGACAGCAGGCCGTGCCTACAAGCAAACTCCCTCCAGCTTTTTTCTTTAATACTTCTAGTAGGGCAGGAGGAACAGGTTCTATGCTATGCAAAGGCCCAAAAAGTATCTTCCTTGGTCTGAGCAGCCAATCAATGTCTCAGATTTACAAAGAAATCCCAACCATGGCTCAGAACTAGAAGTATCTGGCATACAGCAGCCTGGTAGGACCTTAGGGCAGCTTACATAAGTCAATAGGTACTTGAGGGCTGTTTGCTGCAGTTATGTGTAGAGAACTGCAAAGGGGTTGCTGGAGGTAAAGTGGGAAGTAAACTCTCCATTTACACTTTCCCCCCATATGAAAGTGCACCTTGTATCACGTTTAGGTTTTGTACAAATCAAACCCTACCTCCAGCACCCAAACACCCTTGTAATACCTGGTTGCCACAGTTATTCTAAAATAAAAGCTGGGCTGGGCATGTGCCTTATAGGATGTGACCATGATGGATGGGGGCAGCAGAAGTGTCTTCAGGAAGACTCCAAAAGGTGGCACCATCATTGGCTAGAGGTAGGTTTGTGTGCCTCAGTGCTATATACAGCAAGGCCAGCAATACTTTCACATTGGAATGACATACATGATGTCAGGGACCTGCTACGTGGGACATAACTGCTGAGTTTACTTCTAGCCTCATATGGCAGCATTAGTACCTCTGATGAAGAGCAGAGCTCACCATTGCTCTAATCTACCATTCTAGAAAACATTACAGCAACACAAAGCTGCCTTCTCATAGTTAAAAACATTAAAACCATTCCAACAGAAACCTTTAAACAGAATTCTAAATGACTACTTGACCCCCTGCGCTTCCAAGGCCTCCACAATTGGAGGTGCAGAAGGCCGTTCCTTGGGGTTCTCGCTGGTGCACACGAAGAACAATTCAATCACCTTCTGGTAGGACTCATCCAGCTTGTCCATGTTAAGTGCCGGTCTCGTGCCCAAAGCTTCGTAATAAGCGCCCTCATCAAAGTCATCCATGAAGGATTCCTCTGGACAGAGAATGGAGATGAACAGTTATTGATTACAGACGGCACAATCAGAATCAGAATTTAAAGTCTACCACATAGCCCTACTTGATGGGAGTTTAAAGAAAAAGAAAATCATCTTCCTCCCATCACACAGCTGTAAAATGCCAGCTCCTCGGACCAGTACAAACTAGCATTTGACATTCGAATCAAGAGCTTCGTTGTCCATTAGACAGAAGAAGATGTGACACATTTAGGGGCCTGAAATCCAAGGAGCTCCATGGGGACACAGGGATTGATTTTAAGAATAATACTAAGCACTGCCGCAGAATTGTAGAGGATTTGGTGGATATGAAAAGGGGCCATTAACCACCTCAATACTCAAGACCAAATATTGTAAAACAAACAAAAAATAAATAAAAAGTCTGTTTCTGTTAGAAAATTTTGTAAAGAAGTCATTTTTCTCCTGCACCGATGGGGCACAGATGAGGCGGCACCGATGGGGTACAGATGAGGTGGCACCGATGGGGTACAGATGGGGCACAGATGAGGCGGCACCGATGGGGCACAGATGAGGCGACACCGATGGGGCACAGATGAGGGGGCACCGATGGGGTACAGATGGGGCACAGATGAGGCGGCACCGATGGGGCACAGATGAGGCGGCACCGATGGGGTACAGATGGGGCACAGATGAGGCGGCACCGATGGGGTACAGATGGGGCGGCACCGATGATATGTACAGGTCTCCCCTGTGAGGAAATGCTGCTGATCGGCTCTCTCCTCCCACTCTTTCAGTGAGAGAGTCAAGCAGATAACTGCCATTTCCTTGTTTACATATGATTGGACACAGCTGATCACATGGGTAAAGAGCCGATGTTTCTTTACTGAGATCGGAGACGCGCCCAGAACAAGAGACAATCGGTGACAGCCCCTCAGGGAAGCACGGGGAGAGGCTTGTTTACACAGACCTCTCCTCCTCCTTCAGCTCTGTGACCCGATCGCGGGACACCAGCGGCGATCGGGTCCGCTGGTCCCGCGGCCACAGATCACAGGACCGGGTCGGGAGCCAGGCGCGCGCTCCCGACCCACGGCTGGGCACTTAAAGAATCACGTACCGGTACGTGATTGTGCCCAGCCGTGCCATTCTGCCGACGTATATATTGGCGCGAGGCGGTCCTTAAGTGGTTAAAGCAGGGCTGATCCTCCACTCCTCCCCATAGCTAGACACCAGTCCCAGCTGCTTCTGTAAATTCTACATAAATGATTAGCCCTTACTTACATTGGCCACAGCCAGAAATACTAGGGGGCCGAGAAACTTGCTTTGAACCTTAAAATTATGTTTTTCAATAAACAAAAAACCACAGACTTTAGAAGAACATGTTATACTACTTAACTGCACAGAGCGGCCCTGAGACAGTAAAGCCTGGAAAAGGCAGCTGCCTCTCCACAGGTCATGCAATCTTCTGGGACCTGTGACGTTTCCCAGAAAATCGCAGGGGGGAGGGGTGAGAACTTCTGCCCAAGCAGAAGTGGGTGCAGGAACCTGTTGAAACTAGGTAATGGGGGGTGGTAAAAGCAGTACATCCCTTTTGGGCGGAGCTCCGATTTAAGGCTGGGTTCACACGGTTTGTGGAGCGCCCCTGTTCTCCGTTTTTTATGGGGGGGGGGGGCAGAATTTTGCCTCAATTCAGACCTGAAAACAGCCAAAGACACACCGGACCCTTCTGCAGTGCACTCTGTAGCCGCCCCGGAGATGTGTGAAGCGGCTCCAATGACAGCCGGTCACACTCTCCCGTCATGTGAAATGGATGCGGGGAAACCCTCATCCAATTCCCACAAGTGTGAACCCGGCCTTCACTTCCGATATGTAGTCACCAATATGCAGGACTTACCTGTCCTAGATTTGCTGACTAGTAACACGTCCTACTTTGTCATCTATTTTGGAACATTCTCCCCCTCCCCCCACCTTTATTCTCCGACAAAACAAGATGATGAATGCTGAGCTGACCTTTTCATCAGGTAAACGCTGACACGGGTTCCATAAGCAAACTTCTGCATGAATGGTGAAGCTGGGATGGCGAACGTTGGTGATGGACACATCTGTGAATAAAAGAGGATTGGCTTCATTAGCTTGGAGGATGTACGTTGTGTTTCAAGGTTTCTCCCAGCAACACTGGGAGAGAATTAGGGCTGCAACTAACCATTATTTTCACCATCCATTAGTTGGCCGATTAATCGCTTAATAACCTTAAAAAAAAAATGTGGATCAAATTGACGTTCATTTTCAACCACAGTGAGGGGAAAATGTAGAAATAACAGAAAAGGTCTTAGTGGAAGGAATTTTCAGACAGTGGATGTGGTTTTCATTCAGATACTACCTTCATTTTAAAAACAAGTGAAAATTTCAAACAAAATTCTTTCATTCAGCGAATGTAGAAAGATTTTTAGTCTGAATATTCTCATCTGAAAATTGATCGGTGTGGTCAGCACAAGGCTCGGTACACACCTATGCAGTTTGCTTTTGATCTGTTTCTGCAGTGCCTTTTGCTGTGCGTTTTGATTTTTGCGCACGTGATTTTTCTGCAATTTGTATTTTTACATTTTTTTTGGGCACACAAATTGCTGCAAAAACACATGACACGCTTTTCTGCAGCTTCTCCATTGAAGTATATTGAACCAATAAAGCATTATTTTGCGTTTAAAAGTCCCCGCCCCTTTCAGATGTGAACGTGTCCCATAGGAAACCATGGAAATGAACTGCAGTGCATTTCTGCAAAAAGCACCAAAAACGCATAGATGTGAACCGGGTCTAACGCGTTTAGTAACATAATGGGGTTACAAAACTAAAAAACTAAAATGAGCCCTTTATAGTAGAAAAAGCCGATAATCACTACTGAAAGGGGTTCATTTTTTACTTTAGAACAGTGACAGGAATATTTATAGTAGCGATTATTTGCTATCTTTGTATTATAAAGGGCTCATTTTAGGTTTTTTTAACCCATTAGGTTACCGGCCGATTCATCGATTATGAAAATAGGAATCGATTCATTTCATAATGGATTAGTTGTTTCAGCCCTAGAGAGACTATTGTGATTAGGGTTGACACCTGTCCAGGATTCACCCGGACAGTTCGGGTTTGGAATCATGTGTCCGGGTTTCAGACTGTCTGAGACCCAGACACATTATTTAAACTGTACTATGGCCTCCCAGCTGGGTTGCTGGCTGCAGTTGTCTAAGCTGAGAGTGTCTGTAACACTCTCTTTCACACAGCCCAAAGCCAGCACTAACAATTCCCTCTTCCCCAACAAAACACACACAGACAGGAGAGGAGAGAGGGCTCAATCTGCACCTCTTCCCCCCACCCCCTACTCCTCTTTGTCTGCCCACATTCCAATGCCTGGTGCTGTGCCTCAGAAAAAGGAAAGTGGGGGCCGAAAATTTGAAGCCCAGCAGCCTCAGATACATTTGGATGAGAGGTGCTGACTTCCAAAGGGTGAGTGAGCTCACCATCCCTGCGTGTCTGAAGTCTACCCCTTCTCTCTCCTGCCTCTGAGAGAGTACACTAAGGTAAATCAGGGTTCTCTCCATACATCAGTGTTCTCAGTGTCCCCCCTTAAATCAGGGTTCCCAGAGCATCCCTTATGTTAGAGTCCCCAGAATTCTCCCTTACATCAGAGTCTGCAGAGTCCCCCCTTAGAGTGAAAGGGAACTCTGTGAGTTCAGATATAAAAGGGGGACTCCGTGGACTCTGACGTAAAGGGGGACTCTTGTTATTAACTTCATATGATTAGAAATATTATTTAATACCAAAATATATCTATAGTTTATACTATAATAAAAATTGGTGTGCACCGATCAAGTGTTTGGGTTTGACGTGAAGAAAAGGTGACAACCCTAATTGTGATCATGGGAGGAATCGGGCCGCAGCACCTCAGAAATCAGCCAGAAGAGGCGAGACAATGTTATGTGAGCAGCACAGACCTCTCCAATCCCGGGGCGGGAGATCACACTGACAGCACAAAGCTTACACTATATACCTCTATACTGCTCAGTCCCAAACATCCAGACTGCAAAACTACATCAGATGCCTGTTTTTACCGCCCCCCGCCCAACTCACCATCTGAAAGGTCTCTTTCATGAGTAGTTCTTCCCGTTATTACCAGTTCATAATTACAGACCTTCCCAGCTGCTTGCTCTGGGGGGCACCTGAGCAGGGCTCCATCCCAAGTTATTGCTCGGTGTGCCCAGTCACAGAGTGCAGCTCAGCCCCCCCCCCTCCTCTCATTATCTCAGATTGACAGTATACAGAGCCAATGAATGAGAAGAGACCCGGGAGAGCCACTGACCTCCTGCACATTACTGGCTCAGGTAAGTATAAGGAGGGGGCTGCTGCACCCAGGTGCTTTTTACAACCACTTTAACCGCTTCAGCCCCGAAAGATTTTACCCCCCCTCCTGACCAGAGAACTTTTTGCAATTCAGCACTGCGTCGCTTTAACTGACCATTATGCAGTTGGGTGACGTAGCATCCAAAAATAAATAAATGCCCCCCCCCCACCACAAATAGAGCTTTCTTTTGGAGGTATTTAATCGCCTCTTCATTTTTTCTTTTTTGCGTTATAAACAAAAAAAGCGACAATTTTGAAAACAAAAAATAAAACAAAGCAATGTTTTTTTTACTTTTTGCTATAATAAATATCCCCCAAAGATATATAAAAAATATTTTTTCCCCAGTTTAGGCCGACATGTATTCTACATATTTTTGTAGAAAAAAAAAAAAAATCAATAAGTGTATATTGATTGGTTTACGCAAAAGGTAAAGCGTCTACAAAATAGGGATAGTTATGGCATATTTATTATTTTATTATTTTTACTAGTAATGCCGGCGACTTGCAACTTTTACCGGGACGGCAACATGGCGGACACGTCGGACAATTTTGACACATTTTTTGGGACTATTGGCATTTATACAGCGATCAATGCTATAAATATGCATCAATTACTGTAAACATGTCACTGGCAGGGAAGGGGTTAACACTAGGGGGCGATCAAGGGGTTAATGCGTCCTCTACTACATGTTCTAACTGAAGGGGGGGAGGGGACTGTGTAGGGGAGATGACAGATGGCTCTTCATACTCTGTGTGAACAGATGATCTGTCTCTTCTCCCCTCAGATAAGAAACACACAGATCGCTGTTCTCCGGGTGATGGCATCGGTTTCATGGACGAGCACGCGCGCCCCTAGTGGCTGAATATGGAAGCAACGTAACATGACGGCGATTCGCAGAGCCGCGTTTCCGCAGTACAACCGCGGCGGCTGGTCGGCAAGCCGTTAACTACTTTCCACCGGCGCTATAGAAAGACTGTTACAGCGCGGCCTTCCGGTGGTGGGAGGGAGACCACAGATGTCCTCCCGTGATGGTGCCGCTCACGTGCCCCCTGCGGCGCGCTCTCCAATCATCGAGTTCTTCCCACTCAGCTGATCACAGAACAGGGTAAAGAGCCAATCGCTGCGGCACTTTATCACATGATCAGCTCTCAGCCAACAGCTGATCACAGAAGTAAACAGAAGCCGATTATCTGCTTTTTTATTCTCACAATCAGCGGAAGGAGAAAATAAAGCAGCCAGTAACCAGCTTCTGTTACAGGGACATCGGTCCCAATATGTGCCCATCAGTGCCGCTAGTCTGTGCCCCCTACCCGTGCCTCATCAGTGTCACCTACCAGTGCCACTAAAGTGTGCCCCCTACCCGTGCCTCATCAGTGTCACCTACCAGTGCCACTAAAGTGTGCCCCCTACCCGTGCCTCATCAGTGTCACCTACCAGTGCCACTAAAGTGTGCCCCCTACCCGTGCCTCATCAGTGTCACCTACCAGTGCCGCTAGTCTGTGCCCCCTACCCGTGCCTCATCAGTGTCACCTACCAGTGCCACTAAAGTGTGCCCCCTACCCGTGCCTCATCAGTGTCACCTACCAGTGCCACTAAAGTATGCCCCCTACCCGTGCCTCATCAGTGTCACCTACCAGTGTCACTAAAGTGTGCCCCCTACCCGTGCCTCATCAGTGTCACCTACCAGTGTCACTAAAGTGTGCCCCCTACCCGTGCCTCATCAGTGTCACCTACCAGTGCCACTAAAGTGTGCCCCCTACCCGTGCCTCATCAGTGTCACCTACCAGTGCCACTAAAGTGTGCCCCCTACCCGTGCCTCATCAGTGTCACCTACCAGTGTCACTAAAGTGTGCCCCCTACCCGTGCCTCATCATTGTCACCTACCAGTGCCACTAAAGTGTAACCCCCTACCCGTGCCTCATCAGTGTCACCTACCAGTGCCACTAAAGTGTGCCCCCTACCAACATCCCATCCCCTAACATCCCATCAATACTCCTCCAGACTACACCCCTCCTCCTCCGAGAAATACACCCCACCTCATCAAAGAGCACCGACACCTGAAGAGCGACAGAGAACCTCCCATCAATACTCCTCATTACACCCCTCCCCCTCCGAGAAATACACCCCCACCTCATCGAAGAGCACCGACACATGAAGAGCGACAGAGAACCTCCCATCAATACTCCTCATCACCTCACCTTACACCCCTCCCCCTCACCTGACACCCCTCCCTCTCACACTGCCCCTCCCCCTCTGTATAGCTGAGTAGAGTTGGGGTCCCTCCTGGGATGATGGGGGATGGTAGTAGAGCTCAGCCTATGATTGGTCCTCTGTGTGTGTTGGGGGAGGGGGACCCTCTATAGTGGACACTCCCCCTCCCCCTCGATACTTCGGGGTCTAACCTGGCGAGAGATGATCATGACTACCAGACACTGTGCGTTTCAATCCCTGCCCCGCCCCTTCCGCTACCGGCCCCACCTTCCTTGCTGGTCACTTGTCCCGCCGCTGATTGGACGCCTCCATATTAGTAAACAGAGAGGAGGAATGAGGGGTGGGGCTGTGTCTCTTATCTCCTCCCCCTGCAGTGTACGGTTACCACGGAGATGAGTGCGAGGAGGGTGGAGCCTGTGTGATAGGGGAGGAGCTGAGAGACAAAGGGTGGAGAGTGAAGATTTCATACAAGAGAATCGGGCGGACTGACCGCTGCAGAGCTGGCTCCGGTGTTCCGTCAGATTCCGCGACCCCTCAGAATTAGTAACGGAAGTGACGATCCGTCGTCGCCATCTTGCTACACCAGGCACTCCTCCACTGTGAGGATAGACCGAGAAGGGGGGGGGGGAAGGCGGACATCTTGTTACACCCACCAGAGTTTTGCATTTTACACTTTTTATAAAACACAAAATCGGAGGTTATATGGTGAAATCCCACGGACTGAACTCAGAGTTTTCTGTCACATTAGCAAACGTGTGAGGTGGGCAGGTTTGCCGCGGCTTTTAAAATGTAACATCCAAACATTCCGATTTCTAAATACTCTATTTATGCATCAAACTCCGGTGGGTGTAACAAGATGTCCGCCTTCTCAGTGTATGCTTACTATAGAGGAGTGCGGGGTATAGTAAGATGGCTGCGACTGAACGTCACTTCCGTTATCAATTGTGATTGGTTAGTAGAGCGCGGTACGGATCTTCACACGGCGGGCGGCCCCGGGGAGCAGCATGAGGCTCATCACCCCTCCCCCCCTCATGGAGAAATAATTGGTGTGTAATAATGATAAAATAAAAGAAATGAAAAGATTTGATGTGCGGAGAGGATTTCTAAGGCTCCATTCACAATGTTATCATAAGAATAGAGATCTTTATTTCAGCCATGGGACTGTAAGGGTTAAATCTCATTCACAATAACATGTTCTTCCAGGAGCCGTATATCCCTATTACATCCGTATACTGGCTCCTTTAAGAAAAATCGTCAGTTAATTTTTCAAAAAAAAAAAAAAAAAAAGTCACATGACTGCACTGTGATTTCATTGGCTGAGCCAAAGTCACTGTGATTGGCTGAGCCAAAGTCACTGTGATTGGCTGAGCCAAAGTCACTGTGATTGGCTGAGCCAAAGTCACTGTGATTGGCTGAGCCAAAGTCGCTGTGATTTCATTGGCTGAGTCCCCCTATATATTCAGACGCTGGGGCAGAATTCATCAGAAGTTGACTGTCCACTGACAAGTGAGGTTGGCTTTTATCTCTCCTGAGAGATACCTTGTGATATTATTGGATTTGATTTCGGTCAATTCAATTTCATTGCAATATTTGTTGTCATACATTTAAAGCGAGTTTCTTTATTCTTAATAATGAACCGATTTAAATGTAATCAGATTGTTTCTCTGAAAAACATCAAAGAGAAACCCAGCAAAGGAAGGGCCATGGTAGGAGGTGTCAGTGACCAGCCTGCAGATACCCCAACCAAAAAGCCCTCCAAGCTGAAGAGGACCCGAGCGTTTGTGCGCGGCTGTTTCAGAGCCGTCGTTCGATGTTTCGGTTCCGGCTGTAAAGCCAATAGACATCACCGGGATACAGACACTGAGATTGGTAAGTGTTTTTATTCAAAGAATTTTTTTTTTTTTATAAATTTTTTTTTTTTTTTTTTTCCAAAAAAAATTTTTTTTTCACTTTTTTTTTTCAAAGTATATTATTTTCTTCATATTTTTTTTTTTCAAAAAAAATTTTTTTTTTTTTCAAAAAAATTTTTTTTTTTTTTCAAAAAAAATTTTTTTTTTCAAAGAAATTTTTTTTTCAAAAAAATGTTTTGGGGTCACATTCCCATAGGTACAAATGTTTTTTTAATATTTTTTAAATCAAGTCCTTTTTTATGACATTTTTTAGTTACAATCAACACAAGACATACACCAGGGCTCCACAAACCCCAGGCGCCAGGTCACCAATGCCACCAGAAATCACAACCTGGCGCCTAAGCTGCCACCAGCCCACTCACTATCACTATTAACAATGACTGACCCCCTCCCCCCTCCTCCACACTCTGCGGCTGCGCACTGTGTGTGACACTGACAAGCAAAGCAGAGATCCCTATCCCCAAGCTTCAATGTTCAGTGTCCTCATCCCTATCCCCGAGCTTCAATGTTCAGTGTCCTCATCCCTATCCCCGAGCTTCAATGTTCAGTGTCCTCATCCCTATCCCCGAGCTTCAATGTTCAGTGTCCTCATCCTTATCCCCCTGCTTCAATGTTCAGTGTCCTCATCCCTATCCCCGAGCTTCAATGTTCAGTGTCCTCATCCCTATCCCCGAGCTTCAATGTTCAGTGTCCTCATCCTTATCCCCGAGCTTCAATGTTCAGTGGCCTCATCCCTATCCCCGAGCTTCAATGTTCAGTGTCCTCATCCCTATCCCCGAGCTTCAATGTTCAGTGTCCTCATCCTTATCCCGAGCTTCAATGTTCAGTGTCCTCATCCCTATCCCCGAGCTTCAATGTTCAGTGTCCTCATCCCTATCCCTGAGCTTCAATGTTCAGTGGCCTCATCCCTATCCCCGAGCTTCAATGTTCAGTGTCCTCATCCCTATCCCCGAGCTTCAATGTTCAGTGTCCTCATCCTTATCCCCCTGCTTCAATGTTCAGTGTCCTCATCCCTATCCCCGAGCTTCAATGTTCAGTGTCCTCATCCCTATCCCCGAGCTTCAATGTTCAGTGTCCTCATCCTTATCCCCGAGCTTCAATGTTCAGTGGCCTCATCCCTATCCCCGAGCTTCAATGTTCAGTGTCCTCATCCCTATCCCCGAGCTTCAATGTTCAGTGTCCTCATCCCTATCCCCGAGCTTCAATGTTCAGTGTCCTCATCCTTATCCCCGAGCTTCAATGTTCAGTGGCCTCATCCCTATCCCCGAGCTTCAATGTTCAGTGTCCTCATCCCTATCCCCGAGCTTCAATGTTCAGTGTCCTCATCCCTATCCCCGAGCTTCAATGTTCAGTGTCCTCATCCCTATCCCCGAGCTTCAATGTTCAGTGTCCTCATCCTTATCCCCCTGCTTCAATGTTCAGTGTCCTCATCCCTATCCCCGAGCTTCAATGTTCAGTGTCCTCATCCCTATCCCCGAGCTTCAATGTTCAGTGTCCTCATCCTTATCCCCGAGCTTCAATGTTCAGTGGCCTCATCCCTATCCCCGAGCTTCAATGTTCAGTGTCCTCATCCCTATCCCCGAGCTTCAATGTTCAGTGTCCTCATCCTTATCCCGAGCTTCAATGTTCAGTGTCCTCATCCCTATCCCCGAGCTTCAATGTTCAGTGTCCTCATCCCTATCCCTGAGCTTCAATGTTCAGTGGCCTCATCCCTATCCCCGAGCTTCAATGTTCAGTGTCCTCATCCCTATCCCCGAGCTTCAATGTTCAGTGTCCTCATCCTTATCCCCCTGCTTCAATGTTCAGTGTCCTCATCCCTATCCCCGAGCTTCAATGTTCAGTGTCCTCATCCCTATCCCCGAGCTTCAATGTTCAGTGTCCTCATCCTTATCCCCGAGCTTCAATGTTCAGTGGCCTCATCCCTATCCCCGAGCTTCAATGTTCAGTGTCCTCATCCCTATCCCCGAGCTTCAATGTTCAGTGTCCTCATCCTTATCCCCGAGCTTCAATGTTCAGTGGCCTCATCCCTATCCCCGAGCTTCAATGTTCAGTGTCCTCATCCTTATCCCCGAGCTTCAATGTTCAGTGTCCTCATCCCTATCCCCCTGCTTCAATGTTCAGTGTCCTCATCCCTATCCCCGAGCTTCAATGTTCAGTGTCCTCATCCCTATCCCCGAGCTTCAATGTTCAGGGAGCAAAATATGACACTACACCGCCTCTCTGTTACTTGTCAGCTTCACACCCCGGCCGAGTCCCGCCCATTCCGACATTAAAGCGGGAGTCCGCCATTTTTTTTTTTAAAAGCCAGCAGCTACAAATACTGCAGCTGCTGACTTTTAAAACAATGACACTTACCCGCCCAGCGCGCCCGCGATGTCGGCACCCGAAGCTGATCTCTCGATCGTCTCTCGGGTGCTGCCGCTGCCATCTTGGGTATGGGAACCAGGAAGTGGAGCCTTTTGGCTTCATTTCCCGGTTCCCTACTGCGCATGCGCGAGTCGCGCTGCGCAATAAGGATGGTCCCCGCTGTCTCTGGGATCCGTGTGTTTCCCAGCAGGCAGCGGGGGACCTTCGGAAAGGGGTGTAGCTTCTGCAGAATCTACGCCGGAAGTGGGTGCAGATACCTGTACTGTACAGGTACCTGCACCCCCCTCCCCCCTGAAAGGTGCCAATTGTGGCGCCGGAGGGGGGGAGGGTTCCAATGAGCGGAAGGTGCACTTTAGGGTGGAGCTCCGCTTTAAGCTCAATTCTGACAGCTCCTCTGTTACATTTCAGTAATAGAGAGCTCAGTGTAAAACCTGCCAGTGCCACCTGCCAGCGCCAACCAGTGGCATCTGCCAGTGCCAACGAGTGGCATCTGCCAGTGCCAACGAGTGCCATCGCCAATCAGTGTCACCTTCTAGTGCCAACCAGTGCCACCGCCAATCAATACCACCTGCATCCACCAACCAGTGCCACCGCCAATCAGTGCCACCTACCAGTTCCAAACCAGTGTCACCTGCCAATGCCAACCAGTATCACCTGCCAATGCCATCTGGCAGTTCCACGTGCCTGCCAGTGCCATCTGCCACCGCCAATCAGTGCCACCTGCCACTGCCAATCAGTGCCACCTGACAGTGCCACCACCAATCAGTGGCAACTAGTGCCACCGCCAACCAGTGCCACCTGCCAACACCAACCAGTGCCACCACCAATCAGTGCCATCTGCCAGTGACAACTAGTGCCACCGCCAACCAGGGCCACCTGCCATCACCAACCAGGGCCACCTGCCACTTCCAAACCAGTGCCACCTGCCAATCAGTGCCAGTGCCAATAGTGCCACCTGCCAGTGCCAATAGTGCCACCTGCCAGTGCCAAACCAGTGTCACCTGCCAATGCCATCTGGCAGTTCCACGTACCTGCCAGTGCCAGCCAGTTCCATCTGTTGCCAGCCTTACTCTCTTTCTGGTCAGCCCATAACCCTGATGTAACAGCGTTTCAATGGAGTTATTGACTGGGTGCTCCATTGTGAGTTAGGGATAGGGGGTGAAAATGAGTGGCCTTACCCCGGGAGCTGACAATCCATACCACTCTAAAAAAACAAAAACTGGCTCCTAAATTCAAAGCAAATTTGTCAACCCCTGACATACACACAACCCATGTACTTATTGTACAATCCTAATAAACACACATTTATAAGCAATATTTAAAGTGGTTGTAAACCCACAAAAAACAAAACAAAGGTGCCAATTGGTTCAGTGCCCCCCAGTGCCCCCCCCATGGGCAGTGCAGACAATGCCACCCCCCATGGGAAGTGCGGACAATGCCGCTCCCCCATGGGCAGTGCGGACAATGCCGCTCCCCCATGGGCAGTGCGGACAATGCCCCTCCCCCCATGGGCAGTGCGGACAATGCCGCTCCCCCCATGGGCAGTGCGGACAATGCCGCTCCCCCCATGGGCAGTGCGGATAATGCCGCCCCCCATGACCATCCCACATGGGACCTAGATCCCTCCCCCGCTTTCTCTTTGATGGCCTCATTGTGATTGCACCTCTGTAGTCATGTATGTCAATCTTTTGTTTTCATCCCCAACAATCCACGTCTGCACACTACTGGGAGGTCCATACACACGCAGATGGACGGTTATAGATCTCTTATTGGCACCGTCTCCCCGGGATTTTGTACTTGTTGAAAACCAGAAGATTACTTAGCAGTGCCCCAAAGAAAACATGAAATAGTCCCTCCTGTTCCCTACTGAATGGACAAAGAATAACGGATTGTATGAACTGCCTTAGGGCTCATTTAAACATGTTGTGCCCTCTGAACAGCAATCCACATTCAAGTCGCTCTTCAGAGGGCATTTGACAGGAGGCAAGAAGGTGTTATATTGCCTCCTCACCACCTGTTTAACCCCCTGACATCCGCGCTGTGGGCAAATGACGGGCACAGCGCGGATGTGAATTCCCGGGAGGCCGTCATATGACATCCCCCTGTGCACGCTCCCTGCGGAGGGCGCCGTGATCACAGAGTCACTGAGACTCGGAAGACCACCGATCCGAGTACGGGGCCAATCCCGACCCCTTATCATGTGATCAGTTATCAGCCAATTACGGCTCATTACATGATGTAAACAAAAGCTCAGTGATCGTTTTTTTTTCTCCTCTGCTGACAGGAGAAGAACAAAGCCGATCACCGGCTCATCTTAAAGGGACATCGACCCTGAAAAGGAAGAGGCGATTATGCCTCATTTATAGAGTAACAGTGCCCACCAGTGCCACCTATCAATGCCCATCAGTGCCACCTATCAATGCCCACCAAGCCCACCCAGCCAAGCGCCCACACCCAGGACCCAGCGGTCCTGGGTGTGGGCGAATGGCCCTGAATGCAAACAGTGCATGTCATATTAGGAGAAGTGGCTGCGTGCGTGCAGCTGTGCGTTCTACTCATTGTCAATGGACTGCCTGCATGCAGCACCTGGAAGATACAGATGTTGTAGAAACGTCCCATTCATGTTATATGGGCCTCATCACCCTTGTAAACAAGGCCAGACAGACGGACAAAACCAACACAAATAAAACCGCACTAATTCATTATCCATCAGCATTTTAATATGCACTATGCCTTTACCCCAAGTGCTGTCATTAGAAGTGTCTGCGCTCCTAAAGCCGGCCATAGACACTTCCAATCTCACCCGGCTAAGCAAGGACCAGCCAAGATTCTAACCATGTATGGGCAGGCTGATTACGGGCTGGGTACTACCAGCCCCTCTGACTTTTCATGCCATTATTGCCAACCAGTGGGTCGGGATGAGTGGCAGGAAACCAGCATTTTTATACAAAGTACAACATTAGTCCTCCTTGTGTCCCTGTCCTGTAGAGTTTATTCATGGTCTCTGGCACCAGCGTTTTCATCTCTTCTCTCCATAATTTGATGTTCTACAAAGAAAAATATATGAAATGTAGGTGAAGGTGCTAAATCTAATTCCTCTCTTTTTTTATTGTAGGTGTACGCGGTATTGACTGCACACCACAGTGCAACCCGGACGTGTCCACTCCACCGGAGTGCGACCAGGACGTGTCCACTCCACCGGAGTGCGACCAGGACGTGTCCACTCCACCGGAGTGCGACCAGGACGTGTCCACTCCACCGGAGTGCGACCAGGACGTGTCCACTCCACCGGAGTGCGACCCGGACGTGTCCACTCCACCGGAGTGCGACCAGGACGTGTCCACTCCACCGGAGTGCGACCAGGACGTGTCCACTCCACCGGAGTGCGACCCGGACGGGTCCACTCCACCGGAGTGCGACCAGGACGTGTCCACTCCACCGGAGTGCGACCAGGGCGTGTCCACTCCACCGGAGTGCGACCAGGGCGTGTCCACTCCACCGGAGTGCGACCAGGACGGGTCCACTCCACCGGAGTGCGACCAGGACGTGTCCACTCCACCGGAGTGCGACCAGGACCTGGCCACTCCACCGGAGTGCGACCAGGACCTGGCCACTCCACCGGAGTGCGACCAGGACGTGTCCACTCCACCGGAGTGCGACCAGGACGTGTCCACTCCACCGGAGTGCGACCAGGACGTGTCCACTCCACCGGAGTGCGACCAGGACGTGTCCACTCCACCGGAGTGCGACCAGGACCTGGCCACTCCACCGGAGTGCGACCAGGACGTGTCCACTCCACCGGAGTGCGACCAGGACGTGTCCACTCCACCGGAGTGCGACCAGGACGTGTCCACTCCACCGGAGTGCGACCAGGACGTGTCCACTCCACCGGAGTGCGACCAGGACGTGTCCACTCCACCGGAGTGCGACCCGGACGTGTCCACTCCACCGGAGTGCGACCAGGACGTGTCCACTCCACCGGAGTGCGACCAGGACCTGTCCACTCCACCGGAGTGCGACCAGGACCTGTCCACTCCACCGGAGTGCGACCAGGACCTGTCCACTCCACCGGAGTGCGACCAGGACGTGTCCACTCCACCGGAGTGCGACCAGGACCTGGCCACTCCACCGGAGTGCGACCAGGACGTGTCCACTCCACCGGAGTGCGACCAGGACGTGTCCACTCCACCGGAGTGCGACCAGGACGTGTCCACTCCACCGGAGTGCGACCAGGACCTGTCCACTCCACCGGAGTGCGACCAGGACCTGTCCACTCCACCGGAGTGCGACCAGGACGTGTCCACTCCACCGGAGTGCGACCCGGACGTGTCCACTCCACCGGAGTGCGACCAGGACGTGTCCACTCCACCGGAGTGCGACCAGGACCTGTCCACTCCACCGGAGTGCGACCAGGACCTGTCCACTCCACCGGAGTGCGACCAGGACCTGTCCACTCCACCGGAGTGCGACCAGGATGTGTCCACTCCACCGGAGTGCGACCAGGACCTGGCCACTCCACCGGAGTGCGACCAGGACCTGGCCACTCCACCGGAGTGCGACCAGGACCTGTCCACTCCACCGGAGTGCGACCAGGACCTGTCCACTCCACCGGAGTGCGACCAGGACGTGTCCACTCCACCGGAGTGCGACCAGGACCTGGCCACTCCACCGGAGTGCGACCAGGACCTGGCCACTCCACCGGAGTGCGACCAGGACGTGTCCACTCCACCGGAGTGCGACCAGGACGTGTCCACTCCACCGGAGTGCGACCAGGACCTGTCCACTCCACCGGAGTGCGACCAGGACCTGTCCACTCCACCGGAGTGCGACCAGGATGTGGCCACTCCACCGGAGTGCGACCAGGACGTGGCCACTCCACCGGAGTGCGACCAAGGCGTGGCCACTCCACCGGAGTGCGACCAAGGCGTGGCCACTCCACCGGAGTGCGACCAAGGCGTGGCCACTCCACCGGAGTGCGACCAAGGCGTGGCCCCTCCACCGGAGTGCGACCAAGGCGTGGCCCCTCCACCGGAGTGCGACCAAGACGTGGCCCCTCCACCGGAGTGCGACCAAGACGTGGCCCCTCCACCAGAGTGCGACCAAGACGTGGCCCCTCCACCAGAGTGCGACCAAGACGTGGCTACTCCACCAGAGTGCGACCTAGACAATCCATCCATCCGCAGCACACATGATGAGATCGCCTCACAAGTACCATCCAGCGTGGTCACCAAGGACCAGTCATGTGTACTCTCCTTTGAACACATGACCTGTTATGGAGTCCTTGGAAAGGGGGCCAGTTCGCAGGTGATCTTGGCCTCTCATCCCGCCATTGACCAGAAGCTGGCGGTTAAACTTGTGAAAAAGACAGAATTTATTCATTATGAAGACGATAGTGATATGGTTTTCTTAGAACGTGACGTGCTGAAAGTAGCCAGGGAGTGTCCATTTATTACACATCTGTTTGGAACGTTCCAGACAAAGGTAAGTCTTTTCACCTTCCAATTTCTTTACCAGACCAGACAGAAGTAGCATTGCAATAAGAACAGTCCAGTAATGGCGGCCTACTTAGTTCCTCTGTCCGGTTTTCCTAAATTAAGTGTGTCTGTCTATTCCTCCACAAAATGAAATCCTGCATGTCTATAATGTAAACTTTATCTCTTGTGTTCACACAGAATCATCTCGCCTTTGTCCTGGAATGTGTGACCAGAGGGGATCTCCATTGTGCCATGGCAGTAGCTCCATTTCCTGGGGGCACCATAAGGTAAGATCAATGAACGGGTCACTCTGGAGTCGGGGGTGACTGACCACAGCCAGTGATGTAGTCAGCCCCTTCACCTGAGCCTCGTCCATCCAAACCCCTATGTATTACAGGGGGAAGTCATTTCATCTTTAGATTTCATTACTCTGTGATGATTTGTGATGCTAATTCCTCTATCTCTTTCCCCCATCAGATACTTCATAGCAGAAATGATCTGTGGTCTGCAGTTTCTGCATTCTAGGGAGATCATCCACAGAGACCTCAAGCCTGCAAATATTCTTTTGGATAACGTTGGACACATCAAAATAGCCGATTTCGGCTTGGCACGTATGGGCGTCACGGAGTCCAGCAGGATTCAAGGACAATCGGGAACACCAGGGTACTTGTCGCCAGAGGTAAGATACTTGCTTTCCACCTGATATTAGACCTAATTGTAATATTTGTTATAATGGGATATAGAGATAAGCTAAAGGGAGGTCATTTTTCACTAAATTAAGAATTTCTTTACTGGTGACCTGGTTGGTTTCAGTGGGTTTCCAGGCTGGAACAATATTCCAGGGGTATTTGTCCCCATTGGTTTGTATTGGTGACCATTGTCATTGAGAAAGAAAGTTAGAGTTTTAGATATTTCCCCAGAACACGAGGGGAGGAGAAACCTTCAACGGGCACACCTGTTCTGGTGAAATTTACCTCAATTTGGAAGATTTCAGCCAATTTCCTTTTGTGTCTCTGTGAGACCTAAAGCCCCACCTCCAATATTCACAAGCTCCGCCTTGGTTTGAGGTCTTTTGAGCACAATTTTAGGAGTCCTGGGAGGATTCATAGATCCCATATATCAGCATTGAGTCGTCTCCGTCCTCTACCCAACAATCAGCTCATCCTTCTTTTTCTCTTTATGTTTCTACAGGCCCTTCAAAACATTCCATACTTCGGAGCGGCTGATTATTTCTCTCTGGGAATAATCGTGTATAAGATGGCTTTCGGCAGACATCCATTTCTGACCGGCAGGGAGTCCGCAGAGGAAGAAGTGAAGATCGTGACCACAAGGGAACCGCATTATCCAGATAGCATGAACCCGTATCTCCGTGACGTCATAGAGATGGTAAGTATACATAGAAATTTTACACCTTTTAAGTGACAATGTTCTTTCCCTGTTGCATACATTATATCTTATTAGGATTTTATTAAACATGGTTCCACCTTCTTACCATCACATATCGATGGAGGTCATAGCTGTACTTTCAGCAAGCTGACTGCTTAATGGAAGGATCTGCCTTCCCCTGTCATAAGGAAAGAAGCAGCCCTTTTTAATTTACGGTCCGGGTGGTTCCATTGGATAGTGATGGGGCCAATCGCACACATTGAATTCAATTTCTGGGGACATTCCGTGCACAGACAACATATAGAACTCCCCTGGGACTGCCAGAGTCATAAGAAAAATCATGGCAGGTGCAGATTTCATAGAAATCTCTTTTTTAATACATTCCTAATTCACATTTAATTGCAAAATATCTGATGTTTCTTTCCTTTAATAACTATTCTGAACTAATATGACACAAATAAGGCCCCATGCTACCATCCAATCCAATCAGGATGTAGTAGCAGGTCAGAAGGCAAAATAATAGAGAGAATCAGAATCAAATATTACATTGTTCATAGATTGTTCATGTTATTCCAGTGTATCTTATTATATTTTGTTCCTTTTTACAGTTCCTATGTAAAGACCAAGAGCTGCGGATGAGTCTAGTAAGAGACATCAGAGAACACCCCTACTTCAGCAAGGTGGACTGGAAGGAGCTAGAGAAAGGGAACTCACGCCCACCATTTCCAAATCGACATGTAAGTATACGGGAGGAGTCCCAGCACAATGGGGGGATTTCTAGGGATTATTTCCCTATCGATCAGAAACATTGACAAAATACTTTTTTCTCTTTCCAGATGCATGAGGAAGACCTGGGGGAAGGAATTCCAGGGGATGCTTTCATTAAAAATGAAGACTTTGGGAGAGATGAGGTTCCACACCGGCAGGAGAGATTTGAGGGCTTCTCCTACCTGAGCGAGAATGTGAATTGCAGCCAGTGGCCTAATACTCACCACTGGAAAACCAGTATCAACCCAGAGCCTCGTCGCCACCATCCGAGGGGCAATAACATTAACACAGAGCCTCGTCAGCACCATCCAAGGGGCAATGACATTAACAGAGGGCCTCGTCAGCACCATCCAAGGGGCAATGACATTAACAGAGGGCCTCGTCAGCACCATCCAAGGGGCAATGACATTAACAGAGGGCCTCATCAGCACCATCCAAGGTGCAATGACATTAACAGAGGGCCTCATCAGCACCATCCAAGGTGCAATGACATTAACAGAGGGCCTCGTCAGCCCCATTTGAAGGAAGAGCCTCGTCAGCACCATCCAAGGGGCAATGACATTAACAGAGGGCCTCGTCAGCCCCATTTGAAGGAAGAGCCTCGTCAGCACCATCCAAGGGGCAATGACATTAACAGAGGGCCTCCTCATCACCATTTGAAGGAAGAGCCTCGTCGGCACCATCCAAGGGGCAATGACATTAACAGAGGGCCTCATCAGCCCCATTTGAAGGAAGAGCCTCGTCACCACCAACCGAGGGGCAATGACATTAACAGAGGGCCTCGTCAGCCCCATTTGAAGGAAGAGCCTCGTCACCACCAACCGAGGGGCAATGACATTAACAGAGGGCCTCGTCAGCCCCATTTGAAGGAAGAGCCTCGTCAGCACCATCCAAGGGGCAATGACATTAACAGAGGGCCTCGTCAGCCCCATTTGAAGGAAGAGCCTCGTCACCACCATCCAAGGGGCAATGACATTAACAGAGGGCCTTGTCAGCCCCATTTGATGGAAGAGCCTCGTCACCACCAACCGAGGGGCAATGACATTAACAGAGGGCCACGTCAGCAACATTTGAAGGAAGAGCCTCGTCACCACCATCCGAGGGGCAATGACATTAATAGAGGGCCTCCTCATCACCATTTGAAGGAAGAGCCTCGTCACCACCAACCGAGGGTATTTGACCTCAAAAGAGATTTGCCTGCTGTGAGACGGTAACACAAGCAGTACTGAGTGAGATAATTGTGGCACACTGGCAATGATCTCCCTACACCATACATAGAACCATACATAGAATGTATACATAGGGCCATACATACCACCATACTCAGCATGCCTACCTAGTACCAAACATACCACCATCGGGGCCACCAATAAGGGGGTACCACTGGTTCTCCTGTAGGGGCTGGGCACAGAAAACATGAGGAATCGGTGCGGCGGGCGGATGCACTGATCAGTGGGGGAGGCACTGATCTGTGCGGATGCTCAATGCATATATTCTGAATGATCCCCAAAGATGATTGTAAACAAGCATGCAAGTGTGTTTTATTGCATACATACCTGCGTATATAGCACCATGCATACCATCATACACAGCATGTCTACATACCACCACCAGGGCCACCAATAAGGGGGTACCACCAGTCCTCCTGTAGGGGGCTGGGCACAGAAAACATAAGGAATCGGTGCGGCGGGCGGAGGCACTGATCAGTGTGGGGGCGCTGATCTGTGCGGATGCTCAATGCATATATTCTGAATGAGCCCCAAAGATGATTGTGAACAAGCAGGTAGGTGTGTTTTATTGCATACATACCTGCAATACATATGTTCTGTATGGTTCTATGTATGGTTTTTTTCTCTATATGAGATGAACTGGGCACCCTAGACTGATGATTCAGGGACAATCCGATCGCCTTAGGGGGTCAGGAAGGAATTTTTCCCCCCCTTGGAGCCCATCTGGCCGGGGGGGTTTTCGCCTTCCTCTGAATCATCTTAAGGTTTAGGCTTAGTGTAAAAAGGCCCTGCCTTTGAGGAGTCCTAGGTCAACCGTCACTGTTCTCCGAAGCCCGACAATCATTTCCATCTATAGATTTATCTCCAATAAAGATTGGTCGCACCTTAATTGTCTTTGTATGTGTTTTTTTTCTTCTTTTTTCTAAGAAATATAATGAGGAATGGCAGCAGGGTGAGGAATCTTGCCCCATACTTCACCACTAGGGATGAGCTTCGATTTCAAGAGGAAGATCGAACATTATGGTCCGTTGGTGCCAAATTAGAGCGGCGTGTCACGGCCCATAATGCACTGCGTCATAGCAGTGCATTGCTGGCTGATGATTGGCCAAGCATGCACGATGACCCGCATGCTTTGGCCACTCACAGCGGCGTCAGCGAAGAGAGCCATAATTGGTCACAGGCCAATTTTTGATGCAATACTTTGCAGCAGGGCTCATTCCTGTGCCCCAACTAGAGTAACTGTAAGGGGTTGCAGTGTTGTGGCACCAGTGCCTAAGGCCCAATTTTTCTGCCCCTGTTCAGGGGCATGTAATTACAATTCTTGATCTAATATTTCACAGCAGGGCCCGTTCCTGCGCCCACCCAGAGTAACTGTGAGGGATTACAGTGTTGTGGCAACACCAACACCTAAGGCCCACATTTTTGCGTTTATATTTTGAGTATATAGAGCAGGCCCCTACTTTCAAACATCCAACTTACAAACAACTCCTACTTTCAAACAGAAGGAGACAACAGGAAGTGAGAGGAAATCTACCCCTAGGAAGGGAAATTCTCTCCTGTAAGAGTTCCTTGTTTCACAAAAAAACCCAAATTTTAACAATCCAATTGTCATTGGGACAGAAAGTGAGGTGAAATCTTCTGAACAGGTGCGCACAGACAGCAAAACAAATTATACAGGGGTGATAACCCTTCCCTATGTTTTCCAAAAAGCTTAAAAATAGATTTTTTGGCTGGAGCTACACTTTAAAAATGTACCAGTTAAAAATTACAAACAGATTCTACTTAATAACAAACCTACACAGTCCCTGTCTTGTTTGGACCGCCTGTATACTGCTGTTCTGAGTATATAGGGCCTGGGGGCCTCAGGCCTTTCCTTTTTATAATTTGGGTGTGCGGTTCTCCTTAATGTCCATACAAGACCCAAAGGGGCTGGTAATGGGCTTGGGGGCGGGGTACCCATGCCTTTGTTCTCAATGATTTTCATCCATATTGCCGGGACCAGACATTACATTAAAGCCGCAAGCAGTTTTAAATGACTTTTATTCCTTTAGAAATGTCATTTTGTGCAGGGACATACCAGTCCACTCCACACCCCTCATGTACATACCTCCCACCTCCATACACTCCACACCCCTCATGTACATACCTCCCACCTCCATTCACTCCACACCCCTCTCATGTACATACCTCCCACCTCCATACACTCCACACCCCTCTCATGTACATACCTCCCACCTCCATACACTCCACACCCCTCATATACATACCTCCCACCTCCATACACTCCACACCCCTCATGTACATACCTCCCACCTCCATACACTCCACACCCCTCATGTACATACCTCCCACCTCCATACACTCCACACCCCTCATATACATACCTCCCACCTCCATACACTCCACACCCCTCATGTACATACCTCCCACCTCCATACACTCCACACCCCTCTCATGTACATACCTCCCATCTCCATACACTCCACACCCCTCTCATGTACATACCTTCCACCTCCATACACTCCACACCCCTCGTGTACATACCTCCCACCTCCATACACTCCGCACCTCTCATGTACATACCTCCCACCTCCGTACACTCCGCACCCCTCATGTACATACCTCCTACCTCCATACACTCCGCACCCATCTCATGTACATACCTCCCACCTCCATACACTCCACACCCCTCATGTACATATCTCCCACCTCCATACACTGCACACCCCTCATGTACATACCTCCCACCTCCATACACTCCACACCCCTCTCATGTACATACCTCCTACCTCCATACACTCCACACCCCTCATGTACATACCTCCGACCTCCATACACTCCACACCCCTCATGTACATACCTCCCACCTCCATACACTCCGCACCTCTCATGTACATACCTCCCACCTCCGTACACTCCGCACCCCTCATGTACATACCTCCCACCTCCATACACCCCACACCCCCCATAATTACTAATTAGAAAAATTTTATGACAGAAACAAATTTTTTTAATTTATAGCACAAAAATAAAAACCCCACTAGTGATTAAATACCACCAAAAGAAAGGTCTATTTGTGTGGAAAAAAGGACGCAAGTTTCATATGGGTAGAGTGTTGTATGAGTAATTGTCATTCAAACTGTGAGAGCGCTGAAAGCTGAAAATTGGTGTGTACAGGAAGGGGGTGTAAGTGCCTGGTATTGAGGTGGGTAGCAGCGGGTAAAATAAGTATAGAACACCTCACCATTTTTCTAGGTAAATATACAGTATGTGACAAAAGTAAGTACACCCCTCAGTCACATTTCTTCTTCTTCTAAAATGTAAAGTAGTGAGTGTACAGCTTGTATAACAGTGTACATTTCCTGTCCCCTCCAAATAACTCAACACACAGCCATTAATGTCTTTGTGCGCTGGTCCAAACCAATTGGTGGAGGGGGGATTATGGAGTGGGGGGAGGGGGGATTATGGAGTGGGGGGATTATGGTGTCGGAGGGGGGAGGGGGGATTATGGTGTCGGAGGGGAGATTATGGAGTTGGGGGAGGGGAGATTATGGAGTGGGGGGAGGGGAGATTATGGAGTGGGGGAGGGGAGATTATGGTGTCAGAGGGGAGATTATGGAGTTGGGGAGGGGAGATTATGGAGTGGGGGGAGGGGAGATTATGATGTCAGAGGGTGGCCTAGAGTATGGGTAGAATGGAGGGTGACCTGTAACTATGTGGGGTATCAGCAGATACTGGGGGGTGACTTGTAGCAAAGACATTGTTAGTAGGTTAGGCTTTACCTCCTAGCGGGGCAGCTGTTTAGTGCTGATCCTCAGAGCTTCCAGTGGTGTGTTGGCCTTGGAGATGTTGATGGTGAGCGGTCTTCTCTGAGCCCCGGATTCTGCCTTGCAGGACACTCCTCTTCTCCATTACTCTGAGCTCTTCCCCCTTCACTGGCTGGACCCTTTTATTCCGTCCTTCCACCAACAACTATCTGTACCCGAAACAAGATGGAAGACAAAGAAAGAACACAAACGTCAGCCAATCACATCCACATTGTAAGTAATAGAACCACCTTACATCAGGTGCCGCCATAAGAGTGCCCCTTACATCAGGTGCCCCCAACAGAGTGCCCCTTACATCAAGTGCCCCATAACAGTGCCCCTTACATCAGGTGCCCTCCATGGCGTGGCTCCTCCCAACATCCACTGACTCCTCCCACTGTGTGACTCCTCCCACCATCCAGTGACTCCTCCCACCACCCACTGACTCCTCCCATCGTGTGACTCCACCCACCATTGTGTGACTCCTCCCACCATCTCCTGTCTCCTCCCACCATCCAGTGACTCCTCCCTCCATCGCATAGCTCCTCACACTATCCCGTAACGCCTCCCACCATCATGTGACTCCTCCCACCATCCACTGACTCCTCTCATCGCGTGGCTCCTCCCACCATCCACTGACTCCTCCCACCATCATGTGGCTCCTCCCACCACCCAGTGACTCCTCCCACCATCAACTGACTCCTCCCACTGCGTGACTCCTCCCACCACCCCGTGGCTCCTCCCACCATCCACTGACTGCTGTCATCATCGTGTGACTCCTCCCACCACCCTGTGACTCCTCCCACCATCAACTGACTCCTCCCACCACCAACTGACTCCTCCCACATCCCGTGACTTCTCCCACGACTCCTTCCACCATCCACTGAATCCTCCCATCACATGGCTCCTCCCACCATCCAGTGACTCCTCTCACCATCCACTGACTCCTCCCACCACCAACTGACTCCTCCCACCACTGTGTGGCTCCTCCCACATCCTGTGACATCTTCCAGTGTGTGACTCCACCCACGACTCCTCCGACCATCCCGTGACTCCTCTCACCATCCACTGAATCCTCCCATCACGTGGCTCCTCCCACCATCCCGTGACTCCTCTCACCATCCACTGACCCCTCCTATCACGTGACTCCTCCAACCATCCCCTGACTCCTCCCAACATCGCGTGGCTCCTCCCAACATCGCGTGGCTCCTCACACAAACCTGTGGCTCCTCCCACCATCCACTGACTCCTCCCACCATCCCGTGACTCCTCCCACCATCCCCTGGTCATCCCACCATCCCCTGTCTCCTCCTCCCATCGCGTGGCTCCTCACACAATCCTGAATGAATGAATGAATGAAATACTTATATAGCGCACAATGCGAACTGAATCGCCTCTAGGCTGCTGTGGCTCCTCCCACCATACCGTGACTCCTCCCACCATACCGTGACTCCTCCCACCATCTCCTGTCTTCTCCCACCAACCTGTGACCCCTCCCACCGTCTCCTCCCACCAACCCGTGACCCCTCCCACCATCAATGGACTCCTCCCATCTTGTGGCCCTCCCACCATTCACTGACTCCTCCCAATATCCCGTTACCCCTCCCACCATTGCGTGGCTTCTCCTACCATCCCATGACTCCTCCCACCATCCCGTGACTCCCCCACTATCAACGGACTCCTCCCACCATCGTGTGGCTCCTCCCACCATCGTGTGGCTCCTCCCACCATCGAGGGACTCCTCCCACATCCCGTGACTCCTCCCACCATCCACTGACTCCCCCCACCCTCCCGTGACTCCTCCTCCTCCCCGTGGTGTGATTCTCCCCACCCTCCCGTGACTCCTCCTCCCCGTGGTGTGACTCCCCGTGGTGTGACTCCCCCCAGCCGTGGTGTGGCTCCTCCCCCCGTAGTATGGCTCCTCCCCCCGTAGTGTGACCCCCCCGCGGGGTGACCCCTCCCCAGCCGCGGGGTGACTCTCCCCAGCCGCGGGGTGACTCTCCCCAGCCGCGGGGTGACTCCACCCAGCCGCGGTGTGGCTCCTCCCGCCGCGGTGTGACTCCTCCCCCCGTGGTGTGACTCCTCCCCCGTGGTGTGGCTCCTCCCCCCACGGTGTGGCTCCTCCCGCTGCGGTGTGACTTCTCCCCCCGTGGTGTGACTCCTCCCCCCGTGGTGTGACTCCTCTATCAGGCATTACTAGATGGCAGACTGTGGGAGGAGTCTCAGCTGTCACAGCATTTAGGAGCCTTTTCTTCCACCAATCGTCACTCAGTATTCCTCACAGAGCTGACAGCGGGAGGGAGGACTGTTGTGGATGGAGGGCGGGAGCTGCCCAAGGTTATCAAGCAAGTGATTGGTTGCTAGGACCGCCCTTCATCCAAGCAGCCAATCACTATCTTGCAGCTCCCACCCTCCATCCAGACCCCCCCACCCCCGCCTTCCTGCCCAGCACAATTTGCAGCTTTCATGGCGGTCGCACTTTGAGTGACAATTACACGGTCATACAAAACTCTACACATTTTATTCACACAAATAGAACTTTCTCTTGGTGATAATTAATCACCGTTGGGCGGGGTTTTATCTTTTCTAAAATAATAAAAAAACTAAAAAAGACCGCCCCTTTTTTTATATATTTTATTTCCTTGTTTACATGGGATCAGCTGTGATTGGACACAGCCAATCACATGGGTGAAGAGCCTAAACTGGGCGTGGTCATATGACATGGCTCCGCTCTGCTGTCATTGGTCTATATGGCAGGTGGGAGGCGGTTAGTAGTGTGGTGGGGGGTGGGGGAGGGTTTGAGGACTGTGATGTGCAGTGGAGAAGGAGGAGCTCAGATCTGTGATATCGGGTAGCTCCGCCCATTCATTTTATTGGTCATCATTACCTGCGAGAAACAGAGAAAGGCGTCCCTGATTTTTACTTTTTTATGGCGCCGAGCCAGACGGCGCTGCGGTGATATGCGGTTTGGTTCACTCGAAATGCGCCCCGGATGCCGACATGACCTTCAGAGTTTTACTGACCTGTCCAATAATACCCCTATTCAATGTTATTGGGCCCATCCCACCATCTTGTGACTCCTCCCACTATCCTACAACGCCTCCTCCTGTCATGTGACTATATCTTCTGTGCTGACCTGTACCCTTCACAAGGGAATCGGGGGGCTTCAGTCACCAAAACTGCAGTGTTTATCCTCCATGACACGTCACAGGAAGCCCCTCCATGGTTATCAGAGGACAGAATGACTGATAAAGGAAGGTCCGTAGACGTGGTGTATCTAGATAAAGGAAGGTCCGTAGACGTGGTGTATCTAGATAAAGGAAGGCCCTTAGACGTGGTGTATCTAGATAAAGGAAGGCCCGTAGACGTGGTGTATCTAGATAAAGGAAGGCTCGTAGACGTGGTGTATCTAGATAAAGGAAGGCCCGTAGACGTGGTGTATCTAGATAAAGGAAGGCTCGTAGACGTGGTGTATCTAGATAAAGGAAGGCCCGTAGACGTGGTGTATCTAGATAAAGGAAGGCCCGTAGACGTGGTGTATCTAGATAAAGGAAGGTCCGTAGACGTGGTGTATCTAGATAAAGGAAGGCCCGTAGACGTGGTGTATCTAGATAAAGGAAGGCCCGTAGACGTGGTGTATCTAGATAAAGGAAGGCCCGTAGACGTGGTGTATCTAGATAAAGGAAGGCCCGTAGACGTGGTGTATCTAGATAAAGGAAGGCCCGTAGACGTGGTGTATCTAGATAAAGGAAGGCCCGTAGACGTGGTGTATCTAGATAAAGGAAGGCCCGTAGACGTGGTGTATCTAGATAAAGGAAGGCCCGTAGACGTGGTGTATCTAGATAAAGGAATGCCCGTAGACGTGGTGTATCTGGATAAAGGAAGGCTCGTAGACGTGGTGTATCTAGATAAAGGAAGGCCCGTAGACGTGGTGTATCTAGATAAAGGAAGGCCCGTAGATGTGGTGTATCTGGATAAAGGAAGGCCCGTAGACGTGGTGTATCTGGATAAAGGAAGCCTCGTAGACGTGGTGTATCTGGATAAAGGAAGGCCCGTAGACGTGGTGTATCTAGATAAAGGAAGGCCCGTAGACGTGGTGTATCTAGATAAAGGAAGGCCCGTAGACGTGGTGTATCTAGATAAAGGAAGGCCCGTAGACGTGGTGTATCTAGATAAAGGAAGGCCCGTAGACGTGGTGTATCTAGATAAAGGAAGGCCCGTAGACGTGGTGTATCTAGATAAAGGAAGGCCCGTAGACGTGGTGTATCTAGATAAAGGAAGGCCCGTAGACGTGGTGTATCTAGATAAAGGAAGGCCCGTAGATGTGGTGTATCTAGATAAAGGAAGGCCCGTAGACGTGGTGTATCTAGATAAAGGAAGGCCCGTAGACGTGGTGTATCTAGATAAAGGAAGGCCCGTAGACGTGGTGTATCTAGATAAAGGAAGGCCCGTAGACGTGGTGTATCTAGATAAAGGAAGGCCCGTAGACGTGGTGTATCTAGATAAAGGAAGGCCCATAGATGTGGTGTATCTAGTGTGGCAGCACGCAGGTAAAGTCACCTGGTTGTATCCAGGATGGGAAATATGTGTGTCCTAGATTCAGGCTTTATGCAGACTTGTACAACTAGAGGGGAAGAGTTAATGAGCCCAGCTGAAGTAAGTGGGCTCATTAAGACCTCTACAAAAACCCCAGCATGCTTAGGGAGATGCTCCATCCTGGAACCAGTTTTGTGTTTGTAAAGACTGGGGAGTGTGACACCTGTTCTGTGCGGTGAGGTAACGCCTGTGTGGCAAACCTCTACAACAGAGACAGAGACAGGGACTGGTGCTGCACAAGGCTGCACTCAGTTGTTAGACAGGGAATCCATGTGTGTAATTAGAGGTCAAGCTGACCAGGATTTATTTTCATGTTTTATTTTTGTTTGGCTGTTATATGTTTCACTGCATGTAGCATAAATAAACCGCATCTTTTGTTTTTTTGCACCTACAACGCTGTCTGCTGTGCCTGACTTTGTGTTGTGAACCCATCCAGGGGGTCACACACACCCGCTGCCGAGCTAACCCCCTCACAGTTGGTGGAGAATTTTGGCATTTTTTTTTTTAAGGCCAGCATGGAGGAGATACTGAGACAGCTGGCTCTAGCAAATGCAAATCAGCAGCAAACAAATGCGGCTTTACAAAAGAGCCTTGCAGCCCAGCAGAAAGCTCACCTGCAGAGTCTGGAAGCTCAGCAACAAGCCCAGCAGCGATCTGAACCCCGCTTCATAGACCTGTTGCAGAAGCAAGAGCAGAGTTTTCGACAGCAAATAGAGACATTAATACAGCAACGTCCGCAGACCAATGAGGCAAGTGGTTACAATAATACCGCATCCTTTGGTGTGAGCCGTTTACTGACAAAAATGACGGGAGAGGATGATCCGGAGGTGTTTTTGACCACATTTGAAAGGACTGCTGAAAGGGAAAAGTGGCCTAAGGAGCAATGGGCTGGACTGGTGGCCCCTCTGTTAACTGGGGAATCGCAGAAAGCTTATTATGACCTAGAGCCTGACCAAGCAAAAGACTATGTGGTGCTAAAAGCAGAAATATTGGCACGGCTGGGTGTCACCCTGGCCGTCCGGGCTCAGCGTGTGCATAATTGGACTTTTCAGGTTGGAAAACCCCCCAGGTCTCAAATGTATGATCTCATTCACCTGAGCAGATAGTGGCTGCAGCCAGAGACTTTGACCGCACCAAACATTGTGGAACGTGTTGTTATGGATCGTTTCCTGAGAGCTCTTCCTACTGCCATCCAAAGATGGGTAAGCCATGGAGACCCAGAAAATGCCGATAAACTTGTGGATCTGGTTGAGAGGTACTTGGCTACAGAGAACCTGACCACCTCTTCCAGGGACTCACGGACTTTCCATCCTAAGACCAGATCATCCCCAGTGGCGGGTAAGATGACTCCAAGGGGTGAGGGTGGAGAGCGTGAGAGGGTGGGAGTTCTACCTAAGGTCTGGCGGGAGCAGCCCAGGAAGCCCATGCTGCAAGAGACAGCGAAAAAGATTACCGTATATACTCGAGTATAGGCCGACCCGAATATAAGCCGAGGCCCCCAATTTACCCCCAAAAAAACTGGCAAACTTATTGACTCGTGTATAAGCCGAGGGTGAGATATGCCTGTCCATCCCTGTGTGTGTGTCCGTCCCTGTGTGTCCGTCCATCCCTGTGTGTGTGTGTGTCCATCCATCCATCCATCCCTGTGTGTGTGTGTGTCCATCCATCCATCCATCCCTGTGTGTGTGTGTGTCCATCCATCCATCCATCCCTGTGTGTGTGTGTCTCCATCCATCCATCCCTGTGTGTGTGTGTCTCCATCCATCCATCCATCCCTGTGTGTGTGTGTCTCCATCCATCCATCCATCCCTGTGTGTGTGTGTCTCCATCCATCCATCCCTGTGTGTGTGTGTCCATGTGTGTGTGTCCGTGTGTGTCCGTGTGTGTGTGTGTGTGTGTGTGTGTGTCCAGCCTACCTGTGTCCCGAGCCTCCGTCCCGTGCCTTGCCTCCTTGCCTCCGTCCCGTGCCGTGCCTTGCCTCCTTGCCTCCGTCCCGTGCCGTGCCTTGCCTCCTTGCCTCCGTCCCGTGTCGTGTCGTGCCTTGCCTCCGTCCCGTCCCGTGCCGTGCCTTGCCTTGCCTCCGTCCCGTGCCTTGCCAGGATCGCCTCGGCGGCCATTCTAAAATTCAAAAGCCCCGCCTCCGCCTCCGCCTGTGATAGGCGGAACACTGAATTTCCCAGCAGCCTGTGTTCCGCCTATCACCGATATCGTCTCATCCTCGTACTACGGACGAGGATGAGACGATGTCCGTGATAGGCGGAACACAGGCTGCTGGGAAATTCAGTGTTCCGCCTATCACAGGCGGAGGCGGAGAAGGAGGCGCGGCTTTCAAATTGTAGTATGTCCGCCGTCTGTCTGCTCGATACGCTGATCGAGCAGTCAGACGGCGATGACTCGAGTATAAGCCGAGGGGGGCACTTTCAGCCTCAAAAAAGAGGCTGAAAATCTCGGCTTATACTCGAGTATATACGGTATTTGCTACCGCTGCCGGCAAGAGGGACATATTGCAGCCAATTGCCCCGTTGTGGATGAGCCTATGCAATGTGACTTGATAAGGGAGAGACGTCAGTCGATGTTTGCGACAGTTGCATGCACTGCCATTCGGGGACCTGAGAAACATTTATGTAAAATGTGTATTAATGGTAGACCTGTTGATGTGTTGCTGCATTCAGGTAGCCTGGTAACATTGATAAAAGCTGAATTAGTTACTACAGAGGTCTCTGGGAAGAACAAGGTGGCTGTTATTTGTGTGCATGGGGACCCCCGAGAGTATCCTGTAACTTCAGTGTTTTTTGAGACCCCAAAGGTAACCTCTCTCATGAGGTGGGGTTAGTGTCTCACTTAACACATGATGCTATTGTGGGAAGGGATTTTCCAAAATTCTGGGAACTCTGGGATTGTCCTGAGCCCCCCACTGGTGCCCCTATAGACCAGGAAGATGACCAGAATTCCTCTGGGAGTGGTGAGGACTCTCCTGAATTTCCCTTGTCGGTATTGGCGGGGGAAACTCGAGAAACTGGGGAGGAATCAACATCCTCAGATGAAAACATGCCGTCTGTGGAGTTTTCGGATCTTGAGGTTCACAGGGAAAATTTTGCCACAGAACAGTTAAAAGACCCCACCCTAATAAAGGCACGGGAAAATGTGGTGAAAATAGATGGCGAGTTAGTGAACCCAGATAAGACTTGCCCTTATCCTTACTTCACTATGGAAAGGGACCTGCTGTATCGAGTGGCTCAAAGGGCAGAAGAAACCATTGAGCAACTTGTAGTGCCCAAACCTTACAGGAAGTTGGTGTTAGAATTGGCCCATGGGCACATTCTGGGAGGTCATCTGGGGAATGAGAAAACCAGAGAGAGGGTACTGCAGAGATTCTATTGGCCTGGGGTCATGAAGGAAATAGAAAATTATTGTTCCTCCTGCCCTGTGTGTCAGAAGTCGGCACCTATGCCACATTTCCGTAACCCGCTGGTACCTCTTCCTATCACTGAGGTCCCCTTTGAGAGGATAGCAATGGATTTGGTAGGTCCGATAATGAAGTCCGCTAGGGGGCATCAGTACATTTTGGTTATATTGGACTATGCCACCCGTTATCCGGAAGCAATTCCTCTCCGAAATACCTCGGCCAAAACCATAGCCAAAGAGCTATCTCTTGTTTTTAGCCGCGTGGGTATTTGTAAGGAACTGCTTACGGACCAAGGTACACCCTTTATGTCCCGGGTAATGAAAGAACTATGCAAGTTGTACAAAGTGACACAATTGCGTACATCTGTGTATCACCCCCAAACAGATGGGTTGGTTGAAAGATTCAACAAAACCCTAAAACAAATGTTAACCACTTGGGTACCGCGCTATTGCCGAATGACGGCATTAGCGCGGACCTAGATTTCCAGGACTACGTCTATTGACGTCGTCCTGGTTACGAGCGGCCTGCGCGCCCCCTGAGGGGCGCGCGCGGCGCGCTCTGTGATCGGCGAGTCCGTGAGACTCGCCTGATCACCGATCCGTGTAAGGGGTCGATCCCGACCCCTTATCACGTGATCAGCTGTCAGCCAATGACAGCTGATCATGTGATAGAACGGAGCCGGTAATCGGCTATTATTCCTCCTCGCGCTGACAGCGCGAGGAGAAAAAAAAAAAGCCGATCACCGGCGGCCGTGATCGGGACATCAGTCCCGATCACGGCCAGCAATGAAAGGCACCACATGCCACCTGCCAGTGCCCACCTGCCTCCCGCAGTGCCATCCTGAAATATAACAAAGTAAAAGTAAGTGCCCCCCGTCTGTGCCCATAATGCCCACAGTGCCACCCCACAGTGCCACCCACAGTGCCACCCCACAGTGCCACCCCACAGTGCCACCCACAGTGCCACCCACAGTGCCACCCACAGTGCCACCCAATCTGCCTCAAAGGTGCTGCACCCCAGTGCCGCCCATCAGTGCCCAGCAGTGCCGCCCATCAGTGCCCAGCAGTGCCGCCCATCAGTGCCCAGCAGTGCCACCTATCAGAGCCACCTATCAGTGCCACCTATCAGTGCCCATCAGTCCCATCTATCTGTGGTACCTATCAGTGCCCATCCGTGCCACTTATCCGTGCCACCCATCCGTGTCATCTTATCTGTGCCCATCTTTGCCCATCAGTGCCGCCTTATCTGTGCCCATCGGTGCCGCCTTATCTGTGCCTATTAGTGCCGCCTTAACTATGCCTATCAGTGCCCACAAGTGCAGCCTATCAGTGCCCACCAATGCAGCCTATCAGTGCCCACCAATGCAGCCCATCAGTGCCCACCAATGCAGCCTATCAGTGCCGCCTCATCAGCGCACTTCAATGAAGGAGAAAAATGACCCGTTTGCAAAATTTTATAACAAACTATTAAAACATGATTTTTTTTTTTTTTTTTTTTTGCATCTTTTTTTGTTTGTTTAGCAAAAAATAAAACTCCGAGCTGTAACTAAATACCACCAAAAGAAAGCTCTATTTGTGGGAAAAAAATGATAGAAATTTCATTTGGGTACAGTGTTGTATGACCGCGCAATTGTCATTCAAAGTGCATCAGCGCTGAAAGCTGAAAATTGGTCTGGGACTGAGGGGGGTTTAAGTGCCCAGTAAGCAAGTGGTTAAAGAAGGTGGTGGATAGAGATGGAAAGAATTGGGACTGTCTAATACCCTATCTGATGTTTGCCATTAGGGAGGTACCCCAATCCTCTACGGGTTTCTCACCCTTCGAGTTGCTCTATGGGAGACACCCAAGAGGGCTGCTGGATATCGCCAAGGAAACTTGGGAAAATGAGAGTTCTCCTCACAGGAGTGTGATTGAGCATGTCGCCCTGATGCAGGATAGAATCGCACAGGTAATGCCAATTGTAAAGGAACATTTGACCCAAGCGCAGTTAGCACAGCAGAGAGTGTACAACCGTGGGGCCAAGACCCGTACTTTTTCCCCGGGGGATAGGGTCTTGGTGCTAGTCCCTACGGTTGAAAGCAAATTTCTGGCCAAATGGCAAGGTCCATATGAAGTAATTGAAAAAATTAGTGAGGTGAACTACAGGGTTAGACAGCCAGGAAGGCGAAAGCCGGAGCAGATCTATCACGTCAATCTGCTGAAAGCCTGGAGGGATAGGGAATCCCTAGTCGCAGAGACTTGGTCACAAGCCCAGCCTGATTGCTTAGTTCCTGAGGATGGAATAGCAGTCACCTTATCGAAACCCCAACAACAGGAGGTTAAAGAGTTTGTACTTTGTAACAAAGAGATTTTCTCTTAGCTGCCAGGACAAACATCTGGCGTAGAGCATGACATTATCACCCCGCCAGGAGAAAGGGTAAAACTAAAACCTTATAGAATACCAGAGGCCCGACGGGAGGCAATACATGGGGAGGTTCAAAGGATGCTGGAATTGGGTGTGATAGAGGAGTCCCAGAGTGACTGGTCCAGTCCTATCGTACTAGTGCCCAAACCTGATGGGAGCTGGCGGTTTTGTTTCGACAATTGAATAAAGTTACAAAATTTGACACCTACCCCATGCCACGTATAGATGAGTTGATTGACCGGCTGGGAACAGCCCGATATATGACAACTCTTGATCTCACCAAAGGGTATTGGCAAATTCCCCTGGCCGAGTCGGCCAAGGAGAAAACTGCGTTTGTAACCCCAGATGGGGCATTCCAATATAAGAGAATGCCGTTTGGGTTACAGAATGCACCGGCAACATTCCAGCGGAAAATGGATAAGATTCTGAGGCCCCATCAGAAATATGCTGCAGCTTACCTGGATGATGTGATTATCCATAGCACAGACTGGGTCTCACATTTGCCAAAAGTACAAGCAGTCCTAGACTCTATCCGGGAAGCTGGGTTTACGGCCAATCCAAAGAAGTGTACCATTGGACAGGAGGAGGCCAAATATCTTGGGTACACTATTGGGAGGGGGGTGATAAAACCCCAAGTCAATAAAGTCGAGGCCATACAGAGTTGGCCACGTCCCAACAGCAAGAAACAGGTACGAGCCTTTCTGGGAATCGCTGGCTATTATCGACGATTCATTCCCCATTTTACTTCTCAGGCTGTGCCCCTCACCAACCTGACAAAAGGGAAAGAGTCGGTCATGGTTAAATGGTCCCCAGAGGCTGAAGAAGCATTTCAGTCCTTAAAAACAGCCTTATGTAGCCAGCCAGTGTTGTACTCACCAGACTTCTCTAAGGACTTTGTGGTACAAACTGATGCATCAGACGTTGGGTTAGGAGCAGTGTTATCCCAGGTCTGGAACGGGGAAGAGCACCCAGTCATTTACCTCAGCAGGAAGTTGAAGTCCCATGAGGTAAATTACTCCACGATTGAGAAGGAATGTTTAGCAGTGAAGTGGGCTCTAGATTCCCTTCGGTACTATCTGCTAGGTAGGCACTTTGACCTGGTGACTGATCACGCTCCTTTAAAGTGGATGGCTCAGAACAAGGAGACCAATAGAAGGGTAAATAGGTGGTTCCTGGTCCTACAGGAATTTAACTTTACAGTTAAGCATCGCCCTGGTGTTAAAATGGGGAATGTGGATGCTTTGTCTCGGATACATGCGTGTCTGGCTGCTTGTGTTACAACCCCAAGGTTGAAACAAGAGGGGGGGGGTATGTGGCAGCACGCAGGTAAAATCACCTGGTTGTATTCAGGATGGGAAATATGTGTGTCCTAGATTCAAGCTTTATGCAGACTTTTACAATTAGAGGGGAAGAGTTAATGAGCCCAGCTGTAGTAAGTGGGCTCATTAAGGCCTCTACAAAAAACCCCAGCATGCTTAGGGAGATGCTCCATCCTGGAACCAGTTTTGTGTGTATAGACTGGGGAGTCTGAGATCTGTTCTGTGCGGTGAGTTAACGCCTGTGTGGCAAACCCCTACAATAGAGACAGAGACTGGGGCAGCACAAGGCTGCACCCAGTTGTTAGACAGGGAGTCTACGTGTGTAGTTAGAGGTCAAACTGACCAGGATTTATTTTCTTGTTTTATTTTGTTTGGCTGTTATATGTATCACTGCATGTAGCCTAAATAAACCGGATCTTTTGTTTTTTTGCACCTACACCGCTGTCTGCTGTGTCTGACTTTGTGTTGTGAACCCATCCAGGGGGTCACACACACCCGCTACCGAGCTAACCCCCTAACACAAGATGTCCGCTTACCCCTTCTCACTGTATCCTTACCGTGGAGGTGTACGGGGTGTAACAAGATGTCCGCTTACCCCTTCTCACTGTATCCTTACTGTGGAGGTGTACGGGGTGTAACAAGATGTCCCCTTACCCCCTTCTCACTGTATCCTTACTGTGGAGGTGTACGGGGTGTAACAAGATGTCCGCTTACCCCTTCTCACTGTATCCTTACTGTGGAGGTGTACGGGGTGTAACAAGATGTCCGCTTACCCCTTCTCACTGTATCCTTACTGTGGAGGTGTACGGGGTGTAACAAGATGTCCGCTTACCCCTTCTCACTGTATCCTTACTGTGGAGGTGTACGGGGTGTAACAAGATGTCCGCTTACCCCTTCTCACTGTATCCTTACTGTGGAGGTGTACGGGGTGTAACAAGATGTCCCCTTACCCCCTTCTCACTGTATCCTTACTGTGGAGGTGTACGGGGTGTAACAAGATGTCCCCTTACCCCCTTCTCACTGTATCCTTACTGTGGAGGTGTACGGGGTGTAACAAGATGTCCGCTTACCCCTTCTCACTGTATCCTTACTGTGGAGGTGTACAGGGTGTAACAAGATGTCCGCTTACCCCTTCTCACTGTATCCTTACTGTGGAGGTGTACGGGGTGTAACAAGATGTCCCCTTACCCCCTTCTCACTGTATCCTTACCGTGGAGGTGTACGGGGTGTAACAAGATGTCCGCTTACCCCTTCTCACTGTATCCTTACTGTGGAGGTGTACGGGGTGTAACAAGATGTCCGCTTACCCCTTCTCACTGTATCCTTACTGTGGAGGTGTACGGGGTGTAACAAGATGTCCGCTTACCCCTTCTCACTGTATCCTTACTGTGGAGGTGTACGGGGTGTAACAAGATGTCCCCTTACCCCCTTCTCACTGTATCCTTACCGTGGAGGTGTACGGGGTGTAACAAGATGTCTGCTTTCCCCCTTCTCACTGTATCCTTACTGTGGAGGTGTACGGGGTGTAATAAGATGTCCCCTTACCCCCTTCTCACTGTATCCTTACCGTGGAGGTGTACAGGGTGTAACAAGATGTCCGCTTACCCCTTCTCACTGTATCCTTACCGTGGAGGTGTACAGGGTGTAACAAGATGTCCGCTTACCCCTTCTCACTGTATCCTTACTGTGGAGGTGTACAGGGTGTAACAAGATGTCCCCTTACCCCCTTCTCACTGTATCCTTACCGTGGAGGTGTACAGGGTGTAACAAGATGTCCGCTTACCCCTTCTCACTGTATCCTTACCGTGGAGGTGTACGGGGTGTAACAAGATGTCCGCTTACCCCTTCTCACTGTATCCTTACTGTGGAGGTGTACAGGGTGTAACAAGATGTCCGCTTACCCCCTTCTCACAGCATCCTCACTGTGGAGGTGTACGGGGTGTAACAAGATGTCCCATTACCCCCTTCTCACAGTATCCTTACTGTGGAGGTGTACGGGGTGTAACAAGATGTCCGCTTACCCCTTCTCACTGTATCCTTACTGTGGAGGTGTACGGGGTGTAACAAGATGTCCGCTTACCCCCTTCTCACTGTATCCTTACCGTGGAGGTGTACAGGGTGTAACAAGATGTCCGCTTACCCCTTCTCACTGTATCCTTACCGTGGAGGTGTACGGGGTGTAACAAGATGTCCGCTTACCCCCTTCTCACTGTATCCTTACTGTGGAGGTGTACGGGGTGTAACAAGGTGTCCGCTTACCCCTTCTCACTGTATCCTTACCGTGGAGGTGTACGGGGTGTAACAAGATGTCCGCTTACCCCCTTCTCACAGTATCCTCACTGTGGAGGTGTACGGGGTGTAACAAGATGTCCCCTTACCCCCTTCCCACTGTATCCCTACTGTGGAGGTGTACAGGGTGTAACAAGATGTCCCCTTACCCCCTTCTCACTGTATCCTTACTGTGGAGGTGTACGGGGTGTAACAAGATGTCCCCTTACCCCCTTCTCACTGTATCCTTACTGTGGAGGTGTACAGGGTGTAACAAGATGTCCGCTAACCCCCTTCTCACAGTATCCTCACTGTGGAGGTGTACAGGGTGTAACAAGATGTCCCCTTACCCCCTTCTCACTGTATCCCTACTGTGGAGGTGTACGGGGTGTAACAAGATGTCCCCTTACCCCTTCTCACTGTATCCTTACTGTGGAGGTGTACGGGGTGTAACAAGATGTCCGCTTACCCTTTCTCACAGTATCCTTACCGTGGAGGTGTACGGGGTGTAACAAGATGTCCGCTTACCCCCTTCTCACTGTATCCTTACCGTGGAGGTGTACGGGGTGTAACAAGATGTCCGCTTACCCCCTTCTCACTGTATCCTTACTGTGGAGGTGTACGGGGTGTAACAAGATGTCCCCTTACCCCCTTCTCACAGTATCCTTACTGTGGAGGTGTACGGAGTGTAACAAGATGTCCCCTTACCCCCTTCTCACTGTATCCTTACTGTGGAGGTGTACAGGGTGTAACAAGATGTCCGCTTACCCTTTCTCACAGTATCCTTACCGTGGAGGTGTACAGGGTGTAACAAGATGTCCCCTTACCCCCTTCTCACTGTATCCTTACCGTGGAGGTGTACGGGGTGTAACAAGATGTCCCCTTACCCCCTTCTCACTGTATCCTTACCGTGGAGGTGTACGGGGTATAACAAGATGTCCCCTTACCCCCTTCTCACTGTATCCTTACCGTGGAGGTGTACAGGGTGTAACAAGATGTCCCCTTACCCCCTTCTCACTGTATCCTTACTGTGGAGGTGAACGGGGTGTAACAAGATGTCCCCTTACCCCTTCTCACTGTATCCTACCGTGGAGGTGTACGGGGTGTAGCAAGATGTCCGCTTACAGCTTCTCACTGTATCCTTACTGTGGAGGTGTACAGGGTGTAACAAGATGTCCGCTAACCCCCTTCTCACAGTATCCTCACTGTGGAGGTGTACAGGGTGTAACAAGATGTCCCCTTACCCCCTTCTCACTGTATCCCTACTGTGGAGGTGTACGGGGTGTAACAAGATGTCCCCTTACCCCTTCTCACTGTATCCTTACTGTGGAGGTGTACGGGGTGTAACAAGATGTCCCATTACCCCCTTCTCACAGTATCCTTACTGTGGAGGTGTACGGGGTGTAACAAGATGTCCGCTTACCCCTTCTCACTGTATCCTTACCGTGGAGGTGTACAGGGTGTAACAAGATGTCCCCTTACCCCCTTCTCACTGTATCCTTACTGTGGAGGTGTACGGGGTGTAACAAGATGTCCGCTTACCCCCTTCTCACTGTATCCTTACTGTGGAGGTGTACGGGGTGTAACAAGATGTCCGCTTACCCCCTTCTCACTGTATCCTTACCGTGGAGGTGTACGGGGTGTAACAAGATGTCCGCTTACCCCCTTCTCACTGTATCCTTACTGTGGAGGTGTACGGGGTGTAACAAGATGTCCCCTTACCCCCTTCTCACAGTATCCTTACTGTGGAGGTGTACGGAGTGTAACAAGATGTCCGCTTACCCCCTTCTCACTGTATCCTTACTGTGGAGGTGTACAGGGTGTAACAAGATGTCCGCTTACCCTTTCTCACAGTATCCTTACCGTGGAGGTGTACAGGGTGTAACAAGATGTCCCCTTACCCCCTTCTCACTGTATCCTTACCGTGGAGGTGTACGGGGTGTAACAAGATGTCCCCTTACCCCCTTCTCACTGTATCCTTACCGTGGAGGTGTACGGGGTGTAACAAGATGTCCCCTTACCCCCTTCTCACTGTATCCTTACCGTGGAGGTGTACAGGGTGTAACAAGATGTCCCCTTACCCCCTTCTCACTGTATCCTTACTGTGGAGGTGAACGGGGTGTAACAAGATGTCCCCTTACCCCTTCTCACTGTATCCTACCGTGGAGGTGTACGGGGTGTAGCAAGATGTCCGCTTACAGCTTCTCACTGTATCCTTACTGTGGAGGTGTACGGGGTGTAACAAGATGTCCGCTTACCCCCTTCTCACTGTATCCTTACTGTGGAGGTGTACGGGGTGTAACAAGATGTCCCCTTACCCCCTTCTCACTGTATCCTTACTGTGGAGGTGTACGGGGTGTAACAAGATGTCCGCTTACCCCTTCTCACTGTATCCTTACTGTGGAGGTGTACGGGGTGTAACAAGATGTCCCCTTACCCCCTTCTCACTGTATCCTTACTGTGGAGGAGTACGGGGTGTAACAAGATGTCCCCTTACCCCCTTCTCACAGTATCCTTACCGTGGAGGTGTACAGGGTGTAACAAGATGTCCCCTTACCCCCTTCTCACTGTATCCTTACTGTGGAGGTGTACGGGGTGTAACAAGATGTCCCCTTACCCCCTTCTCACTGTATCCTTACTGTGGAGGAGTACGGGGTGTAACAAGATGTCCCCTTACCCCCTTCTCACTGTATCCTTACTGTGGAGGTGTACGGGGTGTAACAAGATGTCCCCTTACCCCTTCTCACTGTATCCTGACCGTGGAGGAGTACGGGGTGTAACAAGATGTCCCCTTACCCCCTTCTCACTGTATCCTTACTGTGGAGGTGTACGGGGTGTAACAAGATGTCCGCTTACCCCTTCTCACTGTATCCTGACCGTGGAGGAGTACGGGGTGTAACAAGATGTCCCCTTACCCCCTTCTCACTGTATCCTTACCGTGGAGGTGTACAGGGTGTAACAAGATGTCCCCTTACCCCCTTCTCACTGTATCCTTACTGTGGAGGTGTACGGGGTGTAACAAGATGTCCCCTTACCCCTTCTCACTGTATCCTGACCGTGGAGGAGTACGGGGTGTAACAAGATGTCCCCTTACCCCCTTCTCACTGTATCCTTACTGTGGAGGTGTACGGGGTGTAACAAGATGTCCGCTTACCCCTTCTCACTGTATCCTTACTGTGGAGGTGTACAGGGTGTAACAAGATGTCCCCTTACCCCTTCTCACTGTAACCTTACTGTGGAGGTGAACGGGGTGTAACAAGATGTCCCCTTACCCCTTCTCACTGTATCCTACCGTGGAGGTGTCCGGGGTGTAACAAGATGTCCGCTTACCCCTTCTCACTGTATCCTTGCTGTGGAGGTGTACGGGGTGTAACAAGATGTCCGCTTACCCCTTCTCACTGTATCCTTACTGTGGAGGTGTACAGGGTGTAACAAGATGTCCCCTTACCCTTTCTCACAGTATCTTTACCGTGGAGGTGTACAGGGTGTAACAAGATGTCCCCTTACCCCCTTCTCACTGTATCCTTACCGTGGAGGTGTACAGGGTGTAACAAGATGTCCCCTTACCCCCTTCTCACAGTATCCTTACTGTGGAGGTGTACGGGGTGTAACAAGATGTCCCCTTACCCCCTTCTCACTGTATCCTTACTGTGGAGGTGTACGGGGTGTAACAAGATGTCCCCTTACCCCCTTCTCACTGTGTCCTTACTGTGGAGGTGTACGGGGTGTAACAAGATGTCCCCTTACCCCCTTCTCACTGTATCCTTACTGTGGAGGTGTACGGGGTGTAAAAAGATATCCCCTTACCCCCTTCTCACTGTATCCTTACTGTGGAGGTGTACGGGGTGTAACAAGATGTCCGCTTACCCCTTCTCACTGTATGCTTACTGTGGAGGTGTACGGGGTGTAACAAGATGTCCCCTTACCCCCTTCTCACTGTATCCTTACTGTGGAGGTGTACAGGGTGTAACAAGATGTCCGCTTACCCCTTCTCACTGTATCCTTACTGTGGAGGTGTACGGGGTGTAACAAGATGTCCCCTTACCCCCTTCTCACTGTATCCTTACTGTGGAGGTGTACGGGGTGTAACAAGATGTCCCCTTACCCCCTTCTCCCTGTATCCTTACTGTGGAGGTGTACGGGGTGTAACAAGATATCCCCTTACCCCCTTCTCACTGTATCCTTACTGTGGAGGTGTACAGGGTGTAACAAGATGTCCCCTTACCCCCTTCTCACTGTATCCTTACTGTGGAGGTGTACGGGGTGTAACAAGATGTCCCCTTACCCCCTTCTCACAGTATCCTTACTGTGGAGGTGTACGGGGTGTAACAAGATGTCCGCTTACCCCTTCTCACTGTATCCTTACTGTGGAGGTGTACGGGGTGTAACAAGATGTCCCCTTACCCCCTTCTCACTGTATCCTTACTGTGGAGGTGTACGGGGTGTAACAAGATGTCCCCTTACCCCCTTCTCACTGTATCCTTACTGTGGAGGTGTACGGGGTGTAACAAGATGTCCGCTTACCCCTTCTCACTGTATCCTTACTGTGGAGGTGTACGGGGTGTAACAAGATATCCCCTTACCCCCTTCTCACTGTATCCTTACTGTGGAGGTGTACGGGGTGTAACAAGATGTCCCCTTACCCCCTTCTCACTGTATCCTTACTGTGGAGGTGTACGGGGTGTAACAAGATGTCCCCTTACCCCCTTCTCACAGTATCCTTACTGTGGAGGTGTACGGGGTGTAACAAGATGTCCGCTTACCCCTTCTCACTGTATCCTTACTGTGGAGGTGTACGGGGTGTAACAAGATGTCCCCTTACCCCCTTCTCACTGTATCCTTACTGTGGAGGTGTACGGGGTGTAACAAGATGTCCCCTTACCCCCTTCTCACTGTATCCTTACTGTGGAGGTGTACGGGGTGTAACAAGATGTCCCCTTACCCCCTTCTCACTGTATCCTTACTGTGGAGGTGTACGGGGTGTAACAAGATGTCCGCTTACCCCTTCTCACTGTATCCTTACCGTGCAGGTGTACGGGGTGTAACAAGATGTCCGCTTACCCCCTTCTCACAGTATCCTCACTGTGGAGGTGTACGGGGTGTAACAAGATGTCCCCTTACCCCCTTCTCACTGTATCCCTACTGTGGAGGTGTACAGGGTGTAACAAGATGTCCCCTTACCCCCTTCTCACTGTATCCTTACTGTGGAGGTGTACGGGGTGTAACAAGATGTCCCCTTACCCCCTTCTCACTGTATCCTTACTGTGTAGGTGTACAGGGTGTAACAAGATGTCCGCTAACCCCCTTCTCACAGTATCCTCACTGTGGAGGTGTACGGGGTGTAACAAGATGTCCCCTTACCCCCTTCTCAAGATGTCCCCTTACCCCCTTCTCACAGTATCCTTACTGTGGAGGTGTATGGGGTGTAACAAGATGTCCGCTTACCCCTTCTCACTGTATCCTTACTGTGGAGGTGTACGGGGTGTAACAAGATGTCCGCTTACCCCCTTCTCACAGTATCCTCACTGTGGAGGTGTACGGGGTGTAACAAGATGTCCCCTTACCCCCTTCTCACTGTATCCTTACTGTGGAGGTGTAAGGGGTGTAACAAGATGTCCGCTTACCCCTTCTCACTGTATCTGTCACGATCGCCCTAACGTCTCGACTAGACATAGAAACCTTACCCGCCGGAGCCTGTCGTGGAGAGTCCGTCGTTCCCCGTCAACGCGCGTCAGAGCTAACGAACGCACTCGCGTCAACACGAACGCGCGTACGCGCACACGTAGGTCACGAACGGGTGCACGTCTACGTGCGAGGGCGCGCTGACCCGTCGTACGTTCGCTTGGCGCCCTGAAGCCTTCTTTAGTCACTGGCTCCCTTCCATCTGTGCTGTCCAGTCTACAGCGTGTCCGTGATCCGTGCTGCTTGTATCCTTAACCTGTTATCTGATTTCTGACATCCGGCTTGTTCCTTGACTCTGATTGATTGCTGCCTGCCTACGACCTCTGCCTGTTTGACCACGTCTCCTGCCTCATCCCTTGGTACCTTGCTGATCGTCTCCTGCTGACCCGGCCTGTATCTGATTCCGCTGCTCCTGCTACCCATCTGAGTTCCTGCTTTACGGAACATCTGCTCACAGCCAGTTCCCGCACTTGTGCCTGCCAGCGACAGTCAAGTACCATCCGCTACACCAGCCTGTTACCTGTGCCCAGCTGACCTCCCGGACTAATACCGCCTACCAGGCACTTGTGCCCTCTGGACTGTTGAATACCTGTCTCCACCTTCAGGAGTTCAATAGCCAGGGGATACGAGGGGCCGCTCCCTGCACTCCAGGCTCGACCATCAGGTACGTGACAGTACTGGACAGCCATGTCCGAGCCTGCGCAGGGAGCCTCCCCCATGGATGAACTCTGCCACCATCTGGCCGGCCTTACACAGGCAGTTAAGAATCTACAAGAGGGCTACGGCAGACTGGAGGAACAAATCCAGGCGCTATCTGCCTCTGCACCAGCGGCTCCTGGGGCCCATGCCCCGCCGTCAGTTGTAATGCTGCCACCGGAACCCAGGGTCCCAACCCCGGAACGGTTCACAGGAGACCGGAGCAAGTTCAGGGCATTCCGCAACTCCTGCGAACTCTACTTCGCCCTACAGCCCAGAACTTTCTCCCTTGAGGCAACGAAGGTGGGGTTCGTCATCTCCCTATTAAGCAATGAACCCCAGGCCTGGGCTCACCGACTGTTGGAACAGAAGGATCCGTCCCTAGACTCCATGGACACCTTCTTCCGGGCCATGTCCAGGCTTTATGAGGATCCCCAGCTAGCCGCCACTGCCGAAGCAGCCCTACATGCCCTACAACAAGGACGCAGACCCGTAGAAGACTACGTCTCCGAATTCCGACGTTGGAGTGCAGACACGGACTGGAACAATGCGGCCCTGCGGTACCAGTTCCGCATGGGGCTTTCCGAGGCCCTGAAAGATGAGCTGGCACGAGTGGGTGTTCCTGAGACCTTGGAGGCCCTGATTGACACTGTTATCCAGATTGATAGGCGTTTGAGGGAGCGCCGCCAAGAACGATCCACCACGTCTTCCCGTCCGGTTTGGATGTTACCACGGGTGCCTAGTCACCCACCTCCGCCTGTTCCAGTTGCATCCACATCGGACGCTCCGGAGCCTATGCAGCTGGGGCTACTACGCCCGTCCCTGACCCCGGAAGAACGCCAGCGTCGTCGGGTCAATAATCTATGCCTATACTGCGGGGAACCAGGGCACTTTGTTCGTTCCTGCCCGGCGAAGATGCGTAAGTGCCTCCGTGTTCCACCTGTCTCGTCTCCTATGTTGCCAGATAACATCTCCCATCTAGCTGTTCCTGTTCTCTTGCAGCTCCCAGGAAGGACTATATCAACCCACGCGGTAATTGATTCCGGGGCATGCAGTGGCTTTATTGACTCATCTTTCGCCCGAATGAACAGGATCCCTCTTAGACCACGAGAAAAGGGGCTTTCGGTATACTTGGCTGACGGGTCTACTCTGGAATCTGGGCCAGTAATTCAGGAGACCAGTCCTCTACCCGCCATCATCGCCGGGTCCCACCAAGAACTCCTCTGCCTGGATGTCATCCAGTCTCCCCTGTTCCCCATCATCCTAGGCATGCCTTGGCTGAGGGCACACAATCCGCACATCAACTGGGCCACCGGAGTAATCAAGTTCCCCTCTGACTACTGCCACCAGCATTGTTGTCCGACTCCCAATGGTGATTCGTCAGTCCTTCTCTGTCTGGATGCGGATGAAGAAACCCGACAGGCTGTACCCGAGCAATACCATGCGTTCCTCGATGTTTTCAGCAAGAAGGGCGCAGAGACTCTCCCTCCTCATAGGCCTTATGATTGCCCTATTGAACTGCTCCCGGGGGCAGAAATTCCGTTCGGAAGGATCTTCCCACTGTCCGAATCCGAATTAAGTACTCTAAAGACCTACCTGGACGATAATCTTAGAAAAGGGTTCATCCGACCTTCCACCTCCCCAGCTGGCGCTGGGATCTTCTTTGTCGAGAAGAAGGATCAATCCTTACGTCCGTGTGTGGACTATCGGGCACTAAATAAAATCACAGTTAAAAACCGCTACCCTCTGCCATTAGTACCTGAGCTTTTCCAGAGACTGGGTTCCGCTAGACTCTTTACCAAGCTGGATCTTCGGGGGGCTTACAACCTCGTCCGTATCAGAAAAGGCGATGAGTGGAAAACAGCTTTTCGTACCCGCTTCGGGCACTATGAATATTTAGTGATGCCTTTCGGGTTATGTAACGCCCCGGCTACGTTCCAGCATTTTGTGAACGACATCTTCAGAGACTATTTAGATTTGTTTGTTATCATTTATTTGGATGATATACTAATCTTTTCCTCCACTTTAGTCACCCACAGAGAACATGTCAAGAAGGTCCTGACTCGCCTCCGCTCTCACGGCCTGTATGCCAAGCCAGAAAAATGCGTTTTCGAGAAGGAAAGTATCCAGTTCCTTGGTCTGATTATCTCGATTCGAGGGGTCGAGATGGATCCCCAGAAGATAACCGCAATCCAGGACTGGCCTGCCCCATCCGATAGAAAAGGAGTTCAGCGGTTTGTGGGCTTCGCGAATTTCTATCGCAAATTTATAAAGGGATTCTCCTCCATCATCGCCCCCATTACCGGGCTAACCAAGCTGGGCACCAAGTTCCGCTGGACACCTGAGGCACAAGAGGCCTTCGAAGCCCTGAAAAAGCTATTCGTTTCAGCTTCGATTCTGAAACACCCTGATCCTACCCTGCCGTACACCCTTGAGGTTGACGCTTCGGAGGTGGCAGTCGGAGCTGTGCTGTCCCAGAGGCAGGGACCTAAGTCCGTGCTCCACCCTGTTGCGTTCTTCTCCCGCAAACTATCCGAAGCCGAGAGAAACTATGACGTGGGCGACCGTGAGCTACTGGCAATTAAGTCGGCACTGGAGGAGTGGCGCTATCTGTTAGAAGGGGCTATCCACCCAATCCTGATCTATACAGATCACAAAAACCTTGAATATCTGAAGACAGCTAAAAGGTTGAAGCCTCGTCAAGCCAGGTGGGCACTCTTTTTCTCACGGTTCGTATTCCACATAACCTTCCGCCCCGGATCCAAAAACACGAAGCCAGATGCTTTATCTCGCATGTTTAGCCAGCCGGAAGATCCACCTCTCAGTGACACCATCCTTCCTGCTGGAAACTTCCTCTTACTCCAAGGAGATGTGGTCTCCCAAGTTAAACAGGCTTCCAGAGGCGCCTCACCTCCACCCGGTATCCCGCTGTCCTCCAGCGATGATCTTATGTGGCATGGGAACAGGATCTTCGTCCCCCAGACAGCTCGGACCTTAGTTCTGGCTTCCTGTCATGACCATCCCATGGCTGGCCACTTTGGAACGTTCAAGACATTAGAATTACTTAGGCGTAACTTCTGGTGGCCGAAGATGAAGAACGACTGCAAGAGTTACGTACAGACCTGCACGACCTGCATTCGGAGTAAGGGCAACAAGTCCAGAGCCTGGGGCTTACTAAAACCTCTACCTGTCCCTGATAGACCATGGAGAATGATCTCCATGGATTTTATCGTCGAACTCCCCCCTTCGGAGAACCATACAGCGATCTTCGTCGTAGTCGACAGGTTCACGAAGATGGCTCATTTCTTGCCCATGAAGGGCACTCCCTCTGCCGCGGAGACAGCTAACGTCTTCATTAAGGAAGTTATAAGGCTTCATGGCATCCCCACCAATATCACGTCTGACAGGGGGGTGCAGTTCACATCTCGATTTTGGAAGGCACTCTGCGCAACTCTGAAGATCGAACTCTGCATGTCCTCGGCCTACCACCCGCAGACCAACGGTCAGACCGAGAGGACGAATCAGACCTTAGAGCAGTACCTGCGTTGCTTCTCGTCCTTCTCACAAGACGATTGGGTCTCCCTGCTACCTATGGCCGAGTTCGCCTACAATAATTCCGTCCATTCAGCCACCAAACAGTCCCCTTTTTATGCAAATCTCGGGTACCATCCGTTGTTCTTGTCTGGCGATCTTCCTGAATGTCCGGTGCCAGCGCTTCAGAAGAGACTCACTTTCTTTAAAGAGAATAATAAACTCTTACAGGAAACCTTGACTAAGTCGCAGGAACATAATAAGAAAGTCTTTGACAGAAGAAGAAGAGGGGAGCTGGATCTCAAGACCGGGGATAGGGTTTGGCTGTCCACCTTAAATCTCAAGTTAACCTGTCCCTCCAAGAAATTGGGTCCAAAATTCCTGGGTCCCTTCCCGATCAAAAGGAAGCTAAATGATGTGGCATTTGAGTTGGAACTCCCCAAGTCTTTCCGAATTCACCCGGTGTTCCACGTATCGCTCCTCAAGCCTGCAGTTGAGGACCCTTTCTCTGACAGGACTTCCTGCCCTCCGGAACCGGTGTTGGTCGATGGAGAGATCGAGTTCGAAGTTGAGGCCATCATGGACTGTAGGAGAAGAGGAAACCAGGTCCAATTCTTAGTTAAATGGAAGGGCTACGGACCCGAGGAAAATTCCTGGGAGCCAGAGGCTAATATTCATGCCAAGAGACTTATCCGCGCCTTCAAGAACTCTCACCCGAACAAGTGGGCTCGGTTGGGCATCCGGGGGCTGCCCCTTGGGGGGGGGCAATGTCACGATCGCCCTAACGTCTCGACTAGACATAGAAACCTTACCCGCCGGAGCCTGTCGTGGAGAGTCCGTCGTTCCCCGTCAACGCGCGTCAGAGCTAACGAACGCACTCGCGTCAACACGAACGCGCGTACGCGCACACGTAGGTCACGAACGGGTGCACGTCTACGTGCGAGGGCGCGCTGACCCGTCGTACGTTCGCTTGGCGCCCTGAAGCCTTCTTTAGTCACTGGCTCCCTTCCATCTGTGCTGTCCAGTCTACAGCGTGTCCGTGATCCGTGCTGCTTGTATCCTTAACCTGTTATCTGATTTCTGACATCCGGCTTGTTCCTTGACTCTGATTGATTGCTGCCTGCCTACGACCTCTGCCTGTTTGACCACGTCTCCTGCCTCATCCCTTGGTACCTTGCTGATCGTCTCCTGCTGACCCGGCCTGTATCTGATTCCGCTGCTCCTGCTACCCATCTGAGTTCCTGCTTTACGGAACATCTGCTCACAGCCAGTTCCCGCACTTGTGCCTGCCAGCGACAGTCAAGTACCATCCGCTACACCAGCCTGTTACCTGTGCCCAGCTGACCTCCCGGACTAATACCGCCTACCAGGCACTTGTGCCCTCTGGACTGTTGAATACCTGTCTCCACCTTCAGGAGTTCAATAGCCAGGGGATACGAGGGGCCGCTCCCTGCACTCCAGGCTCGACCATCAGGTACGTGACAGTATCCTTACTGTGGAGGTGTACGGGGTGTAACAAGATGTCCGCTTACCCCTTCTCACTGTATCCTTACCGTGGAGGTGTACGGGGTGTAACAAGATGTCCGCTTACCCCTTCTCACTGTATCCTTACTGTGGAGGTGTACGGGGTGTAACAAGATGTCCGCTTACCCCCTTCTCACTGTATCCTTACTGTGGAGGTGTACGGGGTGTAACAAGATGTCCCCTTACCCCCTTCTCACTGTATCCTTACTGTGGAGGTGTACGGAGTGTAAGGCGGCGTACACACGGGCGGACTGTCTGCCGAAACTAAGTTCGTCAAACAGTCCGCGCAACTTTTGAAATGAACGGACTCGCCCACACACGAGGGAACAGTCCGCTCATTTCGAGCGCGTGTGCAGGTAGGCGGGGCCCGCGACGGAGACGTCGCGGGCTCCGCCGCCTGGAATGGACTTAAAGGGGAACCCCAACGCTGAAAAAAATCGGCGTGGGGGTCCCCCCAAAGTCCACAACAGACCCTTGTCCGAGCACGCTACACGGCCGGCCAGGAAAGGGGGGCGAGCGAGCGCGCCCCACCCTCCCGAGCCGTACCAGGCCGCGTGCCCTCAACATGGGGGGTGCCTTGGGGAAGGGGGGGCCGCGCGGCCCCCCCACCCCAAAGCACCTTGTCTCCATGTTGATGAGGACAAGGGCCTCTTCCCGACAACCCTGGCCGTTGGTTGTCGGGGTCTGCGGGCGGGGGGCTTATCGGAATTCGGGAGCCCCCTTTAATAAGGGGGCCCCCGGATACCGGCCCCCCACCCTATGTGAATGAGTATGGGGTACAATGTACCCCTACCCATTCACCTGTAAAATAAAAGTACCCAAAAAAAAACACAACACACGAGATAAAATATTTTACTGCACAGCTCCGGGGATCTTCTGTCTTCGGGGGTCTTCTCGCCGGACTCCTCCGCTATCTTCTTGTAGCTCTTTTGCTAGCGGAGGAGTCCGGCTTTCTTCCTCCCCGCCGCCGGCCTCTTCTCCCGACTTCGGGGGTCTTGTCCCCCTCTTCGGTTCTTCTGCCGGGCCACCGCGCCTTCTTATAGCTCTTTTACAGGCGGTGGCCCGGTCTTCTGTCGCCGCTGTCGCCTTCCGGTCGCCTTCCGTTCTTCTTCTTGTTCTTCTTCTTCTTCTCCAGGAGATGTTGACACGTCGCTCTCTCCGGCCGGAATGCCAGAGCCGCGCTGCGCGGCCACTTATATAGTGACAATGGGGCGGTGTCACATGGCTTTATGTCACATGGGTTGGTCACATGGGTTGATGTCACATGGGTTGATGTCACATGGGGACTATGACATCGTAAGGGGGCGGGGTCACCATGTGACCAACCCATGTGACATATACCATGTGACACCGCCCCATTGTCACTATATAAGTGGCCGCGCAGCGCGGCTCTGGCATTCCGGCCGGAGAGAGCGACGTGTCAACATCTCCTGGAGAAGAAGAAGAAGAAGAAGAAGAAGAACGGAAGGCGACCGGAAGGCGACAGAAGACCGGGCCACCGCCTGTAAAAGAGCTATAAGAAGGCGCGGTGGCCCGGCAGAAGAACCGAAGAGGGGGACAAGACCCCCGAAGTCGGGAGAAGAGGCCGGCGGCGGGGAGGAAGAAAGCCGGGCTCCTCCGCTAGCAAAAGAGCTACAAGAAGATAGCGGAGGAGTCCGGCGAGAAGACCCCCGAAGACGGAAGACCCCCGGAGCTGTGCAATAAAATATTTTATCTCGTGTGTTGTGTTTTTTTTTGGGTACTTTTATTTTACAGGTGAATGGGTAGGGGTACATTGTACCCCATACTCATTCACATAGGGTGGGGGGCCGGTATCCGGGGGCCCCCTTATTAAAGGGGGCTCCCGGATTCCGATAAGCCCCCCGCACGCAGACCCCGACAACCAACGGCCAGGGTTGTCGGGAAGAGGCCCTTGTCCTCATCAACATGGGGACAAGGTGCTTTGGGATGGGGGGGCCGCGCGGCCTCCCCTTCCCCATGGCACCCCCCATGTTGAGGGCACGCGGCCTGGTACGGCTCGGGAGGGTGGGGCGCGCTCGCTCGCCCCCCTTTCCTGGCCGGCCGGGTAGCGTGCTCGGACAAGGGTCTGTTGTGGACTTTGGGGGGACCCCCACGCTGATTTTTTTCGGCGTTGGGGTTCCCCTTTAAGTCCATTCCAGGCGGCGGGGCCCGCGACGTCTCCTTCGCGGTCCCCGCCTACCTGGAGACGCGCTCGAAATGAGCGGACTTTCCTCCGAGCGGGAACAGTTTGCTCATTTCGAAAGTGGCCTACACACGGGCGGACTGTCCGCTCAAACTAAGTTTCAGCGGACAGTTTTTCGGAATTTCCGAAAAACTTTGTTCGTCAAACTGTCCGCTGAAACTGTCCGCTGAAGCCCCACACACGAGCGGACTGTCCGCTGAAACACTGTTCAGCGGACAAAGTTGAGCGAACAGTCCGCCCGTGTGTACGCGGCCTTACAATATGTCCCCTTACCCCCTTCTCACTGTATCCTTACTGTGGAGGTGTACGGGGTGTAACAAGATGTCCCCTTACCCCCTTCTCACTGTATCCTTACTGTGGAGGTGTACGGGGTGTAACAAGATGTCCCCTTACCCCTTCTCACGGTATCCTGACCGTGGAGGAGTACAGGGTGTAACAAGATGTCCGCTTACCCCTTCTCACTGTATCCTTACTGTGGAGGTGTACGGGGTGTAACAAGATGTCCCCTTACCCCCTTCTCACTGTATCCTTACTGTGGAGGTGTACGGGGTGTAACAAGATGTCCCCTTACCCCCTTCTCACTGTATCCTTACTGTGGAGGTGTACGGGGTGTAACAAGATGTCCCCTTACCCCTTCTCACTGTATCCTGACCGTGGAGGAGTACGGGGTGTAACAAGATGTCCGCTTACCCCTTCTCACTGTATCCTTACTGTGGAGGTGTACGGGGTGTAACAAGATGTCCGCTTACCCCCTTCTCACTGTATCCTTACTGTGGAGGTGTACGGGGTGTAACAAGATGTCCCCTTACCCCCTTCTCACTGTATCATTACTGTGGAGGTGTACAGGGTGTAACAAGATGTCCGCTAACTCCCTTCTCACAGTATCCTCACTGTGGAGGTGTACGGGGTGTAACAAGATGTCCCCTTACCCCCTTCTCACTGTATCCCTACTGTGGAGGTGTACGGGGTGTAACAAGATGTCCCCTTACCCCCTTCTCACTGTATCCTTACTGTGGAGGTGTACAGGGTGTAACAAGATGTCCCCTTACCCCCTTCTCACTGTATCCTTACTGTGGAGGTGTACGGGGTGTAACAAGATGTCCGCTTACCCCTTCTCACTGTATCCTTACTGTGGAGGTGTGCAGGGTGTAACAAGATGTCCCCTTACCCCCTTCTCACAGTATCCTTACTGTGGAGGTGTACGGAGTGTAACAAGATGTCCCCTTACCCCCTTCTCACTGTATCCTTACCGTGGAGGTGTACAGGGTGGAACAAGATGTCCCCTTACCCCCTTCTCACTGTATCCTTACTGTGGAGGTGTACGGGGTGTAACAAGATGTCCCCTTACCCCCTTCTCACTGTATCCTTACCGTGGAGGAGTACGGGGTGTAACAAGATGTCCCCTTACCCCTTCTCACTGTATTCTGACCGTGGAGGAGTACGGGGTGTAACAAGATGTCCCCTTACCCCTTCTCACTGTATCCTGACCGTGGAGGAGTACGGGGTGTAACAAGATGTCCGCTTACCCCTTCTCACTGTATCCTTACTGTGGAGGTGTACGGGGTGTAACAAGATGTCCCCTTACCCCCTTCTCACTGTATCCTTACCGTGGAGGTGTACAGGGTGTAACAAGATGTCCCCTTACCCCCTTCTCACTGTATCCTTACTGTGGAGGTGAACGGGGTGTAACAAGATGTCCCCTTACCCCTTCTCACTGTATCCTTACTGTGGAGGTGTACAGGGTGTAACAAGATGTCCCCTTACCCCCTTCTCACTGTATCCTTACTGTGGAGGTGTACGGGGTGTAACAAGATGTCCCCTTACCCCTTCTCACTGTTTCCTGACCGTGGAGGAGTACGGGGTGTAACAAGATGTCCACTTACCCCTTCTCACTGTATCCTTACCGTGGAGGTGTACGGGGTGTAACAAGATGTCCGCTTACCCCTTCTCACTGTATCCTTACTGTGGAGGTGTACGGGGTGTAACAAGATGTCCGCTTACCCCTTCTCACTGTATCCTTACTGTGGAGGTGTACAGGGTGTAACAAGATGTCCGCTTACCCCCTTATCACTGTATCCTTACTGTGGAGGTGTACGGGGTGTAACAAGATGTCCGCTCACCCCTTCTCACTGTATCCTTACTGTGGAGGTGTACAGGGTGTAACAAGATGTCCGCTTACCCCCTTCTTACAGTATCCTGACCGTGGAGGAGTACGGGTGTAACAAGATGTCCACTTACCCCTTCTCACTGTATCCTTACCGTGGAGGTGTACGGGGTGTAACAAGATGTCCCCTTACCCCCTTCTCACTGTATCCTTACTGTGGAGGTGAACGGGGTGTAACAAGATGTCCCCTTACCCCTTCTCACTGTATCCTTACTGTGGAGGTGTACAGGGTGTAACAAGATGTCCGCTTACCCCCTTCTCACTGTATCCTGACCGTGGAGGAGTACGGGGTGTAACAAGATGTCCACTTACCCCTTCTCACTGTATCCTTACCGTGGAGGTGTACGGGGTGTAACAAGATGTCCGCTTACGCCTTCTCACTGTATCCTTACTGTGGAGGTGTACGGGGTGTAACAAGATGTCCGCTTACCCCTTCTCACTGTATCCTTACTGTGGAGGTGTACAGGGTGTAACAAGATGTCCCCTTACCCCCTTCTCACAGTATCCTTACCGTGGAGGTGTACAGGGTGTAACAAGATGTCCGCTTACCCCCTTCTCACTGTATCCTTACTGTGGAGGTGTACAGGGTGTAACAAGATGTCCGCTTACCCCTTCTCACTGTATCCTTACTGTGGAGGTGTACGGAGTGTAACAAGATGTCCCCTTACCCCCTTCTCACAGTATCCTTACCGTGGAGGTGTACAGGGTGTAACAAGATGTCCCCTTACCCCCTTCTCACAGTATCCTTACCGTGGAGGTGTACAGGGTGTAACAAGATGTCCCCTTACCCCCTTCTCACAGTATCCTTACCGTGGAGGTGTACAGGGTGTAACAAGATGTCCCCTTACCCCCTTCTCACTGTATCCTTACTGTGGAGGTGTACGGGGTGTAACAAGATGTCCCCTTACCCCCTTCTCACTGTATCCTTACTGTGGAGGTGTACGGGGTGTAACAAGATGTCCCCTTACCCGTTCTCACTGTATCCTGACCGTGGAGGAGTACGGGGTGTAACAAGATGTCCCCTTACCCCCTTCTCACTGTATCCTTACTGTGGAGGTGTACGGGGTGTAACAAGATGTCCGCTTACCCCCTTCTCACTGTATCCTTACTGTGGAGGTGTACGGGGTGTAACAAGATGTCCCCTTACCCCTTCTCACTGTGTCCTTACCGTGGAGGAGTACGGGGTGTAACAAGATGTCTGCTTTCCCCCTTCTCACCGTATCCTCACTAGGGACAAGTGCGGGGTGTAGCAAGATGGCGGCGACGAAACGTCACTTGCGTTACACTTTGACGGTTCGCCTAATCTGACAAAACACCAGCAGGAACCTACTAAAGACTAATCATCTTCTGCTATGAGCTCCAGGCAGCCATCTTGGAGAGGACAGCAGGCCGTGCCTACAAGCAAACTCCCTCCAGCTTTTTTCTTTAATACTTCTAGTAGGGCAGGAGGAACAGGTTCTATGCTATGCAAAGGCCCAAAAAGTATCTTCCTTGGTCTGAGCAGCCAATCAATGTCTCAGATTTACAAAGAAATCCCAACCATGGCTCAGAACTAGAAGTATCTGGCATACAGCAGCCTGGTAGGACCTTAGGGCAGCTTACATAAGTCAATAGGTACTTGAGGGCTGTTTGCTGCAGTTATGTGTAGAGAACTGCAAAGGGGTTGCTGGAGGTAAAGTGGGAAGTAAACTCTCCATTTACACTTTCCCCCCATATGAAAGTGCACCTTGTATCACGTTTAGGTTTTGTACAAATCAAACCCTACCTCCAGCACCCAAACACCCTTGTAATACCTGGTTGCCACAGTTATTCTAAAATAAAAGCTGGGCTGGGCATGTGCCTTATAGGATGTGACCATGATGGATGGGGGCAGCAGAAGTGTCTTCAGGAAGACTCCAAAAGGTGGCACCATCATTGGCTAGAGGTAGGTTTGTGTGCCTCAGTGCTATATACAGCAAGGCCAGCAATACTTTCACATTGGAATGACATACATGATGTCAGGGACCTGCTACGTGGGACATAACTGCTGAGTTTACTTCTAGCCTCATATGGCAGCATTAGTACCTCTGATGAAGAGCAGAGCTCACCATTGCTCTAATCTACCATTCTAGAAAACATTACAGCAACACAAAGCTGCCTTCTCATAGTTAAAAACATTAAAACCATTCCAACAGAAACCTTTAAACAGAATTCTAAATGACTACTTGACCCCCTGCGCTTCCAAGGCCTCCACAATTGGAGGTGCAGAAGGCCGTTCCTTGGGGTTCTCGCTGGTGCACACGAAGAACAATTCAATCACCTTCTGGTAGGACTCATCCAGCTTGTCCATGTTAAGTGCCGGTCTCGTGCCCAAAGCTTCGTAATAAGCGCCCTCATCAAAGTCATCCATGAAGGATTCCTCTGGACAGAGAATGGAGATGAACAGTTATTGATTACAGACGGCACAATCAGAATCAGAATTTAAAGTCTACCACATAGCCCTACTTGATGGGAGTTTAAAGAAAAAGAAAATCATCTTCCTCCCATCACACAGCTGTAAAATGCCAGCTCCTCGGACCAGTACAAACTAGCATTTGACATTCGAATCAAGAGCTTCGTTGTCCATTAGACAGAAGAAGATGTGACACATTTAGGGGCCTGAAATCCAAGGAGCTCCATGGGGACACAGGGATTGATTTTAAGAATAATACTAAGCACTGCCGCAGAATTGTAGAGGATTTGGTGGATATGAAAAGGGGCCATTAACCACCTCAATACTCAAGACCAAATATTGTAAAACAAACAAAAAATAAATAAAAAGTCTGTTTCTGTTAGAAAATTTTGTAAAGAAGTCATTTTTCTCCTGCACCGATGGGGCACAGATGAGGCGGCACCGATGGGGTACAGATGAGGTGGCACCGATGGGGTACAGATGGGGCACAGATGAGGCGGCACCGATGGGGCACAGATGAGGCGACACCGATGGGGCACAGATGAGGGGGCACCGATGGGGCACAGATGAGGCGGCACCGATGGGGTACAGATGGGGCACAGATGAGGCGGCACCGATGGGGTACAGATGGGGCGGCACCGATGATATGTACAGGTCTCCCCTGTGAGGAAATGCTGCTGATCGGCTCTCTCCTCCCACTCTTTCAGTGAGAGAGTCAAGCAGATAACTGCCATTTCCTTGTTTACATATGATTGGACACAGCTGATCACATGGGTAAAGAGCCGATGTTTCTTTACTGAGATCGGAGACGCGCCCAGAACAAGAGACGATCGGTGACAGCCCCTCAGGGAAGCACGGGGAGAGGCTTGTTTACACAGACCTCTCCTCCTCCTTCAGCTCTGTGACCCGATCGCGGGACACCAGCGGCGATCGGGTCCGCTGGTCCCGCGGCCACAGATCACAGGACCGGGTCGGGAGCCAGCCGCGCGCTCCCGACCCACGGCTGGGCACTTAAAGAATCACGTACCGGTACGTGATTGTGCCCAGCCGTGCCATTCTGCCGACGTATATATTGGCGCGAGGCGGTCCTTAAGTGGTTAAAGCAGGGCTGATCCTCCACTCCTCCCCATAGCTAGACACCAGTCCCAGCTGCTTCTGTAAATTCTACATAAATGATTAGCCCTTACTTACATTGGCCATAGCCAGAAATACTAGGGGGCCGAGAAACTTGCTTTGAACCTTAAAATTATGTTTTTCAATAAACAAAAAACCACAGACTTTAGAAGAACATGTTATACTACTTAACTGCACAGAGCGGCCCTGAGACAGTAAAGCCTGGAAAAGGCGGCTGCCTCTCCACAGGTCATGCAATCTTCTGGGACCTGTGACGTTTCCCAGAAAATCGCAGGGGGGAGGGGTGAGAACTTCTGCCCAAGCAGCAGTGGGTGCAGGAACCTGTTGAAACTAGGTAATGGGGGGTGGTAAAAGCAGTACATCCCTTTTGGGCGGAGCTCCGATTTAAGGCTGGGTTCACACGGTTTGTGGAGCGCCCCTGTTCTCCGTTTTTTATGGGGGGGGGGGGCAGAATTTTGCCTCAATTCAGACCTGAAAACAGCCAAAGACACACCGGACCCTTCTGCAGTGCGCTCTGTAGCCGCCCCGGAGATGTGTGAAGCGGCTCCAATGACAGCCGGTCACACTCTCCCGTCATGTGAAATGGATGCGGGGAAACCCTCATCCAATTCCCACAAGTGTGAACCCGGCCTTCACTTCCGATATGTAGTCACCAATATGCAGGACTTACCTGTCCTAGATTTGCTGACTAGTAACACGTCCTACTTTGTCATCTATTTTGGAACATTCTCCCCCTCCCCCCACCTTTATTCTCCGACAAAACAAGATGATGAATGCTGAGCTGACCTTTTCATCAGGTAAACGCTGACACGGGTTCCATAAGCAAACTTCTGCATGAATGGTGAAGCTGGGATGGCGAACGTTGGTGATGGACACATCTGTGAATAAAAGAGGATTGGCTTCATTAGCTTGGAGGATGTACGTTGTGTTTCAAGGTTTCTCCCAGCAACACTGGGAGAGAATTAGGGCTGCAACTAACCATTATTTTCACCATCCATTAGTTGGCCGATTAATCGCTTAATAACCTTAAAAAAAAAAAAGTGGATCAAATTGACGTTCATTTTCAACCACAGTGAGGGGAAAATGTAGAAATAACAGAAAAGGTCTTAGTGGAAGGAATTTTCAGACAGTGGATGTGGTTTTCATTCAGATATTACCTTCATTTTAAAAACAAGTGAAAATTTCAAACAAAATTCTTTCATTCAGCGAATGTAGAAAGATTTTTAGTCTGAATATTCTCATCTGAAAATTGATCGGTGTGGTCAGCACAAGGCTCGGTACACACCTATGCAGTTTGCTTTTGATCTGTTTCTGCAGTGCCTTTTGCTGTGCGTTTTGATTTTTGCGCACGTGATTTTTCTGCAATTTGTATTTTTACATTTTTTTTGGGCACACAAATTGCTGCAAAAACACATGACACGCTTTTCTGCAGCTTCTCCATTGAAGTATATTGAACCAATAAAGCATTATTTTGCGTTTAAAAGTCCCCGCCCCTTTCAGATGTGAACGTGTCCCATAGGAAACCATGGAAATGAACTGCAGTGCATTTCTGCAAAAAGCACCAAAAACGCATAGATGTGAACCGGGTCTAACGCGTTTAGTAACATAATGGGGTTACAAAACTAAAAAACTAAAATGAGCCCTTTATAGTAGAAAAAGCCGATAATCACTACTGAAAGGGGTTCATTTTTTACTTTAGAACAGTGACAGGAATATTTATAGTAGCGATTATTTGCTATCTTTGTATTATAAAGGGCTCATTTTAGGTTTTTTTAACCCATTAGGTTACCGGCCGATTCATCGATTATGAAAATAGGAATCGATTCATTTCATAATGGATTAGTTGTTTCAGCCCTAGAGAGACTATTGTGATTAGGGTTGCCACCTGTCCAGGATTCACCCGGACAGTTCGGGTTTGGAATCATGTATCCGGGTTTCAGACTGTCTGAGACCCGGACACATTATTTAAACTGTACTATGGCCTCCCAGCTGGGTTGCTGGCTGCAGTTGTCTAAGCTGAGAGTGTCTGTAACACTCTCTTTCACACAGCCCAAAGCCAGCACTAACAATTCCCTCTTCCCCAACAAAACACACACAGACAGGAGAGGAGAGAGGGCTCAATCTGCACCTCTTCCCCCCACCCCCTACTCCTCTTTGTCTGCCCACATTCCAATGCCTGGTGCTGTGCCTCAGAAAAAGGAAAGTGGGGGCCGAAAATTTGAAGCCCAGCAGCCTCAGATACATTTGGATGAGAGGTGCTGACTTCCAAAGGGTGAGTGAGCTCACCATCCCTCCGTGTCTGAAGTCTACCCCTTCTCTCTCCTGCCTCTGAGAGAGTACACTAAGGTAAATCAGGGTTCTCTCCATACATCAGTGTTCTCAGTGTCCCCCCTTAAATCAGGGTTCCCAGAGCATCCCTTATGTTAGAGTCCCCAGAATTTTCCCTTACATCAGAGTCTGCAGAGTCCCCCCTTAGAGTGAAAGGGAACTCTGTGAGTTCAGATATAAAGGGGGGACTCCGTGGACTCTGACGTAAAGGGGGACTCTTGTTATTAACTTCATATGATTAGAAATATTATTTAATACCAAAATATATCTATAGTTTATACTATAATAAAAATTGGTGTGCACCGATCAAGTGTTTGGGTTTGACGTGAAGAAAAGGTGACAACCCTAATTGTGATCATGGGAGGAATCGGGCCGCAGCACCTCAGAAATCAGCCAGAAGAGGCGAGACAATGTTATGTGAGCAGCACAGACCTCTCCAATCCCGGGGCGGGAGATCACACTGACAGCACAAAGCTTACACTATATACCTCTATACTGCTCAGTCCCAAACATCCAGACTGCAAAACTACATCAGATGCCTGTTTTTACCGCCCCCCGCCCAACTCACCATCTGAAAGGTCTATTTCATGAGTAGTTCTTCCCGTTATTACCAGTTCATAATTACAGACCTTCCCAGCTGCTTGCTCTGGGGGGCACCTGAGCAGGGCTCCATCCCAAGTTATTGCTCGGTGTGCCCAGTCACAGAGTGCAGCTCAGCCCCCCCCCCCTCTCATTATCTCAGATTGACAGTATACAGAGCCAATGAATGAGAAGAGACCCGGGAGAGCCACTGACCTCCTGCACATTACTGGCTCAGGTAAGTATAAGGAGGGGGCTGCTGCACCCAGGTGCTTTTTCTTTTTACAACCACTTTAACCGCTTCAGCCCCGAAAGATTTTACCCCCCCTCCTGACCAGAGAACTTTTTGCAATTCAGCACTGCGTCGCTTTAACTGACCATTATGCAGTTGGGTGACGTAGCATCCAAAAATAAATAAATAAATAAATGCCCCCCCCCCCCCCCCACCACAAATAGAGCTTTCTTTTGGAGGTATTTAATCGCCTCTTCATTTTTTCTTTTTTGCGTTATAAACAAAAAAAGCGACAATTTTGAAAACAAAAAATAAAACAAAGCAATGTTTTTTTTACTTTTTGCTATAATAAATATCCCCCAAAGATATATAAAAAATATTTTTTCCCCAGTTTAGGCCGACATGTATTCTACATATTTTTGTAGAAAAAAAAAAATCAATAAGTGTATATTGATTGGTTTACGCAAAAGGTAAAGCGTCTACAAAATAGGGATAGTTATGGCATATTTATTATTTTATTATTTTTACTAGTAATGCCGGCGACTTGCAACTTTTACCGGGACGGCAACATGGCGGACACGTCGGACAATTTTGACACATTTTTTGGGACTATTGGCATTTATACAGCGATCAATGCTATAAATATGCATCAATTACTGTAAACATGTCACTGGCAGGGAAGGGGTTAACACTAGGGGGCGATCAAGGGGTTAATGCGTCCTCTACTACATGTTCTAACTGAAGGGGGGGAGGGGACTGTGTAGGGGAGATGACAGATGGCTCTTCATACTCTGTGTGAACAGATGATCTGTCTCTTCTCCCCTCAGATAAGAAACACACAGATCGCTGTTCTCCGGGTGATGGCATCGGTTTCATGGACGAGCACGCGCGCCCCTAGTGGCTGAATATGGAAGCAACGTAACATGACGGCGATTCGCAGAGCCGCGTTTCCGCAGTACAACCGCGACGGCTGGTCGGCAAGCCGTTAACTACTTTCCACCGGCGCTATAGAAAGACTGTTACAGCGCGGCCTTCCGGTGGTGGGAGGGAGACCACAGATGTCCTCCCGTGATGGTGCCGCTCACGTGCCCCCTGCGGCGCGCTCTCCAATCATCGAGTTCTTCCCACTCAGCTGATCACAGAACAGGGTAAAGAGCCAATCGCTGCGGCACTTTATCACATGATCAGCTCTCAGCCAACAGCTGATCACAGAAGTAAACAGAAGCCGATTATCTGCTTTTTTATTCTCACAATCAGCGGAAGGAGAAAATAAAGCAGCCAGTAACCAGCTTCTGTTACAGGGACATCGGTCCCAATATGTGCCCATCAGTGCCGCTAGTCTGTGCCCCCTACCCGTGCCTCATCAGTGTCACCTACCAGTGCCACTAAAGTGTGCCCCCTACCCGTGCCTCATCAGTGTCACCTACCAGTGCCGCTAGTCTGTGCCCCCTACCCGTGCCTCATCAGTGTCACCTACCAGTGCCACTAAAGTGTGCCCCCTACCCGTGCCTCATCAGTGTCACCTACCAGTGCCACTAAAGTGTGCCCCCCTACCCGTGCCTCATCAGTGTCACCTACCAGTGCCACTAAAGTATGCCCCCTACCCGTGCCTCATCAGTGTCACCTACCAGTGTCACTAAAGTGTGCCCCCTACCCGTGCCTCATCAGTGTCACCTACCAGTGCCACTAAAGTGTGCCCCCTACCCGTGCCTCATCAGTGTCACCTACCAGTGCCACTAAAGTGTGCCCCCTACCCGTGCCTCATCAGTGTCACCTACCAGTGCCACTAAAGTGTGCCCCCTACCCGTGCCTCATCAGTGTCACCTACCAGTGCCACTAAAGTGTGCCCCCTACCAACATCCCATCCCCTAACATCCCATCAATACTCCTCATTACACCCCTCCTCCTCCGAGAAATTCACCCCACCTCATCGAAGAGCACCGACACCTGAAGAGCGACAGAGAACCTCCCATCAATACTCCTCATTACACCCCTCCCCCTCCGAGAAATACACCCCCACCTCATCGAAGAGCACCGACACATGAAGAGCGACAGAGAACCTCCCATCAATACTCCTCATCACCTCACCTTACACCCCTCCCCCTCACCTGACACCCCTCCCTCTCAAACTGCCCCTCCCCCTCTGTATAGCTGAGTAGAGTTGGGGTCCCTCCTGGGATGATGGGGGATGGTAGTAGAGCTCAGCCTATGATTGGTCCTCTGTGTGTGTTGGGGGAGGGGGACCCTCTATAGTGGACACTCCCCCTCCCCCTCGATACTTCGGGGTCTCACCTGGCGAGAGATGATCATGACTACCAGACACTGTGCATTTCAATCCCTGCCCCGCCCCTTCCGCTACCGGCCCCGCCTTCCTTGCTGGTCACTTGTCCCGCCGCTGATTGGACGCCTCCATATTAGTAAACAGAGAGGAGGAATGAGGGGTGGGGCTGTGTCTCTTATCTCCTCCCCCTGCAGTGTACGGTTACCACGGAGATGAGTGCGAGGAGGGTGGAGCCTGTGTGATAGGGGAGGAGCTGAGAGACAAAGGGTGGAGAGTGAAGATTTCATACAAGAGAATCGGGCGGACTGACCGCTGCAGCGCTGGCTCCGGTGTTCCGTCAGATTCCGCGACCCCTCAGAATTAGTAACGGAAGTGACGATCCGTCGTCGCCATCTTGCTACACCAGGCACTCCTCCACTGTGAGGATAGACCGAGAAGGGGGGGGGGAAGGCGGACATCTTGTTACACCCACCAGAGTTTTGCATTTTACACTTTTTATAAAACACAAATCGGAGGTTATATGGTGAAATCCCACGGACTGAACTCAGAGTTTTCTGTCACATTAGCAAACGTGTGAGGTGGGCAGGTTTGCCGCGGCTTTTAAAATGTAACATCCAAACATTCCGATTTCTAAATACTCTATTTATGCATCAAACTCCGGTGGGTGTAACAAGATGTCCGCCTTCTCAGTGTATGCTTACTATAGAGGAGTGCGGGGTATAGTAAGATGGCTGCGACTGAACGTCACTTCCGTTATCAATTGTGATTGGTTAGTAGAGCGCGGTACGGATCTTCACACGGCGGGCGGCCCCGGGGAGCAGCGTGAGGCTCATCACCCCTCCCCCCCTCATGGAGAAATAATTGGTGTGTAATAATGATAAAATAAAAGAAATGAAAAGATTTGATGTGCGGAGAGGATTTCTAAGGCTCCATTCACAATGTTATCATAAGAATAGAGATCTTTATTTCAGCCATGGGACTGTAAGGGTTAAATCTCATTCACAATAACATGTTCTTCCAGGAGCCGTATATCCCTATTACATCCGTATACTGGCTCCTTTAAGAAAAATCGTCAGTTAATTTTTCAAAAAAAAAAAAAAAAAAGTCACATGACTGCACTGTGATTTCATTGGCTGAGCCAAAGTCACTGTGATTGGCTGAGCCAAAGTCACTGTGATTGGCTGAGCCAAAGTCACTGTGATTGGCTGAGCCAAAGTCGCTGTGATTTCATTGGCTGAGTCCCCCTATATATTCAGACGCTGGGGCAGAATTCATCAGAAGTTGACTGTCCACTGACAAGTGAGGTTGGCTTTTATCTCTCCTGAGAGATACCTTGTGATATTATTGGATTTGATTTCGGTCAATTCAATTTCATTGCAATATTTGTTGTCATACATTTAAAGCGAGTTTCTTTATTCTTAATAATGAACCGATTTAAATGTAATCAGATTGTTTCTCTGAAAAACATCAAAGAGAAACCCAGCAAAGGAAGGGCCATGGTAGGAGGTGTCAGTGACCAGCCTGCAGATACCCCAACCAAAAAGCCCTCCAAGCTGAAGAGGACCCGAGCGTTTGTGCGCGGCTGTTTCAGAGCCGTCGTTCGATGTTTCGGTTCCGGCTGTAAAGCCAATAGACATCACCGGGATACAGACACTGAGATTGGTAAGTGTTTTTATTCAAAGATTTTTTTTTTTTTTATAAATTTTTTTTTTTTTTTTTTTTTTCAAAAAAAAATTTTTTTTTCACTTTTTTTTTTCAAAGTATATTATTTTCTTCATATTTTTTTTTTTCAAAAAACATTTTTTTTTTTTTCAAAAAATTTTTTTTTTTTTTTCCAAAAAAATTTTTTTTTTCAAAGAAATTTTTTTTTTCAAAAAAATGTTTTGGGGTCACATTCCCATAGGTACAAATGTTTTTTTAATATTTTTTAAATCAAGTCCTTTTTTATGACATTTTTTAGTTACAATCAACACAAGACATACACCAGGGCTCCACAAACCCCAGGCGCCAGGTCACCAATGCCACCAGAAATCACAACCTGGCGCCTAAGCTGCCACCAGCCCACTCACTATCACTATTAACAATGACTGACCCCCTCCCCCCTCCTCCACACTCTGCGGCTGCGCACTGTGTGTGACACTGACAAGCAAAGCAGAGATCCCTATCCCCAAGCTTCAATGTTCAGTGTCCTCATCCCTATCCCCGAGCTTCAATGTTCAGTGTCCTCATCCCTATCCCCGAGCTTCAATGTTCAGTGTCCTCATCCCTATCCCCAAGCTTCAATGTTCAGTGTCCTCATCCTTATCCCCCTGCTTCAATGTTCAGTGTCCTCATCCCTATCCCCGAGCTTCAATGTTCAGTGTCCTCATCCCTATCCCCGAGCTTCAATGTTCAGTGTCCTCATCCTTATCCCCGAGCTTCAATGTTCAGTGGCCTCATCCCTATCCCCGAGCTTCAATGTTCAGTGTCCTCATCCCTATCCCCGAGCTTCAATGTTCAGTGTCCTCATCCTTATCCCGAGCTTCAATGTTCAGTGTCCTCATCCCTATCCCCGAGCTTCAATGTTCAGTGGCCTCATCCCTATCCCCGAGCTTCAATGTTCAGTGTCCTCATCCTTATCCCCGAGCTTCAATGTTCAGTGTCCTCATCCCTATCCCCCTGCTTCAATGTTCAGTGTCCTCATCCCTATCCCCGAGCTTCAATGTTCAGTGTCCTCATCCCTATCCCCGAGCTTCAATGTTCAGGGAGCAAAATATGACACTACACCGCCTCTCTGTTACTTGTCAGCTTCACACCCCGGCCGAGTCCCGCCCATTCCGACATTAAAGCGGGAGTCCGCCATTTTTTTTTTAAAAAGCCAGCAGCTACAAATACTGCAGCTGCTGACTTTTAAAACAATGACACTTACCCGCCCAGCGCGCCCGCGATGTCGGCACCCGAAGCTGATCTCTCGATCGTCTCTCGGGTGCTGCCGCTGCCATCTTGGGTATGGGAACCAGGAAGTGGAGCCTTTTGGCTTCATTTCCCGGTTCCCTACTGCGCATGCGCGAGTCGCGCTGCGCAATAAGGATGGTCCCCGCTGTCTCTGGGATCCGTGTGTTTCCCAGCAGGCAGCGGGGGACCTTCGGAAAGGGGTGTAGCTTCTGCAGAATCTACGCCGGAAGTGGGTGCAGATACCTGTACTGTACAGGTACCTGCACCCCCCTCCCCCCTGAAAGGTGCCAATTGTGGCGCCGGAGGGGGGGAGGGTTCCAATGAGCGGAAGGTGCACTTTAGGGTGGAGCTCCGCTTTAAGCTCAATTCTGACAGCTCCTCTGTTACATTTCAGTAATAGAGAGCTCAGTGTAAAACCTGCCAGTGCCACCTGCCAGCGCCAACCAGTGGCATCTGCCAGTGCCAACGAGTGCCATCGCCAATCAGTGTCACCTGCTAGTGCCAACCAGTGCCACCGCCAATCAATACCACCTGCATCCACCAACCAGTGCCACCGCCAATCAGTGCCACCTACCAGTTCCAAACCAGTGTCACCTGCCAATGCCAACCAGTATCACCTGCCAATGCCATCTGGCAGTTCCACGTGCCTGCCAGTGCCACCTGCCACCGCCAATCAGTGCCACCTGCCACTGCCAATCAGTGCCACCTGACAGTGCCACCACCAATCAGTGGCAACTAGTGCCACCGCCAACCAGTGCCACCTGCCAACACCAACCAGTGCCACCACCAATCAGTGCCATCTGCCAGTGACAACTAGTGCCACCGCCAACCAGGGCCACCTGCCATCACCAACCAGGGCCACCTGCCACTTCCAAACCAGTGCCACCTGCCAATCAGTGCCAGTGCCAATAGTGCCACCTGCCAGTGCCAATAGTGCCACCTGCCAGTGCCAAACCAGTGTCACCTGCCAATGCCATCTGGCAGTTCCACGTACCTGCCAGTGCCAGCCAGTTCCATCTGTTGCCAGCCTTACTCTCTTTCTGGTCAGCCCATAACCCTGATGTAACAGCGTTTCAATGGAGTTATTGACTGGGTGCTCCATTGTGAGTTAGGGATAGGGGGTGAAAATGAGTGGCCTTACCCCGGGAGCTGACAATCCATACCACTCTAAAAAAACAAAAACTGGCTCCTAAATTCAAAGCAAATTTGTCAACCCCTGACATACACACAACCCATGTACTTATTGTACAATCCTAATAAACACACATTTATAAGCAATATTTAAAGTGGTTGTAAACCCACAAAAAACAAAACAAAGGTGCCAATTGGTTCAGTGCCCCCCAGTGCCCCCCCCATGGGCAGTGCAGACAATGCCACCCCCCATGGGCAGTGCGGACAATGCCGCTCCCCCATGGGCAGTGCGGACAATGCCGCTCCCCCATGGGCAGTGCGGACAATGCCCCTCCCCCCATGGGCAGTGCGGACAATGCCGCTCCCCCCATGGGCAGTGCGGACAATGCCGCTCCCCCCATGGGCAGTGCGGATAATGCCGCCCCCCATGACCATCCCACATGGGACCTAGATCCCTCCCCCGCTTTCTCTTTGATGGCCTCATTGTGATTGCACCTCTGTAGTCATGTATGTCAATCTTTTGTTTTCATCCCCAACAATCCACGTCTGCACACTACTGGGAGGTCCATACACACGCAGATGGACGGTTATAGATCTCTTATTGGCACCGTCTCCCCGGGATTTTGTACTTGTTGAAAACCAGAAGATTACTTAGCAGTGCCCCAAAGAAAACATGAAATAGTCCCTCCTGTTCCCTACTGAATGGACGGATTGTATGAACTGCCTTAGGGCTCATTTAAACATGTTGTGCCCTCTGAACAGCAATCCACATTCAAGTCGCTCTTCAGAGGGCATTTGACAGGAGGCAAGAAGGTGTTATATTGCCTCCTCACCACCTGTTTAACCCCCTGACATCCGCGCTGTGGGCAAATGACGGGCACAGCGCGGATGTGAATTCCCGGGAGGCCGTCATATGACATCCCCCTGTGCACGCTCCCTGCGGAGGGCGCCGTGATCACAGAGTCACTGAGACTCGGAAGACCACCGATCCGAGTACGGGGCCAATCCCGACCCCTTATCATGTGATCAGTTATCAGCCAATGACGGCTCATTACATGATGTAAACAAAAGCTCAGTGATCGTTTTTTTTTCTCCTCTGCTGACAGGAGAAGAACAAAGCCGATCACCGGCTCATCTTAAAGGGACATCGACCCTGAAAAGGAAGAGGCGATTATGCCTCATTTATAGAGTAACAGTGCCCACCAGTGCCACCTATCAATGCCCATCAGTGCCACCTATCAATGCCCACCAAGCCCACCCAGCCAAGTGCCCACACCCAGGACCCAGCGGTCCTGGGTGTGGGCGAATGGCCCTGAATGCAGACAGTGCATGTCATATTAGGAGAAGTGGCTGCGTGCGTGCAGCTGTGCGTTCTACTCATTGTCAATGGACTGCCTGCATGCAGCACCTGGAAGATACAGATGTTGTAGAAACGTCCCATTCATGTTATATGGGCCTCATCACCCTTGTAAACAAGGCCAGACAGACGGACAAAACCAACACAAATAAAACCGCACTAATTCATTATCCATCAGCATTTTAATATGCACTATGCCTTTACCCCAAGTGCTGTCATTAGAAGTGTCTGCGCTCCTAAAGCCGGCCATAGACACTTCCAATCTCACCCGACTAAGCAAGGACCAGCCAAGATTCTAACCATGTATGGGCAGGCTGATTACGGGCTGGGTACTACCAGCCCCTCTGACTTTTCATGCCATTATTGCCAACCAGTGGGTCGGGATGAGTGGCAGGAAACCAGCATTTTTATACAAAGTACAACATTAGTCCTCCTTGTGTCCCTGTCCTGTAGAGTTTATTCATGGTCTCTGGCACCAGCGTTTTCATCTCTTCTCTCCATAATTTGATGTTCTACAAAGAAAAATATATGAAATGTAGGTGAAGGTGCTAAATCTAATTCCTCTCTTTTTTTATTGTAGGTGTACGCGGTATTGACTGCACACCACAGTGCAACCCGGACGTGTCCACTCCACCGGAGTGCGACCAGGACGTGTCCACTCCACCGGAGTGCGACCAGGACGTGTCCACTCCACCGGAGTGCGACCAGGACGTGTCCACTCCACCGGAGTGTGACCAGGACGTGTCCACTCCACCGGAGTGCGACCCGGACGTGTCCACTCCACCGGAGTGCGACCAGGACGTGTCCACTCCACCGGAGTGCGACCCGGACGGGTCCACTCCACCGGAGTGCGACCAGGACGTGTCCACTCCACCGGAGTGCGACCAGGGCGTGTCCACTCCACCGGAGTGCGACCAGGACGGGTCCACTCCACCGGAGTGCGACCAGGACGTGTCCACTCCACCGGAGTGCGACCAGGACCTGGCCACTCCACCGGAGTGCGACCAGGACCTGGCCACTCCACCGGAGTGCGACCAGGACGTGTCCACTCCACCGGAGTGCGACCAGGACCTGGCCACTCCACCGGAGTGCGACCAGGACGTGTCCACTCCACCGGAGTGCGACCAGGACGTGTCCACTCCACCGGAGTGCGACCAGGACCTGGCCACTCCACCGGAGTGCGACCAGGACGTGTCCACTCCACCGGAGTGCGACCAGGACGTGTCCACTCCACCGGAGTGCGACCAGGACGTGTCCACTCCACCGGAGTGCGACCAGGACCTGGCCACTCCACCGGAGTGCGACCAGGACGTGTCCACTCCACCGGAGTGCGACCAGGACGTGTCCACTCCACCGGAGTGCGACCCGGACGTGTCCACTCCACCGGAGTGCGACCAGGACGTGTCCACTCCACCGGAGTGCGACCAGGACCTGTCCACTCCACCGGAGTGCGACCAGGACCTGTCCACTCCACCGGAGTGCGACCAGGACGTGTCCACTCCACCGGAGTGCGACCAGGACCTGGCCACTCCACCGGAGTGCGACCAGGACGTGTCCACTCCACCGGAGTGCGACCAGGACGTGTCCACTCCACCGGAGTGCGACCAGGACGTGTCCACTCCACCGGAGTGCGACCAGGACCTGTCCACTCCACCGGAGTGCGACCAGGACCTGTCCACTCCACCGGAGTGCGACCAGGACGTGGCCACTCCACCGGAGTGCGACCAGGACGTGGCCACTCCACCGGAGTGCGACCAAGGCGTGGCCACTCCACCGGAGTGCGACCAAGGCGTGGCCACTCCACCGGAGTGCGACCAAGGCGTGGCCACTCCACCGGAGTGCGACCAAGGCGTGGCCCCTCCACCGGAGTGCGACCAAGGCGTGGCCCCTCCACCGGAGTGCGACCAAGACGTGGCCCCTCCACCGGAGTGCGACCAAGACGTGGCCCCTCCACCAGAGTGCGACCAAGACGTGGCCCCTCCACCAGAGTGCGACCAAGACGTGGCTACTCCACCAGAGTGCGACCTAGACAATCCATCCATCCGCAGCACACATGATGAGATCGCCTCACAAGTACCATCCAGCGTGGTCACCAAGGACCAGTCATGTGTACTCTCCTTTGAACACATGACCTGTTATGGAGTCCTTGGAAAGGGGGCCAGTTCGCAGGTGATCTTGGCCTCTCATCCCGCCATTGACCAGAAGCTGGCGGTTAAACTTGTGAAAAAGACAGAATTTATTCATTATGAAGACGATAGTGATATGGTTTTCTTAGAACGTGACGTGCTGAAAGTAGCCAGGGAGTGTCCATTTATTACACATCTGTTTGGAACGTTCCAGACAAAGGTAAGTCTTTTCACCTTCCAATTTCTTTACCAGACCAGACAGAAGTAGCATTGCAATAAGAACAGTCCAGTAATGGCGGCCTACTTAGTTCCTCTGTCCGGTTTTCCTAAATTAAGTGTGTCTGTCTATTCCTCCACAAAATGAAATCCTGCATGTCTATAATGTAAACTTTATCTCTTGTGTTCACACAGAATCATCTCGCCTTTGTCCTGGAATGTGTGACCAGAGGGGATCTCCATAGTGCCATGGCAGTAGCTCCATTTCCTGGGGGCACCATAAGGTAAGATCAATGAACGGGTCACTCTGGAGTCGGGGGTGACTGACCACAGCCAGTGATGTAGTCAGCCCCTTCACCTGAGCCTCGTCCATCCAAACCCCTATGTATTACAGGGGGAAGTCATTTCATCTTTAGATTTCATTACTCTGTGATGATTTGTGATGCTAATTCCTCTATCTCTTTCCCCCATCAGATACTTCATAGCAGAAATGATCTGTGGTCTGCAGTTTCTGCATTCTAGGGAGATCATCCACAGAGACCTCAAGCCTGCAAATATTCTTTTGGATAACGTTGGACACATCAAAATAGCCGATTTCGGCTTGGCACGTATGGGCGTCACGGAGTCCAGCAGGATTCAAGGACAATCGGGAACACCAGGGTACTTGTCGCCAGAGGTAAGATACTTGCTTTCCACCTGATATTAGACCTAATTGTAATATTTGTTATAATGGGATATAGAGATAAACTAAAGGGAGGTAATTTTTCACTAAATTAAGAATTTCTTTACTGGTGACCTGGTTGGTTTCAGTGGGTTTCCAGGCTGGAACAATATTCCAGGGGTATTTGTCCCCATTGGTTTGTATTGGTGACCATTGTCATTGAGAAAGAAAGTTAGAGTTTTAGATCTTTCCCCAGAACACGAGGGGAGGAGAAACCTTCAACGGGCACACCTGTTCTGGTGAAATTTACCTCAATTTGGAAGATTTCAGCCAATTTCCTTTTGTGTCTCTGTGAGACCTAAAGCCCCACCTCCAATATTCACAAGCTCCGCCTTGGTTTGAGGTCTTTTGAGCACAATTTTAGGAGTCCTGGGAGGATTCATAGATCCCATATATCAGCATTGAGTCGTCTCCGTCCTCTACCCAACAATCAGCTCATCCTTCTTTTTCTCTTTATGTTTCTACAGGCCCTTCAAAACATTCCATACTTCGGAGCGGCTGATTATTTCTCTCTGGGAATAATCGTGTATAAGATGGCTTTCGGCAGACATCCATTTCTGACCGGCAGGGAGTCCGCAGAGGAAGAAGTGAAGATCGTGACCACAAGGGAACCGCATTATCCAGATAGCATGAACCCGTATCTCCGTGACGTCATAGAGATGGTAAGTATACATAGAAATTTTACACCTTTTAAGTGACAATGTTCTTTCCCTGTTGCATACATTATATCTTATTAGGATTTTATTAAACATGGTTCCACCTTCTTACCATCACATATCGATGGAGGTCATAGCTGTACTTTCAGCAAGCTGACTGCTTAATGGAAGGATCTGCCTTCCCCTGTCATAAGGAAAGAAGCAGCCCTTTTTAATTTACGGTCCGGGTGGTTCCATTGGATAGTGATGGGGCCAATCGCACACATTGAATTCAATTTCTGGGGACATTCCGTGCACAGACAACATATAGAACTCCCCTGGGACTGCCAGAGTCATAAGAAAAATCATGGCAGGTGCAGATTTCATAGAAATCTCTTTTTTAATACATTCCTAATTCACATTTAATTGCAAAATATCTGATGTTTCTTTCCTTTAATAACTATTCTGAACTAATATGACACAAATAAGGCCCCATGCTACCATCCAATCCAATCAGGATGTAGTAGCAGGTCAGAAGGCAAAATAATAGAGAGAATCAGAATCAAATATTACATTGTTCATAGATTGTTCATGTTATTCCAGTGTATCTTATTATATTTTGTTCCTTTTTACAGTTCCTATGTAAAGACCAAGAGCTGCGGATGAGTCTAGTAAGAGACATCAGAGAACACCCCTACTTCAGCAAGGTGGACTGGAAGGAGCTAGAGAAAGGGAACTCACGCCCACCATTTCCAAATCGACATGTAAGTATACGGGAGGAGTCCCAGCACAATGGGGGGATTTCTAGGGATTATTTCCCTATCGATCAGAAACATTGACAAAATACTTTTTTCTCTTTCCAGATGCATGAGGAAGACCTGGGGGAAGGAATTCCAGGGGATGCTTTCATTAAAAATGAAGACTTTGGGAGAGATGAGGTTCCACACCGGCAGGAGAGATTTGAGGGCTTCTCCTACCTGAGCGAGAATGTGAATTGCAGCCAGTGGCCTAATACTCACCACTGGAAAACCAGTATCAACCCAGAGCCTCGTCGCCACCATCCGAGGGGCAATAACATTAACACAGAGCCTCGTCAGCACCATCCAAGGGGCAATGACATTAACAGAGGGCCTCGTCAGCACCATCCAAGGGGCAATGACATTAACAGAGGGCCTCGTCAGCACCATCCAAGGGGCAATGACATTAACAGAGGGCCTCATCAGCACCATCCAAGGTGCAATGACATTAACAGAGGGCCTCGTCAGCCCCATTTGAAGGAAGAGCCTCGTCAGCACCATCCAAGGGGCAATGACATTAACAGAGGGCCTCGTCAGCCCCATTTGAAGGAAGAGCCTCGTCAGCACCATCCAAGGGGCAATGACATTAACAGAGGGCCTCCTCATCACCATTTGAAGGAAGAGCCTCGTCGGCACCATCCAAGGGGCAATGACATTAACAGAGGGCCTCATCAGCCCCATTTGAAGGAAGAGCCTCGTCACCACCAACCGAGGGGCAATGACATTAACAGAGGGCCTCGTCAGCCCCATTTGAAGGAAGAGCCTCGTCACCACCAACCGAGGGGCAATGACATTAACAGAGGGCCTCGTCAGCCCCATTTGAAGGAAGAGCCTCGTCAGCACCATCCAAGGGGCAATGACATTAACAGAGGGCCTCGTCAGCCCCATTTGAAGGAAGAGCCTCGTCACCACCATCCAAGGGGCAATGACATTAACAGAGGGCCTTGTCAGCCCCATTTGATGGAAGAGCCTCGTCACCACCAACCGAGGGGCAATGACATTAACAGAGGGCCACGTCAGCAACATTTGAAGGAAGAGCCTCGTCACCACCATCCGAGGGGCAATGACATTAATAGAGGGCCTCCTCATCACCATTTGAAGGAAGAGCCTCGTCACCACCAACCGAGGGTATTTGACCTCAAAAGAGATTTGCCTGCTGTGAGACGGTAACACAAGCAGTACTGAGTGAGATAATTGTGGCACACTGGCAATGATCTCCCTACACCATACATAGAACCATACATAGAATGTATACATAGGGCCATACATACCACCATACTCAGCATGCCTACCTAGTACCAAACATACCACCATCGGGGCCACCAATAAGGGGGTACCACTGGTTCTCCTGTAGGGGCTGGGCACAGAAAACATGAGGAATCGGTGCGGCGGGCGGATGCACTGATCAGTGGGGGAGGCACTGATCTGTGCGGATGCTCAATGCATATATTCTGAATGATCCCCAAAGATGATTGTAAACAAGCATGCAAGTGTGTTTTATTGCATACATACCTGCGTATATAGCACCATGCATACCATCATACACAGCATGTCTACATACCACCACCAGGGCCACCAATAAGGGGGTACCACCAGTCCTCCTGTAGGGGGCTGGGCACAGAAAACATAAGGAATCGGTGCGGCGGGCGGAGGCACTGATCAGTGTGGGGGCGCTGATCTGTGCGGATGCTCAATGCATATATTCTGAATGAGCCCCAAAGATGATTGTGAACAAGCAGGTAGGTGTGTTTTATTGCATACATACCTGCAATACATATGTTCTGTATGGTTCTATGTATGGTTTTTTTCTCTATATGAGATGAACTGGGCACCCTAGACTGATGATTCAGGGACAATCCGATCGCCTTAGGGGGTCAGGAAGGAATTTTTCCCCCCCTTGGAGCCCATCTGGCCGGGGGGGTTTTCGCCTTCCTCTGAATCATCTTAAGGTTTAGGCTTAGTGTAAAAAGGCCCTGCCTTTGAGGAGTCCTAGGTCAACCGTCACTGTTCTCCGAAGCCCGACAATCATTTCCATCTATAGATTTATCTCCAATAAAGATTGGTCGCACCTTAATTGTCTTTGTATGTGTTTTTTTTCTTCTTTTTTCTAAGAAATATAATGAGGAATGGCAGCAGGGTGAGGAATCTTGCCCCATACTTCACCACTAGGGATGAGCTTCGATTTCAAGAGGAAGATCGAACATTATGGTCCGTTGGTGCCAAATTAGAGCGGCGTGTCACGGCCCATAATGCACTGCGTCATAGCAGTGCATTGCTGGCTGATGATTGGCCAAGCATGCACGATGACCCGCATGCTTTGGCCACTCACAGCGGCGTCAGCGAAGAGAGCCATAATTGGTCACAGGCCAATTTTTGATGCAATACTTTGCAGCAGGGCTCATTCCTGTGCCCCAACTAGAGTAACTGTAAGGGGTTGCAGTGTTGTGGCACCAGTGCCTAAGGCCCAATTTTTCTGCCCCTGTTCAGGGGCATGTAATTACAATTCTTGATCTAATATTTCACAGCAGGGCCCGTTCCTGCGCCCACCCAGAGTAACTGTGAGGGATTACAGTGTTGTGGCAACACCAATACCTAAGGCCCACATTTTTGCGTTTATATTTTGAGTATATAGAGCAGGCCCCTACTTTCAAACATCCAACTTACAAACAACTCCTACTTTCAAACAGAAGGAGACAACAGGAAGTGAGAGGAAATCTACCCCTAGGAAGGGAAATTCTCTCCTGTAAGAGTTCCTTGTTTCACAAAAAAAACCAAATTTTAACAATCCAATTGTCATTGGGACAGAAAGTGAGGTGAAATCTTCTGAACAGGTGCGCACAGACAGCAAAACAAATTATACAGGGGTGATAACCCTTCCCTATGTTTTCCAAAAAGCTTAAAAATAGATTTTTTGGCTGGAGCTACACTTTAAAAATGTACCAGTTAAAAATTACAAACAGATTCTACTTAATAACAAACCTACACAGTCCCTGTCTTGTTTGGACCGCCTGTATACTGCTGTTCTGAGTATATAGGGCCTGGGGGCCTCAGGCCTTTCCTTTTTATAATTTGGGTGTGCGGTTCTCCTTAATGTCCATACAAGACCCAAAGGGGCTGGTAATGGGCTTGGGGGCGGGGTACCCATGCCTTTGTTCTCAATGATTTTCATCCATATTGCCGGGACCAGACATTACATTAAAGCCGCAAGCAGTTTTAAATGACTTTTATTCCTTTAGAAATGTCATTTTGTGCAGGGACATACCAGTCCACTCCACACCCCTCATGTACATACCTCCCACCTCCATACACTCCACACCCCTCATGTACATACCTCCCACCTCCATACACTCCACACCCCTCATGTACATACCTCCCACCTCCATACACTCCACACCCCTCATGTACATACCTCCCACCTCCATACACTCCACACCCCTCTCATGTACATACCTCCCACCTCCATACACTCCACACCCCTCTCATGTACATACCTCCCACCTCCATACACTCCACACCCCTCATATACATACCTCCCACCTCCATACACTCCACACCCCTCATGTACATACCTCCCACCTCCATACACTCCACACCCCTCATATACATACCTCCCACCTCCATACACTCCACACCCCTCATGTACATACCTCCCACCTCCATACACTCCACACCCCTCTCATGTACATACCTCCCATCTCCATACACTCCACACCCCTCTCATGTACATACCTTCCACCTCCATACACTCCACACCCCTCGTGTACATACCTCCCACCTCCATACACTCCGCACCTCTCATGTACATACCTCCCACCTCCGTACACTCCGCACCCCTCATGTACATACCTCCTACCTCCATACACTCCGCACCCATCTCATGTACATACCTCCCACCTCCATACACTCCACACCCCTCATGTACATATCTCCCACCTCCATACACTGCACACCCCTCATGTACATACCTCCCACCTCCATACACTCCACACCCCTCTCATGTACATACCTCCTACCTCCATACACTCCACACCCCTCATGTACATACCTCCGACCTCCATACACTCCACACCCCTCATGTACATACCTCCCACCTCCATACACTCCGCACCTCTCATGTACATACCTCCCACCTCCGTAAACTCCGCACCCCTCATGTACATACCTCCCACCTCCATACACCCCACACCCCCCATAATTACTAATTAGAAAAATTTTATGACAGAAACAAATTTTTTTAATTTATAGCACAAAAATAAAAACCCCACTAGTGATTAAATACCACCAAAAGAAAGGTCTATTTGTGTGGAAAAAAGGACGCAAGTTTCATATGGGTAGAGTGTTGTATGAGTAATTGTCATTCAAACTGTGAGAGCGCTGAAAGCTGAAAATTGGTGTGTACAGGAAGGGGGTGTAAGTGCCTGGTATTGAGGTGGGTAGCAGCGGGTAAAATAAGTATAGAACACCTCACCATTTTTCTAGGTAAATATACAGTATGTGACAAAAGTAAGTACACCCCTCAGTGACATTTCTTCTTCTTCTAAAATGTAAAGTAGTGAGTGTACAGCTTGTATAACAGTGTACATTTCCTGTCCCCTCCAAATAACTCAACACACAGCCATTAATGTCTTTGTGCGCTGGTCCAAACCAATTGGTGGAGGGGGGATTATGGAGTGGGGGGAGGGGGGATTATGGAGTGGGGGGATTATGGTGTCGGAGGGGGGAGGGGGGATTATGGTGTCGGAGGGGAGATTATGGAGTTGGGGGAGGGGAGATTATGGAGTGGGGGGAGGGGAGATTATGGAGTGGGGGAGGGGAGATTATGGTGTCAGAGGGGAGATTATGGAGTTGGGGAGGGGAGATTATGGAGTGGGGGGAGGGGAGATTATGATGTCAGAGGGGGGATTATGGAGTGGGGGGAGGAGAGATTATGGAGTGGGGGGAGGGGAGATTATGGTGTCAGAGGGGAGATTATGGAGTTGGGGGAGGGGAGATTATGGAGTGGGGGGAGGGGAGATTATGGAGTGGGGGGAGGGGAGATTATGGTGTCAGAGGGGGGATTATGGTGTCGGAGAGGGGATTATGGTGGGGGGGTTGCTTTTCAGAGGTTGGACTTGGCCCCTTAGTTCCAGTGAAGGGAACTCTTAAGGCGTCAGCATACCAAGACATTTTGGACAATTTCATGCTCCCAACTTTGTGGGAACAGTTTGGGGACGGCCTCTTCCTGTTCCAACATGATTGCTCACCAGTGCACAAAGCAAGGTCCATAAAGACATGGATGAGCGAGTTTGGAGTGGAGGTACTTGACTGGCCTGCACAGAGTCCTTACCTCAACCCCATAGAACACCTTTAGGATGAATTAGATCGGAGACTGCGAGGTAGGCCTTCTCGTCCAACATCAGTGCCTGAACTCACAAAAGTTCTTCTGGAAGAATGGTCAAACATTTCCATAGACACCCTCCTAAACCTTGTGGACGGCCTTTCCAGAAGAGGTGAACCTGTTATAGCTGCAAAGGGCAAACTCAATATTGAACCCTCCGGACGAAGACTGGGCTGCCATTAGAAATGATGGGGCACTGGAAAGCTGACCTGACAGCCCCCACCTATCCACAGACAGCTTCTGTTCCACCACCTGCTGACCCAATGGGAAGTGCTGCCTGTACCCCCTATTGATGGTCCTGATAACTGGTGATCTGTAGTATTTACAGACTGGGCCAGAGGGTGGCCTAGAGTATGGGTAGAATGGAGGGTGACCTGTAACTATGTGGGGTATCAGCAGATACTGGGGGGTGACTTGTAGCAAAGACATTGTTAGTAGGTTAGGCTTTACCTCCTAGCGGGGCAGCTGTTTAGTGCTGATCCTCAGAGCTTCCAGTGGTGTGTTGGCCTTGGAGATGTTGATGGTGAGCGGTCTTCTCTGAGCCCCGGATTCTGCCTTGCAGGACACTCCTCTTCTCCATTACTCTGAGCTCTTCCCCCTTCACTGGCTGGACCCTTTTATTCCGTCCTTCCACCAACAACTATCTGTACCCGAAACAAGATGGAAGACAAAGAAAGAACACAAACGTCAGCCAATCACATCCACATTGTAAGTAATAGAACCACCTTACATCAGGTGCCGCCATAAGAGTGCCCCTTACATCAGGTGCCCCCAACAGAGTGCCCCTTACATCAGGTGCCCCATAACAGTGCCCCTTACATCAGGTGCCCTCCATGGCGTGGCTCCTCCCAACATCCACTGACTCCTCCCACTGTGTGACTCCTCCCACCATCCAGTGACTCCTCCCACCACCCACTGACTCCTCCCATCGTGTGACTCCACCCACCATTGTGTGACTCCTCCCACCATCTCCTGTCTCCTCCCACCATCCAGTGACTCCTCCCTCCATCGCATAGCTCCTCACACTATCCCGTAACGCCTCCCACCATCATGTGACTCCTCCCACCATCCACTGACTCCTCTCATCGCGTGGCTCCTCCCACCACCCACTGACTCCTCCCACCATCATGTGGCTCCTCCCACCACCCAGTGACTCCTCCCACCATCAACTGACTCCTCCCACTGCGTGACTCCTCCCACCACCCGTGGCTCCTCCCACCATCCACTGACTGCTGTCATCATCGTGTGACTCCTCCCACCACCCTGTGACTCCTCCCACCATCAACTGACTCCTCCCACCACCAACTGACTCCTCCCACATCCCGTGACTTCTCCCACGACTCCTTCCACCATCCACTGAATCCTCCCATCACATGGCTCCTCCCACCATCCAGTGACTCCTCTCACCATCCACTGACTCCTCCCACCACCAACTGACTCCTCCCACCACTGTGTGGCTCCTCCCACATCCTGTGACATCTTCCAGTGTGTGACTCCACCCACGACTCCTCCCACGATCCCGTGACTCCTCTCACCATCCACTGAATCCTCCCATCACGTGGCTCCTCCCACCATCCCGTGACTCCTCTCACCATCCACTGACCCCTCCTATCACGTGACTCCTCCAACCATCCCCTGACTCCTCCCAACATCGCGTGGCTCCTCCCAACATCGCGTGGCTCCTCACACAAACCTGTGGCTCCTCCCACCATCCACTGACTCCTCCCACCATCCCGTGACTCCTCCCACCATCCCCTGGTCATCCCACCATCCCCTGTCTCCTCCTCCCATCGCGTGGCTCCTCACACAATCCTGAATGAATGAATGAATGAAATACTTATATAGCGCACAATGCGAACTGAATCGCCTCTAGGCTGCTGTGGCTCCTCCCACCATACCGTGACTCCTCCCACCATACCGTGACTCCTCCCACCATCTCCTGTCTTCTCCCACCAACCTGTGACCCCTCCCACCGTCTCCTCCCACCAACCCGTGACCCCTCCCACCATCAATGGACTCCTCCCATCTTGTGGCCCTCCCACCATTCACTGACTCCTCCCAATATCCCGTTACCCCTCCCACCATTGCGTGGCTTCTCCTACCATCCCATGACTCCTCCCACCATCCCGTGACTCCCCCACTATCAACGGACTCCTCCCACCATCGTGTGGCTCCTCCCACCATCGAGGGACTCCTCCCACATCCCGTGACTCCTCCCACCATCCACTGACTCCCCCCACCCTCCCGTGACTCCTCCTCCCCGTGGTGTGATTCTCCCCACCCTCCCGTGACTCCTCCTCCCCGTGGTGTGACTCCCCCCAGCCGTGGTGTGGCTCCTCCCCCCGTAGTATGGCTCCTCCCCCCGTAGTGTGACCCCCCCGCGGGGTGACCCCTCCCCAGCCGCGGGGTGACTCTCCCCAGCCGCGGGGTGACTCTCCCCAGCCGCGGGGTGACTCCACCCAGCCGCGGTGTGGCTCCTCCCGCCGCGGTGTGACTCCTCCCCCCGTGGTGTGACTCCTCCCCCGTGGTGTGGCTCCTCCCCCCACGGTGTGGCTCCTCCCGCTGCGGTGTGACTTCTCCCCCCGTGGTGTGACTCCTCCCCCCGTGGTGTGACTCCTCTATCAGGCATTACTAGATGGCAGACTGTGGGAGGAGTCTCAGCTGTCACAGCATTTAGGAGCCTTTTCTTCCACCAATCGTCACTCAGTATTCCTCACAGAGCTGACAGCGGGAGGGAGGACTGTTGTGGATGGAGGGCGGGAGCTGCCCAAGGTTATCAAGCAAGTGATTGGTTGCTAGGACCGCCCTTCATCCAAGCAGCCAATCACTATCTTGCAGCTCCCACCCTCCATCCAGACCCCCCCACCCCCGCCTTCCTGCCCAGCACAATTTGCAGCTTTCATGGCGGTCGCACTTTGAGTGACAATTACACGGTCATACAAAACTCTACACATTTTATTCACACAAATAGAACTTTCTCTTGGTGATAATTAATCACCGTTGGGCGGGGTTTTATCTTTTCTAAAATAATAAAAAAACTAAAAAAGACCGCCCCTTTTTTATATATTTTATTTCCTTGTTTACATGGGATCAGCTGTGATTGGACACAGCCAATCACATGGGTGAAGAGCCTAAACTGGGCGTGGTCATATGACATGGCTCCGCTCCGCTGTCATTGGTCTATATGGCAGGTGGGAGGCGGTTAGTAGTGTGGTGGGGGGTGGGGGAGGGTTTGAGGACTGTGATGTGCAGTGGAGAAGGAGGAGCTCAGATCTGTGATATCGGGTAGCTCCGCCCATTCATTTTATTGGTCATCATTACCTGCGAGAAACAGAGAAAGGCGTCCCTGATTTTTACTTTTTTATGGCGCCGAGCCAGACGGCGCTGCGGTGATATGCGGTTTGGTTCACTCGAAATGCGCCCCGGATGCCGACATGACCTTCAGAGTTTTACTGACCTGTCCAATAATACCCCTATTCAATGTTATTGGGCCCATCCCACCATCTTGTGACTCCTCCCACTATCCTACAACGCCTCCTCCTGTCATGTGACTATATCTTCTGTGCTGACCTGTACCCTTCACAAGGGAATCGGGGGGCTTCAGTCACCAAAACTGCAGTGTTTATCCTCCATGACACGTCACAGGAAGCCCCTCCATGGTTATCAGAGGACAGAATGACTGATAAAGGAAGGTCCGTAGACGTGGTGTATCTAGATAAAGGAAGGTCCGTAGACGTGGTGTATCTAGATAAAGGAAGGCCCTTAGACGTGGTGTATCTAGATAAAGGAAGGCCCGTAGACGTGGTGTATCTAGATAAAGGAAGGCTCGTAGACGTGGTGTATCTAGATAAAGGAAGGCCCGTAGACGTGGTGTATCTAGATAAAGGAAGGCTCGTAGACGTGGTGTATCTAGATAAAGGAAGGCCCGTAGACGTGGTGTATCTAGATAAAGGAAGGCCCGTAGACGTGGTGTATCTAGATAAAGGAAGGTCCGTAGACGTGGTGTATCTAGATAAAGGAAGGCCCGTAGACGTGGTGTATCTAGATAAAGGAAGGCCCGTAGACGTGGTGTATCTAGATAAAGGAAGGCCCGTAGACGTGGTGTATCTAGATAAAGGAAGGCCCGTAGACGTGGTGTATCTAGATAAAGGAAGGCCCGTAGACGTGGTGTATCTAGATAAAGGAAGGCCCGTAGACGTGGTGTATCTAGATAAAGGAAGGCCCGTAGACGTGGTGTATCTAGATAAAGGAAGGCCCGTAGACGTGGTGTATCTGGATAAAGGAAGGCCCGTAGACGTGGTGTATCTAGATAAAGGAAGGCCCGTAGACGTGGTGTATCTAGATAAAGGAAGGTCCGTAGACGTGGTGTATCTAGATAAAGGAAGGCCCGTAGACGTGGTGTATCTAGATAAAGGAAGGCCCGTAGACGTGGTGTATCTAGATAAAGGAAGGTCCGTAGACGTGGTGTATCTAGATAAAGGAAGGCCCGTAGACGTGGTGTATCTAGATAAAGGAAGGCCCGTAGACGTGGTGTATCTAGATAAAGGAAGGCCCGTAGACGTGGTGTATCTAGATAAAGGAAGGCCCGTAGACGTGGTGTATCTAGATAAAGGAAGGCCCGTAGACGTTGTGTATCTAGATAAAGGAAGGCCCGTAGACGTGGTGTATCTAGATAAAGGAAGGCCCGTAGACGTGGTGTATCTAGATAAAGGAAGGCCCGTAGACGTGGTGTATCTAGATAAAGGAAGGCCCGTAGACGTGGTGTATCTAGATAAAGGAAGGCCCGTAGACGTGGTGTATCTAGATAAAGGAAGGCCCATAGATGTGGTGTATCTAGTGTGGCAGCACGCAGGTAAAGTCACCTGGTTGTATCCAGGATGGGAAATATGTGTGTCCTAGATTCAGGCTTTATGCAGACTTGTACAACTAGAGGGGAAGAGTTAATGAGCCCAGCTGAAGTAAGTGGGCTCATTAAGACCTCTACAAAAACCCCAGCATGCTTAGGGAGATGCTCCATCCTGGAACCAGTTTTGTGTTTGTAAAGACTGGGGAGTGTGACACCTGTTCTGTGCGGTGAGGTAACGCCTGTGTGGCAAACCTCTACAACAGAGACAGAGACAGGGACTGGTGCTGCACAAGGCTGCACTCAGTTGTTAGACAGGGAATCCATGTGTGTAATTAGAGGTCAAGCTGACCAGGATTTATTTTCATGTTTTATTTTTGTTTGGCTGTTATATGTTTCACTGCATGTAGCATAAATAAACCGCATCTTTTGTTTTTTTGCACCTACAACGCTGTCTGCTGTGCCTGACTTTGTGTTGTGAACCCATCCAGGGGGTCACACACACCCGCTGCCGAGCTAACCCCCTCACAGTTGGTGGAGAATTTTGGCATTTTTTTTTTTAAGGCCAGCATGGAGGAGATACTGAGACAGCTGGCTCTAGCAAATGCAAATCAGCAGCAAACAAATGCGGCTTTACAAAAGAGCCTTGCAGCCCAGCAGAAAGCTCACCTGCAGAGTCTGGAAGCTCAGCAACAAGCCCAGCAGCGATCTGAACCCCGCTTCATAGACCTGTTGCAGAAGCAAGAGCAGAGTTTTCGACAGCAAATAGAGACATTAATACAGCAACGTCCGCAGACCAATGAGGCAAGTGGTTACAATAATACCGCATCCTTTGGTGTGAGCCGTTTACTGACAAAAATGACGGGAGAGGATGATCCGGAGGTGTTTTTGACCACATTTGAAAGGACTGCTGAAAGGGAAAAGTGGCCTAAGGAGCAATGGGCTGGACTGGTGGCCCCTCTGTTAACTGGGGAATCGCAGAAAGCTTATTATGACCTAGAGCCTGACCAAGCAAAAGACTATGTGGTGCTAAAAGCAGAAATATTGGCACGGCTGGGTGTCACCCTGGCCGTCCGGGCTCAGCGTGTGCATAATTGGACTTTTCAGGTTGGAAAACCCCCCAGGTCTCAAATGTATGATCTCATTCACCTGAGCAGATAGTGGCTGCAGCCAGAGACTTTGACCGCACCAAACATTGTGGAACGTGTTGTTATGGATCGTTTCCTGAGAGCTCTTCCTACTGCCATCCAAAGATGGGTAAGCCATGGAGACCCAGAAAATGCCGATAAACTTGTGGATCTGGTTGAGAGGTACTTGGCTACAGAGAACCTGACCACCTCTTCCAGGGACTCACGGACTTTCCATCCTAAGACCAGATCATCCCCAGTGGCGGGTAAGATGACTCCAAGGGGTGAGGGTGGAGAGCGTGAGAGGGTGGGAGTTCTACCTAAGGTCTGGCGGGAGCAGCCCAGGAAGCCCATGCTGCAAGAGACAGCGAAAAAGATTATTTGCTACCGCTGCCGGCAAGAGGGACATATTGCAGCCAATTGCCCCGTTGTGGATGAGCCTATGCAATGTGACTTGATAAGGGAGAGACGTCAGTCGCTGTTTGCGACAGTTGCATGCACTGCCATTCGGGGACCTGAGAAACATTTATGTAAAATGTGTATTAATGGTAGACATGTTGATGTGTTGCTGCATTCAGGTAGCCTGGTAACATTGATAAAAGCTGAATTAGTTACTACAGAGGTCTCTGGGAAGAACAAGGTGGCTGTTATTTGTGTGCATGGGGACCCCCGAGAGTATCCTGTAACTTCAGTGTTTTTTGAGACCCCCAAAGGTAACCTCTCTCATCAGGTGGGGTTAGTGTCTCACTTAACACATGATGCTATTGTAGGAAGGGATTTTCCAAAATTCTGGGAACTCTGGGATTGTCCTGAGCCCCCCACTGGTGCCCCTATAGACCAGGAAGATGACCAGAATTCCTCTGGGGGTGGTGAGGACTCTCCTGAATTTCCCTTGTCGGTATTGGCGGGGGAAACTCGAGAAACTGGGGAGGAATCAACATCCTCAGATGAAAACATGCCGTCTGTGGAGTTTTCGGATCTTGAGGTTCACAGGGAAAATTTTGCCACAGAACAGTTAAAAGACCCCACCCTAATAAAGGCACGGGAAAATGTGGTGAAAATAGATGGCGAGTTAGTGAACCCAGATAAGACTTGCCCTTATCCTTACTTCACTATGGAAAGGGACCTGCTGTATCGAGTGGCTCAAAGGGCAGAAGAAACCATTGAGCAACTTGTAGTGCCCAAACCTTACAGGAAGTTGGTGTTAGAATTGGCCCATGGGCACATTCTGGGAGGTCATCTGGGGAATGAGAAAACCAGAGAGAGGGTACTGCAGAGATTCTATTGGCCTGGGGTCATGAAGGAAATAGAAAATTATTGTTCCTCCTGCCCTGTGTGTCAGAAGTCGGCACCTATGCCACATTTCCGTAACCCGCTGGTACCTCTTCCTATCACTGAGGTCCCCTTTGAGAGGATAGCAATGGATTTGGTAGGTCCGATAATGAAGTCCGCTAGGGGGCATCAGTACATTTTGGTTATATTGGACTATGCCACCCGTTATCCGGAAGCAATTCCTCTCCGAAATACCTTGGCCAAAACCATAGCCAAAGAGCTATCTCTTGTTTTTAGCCGCGTGGGTATTTGTAAGGAACTGCTTACGGACCAAGGTACACCCTTTATGTCCCGGGTAATGAAAGAACTATGCAAGTTGTACAAAGTGACACAATTGCGTACATCTGTGTATCACCCCCAAACAGATGGGTTGGTTGAAAGATTCAACAAAACCCTAAAACAAATGTTAACCACTTGGGTACCGCGCTATTGCCGAATGACGGCATTAGCGCGGACCTAGATTTCCAGGACTACGTCTATTGACGTCGTCCTGGTTACGAGCGGCCTGCGCGCCCCCTGAGGGGCGCGCGCGGCGCGCTCTGTGATCGGCGAGTCCGTGAGACTCGCCTGATCACCGATCCGTGTAAGGGGTCGATCCCGACCCCTTATCACGTGATCAGCTGTCAGCCAATGACAGCTGATCATGTGATAGAACGGAGCCGGTAATCGGCTATTATTCCTCCTCGCGCTGACAGCGCGAGGAGAAAAAAAAAAAGCCGATCACCGGCGGCCGTGATCGGGACATCAGTCCCGATCACGGCCAGCAATGAAAGGCACCACATGCCACCTGCCAGTGCCCACCTGCCTCCCGCAGTGCCATCCTGAAATATAACAAAGTAAAAGTAAGTGCCCCCCGTCTGTGCCCATAATGCCCACAGTGCCACCCCACAGTGCCACCCACAGTGCCACCCCACAGTGCCACCCCACAGTGCCACCCACAGTGCCACCCACAGTGCCACCCAATCTGCCTCAAAGGTGCTGCACCCCAGTGCCGCCCATCAGTGCCCAGCAGTGCCGCCCATCAGTGCCCAGCAGTGCCGCCCATCAGTGCCCAGCAGTGCCACCTATCAGAGCCACCTATCAGTGCCACCTATCAGTGCCCATCAGTCCCATCTATCTGTGGTACCTATCAGTGCCCATCCGTGCCACTTATCCGTGCCACCCATCCGTGTCATCTTATCTGTGCCCATCTTTGCCCATCAGTGCCGCCTTATCTGTGCCCATCGGTGCCGCCTTATCTGTGCCTATTAGTGCCGCCTTAACTATGCCTATCAGTGCCCACAAGTGCAGCCTATCAGTGCCCACCAATGCAGCCTATCAGTGCCCACCAATGCAGCCCATCAGTGCCCACCAATGCAGCCTATCAGTGCCGCCTCATCAGCACACTTCAATGAAGGAGAAAAATGACCCGTTTGCAAAATTTTATAACAAACTATTAAAACATGATTTTTTTTTTTGCATCTTTTTTTGTTTGTTTAGCAAAAAATAAAACTCCGAGCTGTAACTAAATACCACCAAAAGAAAGCTCTATTTGTGGGAAAAAAATGATAGAAATTTCATTTGGGTACAGTGTTGTATGACCGCGCAATTGTCATTCAAAGTGCATCAGCGCTGAAAGCTGAAAATTGGTCTGGGACTGAGGGGGGTTTAAGTGCCCAGTAAGCAAGTGGTTAAAGAAGGTGGTGGATAGAGATGGAAAGAATTGGGACTGTCTAATACCCTATCTGATGTTTGCCATTAGGGAGGTACCCCAATCCTCTACGGGTTTCTCACCCTTCGAGTTGCTCTATGGGAGACACCCAAGAGGGCTGCTGGATATCGCCAAGGAAACTTGGGAAAATGAGAGTTCTCCTCACAGGAGTGTGATTGAGCATGTCGCCCTGATGCAGGATAGAATCGCACAGGTAATGCCAATTGTAAAGGAACATTTGACCCAAGCGCAGTTAGCACAGCAGAGAGTGTACAACCGTGGGGCCAAGACCCGTACTTTTTCCCCGGGGGATAGGGTCTTGGTGCTAGTCCCTACGGTTGAAAGCAAATTTCTGGCCAAATGGCAAGGTCCATATGAAGTAATTGAAAAAATTAGTGAGGTGAACTACAGGGTTAGACAGCCAGGAAGGCGAAAGCCGGAGCAGATCTATCACGTCAATCTGCTGAAAGCCTGGAGGGATAGGGAATCCCTAGTCGCAGAGACTTGGTCACAAGCCCAGCCTGATTGCTTAGTTCCTGAGGATGGAATAGCAGTCACCTTATCGAAAACCCCAACAACAGGAGGTTAAAGAGTTTGTACTTTGTAACAAAGAGATTTTCTCTTAGCTGCCAGGACAAACATCTGGCGTAGAGCATGACATTATCACCCCGCCAGGAGAAAGGGTAAAACTAAAACCTTATAGAATACCAGAGGCCCGACGGGAGGCAATACATGGGGAGGTTCAAAGGATGCTGGAATTGGGTGTGATAGAGGAGTCCCAGAGTGACTGGTCCAGTCCTATCGTACTAGTGCCCAAACCTGATGGGAGCTGGCGGTTTTGTTTCGACAATTGAATAAAGTTACAAAATTTGACACCTACCCCATGCCACGTATAGATGAGTTGATTGACCGGCTGGGAACAGCCCGATATATGACAACTCTTGATCTCACCAAAGGGTATTGGCAAATTCCCCTGGCCGAGTCGGCCAAGGAGAAAACTGCGTTTGTAACCCCAGATGGGGCATTCCAATATAAGAGAATGCCGTTTGGGTTACAGAATGCACCGGCAACATTCCAGCGGAAAATGGATAAGATTCTGAGGCCCCATCAGAAATATGCTGCAGCTTACCTGGATGATGTGATTATCCATAGCACAGACTGGGTCTCACATTTGCCAAAAGTACAAGCAGTCCTAGACTCTATCCGGGAAGCTGGGTTTACGGCCAATCCAAAGAAGTGTACCATTGGACAGGAGGAGGCCAAATATCTTGGGTACACTATTGGGAGGGGGGTGATAAAACCCCAAGTCAATAAAGTCGAGGCCATACAAAGTTGGCCACGTCCCAACAGCAAGAAACAGGTACGAGCCTTTCTGGGAATCGCTGGCTATTATCGACGATTCATTCCCCATTTTACTTCTCAGGCTGTGCCCCTCACCAACCTGACAAAAGGGAAAGAGTCGGTCATGGTTAAATGGTCCCCAGAGGCTGAAGAAGCATTTCAGTCCTTAAAAACAGCCTTATGTAGCCAGCCAGTGTTGTACTCACCAGACTTCTCTAAGGACTTTGTGGTACAAACTGATGCATCAGACGTTGGGTTAGGAGCAGTGTTATCCCAGGTCTGGAACGGGGAAGAGCACCCAGTCATTTACCTCAGCAGGAAGTTGAAGTCCCATGAGGTAAATTACTCCACGATTGAGAAGGAATGTTTAGCAGTGAAGTGGGCTCTAGATTCCCTTCGGTACTATCTGCTAGGTAGGCACTTTGACCTGGTGACTGATCACGCTCCTTTAAAGTGGATGGCTCAGAACAAGGAGACCAATAGAAGGGTAAATAGGTGGTTCCTGGTCCTACAGGAATTTAACTTTACAGTTAAGCATCGCCCTGGTGTTAAAATGGGGAATGTGGATGCTTTGTCTCGGATACATGCGTGTCTGGCTGCTTGTGTTACAACCCCAAGGTTGAAACAAGAGGGGGGGGGTATGTGGCAGCACGCAGGTAAAATCACCTGGTTGTATTCAGGATGGGAAATATGTGTGTCCTAGATTCAAGCTTTATGCAGACTTTTACAATTAGAGGGGAAGAGTTAATGAGCCCAGCTGTAGTAAGTGGGCTCATTAAGGCCTCTACAAAAAACCCCAGCATGCTTAGGGAGATGCTCCATCCTGGAACCAGTTTTGTGTGTATAGACTGGGGAGTCTGAGATCTGTTCTGTGCGGTGAGTTAACGCCTGTGTGGCAAACCCCTACAATAGAGACAGAGACTGGGGCAGCACAAGGCTGCACCCAGTTGTTAGACAGGGAGTCTACGTGTGTAGTTAGAGGTCAAACTGACCAGGATTTATTTTCTTGTTTTATTTTGTTTGGCTGTTATATGTATCACTGCATGTAGCCTAAATAAACCGGATCTTTTGTTTTTTTGCACCTACACCGCTGTCTGCTGTGTCTGACTTTGTGTTGTGAACCCATCCAGGGGGTCACACACACCCGCTACCGAGCTAACCCCCTAACACAAGATGTCCGCTTACCCCTTCTCACTGTATCCTTACCGTGGAGGTGTACGGGGTGTAACAAGATGTCCGCTTACCCCTTCTCACTGTATCCTTACTGTGGAGGTGTACGGGGTGTAACAAGATGTCCCCTTACCCCCTTCTCACTGTATCCTTACTGTGGAGGTGTACGGGGTGTAACAAGATGTCCGCTTACCCCTTCTCACTGTATCCTTACTGTGGAGGTGTACGGGGTGTAACAAGATGTCCGCTTACCCCTTCTCACTGTATCCTTACTGTGGAGGTGTACGGGGTGTAACAAGATGTCCGCTTACCCCTTCTCACTGTATCCTTACTGTGGAGGTGTACGGGGTGTAACAAGATGTCCCCTTACCCCCTTCTCACTGTATCCTTACTGTGGAGGTGTAGGGGTGTAACAAGATGTCCGCTTACCCCTTCTCACTGTATCCTTACTGTGGAGGTGTACGGGGTGTAACAAGATGTCCGCTTACCCCTTCTCACTGTATCCTTACTGTGGAGGTGTACGGGGTGTAACAAGATGTCCCCTTACCCCCTTCTCACTGTATCCTTACCGTGGAGGTGTACGGGGTGTAACAAGATGTCTGCTTTCCCCCTTCTCACTGTATCCTTACTGTGGAGGTGTACGGGGTGTAATAAGATGTCCCCTTACCCCCTTCTCACTGTATCCTTACCGTGGAGGTGTACAGGGTGTAACAAGATGTCCGCTTACCCCTTCTCACTGTATCCTTACCGTGGAGGTGTACAGGGTGTAACAAGATGTCCGCTTACCCCCTTCTCACTGTATCCTTACTGTGGAGGTGTACAGGGTGTAACAAGATGTCCCCTTACCCCCTTCTCACTGTATCCTTACCGTGGAGGTGTACAGGGTGTAACAAGATGTCCGCTTACCCCTTCTCACTGTATCCTTACCGTGGAGGTGTACGGGGTGTAACAAGATGTCCGCTTACCCCTTCTCACTGTATCCTTACTGTGGAGGTGTACAGGGTGTAACAAGATGTCCGCTTACCCCCTTCTCACAGCATCCTCACTGTGGAGGTGTACGGGGTGTAACAAGATGTCCCATTACCCCCTTCTCACAGTATCCTTACTGTGGAGGTGTACGGGGTGTAACAAGATGTCCGCTTACCCCTTCTCACTGTATCCTTACTGTGGAGGTGTACGGGGTGTAACAAGATGTCCGCTTACCCCCTTCTCACTGTATCCTTACCGTGGAGGTGTACAGGGTGTAACAAGATGTCCGCTTACCCCTTCTCACTGTATCCTTACCGTGGAGGTGTACGGGGTGTAACAAGATGTCCGCTTACCCCCTTCTCACTGTATCCTTACTGTGGAGGTGTACGGGGTGTAACAAGGTGTCCGCTTACCCCTTCTCACTGTATCCTTACCGTGGAGGTGTACGGGGTGTAACAAGATGTCCGCTTACCCCCTTCTCACAGTATCCTCACTGTGGAGGTGTACGGGGTGTAACAAGATGTCCCCTTACCCCCTTCCCACTGTATCCCTACTGTGGAGGTGTACAGGGTGTAACAAGATGTCCCCTTACCCCCTTCTCACTGTATCCTTACTGTGGAGGTGTACGGGGTGTAACAAGATGTCCCCTTACCCCCTTCTCACTGTATCCTTACTGTGGAGGTGTACAGGGTGTAACAAGATGTCCGCTAACCCCCTTCTCACAGTATCCTCACTGTGGAGGTGTACAGGGTGTAACAAGATGTCCCCTTACCCCCTTCTCACTGTATCCCTACTGTGGAGGTGTACGGGGTGTAACAAGATGTCCCCTTACCCCTTCTCACTGTATCCTTACTGTGGAGGTGTACGGGGTGTAACAAGATGTCCGCTTACCCTTTCTCACAGTATCCTTACCGTGGAGGTGTACGGGGTGTAACAAGATGTCCGCTTACCCCCTTCTCACTGTATCCTTACCGTGGAGGTGTACGGGGTGTAACAAGATGTCCGCTTACCCCCTTCTCACTGTATCCTTACTGTGGAGGTGTACGGGGTGTAACAAGATGTCCCCTTACCCCCTTCTCACAGTATCCTTACTGTGGAGGTGTACGGGGTGTAACAAGATGTCCCCTTACCCCCTTCTCACAGTATCCTTACTGTGGAGGTGTACGGGGTGTAACAAGATGTCCCCTTACCCCTTCTCACTGTATCCTTACTGTGGAGGTGTACGGGGTGTAACAAGATGTCCGCTTACCCTTTCTCACAGTATCCTTACCGTGGAGGTGTACGGGGTGTAACAAGATGTCCGCTTACCCCCTTCTCACTGTATCCTTACCGTGGAGGTGTACGGGGTGTAACAAGATGTCCGCTTACCCCCTTCTCACTGTATCCTTACTGTGGAGGTGTACGGGGTGTAACAAGATGTCCCCTTACCCCCTTCTCACAGTATCCTTACTGTGGAGGTGTACGGGGTGTAACAAGATGTCCCCTTACCCCCTTCTCACTGTATCCTTACTGTGGAGGTGTACGGGGTGTAACAAGATGTCCCCTTACCCCCTTCTCACTGTATCCTTACTGTGGAGGTGTACAGGGTGTAACAAGATGTCCCCTTACCCCCTTCTCACAGTATCCTTACTGTGGAGGTGTACGGGGTGTAACAAGATGTCCCCTTACCCCCTTCTCACTGTATCCTTACTGTGGAGGTGTACGGAGTGTAACAAGATGTCCGCTTACCCCCTTCTCACTGTATCCTTACTGTGGAGGTGTACAGGGTGTAACAAGATGTCCGCTTACCCTTTCTCACAGTATCCTTACCGTGGAGGTGTACAGGGTGTAACAAGATGTCCCCTTACCCCCTTCTCACTGTATCCTTACCGTGGAGGTGTACGGGGTGTAACAAGATGTCCCCTTACCCCCTTCTCACTGTATCCTTACCGTGGAGGTGTACGGGGTATAACAAGATGTCCCCTTACCCCCTTCTCACTGTATCCTTACCGTGGAGGTGTACAGGGTGTAACAAGATGTCCCCTTACCCCCTTCTCACTGTATCCTTACTGTGGAGGTGAACGGGGTGTAACAAGATGTCCCCTTACCCCTTCTCACTGTATCCTACCATGGAGGTGTACGGGGTGTAGCAAGATGTCCGCTTACAGCTTCTCACTGTATCCTTACTGTGGAGGTGTACAGGGTGTAACAAGATGTCCGCTAACCCCCTTCTCACAGTATCCTCACTGTGGAGGTGTACAGGGTGTAACAAGATGTCCCCTTACCCCCTTCTCACTGTATCCCTACTGTGGAGGTGTACGGGGTGTAACAAGATGTCCCCTTACCCCTTCTCACTGTATCCTTACTGTGGAGGTGTACGGGGTGTAACAAGATGTCCCCTTACCCCCTTCTCACTGTATCCTTACTGTGGAGGTGTACGGGGTGTAACAAGATGTCCCATTACCCCCTTCTCACAGTATCCTTACTGTGGAGGTGTACGGGGTGTAACAAGATGTCCGCTTACCCCTTCTCACTGTATCCTTACTGTGGAGGTGTACGGGGTGTAACAAGATGTCCGCTTACCCCTTCTCACTGTATCCTTACTGTGGAGGTGTACGGGGTGTAACAAGATGTCCGCTTACCCCCTTCTCACTGTATCCTTACCGTGGAGGTGTACGGGGTGTAACAAGATGTCCGCTTACCCCCTTCTCACTGTATCCTTACTGTGGAGGTGTACGGGGTGTAACAAGATGTCCCCTTACCCCCTTCTCACAGTATCCTTACTGTGGAGGTGTACGGAGTGTAACAAGATGTCCGCTTACCCCCTTCTCACTGTATCCTTACTGTGGAGGTGTACAGGGTGTAACAAGATGTCCGCTTACCCTTTCTCACAGTATCCTTACCGTGGAGGTGTACAGGGTGTAACAAGATGTCCCCTTACCCCCTTCTCACTGTATCCTTACCGTGGAGGTGTACGGGGTGTAACAAGATGTCCCCTTACCCCCTTCTCACTGTATCCTTACCGTGGAGGTGTACAGGGTGTAACAAGATGTCCCCTTACCCCCTTCTCACTGTATCCTTACTGTGGAGGTGAACGGGGTGTAACAAGATGTCCCCTTACCCCTTCTCACTGTATCCTACCGTGGAGGTGTACGGGGTGTAGCAAGATGTCCGCTTACAGCTTCTCACTGTATCCTTACTGTGGAGGTGTACGGGGTGTAACAAGATGTCCGCTTACCCCCTTCTCACTGTATCCTTACTGTGGAGGTGTACGGGGTGTAACAAGATGTCCCCTTACCCCCTTCTCACTGTATCCTTACTGTGGAGGTGTACGGGGTGTAACAAGATGTCCGCTTACCCCTTCTCACTGTATCCTTACTGTGGAGGTGTACGGGGTGTAACAAGATGTCCCCTTACCCCCTTCTCACTGTATCCTTACTGTGGAGGAGTACGGGGTGTAACAAGATGTCCCCTTACCCCCTTCTCACAGTATCCTTACCGTGGAGGTGTACAGGGTGTAACAAGATGTCCCCTTACCCCCTTCTCACTGTATCCTTACTGTGGAGGTGTACGGGGTGTAACAAGATGTCCCCTTACCCCCTTCTCACTGTATCCTTACTGTGGAGGTGTACAGGGTGTAACAAGATGTCCGCTTACCCCCTTCTCACAGTATCCTTACTGTGGAGGTGTACAGGGTGTAACAAGATGTCCCCTTACCCCCTTCTCACTGTATCCTTACCGTGGAGGTGTACGGGGTGTAACAAGATGTCCCCTTACCCCCTTCTCACTGTATCCTTACCGTGGAGGTGTACAGGGTGTAACAAGATGTCCCCTTACCCCCTTCTCACAGTATCCTTACTGTGGAGGTGTACAGGGTGTAACAAGATGTCCCCTTACCCCCTTCTCACAGTATCCTTACTGTGGAGGTGTACAGGGTGTAACAAGATGTCCCCTTACCCCCTTCTCACTGTATCCTTACTGTGGAGGTGAACGGGGTGTAACAAGATGTCCCCTTACCCCTTCTCACTGTATCCTACCGTGGAGGTGTACGGGGTGTAGCAAGATGTCCGCTTACAGCTTCTCACTGTATCCTTACTGTGGAGGTGTACGGGGTGTAACAAGATGTCCGCTTACCCCCTTCTCACTGTATCCTTACTGTGGAGGTGTACGGGGTGTAACAAGATGTCCCCTTACCCCCTTGTCACTGTATCCTTACTGTGGAGGTGTACGGGGTGTAACAAGATGTCCCCTTACCCCCTTCTCACTGTATCCTTACTGTGGAGGAGTACGGGGTGTAACAAGATGTCCCCTTACCCCCTTCTCACAGTATCCTTACCGTGGAGGTGTACAGGGTTTAACAAGATGTCCCCTTACCCCCTTCTCACTGTATCCTTACTGTGGAGGTGTACGGGGTGTAACAAGATGTCCCCTTACCCCCTTCTCACTGTATCCTTACTGTGGAGGTGTACAGGGTGTAACAAGATGTCCGCTTACCCCCTTCTCACAGTATCCTTACTGTGGAGGTGTACGGGGTGTAACAAGATGTCCCCTTACCCCCTTCTCACTTTATCCTTACTGTGGAGGAGTACGGGGTGTAACAAGATGTCCCCTTACCCCCTTCTCACAGTATCCTTACCGTGGAGGTGTACAGGGTGTAACAAGATGTCCCCTTACCCCCTTCTCACTGTATCCTTACTGTGGAGGTGTACGGGGTGTAACAAGATGTCCCCTTACCCGTTCTCACTGTATCCTGACCGTGGAGGAGTACGGGGTGTAACAAGATGTCCCCTTACCCCCTTCTCACTGTATCCTTACTGTGGAGGTGTACGGGGTGTAACAAGATGTCCGCTTACCCCCTTCTCACTGTATCCTTACTGTGGAGGTGTACGGGGTGTAACAAGATGTCCCCTTACCCCCTTCTCACTGTATCCTTACTGTGGAGGTGTACGGGGTGTAACAAGATGTCCGCTTACCCCTTCTCACTGTATCCTTACTGTGGAGGTGTACGGGGTGTAACAAGATGTCCCCTTACCCCCTTCTCACTGTATCCTTACTGTGGAGGAGTACGGGGTGTAACAAGATGTCCCCTTACCCCCTTCTCACAGTATCCTTACCGTGGAGGTGTACAGGGTGTAACAAGATGTCCCCTTACCCCCTTCTCACTGTATCCTTACTGTGGAGGTGTACGGGGTGTAACAAGATGTCCCCTTACCCCCTTCTCACTGTATCCTTACTGTGGAGGTGTACGGGGTGTAACAAGATGTCCGCTTACCCCTTCTCACTGTATCCTTACTGTGGAGGTGTACGGGGTGTAACAAGATGTCCGCTTACCCCTTCTCACTGTATCCTTACTGTGGAGGTGTACGGGGTGTAACAAGATGTCCGCTTACCCCCTTCTCACAGTATCCTTACTGTGGAGGTGTACGGGGTGTAACAAGATGTCCCCTTACCCCCTTCTCACTTTATCCTTACTGTGGAGGAGTACGGGGTGTAACAAGATGTCCCCTTACCCCCTTCTCACAGTATCCTTACCGTGGAGGTGTACAGGGTGTAACAAGATGTCCCCTTACCCCCTTCTCACTGTATCCTTACTGTGGAGGTGTACGGGGTGTAACAAGATGTCCGCTTACCCCCTTCTCACTGTATCCTTACTGTGGAGGTGTACGGGGTGTAACAAGATGTCCCCTTACCCCTTCTCACTGTATCCTTACCGTGGAGGAGTACGGGGTGTAACAAGATGTCTGCTTTCCCCCTTCTCACCGTATCCTCACTAGGGACAAGTGCGGGGTGTAGCAAGATGGCGGCGACGAAACGTCACTTGCGTTACACTTTGACGGTTCGCCTAATCTGACAAAACACCAGCAGGAACCTACTGAAGACTAATCATCTTCTGCTATGAGCTCCAGGCAGCCATCTTGGAGAGGACAGCAGGCCGTGCCTACAAGCAAACTCCCTCCAGCTTTTTTCTTTAATACTTCTAGTAGGGCAGGAGGAACAGGTTCTATGCTATGCAAAGGCCCAAAAAGTATCTTCCTTGGTCTGAGCAGCCAATCAATGTCTCAGATTTACAAAGAAATCCCAACCATGGCTCAGAACTAGAAGTATCTGGCATACAGCAGCCTGGTAGGACCTTAGGGCAGCTTACATAAGTCAATAGGTACTTGAGGGCTGTTTGCTGCAGTTATGTGTAGAGAACTGCAAAGGGGTTGCTGGAGGTAAAGTGGGAAGTAAACTCTCCATTTACACTTTCCCCCCATATGAAAGTGCACCTTGTATCACGTTTAGGTTTTGTACAAATCAAACCCTACCTCCAGCACCCAAACACCCTTGTAATACCTGGTTGCCACAGTTATTCTAAAATAAAAGCTGGGCTGGGCATGTGCCTTATAGGATGTGACCATGATGGATGGGGGCAGCAGAAGTGTCTTCAGGAAGACTCCAAAAGGTGGCACCATCATTGGCTAGAGGTAGGTTTGTGTGCCTCAGTGCTATATACAGCAAGGCCAGCAATACTTTCACATTGGAATGACATACATGATGTCAGCAGGGCCGCTGATAGGCCAGTACAACTGGCCCTGTTGTACTGGGCCCAGCCAGCAGGGGGGCCCGGGCAACCTAAACAGAGACCTTATTAATGTTAAAAAAAAAAAATCCAATTAATGTTAAAAAAAAAAAAAAATCCCCCAGCCACCTTGACTGACTCTCTCCCCCCCCACCCCTTGCCGTTCTTTTTACATTTTTTTTTAGGCCGATAGCTCAATAGGCAGGGGGAGGGACTATTTTCTCTATTTCGGAAACGGAAGAATGTCCTCTCTGCGCCCGCTCCTCATGCTGGCTCAAGTTCCGGCCAGCACGTCCTCTATATTGCCTTCCCTGGCGCGGAGTGATTCCTCCCCTTCTGCTATGTTCTTCGCTCGGCTAGAGAAAAAGCAGAGAGACGAGCGCCGAGCGGAAGAAAAAAAAGTAGCAGATCGATCTGGCATCTGACTGGAAACTTTTGTGGACACTCGTACTCCAGTCCAGACAGCCACCAGCAACAGGATCAAGGAAGAAGTGACTCCTGGGGCCCGGCTAACACAGAACACAGACAGGTGTGTGCTTGCTTGGGGGGGGGGGGGGGGGGGTGGATTCAAGATCTACTACTACTGCAGCAGCATCTTTACATTATGCCATTGGCAGCATGGGTGGCACTGTCTGCAGGTAGCACATGCGTTATGGGCAATAACGCATGCGGCATGGGTGGCACTGTTACAGCAGAATATGGCATTGGCATCATGGGTGGCACGGTCTCTGCAGGCAGCACATGCATTATGGGCCATAATGCATGTGCTGCCTGCAGAGACCGTGCCCCCCATGCCGCCAATGCCGTAATGTGCTGCAGACAGTGTCACCCATGCCGCCAATGCCATATTGTGCTGCAGACAGTGACACCCATGACGCTAATGTCATAACGCATGTGATGCCTGCAGAGACAGTGCCATCCATGCTGCCAATGGCATTATGTCAGCAAGTAGCACATGCGTTATGCCATTAGTGTCACGGCTGGCACTGTTTACAGCACGTTACAGCATTGGCGGCACTGTCTGCTGGTAGCACATGCTTTATGGCCCATAACGCATGTGCTGCCTGCAGAGACAGTGCCACCTGTGCCGCCAATGCCGTAATGTGCTACAGACAGTGTCACCCATGCCGCCAATGCCGTAATGTGCTACAGACAGTGCCAGCCATGCCTATCGCTTGTAGACAAACCTGCACTTTGTTTCAAGGCGGGGTCTGGGGAGGGGCTGGGACGGGGCGGGGCTGAAGGAGGGACCATGGGCGGGGCCAGGGGTGGAGCTGAAGGGGGCCCCGTCAGGTAGGCTGTGCGGGGCCCCATGATTTCTATCAGCGGCCCTGGATGTCAGGGACCTGCTACGTGGGACATAACTGCTGAGTTTACTTCTAGCCTCATATGGCAGCATTAGTACCTCTGATGAAGAGCAGAGCTCACCATTGCTCTAATCTACCATTCTAGAAAACATTACAGCAACACAAAGCTGCCTTCTCATAGTTAAAAACATTAAAACCATTCCAACAGAAACCTTTAAACAGAATTCTAAATGACTACTTGACCCCCTGCGCTTCCAAGGCCTCCACAATTGGAGGTGCAGAAGGCCGTTCCTTGGGGTTCTCGCTGGTGCACACGAAGAACAATTCAATCACCTTCTGGTAGGACTCATCCAGCTTGTCCATGTTAAGTGCCGGTCTCGTGCCCAAAGCTTCGTAATAAGCGCCCTCATCAAAGTCATCCATGAAGGATTCCTCTGGACAGAGAATGGAGATGAACAGTTATTGATTACAGACGGCACAATCAGAATCAGAATTTAAAGTCTACCACATACCCCTACTTTATGGGAGTTTAAAGAAAAAGAAAATCATCTTCCTCCCATCACACAGCTGTAAAATGCCAGCTCCTCGGACCAGTACAAACTAGCATTTGACATTCGAATCAAGAGCTTCGTTGTCCATTAGACAGAAGAAGATGTGACACATTTAGGGGCCTGAAATCCAAGGAGCTCCATGGGGACACAGGGATTGATTTTAAGAATAATACTAAGCACTGCCTCAGAATTGTAGAGGATTTGGTGGATATGAAAAGGGGCCATTAACCACCTCAATACTCAAGACCAAATATTGTAAAACAAACAAACAAAAAAAAGTCTGTTTCTGTTAGAAAATGTTGTAAAGAAGTCATTTTTCTCCTGCACCGATGGGGCACAGATGAGGCGGCACCGATGGGGTACAGATGAGGTGGCACCGATGGGGTACAGATGGGGCACAGATGAGGCGGCACCGATGGGGCACAGATGAGGCGACACCGATGGGGCACAGATGAGGGGGCACCGATGGGGTACAGATGGGGCACAGATGAGGCGGCACCGATGGGGTACAGATGGGGCGGCACCGATGATATGTACAGGTCTCCCCTGTGAGGAAATGCTGCTGATCGGCTCTCTCCTCCCACTCTTTCAGTGAGAGAGTCAAGCAGATAACTGCCATTTCCTTGTTTACATATGATTGGACACAGGTGATCACATGGGTAAAGAGCCGATGTTTCTTTACTGAGATCGGAGACGCGCCCAGAACAAGAGACGATCGGTGACAGCCCCTCAGGGAAGCACGGGGAGAGGCTTGTTTACACAGACCTCTCCTCCTTCTTCAGCTCTGTGACCCGATCGCGGGACACCAGCGGCGATCGGGTCCGCTGGTCCCGCGGCCACAGATCACAGGACCGGGTCGGGAGCCAGCCGCGCGCTCCCGACCCACGGCTGGGCACTTAAAGAATCACGTACCGGTACGTGATTGTGTCCAGCCGTGCCATTCTGCCGACGTATATATTGGCGCGAGGCGGTCCTTAAGTGGTTAAAGCAGGGCTGATCCTCCACTCCTCCCCATAGCTAGACACCAGTCCCAGCTGCTTCTGTAAATTCTACATAAATGATTAGCCCTTACTTACATTGGCCATAGCCAGAAATACTAGGGGGCCGAGAAACTTGCTTTGAACCTTAAAATTATGTTTTTCAATAAACAAAAAACCACAGACTTTAGAAGAACATGTTATACTACTTAACTGCACAGAGCGGCCCTGAGACAGTAAAGCCTGGAAAAGGCGGCTGCCTCTCCACAGGTCATGCAATCTTCTGGGACCTGTGACGTTTCCCAGAAAATCGCAGGGGGGAGGGGTGAGAACTTCTGCCCAAGCAGAAGTGGGTGCAGGAACCTGTTGAAACTAGGTAATGGGGGGTGGTAAAAGCAGTACATCCCTTTTGGGCGGAGCTCCGATTTAAGGCTGGGTTCACACGGTTTGTGGAGCGCCCCTGTTCTCCGTTTTTTATGGGGGGGGGGGGCAGAATTTTGCCTCAATTCAGACCTGAAAACAGCCAAAGACACACCGGACCCTTCTGCAGTGCGCTCTGTAGCCGCCCCGGAGATGTGTGAAGCGGCTCCAATGACAGCCGGTCACACTCTCCCGTCATGTGAAATGGATGCGGGGAAACCCTCATCCAATTCCCACAAGTGTGAACCCGGCCTTCACTTCCGATATGTAGTCACCAATATGCAGGACTTACCTGTCCTAGATTTGCTGACTAGTAACACGTCCTACTTTGTCATCTATTTTGGAACATTCTCCCCCTCCCCCCACCTTTATTCTCCGACAAAACAAGATGATGAATGCTGAGCTGACCTTTTCATCAGGTAAACGCTGACACGGGTTCCATAAGCAAACTTCTGCATGAATGGTGAAGCTGGGATGGCGAACGTTGGTGATGGACACATCTGTGAATAAAAGAGGATTGGCTTCATTAGCTTGGAGGATGTACGTTGTGTTTCAAGGTTTCTCCCAGCAACACTGGGAGAGAATTAGGGCTGCAACTAACCATTATTTTCACCATCCATTAGTTGGCCGATTAATCGCTTAATAACCTTAAAAAAAAAAAAGTGGATCAAATTGACGTTCATTTTCAACCACAGTGAGGGGAAAATGTAGAAATAACAGAAAAGGTCTTAGTGGAAGGAATTTTCAGACAGTGGATGTGGTTTTCATTCAGATACTACCTTCATTTTAAAAACAAGTGAAAATTTCAAACAAAATTCTTTCATTCAGCGAATGTAGAAAGATTTTTAGTCTGAATATTCTCATCTGAAAATTGATCGGTGTGGTCAGCACAAGGCTCGGTACACACCTATGCAGTTTGCTTTTGATCTGTTTCTGCAGTGCCTTTTGCTGTGCGTTTTGATTTTTGCGCACGTGATTTTTCTGCAATTTGTATTTTTACATTTTTTTTGGGCACACAAATTGCTGCAAAAACACATGACACGCTTTTCTGCAGCTTCTCCATTGAAGTATATTGAACCAATAAAGCATTATTTTGCGTTTAAAAGTCCCCGCCCCTTTCAGATGTGAACGTGTCCCATAGGAAACCATGGAAATGAACTGCAGTGCATTTCTGCAAAAAGCACCAAAAACGCATAGATGTGAACCGGGTCTAACGCGTTTAGTAACATAATGGGGTTAAAAACTAAAAAACTAAAATGAGCCCTTTATAGTAGAAAAAGCCGATAATCACTACTGAAAGGGGTTCATTTTTTACTTTAGAACAGTGACAGGAATATTTATAGTAGCGATTATTTGCTATCTTTGTATTATAAAGGGCTCATTTTAGGTTTTTTTAACCCATTAGGTTACCGGCCGATTCATCGATTATGAAAATAGGAATCGATTCATTTCATAATGGATTAGTTGTTTCAGCCCTAGAGAGACTATTGTGATTAGGGTTGCCACCTGTCCAGGATTCACCCGGACAGTTCGGGTTTGGAATCATGTGTCCGGGTTTCAGACTGTCTGAGACCCAGACACATTATTTAAACTGTACTATGGCCTCCCAGCTGGGTTGCTGGCTGCAGTTGTCTAAGCTGAGAGTGTCTGTAACACTCTCTTTCACACAGCCCAAAGCCAGCACTAACAATTCCCTCTTCCCCAACAAAACACACACAGACAGGAGAGGAGAGAGGGCTCAATCTGCACCTCTTCCCCCCACCCCCTACTCCTCTTTGTCTGCCCACATTCCAATGCCTGGTGCTGTGCCTCAGAAAAAGGAAAGTGGGGGCCGAAAATTTGAAGCCCAGCAGCCTCAGATACATTTGGATGAGAGGTGCTGACTTCCAAAGGGTGAGTGAGCTCACCATCCCTCCGTGTCTGAAGTCTACCCCTTCTCTCTCCTGCCTCTGAGAGAGTACACTAAGGTAAATCAGGGTTCTCTCCATACATCAGTGTTCTCAGTGTCCCCCCTTAAATCAGGGTTCCCAGAGCATCCCTTATGTTAGAGTCCCCAGAATTCTCCCTTACATCAGAGTCTGCAGAGTCCCCCCTTAGAGTGAAAGGGAACTCTGTGAGTTCAGATATAAAAGGGGGACTCCGTGGACTCTGACGTAAAGGGGGACTCTTGTTATTAACTTCATATGATTAGAAATATTATTTAATACCAAAATATATCTATAGTTTATACTATAATAAAAATTGGTGTGCACCGATCAAGTGTTTGGGTTTGACGTGAAGAAAAGGTGACAACCCTAATTGTGATCATGGGAGGAATCGGGCCGCAGCACCTCAGAAATCAGCCAGAAGAGGCGAGACAATGTTATGTGAGCAGCACAGACCTCTCCAATCCCGGGGCGGGAGATCACACTGACAGCACAAAGCTTACACTATATACCTCTATACTGCTCAGTCCCAAACATCCAGACTGCAAAACTACATCAGATGCCTGTTTTTACCGCCCCCCGCCCAACTCACCATCTGAAAGATCTATTTCATGAGTAGTTCTTCCCGTTATTACCAGTTCATAATTACAGACCTTCCCAGCTGCTTGCTCTGGGGGGCACCTGAGCAGGGCTCCATCCCAAGTTATTGCTCGGTGTGCCCAGTCACAGAGTGCAGCTCAGCCCCCCCTCCTCTCATTATCTCAGATTGACAGTATACAGAGCCAATGAATGAGAAGAGACCCGGGAGAGCCACTGACCTCCTGCACATTACTGGCTCAGGTAAGTATAAGGAGGGGGCTGCTGCACCCAGGTGCTTTTTCTTTTTACAACCACTTTAACCGCTTCAGCCCCGAAAGATTTTACCCCCCCTCCTGACCAGAGAACTTTTTGCAATTCAGCACTGCGTCGCTTTAACTGACCATTATGCAGTTGGGTGACGTAGCATCCAAAAATAAATAAATGCCCCCCCCCCCACCACAAATAGAGCTTTCTTTTGGAGGTATTTAATCGCCTCTTCATTTTTTCTTTTTTGCGTTATAAACAAAAAAAGCGACAATTTTGAAAACAAAATATAAAACAAAGCAATGTTTTTTTTACTTTTTGCTATAATAAATATCCCCCAAAGATATATAAAAAATATTTTTTCCCCAGTTTAGGCCGACACGTATTCTACATATTTTTGTAGAAAAAAAAAAATCAATAAGTGTATATTGATTGGTTTACGCAAAAGGTAAAGCGTCTACAAAATAGGGATAGTTATGGCATATTTATTATTTTATTATTTTTACTAGTAATGCCGGCGACTTGCAACTTTTACCGGGACGGCAACATGGCGGACACGTCGGACAATTTTGACACATTTTTTGGGACTATTGGCATTTATACAGCGATCAATGCTATAAATATGCATCAATTACTGTAAACATGTCACTGGCAGGGAAGGGGTTAACACTAGGGGGCGATCAAGGGGTTAATGCGTTCTCTACTACATGTTCTAACTGAAGGGGGGGAGGGGACTGTGTAGGGGAGATGACAGATGGCTCTTCATACTCTGTGTGAACAGATGATCTGTCTCTTCTCCCCTCAGATAAGAAACACACAGATCGCTGTTCTCCGGGTGATGGCATCGGTTTCATGGACGAGCACGCGCGCCCCTAGTGGCTGAATATGGAAGCAACGTAACATGACGGCGATTCGCAGAGCCGCGTTTCCGCAGTACAACCGCGGCGGCTGGTCGGCAAGCCGTTAACTACTTTCCACCGGCGCTATAGAAAGACTGTTACAGCGCGGCCTTCCGGTGGTGGGAGGGAGACCACAGATGTCCTCCCGTGATGGTGCCGCTCACGTGCCCCCTGCGGCGCGCTCTCCAATCATCGAGTTCTTCCCACTCAGCTGATCACAGAACAGGGTAAAGAGCCAATCGCTGCGGCACTTTATCACATGATCAGCTCTCAGCCAACAGCTGATCACAGAAGTAAACAGAAGCCGATTATCTGCTTTTTTATTCTCACAATCAGCGGAAGGAGAAAATAAAGCAGCCAGTAACCAGCTTCTGTTACAGGGACATCGGTCCCAATATGTGCCCATCAGTGCCGCTAGTCTGTGCCCCCTACCCGTGCCTCATCAGTGTCACCTACCAGTGCCACTAAAGTGTGCCCCCTACCCGTGCCTCATCAGTGTCACCTACCAGTGCCACTAAAGTGTGCCCCCTACCCGTGCCTCATCAGTGTCACCTACCAGTGCCACTAAAGTGTGCCCCCTACCCGTGCCTCATCAGTGTCACCTACCAGTGCCACTAAAGTATGCCCCCTACCCGTGCCTCATCAGTGTCACCTACCAGTGCCACTAAAGTGTGCCCCCTACCCGTGCCTCATCAGTGTCACCTACCAGTGCCGCTAGTCTGTGCCCCCTACCCGTGCCTCATCAGTGTCACCTACCAGTGCCGCTAGTCTGTGCCCCCTACCCGTGCCTCATCAGTGTCACCTACCAGTGCCACTAAAGTGTGCCCCCTACCCGTGCCTCATCAGTGTCACCTACCAGTGCCACTAAAGTGTGCCCCCCTACCCGTGCCTCATCAGTGTCACCTACCAGTGCCACTAAAGTATGCCCCCTACCCGTGCCTCATCAGTGTCACCTACCAGTGTCACTAAAGTGTGCCCCCTACCCGTGCCTCATCAGTGTCACCTACCAGTGTCACTAAAGTGTGCCCCCTACCCGTGCCTCATCAGTGTCACCTACCAGTGCCACTAAAGTGTGCCCCCTACCCGTGCCTCATCAGTGTCACCTACCAGTGCCACTAAAGTGTGCCCCCTACCCGTGCCTCATCAGTGTCACCTACCAGTGCCACTAAAGTGTGCCCCCTACCCGTGCCTCATCAGTGTCACCTACCAGTGCCACTAAAGTGTGCCCCCTACCAACATCCCATCCCCTAACATCCCATCAATACTCCTCATTACACCCCTCCTCCTCCGAGAAATTCACCCCACCTCATCGAAGAGCACCGACACCTGAAGAGCGACAGAGAACCTCCCATCAATACTCCTCATTACACCCCTCCCCCTCCGAGAAATACACCCCCACCTCATCGAAGAGCACCGACACATGAAGAGCGACAGAGAACCTCCCATCAATACTCCTCATCACCTCACCTTACACCCCTCCCCCTCACCTGACACCCCTCCCTCTCAAACTGCCCCTCCCCCTCTGTATAGCTGAGTAGAGTTGGGGTCCCTCCTGGGATGATGGGGGATGGTAGTAGAGCTCAGCCTATGATTGGTCCTCTGTGTGTGTTGGGGGAGGGGGACCCTCTATAGTGGACACTCCCCCTCCCCCTCGATACTTCGGGGTCTCACCTGGCGAGAGATGATCATGACTACCAGACACTGTGCATTTCAATCCCTGCCCCGCCCCTTCCGCTACCGGCCCCGCCTTCCTTGCTGGTCACTTGTCCCGCCGCTGATTGGACGCCTCCATATTAGTAAACAGAGAGGAGGAATGAGGGGTGGGGCTGTGTCTCTTATCTCCTCCCCCTGCAGTGTACGGTTACCACGGAGATGAGTGCGAGGAGGGTGGAGCCTGTGTGATAGGGGAGGAGCTGAGAGACGAAGGGTCATACAAAATATCGGGCGGACTGACCGCTGCAGCGCTGGCTCCGGTGTTCCGTCAGATTCCGCGACCCCTCAGAATTAGTAACGGAAGTGACGATCCGTCGTCGCCATCTTGCTACACCAGGCACTCCTCCACTGTGAGGATAGACCGAGAAGGGGGGGGGGAAGGCGGACATCTTGTTACACCCACCAGAGTTTTGCATTTTACACTTTTTATAAAACACAAATCGGAGGTTATATGGTGAAATCCCACGGACTGAACTCAGAGTTTTCTGTCACATTAGCAAACGTGTGAGGTGGGCAGGTTTGCCGCGGCTTTTAAAATGTAACATCCAAACATTCCGATTTCTAAATACTCTATTTATGCATCAAACTCCGGTGGGTGTAACAAGATGTCCGCCTTCTCAGTGTATGCTTACTATAGAGGAGTGCGGGGTATAGTAAGATGGCTGCGACTGAACGTCACTTCCGTTATCAATTGTGATTGGTTAGTAGAGCGCGGTACGGATCTTCACACGGCGGGCGGCCCCGGGGAGCAGCGTGAGACTCATCACCCCTCCCCCCCTCATGGAGAAATAATTGGTGTGTAATAATGATAAAATAAAAGAAATGAAAAGATTTGATGTGCGGAGAGGATTTCTAAGGCTCCATTCACAATGTTATCATAAGAATAGAGATCTTTATTTCAGCCATGGGACTGTAAGGGTTAAATCTCATTCACAATAACATGTTCTTCCAGGAGCCGTATATCCCTATTACATCCGTATACTGGCTCCTTTAAGAAAAATCGTCAGTTAATTTTTCAAAAAAAAAAAAAAAAAAGTCACATGACTGCACTGTGATTTCATTGGCTGAGCCAAAGTCACTGTGATTGGCTGAGCCAAAGTCACTGTGATTGGCTGAGCCAAAGTCACTGTGATTGGCTGAGCCAAAGTCACTGTGATTGGCTGAGCCAAAGTCGCTGTGATTTCATTGGCTGAGTCCCCCTATATATTCAGACGCTGGGGCAGAATTCATCAGAAGTTGACTGTCCACTGACAAGTGAGGTTGGCTTTTATCTCTCCTGAGAGATACCTTGTGATATTATTGGATTTGATTTCGGTCAATTCAATTTCATTGCAATATTTGTTGTCATACATTTAAAGCGAGTTTCTTTATTCTTAATAATGAACCGATTTAAATGTAATCAGATTGTTTCTCTGAAAAACATCAAAGAGAAACCCAGCAAAGGAAGGGCCATGGTAGGAGGTGTCAGTGACCAGCCTGCAGATACCCCAACCAAAAAGCCCTCCAAGCTGAAGAGGACCCGAGCGTTTGTGCGCGGCTGTTTCAGAGCCGTCGTTCGATGTTTCGGTTCCGGCTGTAAAGCCAATAGACATCACCGGGATACAGACACTGAGATTGGTAAGTGTTTTTATTCAAAGATTTTTTTTTTTTTTATAAATTTTTTTTTTTTTTTTTTTTCAAAAAAAAATTTTTTTTTCACTTTTTTTTTTCAAAGTATATTATTTTCTTCATATTTTTTTTTTTTCAAAAAACATTTTTTTTTTTTTCAAAAAAATTTTTTTTTTTTTTCAAAAAAAATTTTTTTTTTCAAAGAAATTTTTTTTTTCAAAAAAATGTTTTGGGGTCACATTCCCATAGGTACAAATGTTTTTTTAATATTTTTTAAATCAAGTCCTTTTTTATGACATTTTTTAGTTACAATCAACACAAGACATACACCAGGGCTCCACAAACCCCAGGCGCCAGGTCACCAATGCCACCAGAAATCACAACCTGGCGCCTAAGCTGCCACCAGCCCACTCACTATCACTATTAACAATGACTGACCCCCTCCCCCCTCCTCCACACTCTGCGGCTGCGCACTGTGTGTGACACTGACAAGCAAAGCAGAGATCCCTATCCCCAAGCTTCAATGTTCAGTGTCCTCATCCCTATCCCCGAGCTTCAATGTTCAGTGTCCTCATCCCTATCCCCGAGCTTCAATGTTCAGTGTCCTCATCCCTATCCCCGAGCTTCAATGTTCAGTGTCCTCATCCTTATCCCCCTGCTTCAATGTTCAGTGTCCTCATCCCTATCCCCGAGCTTCAATGTTCAGTGTCCTCATCCCTATCCCCGAGCTTCAATGTTCAGTGTCCTCATCCTTATCCCCGAGCTTCAATGTTCAGTGGCCTCATCCCTATCCCCGAGCTTCAATGTTCAGTGTCCTCATCCCTATCCCCGAGCTTCAATGTTCAGTGTCCTCATCCTTATCCCGAGCTTCAATGTTCAGTGTCCTCATCCCTATCCCCGAGCTTCAATGTTCAGTGTCCTCATCCCTATCCCTGAGCTTCAATGTTCAGTGGCCTCATCCCTATCCCCGAGCTTCAATGTTCAGTGTCCTCATCCCTATCCCCGAGCTTCAATGTTCAGTGTCCTCATCCTTATCCCCCTGCTTCAATGTTCAGTGTCCTCATCCCTATCCCCGAGCTTCAATGTTCAGTGTCCTCATCCCTATCCCCGAGCTTCAATGTTCAGTGTCCTCATCCTTATCCCCGAGCTTCAATGTTCAGTGGCCTCATCCCTATCCCCGAGCTTCAATGTTCAGTGTCCTCATCCCTATCCCCGAGCTTCAATGTTCAGTGTCCTCATCCTTATCCCCGAGCTTCAATGTTCAGTGGCCTCATCCCTATCCCCGAGCTTCAATGTTCAGTGTCCTCATCCTTATCCCCGAGCTTCAATGTTCAGTGTCCTCATCCCTATCCCCCTGCTTCAATGTTCAGTGTCCTCATCCCTATCCCCGAGCTTCAATGTTCAGTGTCCTCATCCCTATCCCCGAGCTTCAATGTTCAGGGAGCAAAATATGACACTACACCGCCTCTCTGTTACTTGTCAGCTTCACACCCCGGCCGAGTCCCGCCCATTCCGACATTAAAGCGGGAGTCCGCCATTTTTTTTTAAAAAAGCCAGCAGCTACAAATACTGCAGCTGCTGACTTTTAAAACAATGACACTTACCCACCCAGCGCGCCCGCGATGTCGGCACCCGAAGCTGATCTCTCGATCGTCTCTCGGGTGCTGCCGCTGCCATCTTGGGTATGGGAACCAGGAAGTGGAGCCTTTTGGCTTCATTTCCCGGTTCCCTACTGCGCATGCGCGAGTCGCGCTGCGCAATAAGGATGGTCCCCGCTGTCTCTGGGATCCGTGTGTTTCCCAGCAGGCAGCGGGGGACCTTCGGAAAGGGGTGTAGCTTCTGCAGAATCTACGCCGGAAGTGGGTGCAGATACCTGTACTGTACAGGTACCTGCACCCCCCTCCCCCCTGAAAGGTGCCAATTGTGGCGCCGGAGGGGGGGAGGGTTCCAATGAGCGGAAGGTGCACTTTAGGGTGGAGCTCCGCTTTAAGCTCAATTCTGACAGCTCCTCTGTTACATTTCAGTAATAGAGAGCTCAGTGTAAAACCTGCCAGTGCCACCTGCCAGCGCCAACCAGTGGCATCTGCCAGTGCCAACGAGTGCCATCGCCAATCAGTGTCACCTGCTAGTGCCAACCAGTGCCACCGCCAATCAATACCACCTGCATCCACCAACCAGTGCCACCGCCAATCAGTGCCACCTACCAGTTCCAAACCAGTGTCACCTGCCAATGCCAACCAGTATCACCTGCCAATGCCATCTGGCAGTTCCACGTGCCTGCCAGTGCCACCTGCCACCGCCAATCAGTGCCACCTGCCACTGCCAATCAGTGCCACCTGACAGTGCCACCACCAATCAGTGGCAACTAGTGCCACCGCCAACCAGTGCCACCTGCCAACACCAACCAGTGCCACCACCAATCAGTGCCATCTGCCAGTGACAACTAGTGCCACCGCCAACCAGGGCCACCTGCCATCACCAACCAGGGCCACCTGCCACTTCCAAACCAGTGCCACCTGCCAATCAGTGCCAGTGCCAATAGTGCCACCTGCCAGTGCCAATAGTGCCACCTGCCAGTGCCAAACCAGTGTCACCTGCCAATGCCATCTGGCAGTTCCACGTACCTGCCAGTGCCAGCCAGTTCCATCTGTTGCCAGCCTTACTCTCTTTCTGGTCAGCCCATAACCCTGATGTAACAGCGTTTCAATGGAGTTATTGACTGGGTGCTCCATTGTGAGTTAGGGATAGGGGGTGAAAATGAGTGGCCTTACCCCGGGAGCTGACAATCCATACCACTCTAAAAAAACAAAAACTGGCTCCTAAATTCAAAGCAAATTTGTCAACCCCTGACATACACACAACCCATGTACTTATTGTACAATCCTAATAAACACACATTTATAAGCAATATTTAAAGTGGTTGTAAACCCACAAAAAACAAAACAAAGGTGCCAATTGGTTCAGTGCCCCCCAGTGCCCCCCCCATGGGCAGTGCAGACAATGCCACCCCCCATGGGCAGTGCGGACAATGCCGCTCCCCCATGGGCAGTGCGGACAATGCCGCTCCCCCATGGGCAGTGCGGACAATGCCCCTCCCCCCATGGGCAGTGCGGACAATGCCGCTCCCCCCATGGGCAGTGCGGACAATGCCGCTCCCCCCATGGGCAGTGCGGATAATGCCGCCCCCCATGACCATCCCACATGGGACCTAGATCCCTCCCCCGCTTTCTCTTTGATGGCCTCATTGTGATTGCACCTCTGTAGTCATGTATGTCAATCTTTTGTTTTCATCCCCAACAATCCACGTCTGCACACTACTGGGAGGTCCATACACACGCAGATGGACGGTTATAGATCTCTTATTGGCACCGTCTCCCCGGGATTTTGTACTTGTTGAAAACCAGAAGATTACTTAGCAGTGCCCCAAAGAAAACATGAAATAGTCCCTCCTGTTCCCTACTGAATGGACGGATTGTATGAACTGCCTTAGGGCTCATTTAAACATGTTGTGCCCTCTGAACAGCAATCCACATTCAAGTCGCTCTTCAGAGGGCATTTGACAGGAGGCAAGAAGGTGTTATATTGCCTCCTCACCACCTGTTTAACCCCCTGACATCCGCGCTGTGGGCAAATGACGGGCACAGCGCGGATGTGAATTCCCGGGAGGCCGTCATATGACATCCCCCTGTGCACGCTCCCTGCGGAGGGCGCCGTGATCACAGAGTCACTGAGACTCGGAAGACCACCGATCCGAGTACGGGGCCAATCCCGACCCCTTATCATGTGATCAGTTATCAGCCAATGACGGCTCATTACATGATGTAAACAAAAGCTCAGTGATCGTTTTTTTTTCTCCTCTGCTGACAGGAGAAGAACAAAGCCGATCACCGGCTCATCTTAAAGGGACATCGACCCTGAAAAGGAAGAGGCGATTATGCCTCATTTATAGAGTAACAGTGCCCACCAGTGCCACCTATCAATGCCCATCAGTGCCACCTATCAATGCCCACCAAGCCCACCCAGCCAAGTGCCCACACCCAGGACCCAGCGGTCCTGGGTGTGGGCGAATGGCCCTGAATGCAGACAGTGCATGTCATATTAGGAGAAGTGGCTGCGTGCGTGCAGCTGTGCGTTCTACTCATTGTCAATGGACTGCCTGCATGCAGCACCTGGAAGATACAGATGTTGTAGAAACGTCCCATTCATGTTATATGGGCCTCATCACCCTTGTAAACAAGGCCAGACAGACGGACAAAACCAACACAAATAAAACCGCACTAATTCATTATCCATCAGCATTTTAATATGCACTATGCCTTTACCCCAAGTGCTGTCATTAGAAGTGTCTGCGCTCCTAAAGCCGGCCATAGACACTTCCAATCTCACCCGACTAAGCAAGGACCAGCCAAGATTCTAACCATGTATGGGCAGGCTGATTACGGGCTGGGTACTACCAGCCCCTCTGACTTTTCATGCCATTATTGCCAACCAGTGGGTCGGGATGAGTGGCAGGAAACCAGCATTTTTATACAAAGTACAACATTAGTCCTCCTTGTGTCCCTGTCCTGTAGAGTTTATTCATGGTCTCTGGCACCAGCGTTTTCATCTCTTCTCTCCATAATTTGATGTTCTACAAAGAAAAATATATGAAATGTAGGTGAAGGTGCTAAATCTAATTCCTCTCTTTTTTTATTGTAGGTGTACGCGGTATTGACTGCACACCACAGTGCAACCCGGACGTGTCCACTCCACCGGAGTGCGACCAGGACGTGTCCACTCCACCGGAGTGCGACCAGGACCTGGCCACTCCACCGGAGTGCGACCAGGACGTGTCCACTCCACCGGAGTGCGACCAGGACGTGTCCACTCCACCGGAGTGCGACCCGGACGTGTCCACTCCACCGGAGTGCGACCAGGACGTGTCCACTCCACCGGAGTGCGACCAGGACGTGTCCACTCCACCGGAGTGCGACCCGGACGGGTCCACTCCACTGGAGTGCGACCAGGACGTGTCCACTCCACCGGAGTGCGACCAGGGCGTGTCCACTCCACCGGAGTGCGACCAGGACGGGTCCACTCCACCGGAGTGCGACCAGGACGTGTCCACTCCACCGGAGTGCGACCAGGACCTGGCCACTCCACCGGAGTGCGACCAGGACCTGGCCACTCCACCGGAGTGCGACCAGGACGTGTCCACTCCACCGGAGTGCGACCAGGACCTGGCCACTCCACCGGAGTGCGACCAGGACGTGTCCACTCCACCGGAGTGCGACCAGGACGTGTCCACTCCACCGGAGTGCGACCAGGACCTGGTCACTCCACCGGAGTGCGACCAGGACGTGTCCACTCCACCGGAGTGCGACCAGGACGTGTCCACTCCACCGGAGTGCGACCAGGACGTGTCCACTCCACCGGAGTGCGACCAGGACCTGGCCACTCCACCGGAGTGCGACCAGGACGTGTCCACTCCACCGGAGTGCGACCAGGACGTGTCCACTCCACCGGAGTGCGACCCGGACGTGTCCACTCCACCGGAGTGCGACCAGGACGTGTCCACTCCACCGGAGTGCGACCAGGACCTGTCCACTCCACCGGAGTGCGACCAGGACCTGTCCACTCCACCGGAGTGCGACCAGGACCTGTCCACTCCACCGGAGTGCGACCAGGACGTGTCCACTCCACCGGAGTGCGACCAGGACCTGGCCACTCCACCGGAGTGCGACCAGGACGTGTCCACTCCACCGGAGTGCGACCAGGACGTGTCCACTCCACCGGAGTGCGACCAGGACGTGTCCACTCCACCGGAGTGCGACCAGGACCTGTCCACTCCACCGGAGTGCGACCAGGACCTGTCCACTCCACCGGAGTGCGACCAGGACGTGGCCACTCCACCGGAGTGCGACCAGGACGTGGCCACTCCACCGGAGTGCGACCAAGGCGTGGCCACTCCACCGGAGTGCGACCAAGGCGTGGCCACTCCACCGGAGTGCGACCAAGGCGTGGCCCCTCCACCGGAGTGCGACCAAGGCGTGGCCCCTCCACCGGAGTGCGACCAAGACGTGGCCCCTCCACCGGAGTGCGACCAAGACGTGGCCCCTCCACCAGAGTGCGACCAAGACGTGGCCCCTCCACCAGCGTGCGACCAAGACATGGCTACTCCACCAGAGTGCGACCTAGACAATCCATCCATCCGCAGCACACATGATGAGATCGCCTCACAAGTACCATCCAGCGTGGTCACCAAGGACCAGTCATGTGTACTCTCCTTTGAACACATGACCTGTTATGGAGTCCTTGGAAAGGGGGCCAGTTCGCAGGTGATCTTGGCCTCTCATCCCGCCATTGACCAGAAGCTGGCGGTTAAACTTGTGAAAAAGACAGAATTTATTCATTATGAAGACGATAGTGATATGGTTTTCTTAGAACGTGACGTGCTGAAAGTAGCCAGGGAGTGTCCATTTATTACACATCTGTTTGGAACGTTCCAGACAAAGGTAAGTCTTTTCACCTTCCAATTTCTTTACCAGACCAGACAGAAGTAGCATTGCAATAAGAACAGTCCAGTAATGGCGGCCTACTTAGTTCCTCTGTCCGGTTTTCCTAAATTAAGTGTGTCTGTCTATTCCTCCACAAAATGAAATCCTGCATGTCTATAATGTAAACTTTATCTCTTGTGTTCACACAGAATCATCTCGCCTTTGTCCTGGAATGTGTGACCAGAGGGGATCTCCATAGTGCCATGGCAGTAGCTCCATTTCCTGGGGGCACCATAAGGTAAGATCAATGAACGGGTCACTCTGGAGTCGGGGGTGACTGACCACAGCCAGTGATGTAGTCAGCCCCTTCACCTGAGCCTCGTCCATCCAAACCCCTATGTATTACAGGGGGAAGTCATTTCATCTTTAGATTTCATTACTCTGTGATGATTTGTGATGCTAATTCCTCTATCTCTTTCCCCCATCAGATACTTCATAGCAGAAATGATCTGTGGTCTGCAGTTTCTGCATTCTAGGGAGATCATCCACAGAGACCTCAAGCCTGCAAATATTCTTTTGGATAACGTTGGACACATCAAAATAGCCGATTTCGGCTTGGCACGTATGGGCGTCACGGAGTCCAGCAGGATTCAAGGACAATCGGGAACACCAGGGTACTTGTCGCCAGAGGTAAGATACTTGCTTTCCACCTGATATTAGACCTAATTGTAATATTTGTTATAATGGGATATAGAGATAAACTAAAGGGAGGTAATTTTTCACTAAATTAAGAATTTCTTTACTGGTGACCTGGTTGGTTTCAGTGGGTTTCCAGGCTGGAACAATATTCCAGGGGTATTTGTCCCCATTGGTTTGTATTGGTGACCATTGTCATTGAGAAAGAAAGTTAGAGTTTTAGATCTTTCCCCAGAACACGAGGGGAGGAGAAACCTTCAACGGGCACACCTGTTCTGGTGAAATTTACCTCAATTTGGAAGATTTCAGCCAATTTCCTTTTGTGTCTCTGTGAGACCTAAAGCCCCACCTCCAATATTCACAAGCTCCGCCTTGGTTTGAGGTCTTTTGAGCACAATTTTAGGAGTCCTGGGAGGATTCATAGATCCCATATATCAGCATTGAGTCGTCTCCGTCCTCTACCCAACAATCAGCTCATCCTTCTTTTTCTCTTTATGTTTCTACAGGCCCTTCAAAACATTCCATACTTCGGAGCGGCTGATTATTTCTCTCTGGGAATAATCGTGTATAAGATGGCTTTCGGCAGACATCCATTTCTGACCGGCAGGGAGTCCGCAGAGGAAGAAGTGAAGATCGTGACCACAAGGGAACCGCATTATCCAGATAGCATGAACCCGTATCTCCGTGACGTCATAGAGATGGTAAGTATACATAGAAATTTTACACCTTTTAAGTGACAATGTTCTTTCCCTGTTGCATACATTATATCTTATTAGGATTTTATTAAACATGGTTCCACCTTCTTACCATCACATATCGATGGAGGTCATAGCTGTACTTTCAGCAAGCTGACTGCTTAATGGAAGGATCTGCCTTCCCCTGTCATAAGGAAAGAAGCAGCCCTTTTTAATTTACGGTCCGGGTGGTTCCATTGGATAGTGATGGGGCCAATCGCACACATTGAATTCAATTTCTGGGGACATTCCGTGCACAGACAACATATAGAACTCCCCTGGGACTGCCAGAGTCATAAGAAAAATCATGGCAGGTGCAGATTTCATAGAAATCTCTTTTTTAATACATTCCTAATTCACATTTAATTGCAAAATATCTGATGTTTCTTTCCTTTAATAACTATTCTGAACTAATATGACACAAATAAGGCCCCATGCTACCATCCAATCCAATCAGGATGTAGTAGCAGGTCAGAAGGCAAAATAATAGAGAGAATCAGAATCAAATATTACATTGTTCATAGATTGTTCATGTTATTCCAGTGTATCTTATTATATTTTGTTCCTTTTTACAGTTCCTATGTAAAGACCAAGAGCTGCGGATGAGTCTAGTAAGAGACATCAGAGAACACCCCTACTTCAGCAAGGTGGACTGGAAGGAGCTAGAGAAAGGGAACTCACGCCCACCATTTCCAAATCGACATGTAAGTATACGGGAGGAGTCCCAGCACAATGGGGGGATTTCTAGGGATTATTTCCCTATCGATCAGAAACATTGACAAAATACTTTTTTCTCTTTCCAGATGCATGAGGAAGACCTGGGGGAAGGAATTCCAGGGGATGCTTTCATTAAAAATGAAGACTTTGGGAGAGATGAGGTTCCACACCGGCAGGAGAGATTTGAGGGCTTCTCCTACCTGAGCGAGAATGTGAATTGCAGCCAGTGGCCTAATACTCACCACTGGAAAACCAGTATCAACCCAGAGCCTCGTCGCCACCATCCGAGGGGCAATAACATTAACACAGAGCCTCGTCAGCACCATCCAAGGGGCAATGACATTAACAGAGGGCCTCGTCAGCACCATCCAAGGGGCAATGACATTAACAGAGGGCCTCGTCAGCACCATCCAAGGGGCAATGACATTAACAGAGGGCCTCATCAGCACCATCCAAGGTGCAATGACATTAACAGAGGGCCTCGTCAGCCCCATTTGAAGGAAGAGCCTCGTCAGCACCATCCAAGGGGCAATGACATTAACAGAGGGCCTCGTCAGCCCCATTTGAAGGAAGAGCCTCGTCAGCACCATCCAAGGGGCAATGACATTAACAGAGGGCCTCCTCATCACCATTTGAAGGAAGAGCCTCGTCGGCACCATCCAAGGGGCAATGACATTAACAGAGGGCCTCATCAGCCCCATTTGAAGGAAGAGCCTCGTCACCACCAACCGAGGGGCAATGACATTAACAGAGGGCCTCGTCAGCCCCATTTGAAGGAAGAGCCTCGTCACCACCAACCGAGGGGCAATGACATTAACAGAGGGCCTCGTCAGCCCCATTTGAAGGAAGAGCCTCGTCAGCACCATCCAAGGGGCAATGACATTAACAGAGGGCCTCGTCAGCCCCATTTGAAGGAAGAGCCTCGTCACCACCATCCAAGGGGCAATGACATTAACAGAGGGCCTTGTCAGCCCCATTTGATGGAAGAGCCTCGTCACCACCAACCGAGGGGCAATGACATTAACAGAGGGCCACGTCAGCAACATTTGAAGGAAGAGCCTCGTCACCACCATCCGAGGGGCAATGACATTAATAGAGGGCCTCCTCATCACCATTTGAAGGAAGAGCCTCGTCACCACCAACCGAGGGTATTTGACCTCAAAAGAGATTTGCCTGCTGTGAGACGGTAACACAAGCAGTACTGAGTGAGATAATTGTGGCACACTGGCAATGATCTCCCTACACCATACATAGAACCATACATAGAATGTATACATAGGGCCATACATACCACCATACTCAGCATGCCTACCTAGTACCAAACATACCACCATCGGGGCCACCAATAAGGGGGTACCACTGGTTCTCCTGTAGGGGCTGGGCACAGAAAACATGAGGAATCGGTGCGGCGGGCGGATGCACTGATCAGTGGGGGAGGCACTGATCTGTGCGGATGCTCAATGCATATATTCTGAATGATCCCCAAAGATGATTGTAAACAAGCATGCAAGTGTGTTTTATTGCATACATACCTGCGTATATAGCACCATGCATACCATCATACACAGCATGTCTACATACCACCACCAGGGCCACCAATAAGGGGGTACCACCAGTCCTCCTGTAGGGGGCTGGGCACAGAAAACATAAGGAATCGGTGCGGCGGGCGGAGGCACTGATCAGTGTGGGGGCGCTGATCTGTGCGGATGCTCAATGCATATATTCTGAATGAGCCCCAAAGATGATTGTGAACAAGCAGGTAGGTGTGTTTTATTGCATACATACCTGCAATACATATGTTCTGTATGGTTCTATGTATGGTTTTTTTCTCTATATGAGATGAACTGGGCACCCTAGACTGATGATTCAGGGACAATCCGATCGCCTTAGGGGGTCAGGAAGGAATTTTTCCCCCCCTTGGAGCCCATCTGGCCGGGGGGGTTTTCGCCTTCCTCTGAATCATCTTAAGGTTTAGGCTTAGTGTAAAAAGGCCCTGCCTTTGAGGAGTCCTAGGTCAACCGTCACTGTTCTCCGAAGCCCGACAATCATTTCCATCTATAGATTTATCTCCAATAAAGATTGGTCGCACCTTAATTGTCTTTGTATGTGTTTTTTTTCTTCTTTTTTCTAAGAAATATAATGAGGAATGGCAGCAGGGTGAGGAATCTTGCCCCATACTTCACCACTAGGGATGAGCTTCGATTTCAAGAGGAAGATCGAACATTATGGTCCGTTGGTGCCAAATTAGAGCGGCGTGTCACGGCCCATAATGCACTGCGTCATAGCAGTGCATTGCTGGCTGATGATTGGCCAAGCATGCACGATGACCCGCATGCTTTGGCCACTCACAGCGGCGTCAGCGAAGAGAGCCATAATTGGTCACAGGCCAATTTTTGATGCAATACTTTGCAGCAGGGCTCATTCCTGTGCCCCAACTAGAGTAACTGTAAGGGGTTGCAGTGTTGTGGCACCAGTGCCTAAGGCCCAATTTTTCTGCCCCTGTTCAGGGGCATGTAATTACAATTCTTGATCTAATATTTCACAGCAGGGCCCGTTCCTGCGCCCACCCAGAGTAACTGTGAGGGATTACAGTGTTGTGGCAACACCAACACCTAAGGCCCACATTTTTGCGTTTATATTTTGAGTATATAGAGCAGGCCCCTACTTTCAAACATCCAACTTACAAACAACTCCTACTTTCAAACAGAAGGAGACAACAGGAAGTGAGAGGAAATCTACCCCTAGGAAGGGAAATTCTCTCCTGTAAGAGTTCCTTGTTTCACAAAAAAACCCAAATTTTAACAATCCAATTGTCATTGGGACAGAAAGTGAGGTGAAATCTTCTGAACAGGTGCGCACAGACAGCAAAACAAATTATACAGGGGTGATAACCCTTCCCTATGTTTTCCAAAAAGCTTAAAAATAGATTTTTTGGCTGGAGCTACACTTTAAAAATGTACCAGTTAAAAATTACAAACAGATTCTACTTAATAACAAACCTACACAGTCCCTGTCTTGTTTGGACCGCCTGTATACTGCTGTTCTGAGTATATAGGGCCTGGGGGCCTCAGGCCTTTCCTTTTTATAATTTGGGTGTGCGGTTCTCCTTAATGTCCATACAAGACCCAAAGGGGCTGGTAATGGGCTTGGGGGCGGGGTACCCATGCCTTTGTTCTCAATGATTTTCATCCATATTGCCGGGACCAGACATTACATTAAAGCCGCAAGCAGTTTTAAATGACTTTTATTCCTTTAGAAATGTCATTTTGTGCAGGGACATACCAGTCCACTCCACACCCCTCATGTACATACCTCCCACCTCCATACACTCCACACCCCTCATGTACATACCTCCCACCTCCATACACTCCACACCCCTCATGTACATACCTCCCACCTCCATACACTCCACACCCCTCTCATGTACATACCTCCCACCTCCATACACTCCACACCCCTCATGTACATACCTCCCACCTCCATACACTCCACACCCCTCATGTACATACCTCCCACCTCCATACACTCCACACCCCTCTCATGTACATACCTCCCACCTCCCTACACTCCACACCCCTCTCATGTACATACCTCCCACCTCCATACACTCCACACCCCTCATATACATACCTCCCACCTCCATACACTCCACACCCCTCATGTACATACCTCCCAACTCTATACACTCCACACCCCTCTCATGTACATACCTCCCACCTCCATACACTCCACACCCCTCTCATGTACATACCTCCCACCTCCATACACTCCACACCCCTCATATACATACCTCCCACCTCCATACACTCCACACCCCTCATGTACATACCTCCCACCTCCATACACTCCACACCCCTCATGTACATACCTCCCACCTCCATACACTCCACACCCCTCATATACATACCTCCCACCTCCATACACTCCACACCCCTCATATACATACCTCCCACCTCCATACACTCCACACCCCTCATGTACATACCTCCCACCTCCATACACTCCACACCCCTCTCATGTACATACCTCCCATCTCCATACACTCCACACCCCTCTCATGTACATACCTTCCACCTCCATACACTCCACACCCCTCGTGTACATACCTCCCACCTCCATACACTCCGCACCTCTCATGTACATACCTCCCACCTCCGTACACTCCGCACCCCTCATGTACATACCTCCTACCTCCATACACTCCGCACCCATCTCATGTACATACCTCCCACCTCCATACACTGCACACCCCTCATGTACATACCTCCCACCTCCATACACTCCACACCCCTCTCATGTACATACCTCCTACCTCCATACACTCCACACCCCTCATGTACATACCTCCGACCTCCATACACTCCACACCCCTCATGTACATACCTCCCACCTCCATACACTCCGCACCTCTCATGTACATACCTCCCACCTCCGTACACTCCGCACCCCTCATGTACATACCTCCCACCTCCATACACCCCACATCCCCCATAATTACTAATTAGAAAAATTTTATGACAGAAACAAATTTTTTTAATTTATAGCACAAAAATAAAAACCTCACTAGTGATTAAATACCACCAAAAGAAAGGTCTATTTGTGTGGAAAAAAGGACGCAAGTTTCATATGGGTAGAGTGTTGTATGAGTAATTGTCATTCAAACTGTGAGAGCGCTGAAAGCTGAAAATTGGTGTGTACAGGAAGGGGGTGTAAGTGCCTGGTATTGAGGTGGGTAGCAGCGGGTAAAATAAGTATAGAACACCTCACCATTTTTCTAGGTAAATATACAGTATGTGACAAAAGTAAGTACACCCCTCAGTGACATTTCTTCTTCTAAAATGTAAAGTAGTGAGTGTACAGCTTGTATAACAGTGTACATTTCCTGTCCCCTCCAAATAACTCAACACACAGCCATTAATGTCTTTGTGCGCTGGTCCAAACCAATTGGTGGAGGGGGGATTATGGAGTGGGGGGAGGGGGGATTATGGAGTGGGGGGATTATGGTGTCGGAGGGGGGAGGGGGGATTATGGTGTCGGAGGGGAGATTATGGAGTTGGGGGAGGGGAGATTATGGAGTGGGGGGAGGGGAGATTATGGAGTGGGGGAGGGGAGATTATGGTGTCAGAGGGGAGATTATGGAGTTGGGGAGGGGAGATTATGGAGTGGGGGGAGGGGAGATTATGATGTCAGAGGGGGGATTATGGAGTGGGGGGAGGGGAGATTATGGAGTGGGGGGAGGGGAGATTATGGTGTCAGAGGGGAGATTATGGAGTTGGGGGAGGGGAGATTATGGAGTGGGGGGAGGGGAGATTATGGAGTGGGGGGAGGGGAGATTATGGTGTCAGAGGGGGGATTATGGTGTCGGAGAGGGGATTATGGTGGGGGGGTTGCTTTTCAGAGGTTGGACTTGGCCCCTTAGTTCCAGTGAAGGGAACTCTTAAGGCGTCAGCATACCAAGACATTTTGGACAATTTCATGCTCCCAACTTTGTGGGAACAGTTTGGGGACGGCCTCTTCCTGTTCCAACATGATTGCTCACCAGTGCACAAAGCAAGGTCCATAAAGACATGGATGAGCGAGTTTGGAGTGGAGGTACTTGACTGGCCTGCACAGAGTCCTTACCTCAACCCCATAGAACACCTTTAGGATGAATTAGATCGGAGACTGCGAGGTAGGCCTTCTCGTCCAACATCAGTGCCTGAACTCACAAAAGTTCTTCTGGAAGAATGGTCAAACATTTCCATAGACACCCTCCTAAACCTTGTGGACGGCCTTTCCAGAAGAGGTGAACCTGTTATAGCTGCAAAGGGCAAACTCAATATTGAACCCTCCGGACGAAGACTGGGCTGCCATTAGAAATGATGGGGCACTGGAAAGCTGACCTGACAGCCCCCACCTATCCACAGACAGCTTCTGTTCCACCACCTGCTGACCCAATGGGAAGTGCTGCCTGTACCCCCTATTGATGGTCCTGATAACTGGTGATCTGTAGTATTTACAGACTGGGCCAGAGGGTGGCCTAGAGTATGGGTAGAATGGAGGGTGACCTGTAACTATGTGGGGTATCAGCAGATACTGGGGGGTGACTTGTAGCAAAGACATTGTTAGTAGGTTAGGCTTTACCTCCTAGCGGGGCAGCTGTTTAGTGCTGATCCTCAGAGCTTCCAGTGGTGTGTTGGCCTTGGAGATGTTGATGGTGAGCGGTCTTCTCTGAGCCCCGGATTCTGCCTTGCAGGACACTCCTCTTCTCCATTACTCTGAGCTCTTCCCCCTTCACTGGCTGGACCCTTTTATTCCGTCCTTCCACCAACAACTATCTGTACCCGAAACAAGATGGAAGACAAAGAAAGAACACAAACGTCAGCCAATCACATCCACATTGTAAGTAATAGAACCACCTTACATCAGGTGCCGCCATAAGAGTGCCCCTTACATCAGGTGCCCCCAACAGAGTGCCCCTTACATCAGGTGCCCCATAACAGTGCCCCTTACATCAGGTGCCCTCCATGGCGTGGCTCCTCCCAACATCCACTGACTCCTCCCACTGTGTGACTCCTCCCACCATCCAGTGACTCCTCCCACCACCCACTGACTCCTCCCATCGTGTGACTCCACCCACCATTGTGTGACTCCTCCCACCATCTCCTGTCTCCTCCCACCATCCAGTGACTCCTCCCTCCATCGCATAGCTCCTCACACTATCCCGTAACGCCTCCCACCATCATGTGACTCCTCCCACCATCCACTGACTCCTCTCATCGCGTGGCTCCTCCCACCATCCACTGACTCCTCCCACCATCATGTGGCTCCTCCCACCACCCAGTGACTCCTCCCACCATCAACTGACTCCTCCCACTGCGTGACTCCTCCCACCACCCGTGGCTCCTCCCACCATCCACTGACTGCTGTCATCATCGTGTGACTCCTCCCACCACCCTGTGACTCCTCCCACCATCAACTGACTCCTCCCACCACCAACTGACTCCTCCCACATCCCGTGACTTCTCCCACGACTCCTTCCACCATCCACTGAATCCTCCCATCACATGGCTCCTCCCACCATCCAGTGACTCCTCTCACCATCCACTGACTCCTCCCACCACCAACTGACTCCTCCCACCACTGTGTGGCTCCTCCCACATCCTGTGACATCTTCCAGTGTGTGACTCCACCCACGACTCCTCCCACCATCCCGTGACTCCTCTCACCATCCACTGAATCCTCCCATCACGTGGCTCCTCCCACCATCCCGTGACTCCTCTCACCATCCACTGACCCCTCCTATCACGTGACTCCTCCAACCATCCCCTGACTCCTCCCAACATCGCGTGGCTCCTCCCAACATCGCGTGGCTCCTCACACAAACCTGTGGCTCCTCCCACCATCCACTGACTCCTCCCACCATCCCGTGACTCCTCCCACCATCCCCTGGTCATCCCACCATCCCCTGTCTCCTCCTCCCATCGCGTGGCTCCTCACACAATCCTGAATGAATGAATGAATGAAATACTTATATAGCGCACAATGCGAACTGAATCGCCTCTAGGCTGCTGTGGCTCCTCCCACCATACCGTGACTCCTCCCACCATACCGTGACTCCTCCCACCATCTCCTGTCTTCTCCCACCAACCTGTGACCCCTCCCACCGTCTCCTCCCACCAACCCGTGACCCCTCCCACCATCAATGGACTCCTCCCATCTTGTGGCCCTCCCACCATTCACTGACTCCTCCCAATATCCCGTTACCCCTCCCACCATTGCGTGGCTTCTCCTACCATCCCATGACTCCTCCCACCATCCCGTGACTCCCCCACTATCAACGGACTCCTCCCACCATCGTGTGGCTCCTCCCACCATCGAGGGACTCCTCCCACATCCCGTGACTCCTCCCACCATCCACTGACTCCCCCCACCCTCCCGTGACTCCTCCTCCCCGTGGTGTGATTCTCCCCACCCTCCCGTGACTCCTCCTCCCCGTGGTGTGACTCCCCCCAGCCGTGGTGTGGCTCCTCCCCCCGTAGTATGGCTCCTCCCCCCGTAGTGTGACCCCCCCGCGGGGTGACCCCTCCCCAGCCGCGGGGTGACTCTCCCCAGCCGCGGGGTGACTCTCCCCAGCCGCGGGGTGACTCCACCCAGCCGCGGTGTGGCTCCTCCCGCCGCGGTGTGACTCCTCCCCCCGTGGTGTGGCTCCTCCCCCGTGGTGTGGCTCCTCCCCCCACGGTGTGGCTCCTCCCGCTGCGGTGTGACTTCTCCCCCCGTGGTGTGACTCCTCCCCCCGTGGTGTGACTCCTCTATCAGGCATTACTAGATGGCAGACTGTGGGAGGAGTCTCAGCTGTCACAGCATTTAGGAGCCTTTTCTTCCACCAATCGTCACTCAGTATTCCTCACAGAGCTGACAGCGGGAGGGAGGACTGTTGTGGATGGAGGGCGGGAGCTGCCCAAGGTTATCAAGCAAGTGATTGGTTGCTAGGACCGCCCTTCATCCAAGCAGCCAATCACTATCTTGCAGCTCCCACCCTCCATCCAGACCCCCCCACCCCCGCCTTCCTGCCCAGCACAATTTGCAGCTTTCATGGCGGTCGCACTTTGAGTGACAATTACACGGTCATACAAAACTCTACACATTTTATTCACACAAATAGAACTTTCTCTTGGTGATAATTAATCACCGTTGGGCGGGGTTTTATCTTTTCTAAAATAATAAAAAAACTAAAAAAGACCGCCCCTTTTTTATATATTTTATTTCCTTGTTTACATGGGATCAGCTGTGATTGGACACAGCCAATCACATGGGTGAAGAGCCTAAACTGGGCGTGGTCATATGACATGGCTCCGCTCCGCTGTCATTGGTCTATATGGCAGGTGGGAGGCGGTTAGTAGTGTGGTGGGGGGTGGGGGAGGGTTTGAGGACTGTGATGTGCAGTGGAGAAGGAGGAGCTCAGATCTGTGATATCGGGTAGCTCCGCCCATTCATTTTATTGGTCATCATTACCTGCGAGAAACAGAGAAAGGCGTCCCTGATTTTTACTTTTTTATGGCGCCGAGCCAGACGGCGCTGCGGTGATATGCGGTTTGGTTCACTCGAAATGCGCCCCGGATGCCGACATGACCTTCAGAGTTTTACTGACCTGTCCAATAATACCCCTATTCAATGTTATTGGGCCCATCCCACCATCTTGTGACTCCTCCCACTATCCTACAACGCCTCCTCCTGTCATGTGACTATATCTTCTGTGCTGACCTGTACCCTTCACAAGGGAATCGGGGGGCTTCAGTCACCAAAACTGCAGTGTTTATCCTCCATGACACGTCACAGGAAGCCCCTCCATGGTTATCAGAGGACAGAATGACTGATAAAGGAAGGTCCGTAGACGTGGTGTATCTAGATAAAGGAAGGTCCGTAGACGTGGTGTATCTAGATAAAGGAAGGCCCTTAGACGTGGTGTATCTAGATAAAGGAAGGCCCGTAGACGTGGTGTATCTAGATAAAGGAAGGCTCGTAGACGTGGTGTATCTAGATAAAGGAAGGCCCGTAGACGTGGTGTATCTAGATAAAGGAAGGCTCGTAGACGTGGTGTATCTAGATAAAGGAAGGCCCGTAGACGTGGTGTATCTAGATAAAGGAAGGCCCGTAGACGTGGTGTATCTAGATAAAGGAAGGTCCGTAGACGTGGTGTATCTAGATAAAGGAAGGCCCGTAGACGTGGTGTATCTAGATAAAGGAAGGCCCGTAGACGTGGTGTATCTAGATAAAGGAAGGCCCGTAGACGTGGTGTATCTAGATAAAGGAAGGCCCGTAGACGTGGTGTATCTAGATAAAGGAAGGCCCGTAGACGTGGTGTATCTAGATAAAGGAAGGCCCGTAGACGTGGTGTATCTAGATAAAGGAAGGCCCGTAGACGTGGTGTATCTAGATAAAGGAAGGCCCGTAGACGTGGTGTATCTAGATAAAGGAATGCCCGTAGACGTGGTGTATCTGGATAAAGGAAGGCTCGTAGACGTGGTGTATCTAGATAAAGGAAGGCCCGTAGACGTGGTGTATCTAGATAAAGGAAGGCCCGTAGATGTGGTGTATCTGGATAAAGGAAGGCCCGTAGACGTGGTGTATCTGGATAAAGGAAGCCTCGTAGACGTGGTGTATCTGGATAAAGGAAGGCCCGTAGACGTGGTGTATCTAGATAAAGGAAGGCCCGTAGACGTGGTGTATCTAGATAAAGGAAGGCCCGTAGACGTGGTGTATCTAGATAAAGGAAGGCCCGTAGACGTGGTGTATCTAGATAAAGGAAGGCCCGTAGACGTGGTGTATCTAGATAAAGGAAGGCCCGTAGACGTGGTGTATCTAGATAAAGGAAGGCCCGTAGACGTGGTGTATCTAGATAAAGGAAGGCCCGTAGACGTGGTGTATCTAGATAAAGGAAGGCCCGTAGACGTGGTGTATCTAGATAAAGGAAGGCCCGTAGATGTGGTGTATCTAGATAAAGGAAGGCCCGTAGACGTGGTGTATCTAGATAAAGGAAGGCCCGTAGACGTGGTGTATCTAGATAAAGGAAGGCCCGTAGACGTGGTGTATCTAGATAAAGGAAGGCCCGTAGACGTGGTGTATCTAGATAAAGGAAGGCCCGTAGACGTGGTGTATCTAGATAAAGGAAGGCCCATAGATGTGGTGTATCTAGTGTGGCAGCACGCAGGTAAAGTCACCTGGTTGTATCCAGGATGGGAAATATGTGTGTCCTAGATTCAGGCTTTATGCAGACTTGTACAACTAGAGGGGAAGAGTTAATGAGCCCAGCTGAAGTAAGTGGGCTCATTAAGACCTCTACAAAAACCCCAGCATGCTTAGGGAGATGCTCCATCCTGGAACCAGTTTTGTGTTTGTAAAGACTGGGGAGTGTGACACCTGTTCTGTGCGGTGAGGTAACGCCTGTGTGGCAAACCTCTACAACAGAGACAGAGACAGGGACTGGTGCTGCACAAGGCTGCACTCAGTTGTTAGACAGGGAATCCATGTGTGTAATTAGAGGTCAAGCTGACCAGGATTTATTTTCATGTTTTATTTTTGTTTGGCTGTTATATGTTTCACTGCATGTAGCATAAATAAACCGCATCTTTTGTTTTTTTGCACCTACAACGCTGTCTGCTGTGCCTGACTTTGTGTTGTGAACCCATCCAGGGGGTCACACACACCCGCTGCCGAGCTAACCCCCTCACAGTTGGTGGAGAATTTTGGCATTTTTTTTTTTAAGGCCAGCATGGAGGAGATACTGAGACAGCTGGCTCTAGCAAATGCAAATCAGCAGCAAACAAATGCGGCTTTACAAAAGAGCCTTGCAGCCCAGCAGAAAGCTCACCTGCAGAGTCTGGAAGCTCAGCAACAAGCCCAGCAGCGATCTGAACCCCGCTTCATAGACCTGTTGCAGAAGCAAGAGCAGAGTTTTCGACAGCAAATAGAGACATTAATACAGCAACGTCCGCAGACCAATGAGGCAAGTGGTTACAATAATACCGCATCCTTTGGTGTGAGCCGTTTACTGACAAAAATGACGGGAGAGGATGATCCGGAGGTGTTTTTGACCACATTTGAAAGGACTGCTGAAAGGGAAAAGTGGCCTAAGGAGCAATGGGCTGGACTGGTGGCCCCTCTGTTAACTGGGGAATCGCAGAAAGCTTATTATGACCTAGAGCCTGACCAAGCAAAAGACTATGTGGTGCTAAAAGCAGAAATATTGGCACGGCTGGGTGTCACCCTGGCCGTCCGGGCTCAGCGTGTGCATAATTGGACTTTTCAGGTTGGAAAACCCCCCAGGTCTCAAATGTATGATCTCATTCACCTGAGCAGATAGTGGCTGCAGCCAGAGACTTTGACCGCACCAAACATTGTGGAACGTGTTGTTATGGATCGTTTCCTGAGAGCTCTTCCTACTGCCATCCAAAGATGGGTAAGCCATGGAGACCCAGAAAATGCCGATAAACTTGTGGATCTGGTTGAGAGGTACTTGGCTACAGAGAACCTGACCACCTCTTCCAGGGACTCACGGACTTTCCATCCTAAGACCAGATCATCCCCAGTGGCGGGTAAGATGACTCCAAGGGGTGAGGGTGGAGAGCGTGAGAGGGTGGGAGTTCTACCTAAGGTCTGGCGGGAGCAGCCCAGGAAGCCCATGCTGCAAGAGACAGCGAAAAAGATTATTTGCTACCGCTGCCGGCAAGAGGGACATATTGCAGCCAATTGCCCCGTTGTGGATGAGCCTATGCAATGTGACTTGATAAGGGAGAGACGTCAGTCGATGTTTGCGACAGTTGCATGCACTGCCATTCGGGGACCTGAGAAACATTTATGTAAAATGTGTATTAATGGTAGACATGTTGATGTGTTGCTGCATTCAGGTAGCCTGGTAACATTGATAAAAGCTGAATTAGTTACTACAGAGGTCTCTGGGAAGAACAAGGTGGCTGTTATTTGTGTGCATGGGGACCCCCGAGAGTATCCTGTAGCTTCAGTGTTTTTTGAGACCCCCAAAGGTAACCTCTCTCATCAGGTGGGGTTAGTGTCTCACTTAACACATGATGCTATTGTGGGAAGGGATTTTCCAAAATTCTGGGAACTCTGGGATTGTCCTGAGCCCCCCACTGGTGCCCCTATAGACCAGGAAGATGACCAGAATTCCTCTGGGGGTGGTGAGGACTCTCCTGAATTTCCCTTGTCGGTATTGGCGGGGGAAACTCGAGAAACTGGGGAGGAATCAACATCCTCAGATGAAAACATGCCGTCTGTGGAGTTTTCGGATCTTGAGGTTCACAGGGAAAATTTTGCCACAGAACAGTTAAAAGACCCCACCCTAATAAAGGCACGGGAAAATGTGGTGAAAATAGATGGCGAGTTAGTGAACCCAGATAAGACTTGCCCTTATCCTTACTTCACTATGGAAAGGGACCTGCTGTATCGAGTGGCTCAAAGGGCAGAAGAAACCATTGAGCAACTTGTAGTGCCCAAACCTTACAGGAAGTTGGTGTTAGAATTGGCCCATGGGCACATTCTGGGAGGTCATCTGGGGAATGAGAAAACCAGAGAGAGGGTACTGCAGAGATTCTATTGGCCTGGGGTCATGAAGGAAATAGAAAATTATTGTTCCTCCTGCCCTGTGTGTCAGAAGTCGGCACCTATGCCACATTTCCGTAACCCGCTGGTACCTCTTCCTATCACTGAGGTCCCCTTTGAGAGGATAGCAATGGATTTGGTAGGTCCGATAATGAAGTCCGCTAGGGGGCATCAGTACATTTTGGTTATATTGGACTATGCCACCCGTTATCCGGAAGCAATTCCTCTCCGAAATACCTCGGCCAAAACCATAGCCAAAGAGCTATCTCTTGTTTTTAGCCGCGTGGGTATTTGTAAGGAACTGCTTACGGACCAAGGTACACCCTTTATGTCCCGGGTAATGAAAGAACTATGCAAGTTGTACAAAGTGACACAATTGCGTACATCTGTGTATCACCCCCAAACAGATGGGTTGGTTGAAAGATTCAACAAAACCCTAAAACAAATGTTAACCACTTGGGTACCGCGCTATTGCCGAATGACGGCATTAGCGCGGACCTAGATTTCCAGGACTACGTCTATTGACGTCGTCCTGGTTACGAGCGGCCTGCGCGCCCCCTGAGGGGCGCGCGCGGCGCGCTCTGTGATCGGCGAGTCCGTGAGACTCGCCTGATCACCGATCCGTGTAAGGGGTCGATCCCGACCCCTTATCACGTGATCAGCTGTCAGCCAATGACAGCTGATCATGTGATAGAACGGAGCCGGTAATCGGCTATTATTCCTCCTCGCGCTGACAGCGCGAGGAGAAAAAAAAAAAGCCGATCACCGGCGGCCGTGATCGGGACATCAGTCCCGATCACGGCCAGCAATGAAAGGCACCACATGCCACCTGCCAGTGCCCACCTGCCTCCCGCAGTGCCATCCTGAAATATAACAAAGTAAAAGTAAGTGCCCCCCGTCTGTGCCCATAATGCCCACAGTGCCACCCCACAGTGCCACCCACAGTGCCACCCCACAGTGCCACCCACAGTGCCACCCACAGTGCCACCCAATCTGCCTCAAAGGTGCTGCACCCCAGTGCCGCCCATCAGTGCCCAGCAGTGCCGCCCATCAGTGCCCAGCAGTGCCGCCCATCAGTGCCCAGCAGTGCCACCTATCAGAGCCACCTATCAGTGCCACCTATCAGTGCCCATCAGTCCCATCTATCTGTGGTACCTATCAGTGCCCATCCGTGCCACTTATCCGTGCCACCCATCCGTGTCATCTTATCTGTGCCCATCTTTGCCCATCAGTGCCGCCTTATCTGTGCCCATCGGTGCCGCCTTATCTGTGCCTATTAGTGCCGCCTTAACTATGCCTATCAGTGCCCACAAGTGCAGCCTATCAGTGCCCACCAATGCAGCCTATCAGTGCCCACCAATGCAGCCCATCAGTGCCCACCAATGCAGCCTATCAGTGCCGCCTCATCAGCACACTTCAATGAAGGAGAAAAATGACCCGTTTGCAAAATTTTATAACAAACTATTAAAACATGATTTTTTTTTTTGCATCTTTTTTTGTTTGTTTAGCAAAAAATAAAACTCCGAGCTGTAACTAAATACCACCAAAAGAAAGCTCTATTTGTGGGAAAAAAATGATAGAAATTTCATTTGGGTACAGTGTTGTATGACCGCGCAATTGTCATTCAAAGTGCATCAGCGCTGAAAGCTGAAAATTGGTCTGGGACTGAGGGGGGTTTAAGTGCCCAGTAAGCAAGTGGTTAAAGAAGGTGGTGGATAGAGATGGAAAGAATTGGGACTGTCTAATACCCTATCTGATGTTTGCCATTAGGGAGGTACCCCAATCCTCTACGGGTTTCTCACCCTTCGAGTTGCTCTATGGGAGACACCCAAGAGGGCTGCTGGATATCGCCAAGGAAACTTGGGAAAATGAGAGTTCTCCTCACAGGAGTGTGATTGAGCATGTCGCCCTGATGCAGGATAGAATCGCACAGGTAATGCCAATTGTAAAGGAACATTTGACCCAAGCGCAGTTAGCACAGCAGAGAGTGTACAACCGTGGGGCCAAGACCCGTACTTTTTCCCCGGGGGATAGGGTCTTGGTGCTAGTCCCTACGGTTGAAAGCAAATTTCTGGCCAAATGGCAAGGTCCATATGAAGTAATTGAAAAAATTAGTGAGGTGAACTACAGGGTTAGACAGCCAGGAAGGCGAAAGCCGGAGCAGATCTATCACGTCAATCTGCTGAAAGCCTGGAGGGATAGGGAATCCCTAGTCGCAGAGACTTGGTCACAAGCCCAGCCTGATTGCTTAGTTCCTGAGGATGGAATAGCAGTCACCTTATCGAAACCCCAACAACAGGAGGTTAAAGAGTTTGTACTTTGTAACAAAGAGATTTTCTCTTAGCTGCCAGGACAAACATCTGGCGTAGAGCATGACATTATCACCCCGCCAGGAGAAAGGGTAAAACTAAAACCTTATAGAATACCAGAGGCCCGACGGGAGGCAATACATGGGGAGGTTCAAAGGATGCTGGAATTGGGTGTGATAGAGGAGTCCCAGAGTGACTGGTCCAGTCCTATCGTACTAGTGCCCAAACCTGATGGGAGCTGGCGGTTTTGTTTCGACAATTGAATAAAGTTACAAAATTTGACACCTACCCCATGCCACGTATAGATGAGTTGATTGACCGGCTGGGAACAGCCCGATATATGACAACTCTTGATCTCACCAAAGGGTATTGGCAAATTCCCCTGGCCGAGTCGGCCAAGGAGAAAACTGCGTTTGTAACCCCAGATGGGGCATTCCAATATAAGAGAATGCCGTTTGGGTTACAGAATGCACCGGCAACATTCCAGCGGAAAATGGATAAGATTCTGAGGCCCCATCAGAAATATGCTGCAGCTTACCTGGATGATGTGATTATCCATAGCACAGACTGGGTCTCACATTTGCCAAAAGTACAAGCAGTCCTAGACTCTATCCGGGAAGCTGGGTTTACGGCCAATCCAAAGAAGTGTACCATTGGACAGGAGGAGGCCAAATATCTTGGGTACACTATTGGGAGGGGGGTGATAAAACCCCAAGTCAATAAAGTCGAGGCCATACAGAGTTGGCCACGTCCCAACAGCAAGAAACAGGTACGAGCCTTTCTGGGAATCGCTGGCTATTATCGACGATTCATTCCCCATTTTACTTCTCAGGCTGTGCCCCTCACCAACCTGACAAAAGGGAAAGAGTCGGTCATGGTTAAATGGTCCCCAGAGGCTGAAGAAGCATTTCAGTCCTTAAAAACAGCCTTATGTAGCCAGCCAGTGTTGTACTCACCAGACTTCTCTAAGGACTTTGTGGTACAAACTGATGCATCAGACGTTGGGTTAGGAGCAGTGTTATCCCAGGTCTGGAACGGGGAAGAGCACCCAGTCATTTACCTCAGCAGGAAGTTGAAGTCCCATGAGGTAAATTACTCCACGATTGAGAAGGAATGTTTAGCAGTGAAGTGGGCTCTAGATTCCCTTCGGTACTATCTGCTAGGTAGGCACTTTGACCTGGTGACTGATCACGCTCCTTTAAAGTGGATGGCTCAGAACAAGGAGACCAATAGAAGGGTAAATAGGTGGTTCCTGGTCCTACAGGAATTTAACTTTACAGTTAAGCATCGCCCTGGTGTTAAAATGGGGAATGTGGATGCTTTGTCTCGGATACATGCGTGTCTGGCTGCTTGTGTTACAACCCCAAGGTTGAAACAAGAGGGGGGGGGTATGTGGCAGCACGCAGGTAAAATCACCTGGTTGTATTCAGGATGGGAAATATGTGTGTCCTAGATTCAAGCTTTATGCAGACTTTTACAATTAGAGGGGAAGAGTTAATGAGCCCAGCTGTAGTAAGTGGGCTCATTAAGGCCTCTACAAAAAACCCCAGCATGCTTAGGGAGATGCTCCATCCTGGAACCAGTTTTGTGTGTATAGACTGGGGAGTCTGAGATCTGTTCTGTGCGGTGAGTTAACGCCTGTGTGGCAAACCCCTACAATAGAGACAGAGACTGGGGCAGCACAAGGCTGCACCCAGTTGTTAGACAGGGAGTCTACGTGTGTAGTTAGAGGTCAAACTGACCAGGATTTATTTTCTTGTTTTATTTTGTTTGGCTGTTATATGTATCACTGCATGTAGCCTAAATAAACCGGATCTTTTGTTTTTTTGCACCTACACCGCTGTCTGCTGTGTCTGACTTTGTGTTGTGAACCCATCCAGGGGGTCACACACACCCGCTACCGAGCTAACCCCCTAACACAAGATGTCCGCTTACCCCTTCTCACTGTATCCTTACCGTGGAGGTGTACGGGGTGTAACAAGATGTCCGCTTACCCCTTCTCACTGTATCCTTACTGTGGAGGTGTACGGGGTGTAACAAGATGTCCCCTTACCCCCTTCTCACTGTATCCTTACTGTGGAGGTGTACGGGGTGTAACAAGATGTCCCCTTACCCCCTTCTCACTGTATCCTTACTGTGGAGGTGTACGGGGTGTAACAAGATGTCCGCTTACCCCTTCTCACTGTATCCTTACTGTGGAGGTGTACGGGGTGTAACAAGATGTCCGCTTACCCCTTCTCACTGTATCCTTACTGTGGAGGTGTACGGGGTGTAACAAGATGTCCGCTTACCCCTTCTCACTGTATCCTTACTGTGGAGGTGTACGGGGTGTAACAAGATGTCCGCTTACCCCTTCTCACTGTATCCTTACTGTGGAGGTGTACGGGGTGTAACAAGATGTCCCCTTACCCCCTTCTCACTGTATCCTTACTGTGGAGGTGTACGGGGTGTAACAAGATGTCCGCTTACCCCTTCTCACTGTATCCTTACTGTGGAGGTGTACGGGGTGTAACAAGTTGTCCGCTTACCCCTTCTCACTGTATCCTTACTGTGGAGGTGTACGGGGTGTAACAAGATGTCCCCTTACCCCCTTCTCACTGTATCCTTACCGTGGAGGTGTACGGGGTGTAACAAGATGTCTGCTTTCCCCCTTCTCACTATATCCTTACTGTGGAGGTGTACGGGGTGTAATAAGATGTCCCCTTACCCCCTTCTCACTGTATCCTTACCGTGGAGGTGTACAGGGTGTAACAAGATGTCCGCTTACCCCTTCTCACTGTATCCTTACCGTGGAGGTGTACAGGGTGTAACAAGATGTCCGCTTACCCCTTCTCACTGTATCCTTACCGTGGAGGTGTACGGGGTGTAACAAGATGTCCGCTTACCCCTTCTCACTGTATCCTTACTGTGGAGGTGTACAGGGTGTAACAAGATGTCCGCTTACCCCCTTCTCACAGCATCCTCACTGTGGAGGTGTACGGGGTGTAACAAGATGTCCCATTACCCCCTTCTCACAGTATCCTTACTGTGGAGGTGTACGGGGTGTAACAAGATGTCCGCTTACCCCTTCTCACTGTATCCTTACTGTGGAGGTGTACGGGGTGTAACAAGATGTCCGCTTACCCCCTTCTCACTGTATCCTTACCGTGGAGGTGTACAGGGTGTAACAAGATGTCCGCTTACCCCTTCTCACTGTATCCTTACCGTGGAGGTGTACGGGGTGTAACAAGATGTCCGCTTACCCCTTCTCACTGTATCCTTACTGTGGAGGTGTACGGGGTGTAACAAGATGTCCCCTTACCCCCTTCTCACTGTATCCTTACTGTGGAGGTGTACGGGGTGTAACAAGATGTCCGCTTACCCCTTCTCACTGTATCCTTACTGTGGAGGTGTACGGGGTGTAACAAGATGTCCGCTTACCCCTTCTCACTGTATCCTTACTGTGGAGGTGTACGGGGTGTAACAAGATGTCCGCTTACCCCTTCTCACTGTATCCTTACTGTGGAGGTGTACGGGGTGTAACAAGATGTCCGCTTACCCCTTCTCACTGTATCCTTACTGTGGAGGTGTACGGGGTGTAACAAGATGTCCCCTTACCCCCTTCTCACTGTATCCTTACCGTGGAGGTGTACGGGGTGTAACAAGATGTCTGCTTTCCCCCTTCTCACTGTATCCTTACTGTAGAGGTGTACGGGGTGTAATAAGATGTCCCCTTACCCCTTTCTCACTGTATCCTTACCGTGGAGGTGTACAGGGTGTAACAAGATGTCCGCTTACCCCTTCTCACTGTATCCTTACCGTGGAGGTGTACAGGGTGTAACAAGATGTCCGCTTACCCCTTCTCACTGTATCCTTACTGTGGAGGTGTACAGGGTGTAACAAGATGTCCCCTTACCCCCTTCTCACTGTATCCTTACCGTGGAGGTGTACAGGGTGTAACAAGATGTCCGCTTACCCCTTCTCACTGTATCCTTACCGTGGAGGTGTACGGGGTGTAACAAGATGTCCGCTTACCCCTTCTCACTGTATCCTTACTGTGGAGGTGTACAGGGTTTAACAAGATGTCCGCTTACCCCCTTCTCACAGCATCCTCACTGTGGAGGTGTACGGGGTGTAACAAGATGTCCCATTACCCCCTTCTCACAGTATCCTTACTGTGGAGGTGTACGGGGTGTAACAAGATGTCCGCTTACCCCTTCTCACTGTATCCTTACTGTGGAGGTGTACGGGGTGTAACAAGATGTCCGCTTACCCCCTTCTCACTGTATCCTTACCGTGGAGGTGTACAGGGTGTAACAAGATGTCCGCTTACCCCTTCTCACTGTATCCTTACCGTGGAGGTGTACGGGGTGTAACAAGATGTCCGCTTACCCCCTTCTCACTGTATCCTTACTGTGGAGGTGTACGGGGTGTAACAAGGTGTCCGCTTACCCCTTCTCACTGTATCCTTACCGTGGAGGTGTACGGGGTGTAACAAGATGTCCGCTTACCCCCTTCTCACAGTATCCTCACTGTGGAGGTGTACGGGGTGTAACAAGATGTCCCCTTACCCCCTTCCCACTGTATCCCTACTGTGGAGGTGTACAGGGTGTAACAAGATGTCCCCTTACCCCCTTCTCACTGTATCCTTACTGTGGAGGTGTACGGGGTGTAACAAGATGTCCCCTTACCCCCTTCTCACTGTATCCTTACTGTGGAGGTGTACAGGGTGTAACAAGATGTCCGCTAACCCCCTTCTCACAGTATCCTCACTGTGGAGGTGTACAGGGTGTAACAAGATGTCCCCTTACCCCCTTCTCACTGTATCCTTACTGTGGAGGTGTACGGGGTGTAACAAGATGTCCCCTTACCCCTTCTCACTGTATCCTTACTGTGGAGGTGTACGGGGTGTAACAAGATGTCCCCTTACCCCCTTCTCACTGTATCCTTACTGTGGAGGTGTACAGGGTGTAACAAGATGTCCGCTAACCCCCTTCTCACAGTATCCTCACTGTGGAGGTGTACAGGGTGTAACAAGATGTCCCCTTACCCCCTTCTCACTGTATCCCTACTGTGGAGGTGTACGGGGTGTAACAAGATGTCCCCTTACCCCTTCTCACTGTATCCTTACTGTGGAGGTGTACGGGGTGTAACAAGATGTCCGCTTACCCTTTCTCACAGTATCCTTACCGTGGAGGTGTACGGGGTGTAACAAGATGTCCGCTTACCCCCTTCTCACTGTATCCTTACCGTGGAGGTGTACGGGGTGTAACAAGATGTCCCCTTACCCCCTTCTCACTGTATCCTTACCGTGGAGGTGTACGGGGTGTAACAAGATGTCCGCTTACCCCCTTCTCACTGTATCCTTACTGTGGAGGTGTACGGGGTGTAACAAGATGTCCCCTTACCCCCTTCTCACAGTATCCTTACTGTGGAGGTGTACGGAGTGTAACAAGATGTCCGCTTACCCCCTTCTCACTGTATCCTTACTGTGGAGGTGTACAGGGTGTAACAAGATGTCCGCTTACCCTTTCTCACAGTATCCTTACCGTGGAGGTGTACAGGGTGTAACAAGATGTCCCCTTACCCCCTTCTCACTGTATCCTTACCGTGGAGGTGTACGGGGTGTAACAAGATGTCCCCTTACCCCCTTCTCACTGTATCCTTACCGTGGAGGTGTACGGGGTATAACAAGATGTCCCCTTACCCCCTTCTCACTGTATCCTTACCGTGGAGGTGTACAGGGTGTAACAAGATGTCCCCTTACCCCCTTCTCACTGTATCCTTACTGTGGAGGTGAACGGGGTGTAACAAGATGTCCCCTTACCCCTTCTCACTGTATCCTACCGTGGAGGTGTACGGGGTGTAGCAAGATGTCCGCTTACAGCTTCTCACTGTATCCTTACTGTGGAGGTGTACAGGGTGTAACAAGATGTCCGCTAACCCCCTTCTCACAGTATCCTCACTGTGGAGGTGTACAGGGTGTAACAAGATGTCCCCTTACCCCCTTCTCACTGTATCCCTACTGTGGAGGTGTACGGGGTGTAACAAGATGTCCCCTTACCCCTTCTCACTGTATCCTTACTGTGGAGGTGTACGGGGTGTAACAAGATGTCCCCTTACCCCCTTCTCACTGTATCCTTACTGTGGAGGTGTACGGGGTGTAACAAGATGTCCCATTACCCCCTTCTCACAGTATCCTTACTGTGGAGGTGTACGGGGTGTAACAAGATGTCCGCTTACCCCTTCTCACTGTATCCTTACTGTGGAGGTGTACGGGGTGTAACAAGATGTCCGCTTACCCCTTCTCACTGTATCCTTACTGTGGAGGTGTACGGGGTGTAACAAGATGTCCGCTTACCCCCTTCTCACTGTATCCTTACCGTGGAGGTGTACGGGGTGTAACAAGATGTCCGCTTACCCCCTTCTCACTGTATCCTTACTGTGGAGGTGTACGGGGTGTAACAAGATGTCCCCTTACCCCCTTCTCACAGTATCCTTACTGTGGAGGTGTACGGAGTGTAACAAGATGTCCGCTTACCCCCTTCTCACTGTATCCTTACTGTGGAGGTGTACAGGGTGTAACAAGATGTCCGCTTACCCTTTCTCACAGTATCCTTACCGTGGAGGTGTACAGGGTGTAACAAGATGTCCCCTTACCCCCTTCTCACTGTATCCTTACCGTGGAGGTGTACGGGGTGTAACAAGATGTCCCCTTACCCCCTTCTCACTGTATCCTTACCGTGGAGGTGTACGGGGTGTAACAAGATGTCCCCTTACCCCCTTCTCACTGTATCCTTACCGTGGAGGTGTACAGGGTGTAACAAGATGTCCCCTTACCCCCTTCTCACTGTATCCTTACTGTGGAGGTGTACGGGGTGTAGCAAGATGTCCGCTTACAGCTTCTCACTGTATCCTTACTGTGGAGGTGTACGGGGTGTAACAAGATGTCCGCTTACCCCCTTCTCACTGTATCCTTACTGTGGAGGTGTACGGGGTGTAACAAGATGTCCCCTTACCCCCTTCTCACTGTATCCTTACTGTGGAGGTGTACGGGGTGTAACAAGATGTCCGCTTACCCCTTCTCACTGTATCCTTACTGTGGAGGTGTACGGGGTGTAACAAGATGTCCCCTTACCCCCTTCTCACTGTATCCTTACTGTGGAGGAGTACGGGGTGTAACAAGATGTCCCCTTACCCCCTTCTCACAGTATCCTTACCGTGGAGGTGTACAGGGTGTAACAAGATGTCCCCTTACCCCCTTCTCACTGTATCCTTACTGTGGAGGTGTACGGGGTGTAACAAGATGTCCCCTTACCCCCTTCTCACTGTATCCTTACTGTGGAGGTGTACAGGGTGTAACAAGATGTCCGCTTACCCCCTTCTCACAGTATCCTTACTGTGGAGGTGTACAGGGTGTAACAAGATGTCCCCTTACCCCCTTCTCACTGTATCCTTACCGTGGAGGTGTACGGGGTGTAACAAGATGTCCCCTTACCCCCTTCTCACTGTATCCTTACCGTGGAGGTGTACAGGGTGTAACAAGATGTCCCCTTACCCCCTTCTCACTGTATCCTTACTGTGGAGGAGTACGGGGTGTAACAAGATGTCCCCTTACCCCCTTCTCACAGTATCCTTACCGTGGAGGTGTACAGGGTGTAACAAGATGTCCGCTTACCCCCTTCTCACTGTATCCTTACTGTGGAGGTGTACGGGGTGTAACAAGATGTCCCCTTACCCGTTCTCACTGTATCCTGACCGTGGAGGAGTACGGGGTGTAACAAGATGTCCCCTTACCCCCTTCTCACTGTATCCTTACTGTGGAGGTGAACGGGGTGTAACAAGATGTCCCCTTACCCCTTCTCACTGTATCCTACCGTGGAGGTGTACGGGGTGTAGCAAGATGTCCGCTTACAGCTTCTCACTGTATCCTTACTGTGGAGGTGTACGGGGTGTAACAAGATGTCCGCTTACCCCCTTCTCACTGTATCCTTACTGTGGAGGTGTACGGGGTGTAACAAGATGTCCCCTTACCCCCTTCTCACTGTATCCTTACTGTGGAGGTGTACGGGGTGTAACAAGATGTCCGCTTACCCCTTCTCACTGTATCCTTACTGTGGAGGTGTACGGGGTGTAACAAGATGTCCCCTTACCCCCTTCTCACTGTATCCTTACTGTGGAGGAGTACGGGGTGTAACAAGATGTCCCCTTACCCCCTTCTCACAGTATCCTTACCGTGGAGGTGTACAGGGTGTAACAAGATGTCCCCTTACCCCCTTCTCACTGTATCCTTACTGTGGAGGTGTACGGGGTGTAACAAGATGTCCCCTTACCCCCTTCTCACTGTATCCTTACTGTGGAGGTGTACAGGGTGTAACAAGATGTCCGCTTACCCCCTTCTCACAGTATCCTTACTGTGGAGGTGTACGGGGTGTAACAAGATGTCCCCTTACCCCCTTCTCACTTTATCCTTACTGTGGAGGAGTACGGGGTGTAACAAGATGTCCCCTTACCCCCTTCTCACAGTATCCTTACCGTGGAGGTGTACAGGGTGTAACAAGATGTCCCCTTACCCCCTTCTCACTGTATCCTTACTGTGGAGGTGTACGGGGTGTAACAAGATGTCCCCTTACCCGTTCTCACTGTATCCTGACCGTGGAGGAGTACGGGGTGTAACAAGATGTCCCCTTACCCCCTTCTCACTGTATCCTTACTGTGGAGGTGTACGGGGTGTAACAAGATGTCCCCTTACCCCCTTCTCACTGTATCCTTACTGTGGAGGAGTACGGGGTGTAACAAGATGTCCCCTTACCCCCTTCTCACAGTATCCTTACCGTGGAGGTGTACAGGGTGTAACAAGATGTCCCCTTACCCCCTTCTCACTGTATCCTTACTGTGGAGGTGTACGGGGTGTAACAAGATGTCCCCTTACCCCCTTCTCACTGTATCCTTACTGTGGAGGTGTACAGGGTGTAACAAGATGTCCGCTTACCCCCTTCTCACAGTATCCTTACTGTGGAGGTGTACGGGGTGTAACAAGATGTCCCCTTACCCCCTTCTCACTTTATCCTTACTGTGGAGGAGTACGGGGTGTAACAAGATGTCCCCTTACCCCCTTCTCACAGTATCCTTACCGTGGAGGTGTACAGGGTGTAACAAGATGTCCCCTTACCCCCTTCTCACTGTATCCTTACTGTGGAGGTGTACGGGGTGTAACAAGATGTCCCCTTACCCGTTCTCACTGTATCCTGACCGTGGAGGAGTACGGGGTGTAACAAGATGTCCCCTTACCCCCTTCTCACTGTATCCTTACTGTGGAGGTGTACGGGGTGTAACAAGATGTCCGCTTACCCCCTTCTCACTGTATCCTTACTGTGGAGGTGTACGGGGTGTAACAAGATGTCCCCTTACCCCTTCTCACTGTATCCTTACCGTGGAGGAGTACGGGGTGTAACAAGATGTCTGCTTTCCCCCTTCTCACCGTATCCTCACTAGGGACAAGTGCGGGGTGTAGCAAGATGGCGGCGACGAAACGTCACTTGCGTTACACTTTGACGGTTCGCCTAATCTGACAAAACACCAGCAGGAACCTACTAAAGACTAATCATCTTCTGCTATGAGCTCCAGGCAGCCATCTTGGAGAGGACAGCAGGCCGTGCCTACAAGCAAACTCCCTCCAGCTTTTTTCTTTAATACTTCTAGTAGGGCAGGAGGAACAGGTTCTATGCTATGCAAAGGCCCAAAAAGTATCTTCCTTGGTCTGAGCAGCCAATCAATGTCTCAGATTTACAAAGAAATCCCAACCATGGCTCAGAACTAGAAGTATCTGGCATACAGCAGCCTGGTAGGACCTTAGGGCAGCTTACATAAGTCAATAGGTACTTGAGGGCTGTTTGCTGCAGTTATGTGTAGAGAACTGCAAAGGGGTTGCTGGAGGTAAAGTGGGAAGTAAACTCTCCATTTACACTTTCCCCCCATATGAAAGTGCACCTTGTATCACGTTTAGGTTTTGTACAAATCAAACCCTACCTCCAGCACCCAAACACCCTTGTAATACCTGGTTGCCACAGTTATTCTAAAATAAAAGCTGGGCTGGGCATGTGCCTTATAGGATGTGACCATGATGGATGGGGGCAGCAGAAGTGTCTTCAGGAAGACTCCAAAAGGTGGCACCATCATTGGCTAGAGGTAGGTTTGTGTGCCTCAGTGCTATATACAGCAAGGCCAGCAATACTTTCACATTGGAATGACATACATGATGTCAGGGACCTGCTACGTGGGACATAACTGCTGAGTTTACTTCTAGCCTCATATGGCAGCATTAGTACCTCTGATGAAGAGCAGAGCTCACCATTGCTCTAATCTACCATTCTAGAAAACATTACAGCAACACAAAGCTGCCTTCTCATAGTTAAAAACATTAAAACCATTCCAACAGAAACCTTTAAACAGAATTCTAAATGACTACTTGACCCCCTGCGCTTCCAAGGCCTCCACAATTGGAGCTGCAGAAGGCCGTTCCTTGGGGTTCTCGCTGGTGCACACGAAGAACAATTCAATCACCTTCTGGTAGGACTCATCCAGCTTGTCCATGTTAAGTGCCGGTCTCGTGCCCAAAGCTTCGTAATAAGCGCCCTCATCAAAGTCATCCATGAAGGATTCCTCTGGACAGAGAATGGAGATGAACAGTTATTGATTACAGACGGCACAATCAGAATCAGAATTTAAAGTCTACCACATAGCCCTACTTGATGGGAGTTTAAAGAAAAAGAAAATCATCTTCCTCCCATCACACAGCTGTAAAATGCCAGCTCCTCGGACCAGTACAAACTAGCATTTGACATTCGAATCAAGAGCTTCGTTGTCCATTAGAGAGAAGAAGATGTGACACATTTAGGGGCCTGAAATCCAAGGAGCTCCATGGGGACACAGGGATTGATTTTAAGAATAATACTAAGCACTGCCGCAGAATTGTAGAGGATTTGGTGGATATGAAAAGGGGCCATTAACCACCTCAATACTCAAGACCAAATATTGTAAAACAAACAAACAAAAAAAAGTCTGTTTCTGTTAGAAAATGTTGTAAATAAGTCATTTTTCTCCTGCACCGATGGGGTACAGATGAGGCGGCACCGATGGGGTACAGATGGGGCACAGATGAGGCGGCACCGATGGGGTACAGATGGGGCGGCACCGATGATATGTACAGGTCTCCCCTGTGAGGAAATGCTGCTGATCGGCTCTCTCCTCCCACTCTTTCAGTGAGAGAGTCAAGCAGATAACTGCCATTTCCTTGTTTACATATGATTGGACACAGCTGATCACATGGGTAAAGAGCCGATGTTTCTTTACTGAGATCGGAGACGCGCCCAGAACAAGAGACGATCGGTGACAGCCCCTCAGGGAAGCACGGGGAGAGGCTTGTTTACACAGACCTCTCCTCCTTCTTCAGCTCTGTGACCCGATCGCGGGACACCAGCGGCGATCGGGTCCGCTGGTCCCGCGGCCACAGATCACAGGACCGGGTCGGGAGCCAGCCGCGCGCTCCCGACCCACGGCTGGGCACTTAAAGAATCACGTACCGGTACGTGATTGTGTCCAGCCGTGCCATTCTGCCGACGTATATATTGGCGCGAGGCGGTCCTTAAGTGGTTAAAGCAGGGCTGATCCTCCACTCCTCCCCATAGCTAGACACCAGTCCCAGCTGCTTCTGTAAATTCTACATAAATGATTAGCCCTTACTTACATTGGCCATAGCCAGAAATACTAGGGGGCCGAGAAACTTGCTTTGAACCTTAAAATTATGTTTTTCAATAAACAAAAAACCACAGACTTTAGAAGAACATGTTATACTACTTAACTGCACAGAGCGGCCCTGAGACAGTAAAGCCTGGAAAAGGCGGCTGCCTCTCCACAGGTCATGCAATCTTCTGGGACCTGTGACGTTTCCCAGAAAATCGCAGGGGGGAGGGGTGAGAACTTCTGCCCAAGCAGAAGTGGGTGCAGGAACCTGTTGAAACTAGGTAATGGGGGGTGGTAAAAGCAGTACATCCCTTTTGGGCGGAGCTCCGATTTAAGGCTGGGTTCACACGGTTTGTGGAGCGCCCCTGTTCTCCGTTTTTTATGGGGGGGGGGCAGAATTTTGCCTCAATTCAGACCTGAAAACAGCCAAAGACACACCGGACCCTTCTGCAGTGCGCTCTGTAGCCGCCCCGGAGATGTGTGAAGCGGCTCCAATGACAGCCGGTCACACTCTCCCGTCATGTGAAATGGATGCGGGGAAACCCTCATCCAATTCCCACAAGTGTGAACCCGGCCTTCACTTCAGATATGTAGTCACCAATATGCAGGACTTACCTGTCCTAGATTTGCTGACTAGTAACACGTCCTACTTTGTCATCTATTTTGGAACATTCTCCCCCTCCCCCCACCTTTATTCTCCGACAAAACAAGATGATGAATGCTGAGCTGACCTTTTCATCAGGTAAACGCTGACACGGGTTCCATAAGCAAACTTCTGCATGAATGGTGAAGCTGGGATGGCGAACGTTGGTGATGGACACATCTGTGAATAAAAGAGGATTGGCTTCATTAGCTTGGAGGATGTACGTTGTGTTTCAAGGTTTCTCCCAGCAACACTGGGAGAGAATTAGGGCTGCAACTAACCATTATTTTCACCATCCATTAGTTGGCCGATTAATCGCTTAATAACCTTAAAAAAAAAAAAGTGGATCAAATTGACGTTCATTTTCAACCACAGTGAGGGGAAAATGTAGAAATAACAGAAAAGGTCTTAGTGGAAGGAATTTTCAGACAGTGGATGTGGTTTTCATTCAGATACTACCTTCATTTTAAAAACAAGTGAAAATTTCAAACAAAATTCTTTCATTCAGCGAATGTAGAAAGATTTTTAGTCTGAATATTCTCATCTGAAAATTGATCGGTGTGGTCAGCACAAGGCTCGGTACACACCTATGCAGTTTGCTTTTGATCTGTTTCTGCAGTGCCTTTTGCTGTGCGTTTTGATTTTTGCGCACGTGATTTTTCTGCAATTTGTATTTTTACATTTTTTTTGGGCACACAAATTGCTGCAAAAACACATGACACGCTTTTCTGCAGCTTCTCCATTGAAGTATATTGAACCAATAAAGCATTATTTTGCGTTTAAAAGTCCCCGCCCCTTTCAGATGTGAACGTGTCCCATAGGAAACCATGGAAATGAACTGCAGTGCATTTCTGCAAAAAGCACCAAAAACGCATAGATGTGAACCGGGTCTAACGCGTTTAGTAACATAATGGGGTTAAAAACTAAAAAACTAAAATGAGCCCTTTATAGTAGAAAAAGCCGATAATCACTACTGAAAGGGGTTCATTTTTTACTTTAGAACAGTGACAGGAATATTTATAGTAGCGATTATTTGCTATCTTTGTATTATAAAGGGCTCATTTTAGGTTTTTTTAACCCATTAGGTTACCGGCCGATTCATCGATTATGAAAATAGGAATCGATTCATTTCATAATGGATTAGTTGTTTCAGCCCTAGAGAGACTATTGTGATTAGGGTTGCCACCTGTCCAGGATTCACCCGGACAGTTCGGGTTTGGAATCATGTGTCCGGGTTTCAGACTGTCTGAGACCCAGACACATTATTTAAACTGTACTATGGCCTCCCAGCTGGGTTGCTGGCTGCAGTTGTCTAAGCTGAGAGTGTCTGTAACACTCTCTTTCACACAGCCCAAAGCCAGCACTAACAATTCCCTCTTCCCCAACAAAACACACACAGACAGGAGAGGAGAGAGGGCTCAATCTGCACCTCTTCCCCCCACCCCCTACTCCTCTTTGTCTGCCCACATTCCAATGCCTGGTGCTGTGCCTCAGAAAAAGGAAAGTGGGGGCCGAAAATTTGAAGCCCAGCAGCCTCAGATACATTTGGATGAGAGGTGCTGACTTCCAAAGGGTGAGTGAGCTCACCATCCCTCCGTGTCTGAAGTCTACCCCTTCTCTCTCCTGCCTCTGAGAGAGTACACTAAGGTAAATCAGGGTTCTCTCCATACATCAGTGTTCTCAGTGTCCCCCCTTAAATCAGGGTTCCCAGAGCATCCCTTATGTTAGAGTCCCCAGAATTCTCCCTTACATCAGAGTCTGCAGAGTCCCCCCTTAGAGTGAAAGGGAACTCTGTGAGTTCAGATATAAAAGGGGGACTCCGTGGACTCTGACGTAAAGGGGGACTCTTGTTATTAACTTCATATGATTAGAAATATTATTTAATACCAAAATATATCTATAGTTTATACTATAATAAAAATTGGTGTGCACCGATCAAGTGTTTGGGTTTGAGGTGAAGAAAAGGTGACAACCCTAATTGTGATCATGGGAGGAATCGGGCCGCAGCACCTCAGAAATCAGCCAGAAGAGGCGAGACAATGTTATGTGAGCAGCACAGACCTCTCCAATCCCGGGGCGGGAGATCACACTGACAGCACAAAGCTTACACTATATACCTCTATACTGCTCAGTCCCAAACATCCAGACTGCAAAACTACATCAGATGCCTGTTTTTACCGCCCCCCGCCCAACTCACCATCTGAAAGGTCTCTTTCATGAGTAGTTCTTCCCGTTATTACCAGTTCATAATTACAGACCTTCCCAGCTGCTTGCTCTGGGGGGCACCTGAGCAGGGCTCCATCCCAAGTTATTGCTCGGTGTGCCCAGTCACAGAGTGCAGCTCAGCCCCCCCCCCTCCTCTCATTATCTCAGATTGACAGTATACAGAGCCAATGAATGAGAAGAGACCCGGGAGAGCCACTGACCTCCTGCACATTACTGGCTCAGGTAAGTATAAGGAGGGGGCTGCTGCACCCAGGTGCTTTTTCTTTTTACAACCACTTTAACCGCTTCAGCCCCGAAAGATTTTACCCCCCCTCCTGACCAGAGAACTTTTTGCAATTCAGCACTGCGTCGCTTTAACTGACCATTATGCAGTTGGGTGACGTAGCATCCAAAAATAAATAAATAAATAAATGCCCCCCCCCCCCACCACAAATAGAGCTTTCTTTTGGAGGTATTTAATCGCCTCTTCATTTTTTCTTTTTTGCGTTATAAACAAAAAAAGCGACAATTTTGAAAACAAAAAATAAAACAAAGCAATGTTTTTTTTACTTTTTGCTATAATAAATATCCCCCAAAGATATATAAAAAATATTTTTTCCCCAGTTTAGGCCGACACGTATTCTACATATTTTTGTAGAAAAAAAAAAATCAATAAGTGTATATTGATTGGTTTACGCAAAAGGTAAAGCGTCTACAAAATAGGGATAGTTATGGCATATTTATTATTTTATTATTTTTACTAGTAATGCCGGCGACTTGCAACTTTTACCGGGACGGCAACATGGCGGACACGTCGGACAATTTTGACACATTTTTTGGGACTATTGGCATTTATACAGCGATCAATGCTATAAATATGCATCAATTACTGTAAACATGTCACTGGCAGGGAAGGGGTTAACACTAGGGGGCGATCAAGGGGTTAATGCGTCCTCTACTACATGTTCTAACTGAAGGGGGGGAGGGGACTGTGTAGGGGAGATGACAGATGGCTCTTCATACTCTGTGTGAACAGATGATCTGTCTCTTCTCCCCTCAGATAAGAAACACACAGATCGCTGTTCTCCGGGTGATGGCATCGGTTCCATGGACGAGCACGCGCGCCCCTAGTGGCTGAATATGGAAGCAACGTAACATGACGGCGATTCGCAGAGCCGCGTTTCCGCAGTACAACCGCGGCGGCTGGTCGGCAAGCCGTTAACTACTTTCCACCGGCGCTATAGAAAGACTGTTACAGCGCGGCCTTCCGGTGGTGGGAGGGAGACCACAGATGTCCTCCCGTGATGGTGCCACTCACGTGCCCCCTGCGGCGCGCTCTCCAATCATCGAGTTCTTCCCACTCAGCTGATCACAGAACAGGGTAAAGAGCCAATCGCTGCGGCACTTTATCACATGATCAGCTCTCAGCCAACAGCTGATCACAGAAGTAAACAGAAGCCGATTATCTGCTTTTTTATTCTCACAATCAGCGGAAGGAGAAAATAAAGCAGCCAGTAACCAGCTTCTGTTACAGGGACATCGGTCCCAATATGTGCCCATCAGTGCCGCTAGTCTGTGCCCCCTACCCGTGCCTCATCAGTGTCACCTACCAGTGCCACTAAAGTGTGCCCCCTACCCGTGCCTCATCAGTGTCACCTACCAGTGCCACTAAAGTGTGCCCCCTACCCGTGCCTCATCAGTGTCACCTACCAGTGCCACTAAAGTGTGCCCCCTACCCGTGCCTCATCAGTGTCACCTACCAGTGCCGCTAGTCTGTGCCCCCTACCCGTGCCTCATCAGTGTCACCTACCAGTGCCACTAAAGTGTGCCCCCTACCCGTGCCTCATCAGTGTCACCTACCAGTGCCACTAAAGTGTGCCCCCCTACCCGTGCCTCATCAGTGTCACCTACCAGTGCCACTAAAGTATGCCCCCTACCCGTGCCTCATCAGTGTCACCTACCAGTGTCACTAAAGTGTGCCCCCTACCCGTGCCTCATCAGTGTCACCTACCAGTGTCACTAAAGTGTGCCCCCTACCCGTGCCTCATCAGTGTCACCTACCAGTGCCACTAAAGTGTGCCCCCTACCCGTGCCTCATCAGTGTCACCTACCAGTGCCACTAAAGTGTGCCCCCTACCCGTGCCTCATCAGTGTCACCTACCAGTGTCACTAAAGTGTGCCCCCTACCCGTGCCTCATCATTGTCACCTACCAGTGCCACTAAAGTGTAACCCCCTACCCGTGCCTCATCAGTGTCACCTACCAGTGCCACTAAAGTGTGCCCCCTACCAACATCCCATCCCCTAACATCCCATCAATACTCCTCCAGACTACACCCCTCCTCCTCCGAGAAATACACCCCACCTCATCAAAGAGCACCGACACCTGAAGAGCGACAGAGAACCTCCCATCAATACTCCTCATTACACCCCTCCCCCTCCGAGAAATACACCCCCACCTCATCGAAGAGCACCGACACATGAAGAGCGACAGAGAACCTCCCATCAATACTCCTCATCACCTCACCTTACACCCCTCCCCCTCACCTGACACCCCTCCCTCTCACACTGCCCCTCCCCCTCTGTATAGCTGAGTAGAGTTGGGGTCCCTCCTGGGATGATGGGGGATGGTAGTAGAGCTCAGCCTATGATTGGTCCTCTGTGTGTGTTGGGGGAGGGGGACCCTCTATAGTGGACACTCCCCCTCCCCCTCGATACTTCGGGGTCTCACCTGGCGAGAGATGATCATGACTACCAGACACTGTGCGTTTCAATCCCTGCCCCGCCCCTTCCGCTACCGGCCCCACCTTCCTTGCTGGTCACTTGTCCCGCCGCTGATTGGACGCCTCCATATTAGTAAACAGAGAGGAGGAATGAGGGGTGGGGCTGTGTCTCTTATCTCCTCCCCCTGCAGTGTACGGTTACCACGGAGATGAGTGCGAGGAGGGTGGAGCCTGTGTGATAGGGGAGGAGCTGAGAGACAAAGGGTGGAGAGTGAAGATTTCATACAAGAGAATCGGGCGGACTGACCGCTGCAGCGCTGGCTCCGGTGTTCCGTCAGATTCCGCGACCCCTTAGAATTAGTAACGGAAGTGACGATCCGTCGCCGCCATCTTGCTACACCCCGCACTCCTCCACTGTGAGGATAGACCGAGAAGGGGGGGGGAGGCGGACATCTTGTTACACCCGCTGGAGTTTTGCATTTTACACTTTTTATAAAACACAAAATCGGAGGTTATATGGTGAAATCCCACGGACTGAACTCAGAGTTTTCTGTCACATTAGCAAACGTGTGAGGTGGGCAGGTTTGCCGCGGCTTTTAAAATGTAACATCCAAACATTCCGATTTCTAAATACTCTATTTATGCATCAAACTCCGGTGGGTGTAACAAGATGTCCGCCTTCTCAGTGTATGCTTACTATAGAGGAGTGCGGGGTATAGTAAGATGGCTGCGACTGAACGTCACTTCCGTTATCAATTGTGATTGGTTAGTAGAGCGCGGTACGGATCTTCACACGGCGGGCGGCCCCGGGGAGCAGCGTGAGGCTCATCACCCCTCCCCCCCTCATGGAGAAATAATTGGTGTGTAATAATGATAAAATAAAAGAAATGAAAAGATTTGATGTGCGGAGAGGATTTCTAAGGCTCCATTCACAATGTTATCATAAGAATAGAGATCTTTATTTCAGCCATGGGACTGTAAGGGTTAAATCTCATTCACAATAACATGTTCTTCCAGGAGCCGTATATCCCTATTACATCCGTATACTGGCTCCTTTAAGAAAAATCGTCAGTTAATTTTTCAAAAAAAAAAAGTCACATGACTGCACTGTGATTTCATTGGCTGAGCCAAAGTCACTGTGATTGGCTGAGCCAAAGTCACTGTGATTGGCTGAGCCAAAGTCACTGTGATTGGCTGAGCCAAAGTCACTGTGATTGGCTGAGCCAAAGTCACTGTGATTGGCTGAGCCAAAGTCGCTGTGATTTCATTGGCTGAGTCCCCCTATATATTCAGACGCTGGGGCAGAATTCATCAGAAGTTGACTGTCCACTGACAAGTGAGGTTGGCTTTTATCTCTCCTGAGAGATACCTTGTGATATTATTGGATTTGATTTCGGTCAATTCAATTTCATTGCAATATTTGTTGTCATACATTTAAAGCGAGTTTCTTTATTCTTAATAATGAACCGATTTAAATGTAATCAGATTGTTTCTCTGAAAAACATCAAAGAGAAACCCAGCAAAGGAAGGGCCATGGTAGGAGGTGTCAGTGACCAGCCTGCAGATACCCCAACCAAAAAGCCCTCCAAGCTGAAGAGGACCCGAGCGTTTGTGCGCGGCTGTTTCAGAGCCGTCGTTCGATGTTTCGGTTCCGGCTGTAAAGCCAATAGACATCACCGGGATACAGACACTGAGATTGGTAAGTGTTTTTATTCAAAGATTTTTTTTTTTTTTATAAATTTTTTTTTTTTTTTTTCCAAAAAAAATTTTTTTTTCACTTTTTTTTTTCAAAGTATATTATTTTTTTCAATTTTTTTTTTTTTCAAAAAAAAATTTTTTTTCACTTTTTTTTTTTTTTCAAAAAAATGTTTTGGGGTCACATTCCCATAGGTACATAAGGTTTTTTTTCATATTTTTTAAATCAAGTCCTTTTTTATGACATTTTTTAGTTACAATCAACACAAGACATACACCAGGGCTCCACAAACCCCAGGCGCCAGGTCACCAATGCCACCAGAAATCACAACCTGACGCCTAAGCTGCCACCAGCCCACTCACTATCACTATTAACAATGACTGCCCCCCTCCCCCCTCCTCCACACTCTGCGGCTGCGCACTGTGTGTGACACTGACAAGCAAAGGAGAGATTTCAGCTTGATGTCTGTGTGGGAGGGAACCGGCCGGGGTGGGCGGGACCCGGCAGCTATCAAACACCAGCCAATGGAATCTGGGCGGGCCGCTACGTGTATGTGGCCGCGCCTCTTTTCTTAAGCAGCCCAATCGTTGGCCGGTGTTTGATAGCTGCTGAGTCCCGCCCACCCGGCCGGGACCCTCCCACCCCGAGCGGGGCCCGCCCACCTCGACTCAAGCTCAAATCTGACATATCCGCTGTTGTGTCATATTTTGCTCCCCATCATAGAACGCTCCGGAAGGGACGTTGCGGCCGGAAATTTTGCACTGCGCATGCGCGATGTGTTCCAAATGCTTGCACCATGCGTTCCAGAGGATTTCCGACAATGTAGTTCAGTGAAAGCGTCAGATAATGTCACGGGAGTGAGGGGAGGTAATCGTGACATTAACTTTAGACAGAGCGGAGAGCGGCGGAGAGAGAGCGGGTAACTGTGGCTCAGGGAGGGGATTACCTCCCCTCACTTCTCTGACATTATCTGACGGTTTCACTGGTCTGCATTGTCGCAAATCATTTGGAACGCATGGCGCAAGTGTTTGGAACGCATGGCGCATGCGCAGTGCTAAATTTCTGGCCGCAGCGCCACTTCCGGAACATTCTATGATGGGGATCAAAATATGACACTACACCGCCTCTCTGTTACTTGTCAGTTTCACACCCCGGCCGGGTCCCGCCCATTCCGACATTAAAGCGGGAGTCCGCCGTTTTTTTTTTAAAAGCCAGCAGCTACAAATACTGCAGCTGCTGACTTTTAAAATAAGGACACTTACGCGCCCGCGATGTCGGCACCCGAAGCCGATCTCTCGATCGTCTCTCGGGTGCTGCCGCCGCCATCTTGGGTATGGGAATCGGGAAGTGGAGCCTTTCGGCTTCATTTCTCGGTTCCCTACTGCGCATGCGCGAGTCGCGCTGTGCAATAAGGATGGTCCCCGCTGTCTCTGGGATCCGTGTGTTTCCCAGCAGGCAGCGGGGGACCTTCGGAAAGGGGTGTAGCTTCTGCAGGATCTACGCTGGAAGTGGGTGCAGATACCTGTACTGTACACGTACCTGCACCCCCTCCCCCCTGAATGGTGCCAATTGTGGCGCCGGAGGGGGGGAGGGTTCCAATGAGCGGAAGGTCCACTTTAAGGTGGAGCTCCGCTTTAAGCTCAATTCTGACAGCTCCTCTGTTACATTTCAGTAATAGAGAGCTCAGTGTAAAACCTGCCAGCGCCAACCAGTGGCATCTGCCAGTGCCACCGCCAATCAGTGCCAACCAGTGCCACCGCCAATCAGTGCCACCTGCCACCACGAACCAGTGCCACCGCCAATCAATACCACCTGCAACCACCAACCAGTGCCACTGCCAATCAGTACCACCTACCAGTTCCAAACCAGTGTCACCTGCCAATGCCATCTGGCAGTTCCACGTGCCTGCAGTGCCACCTGCCACTACCAATCAGTGCCACTGCCAATCAGTGCCAACTAGTGCCACCGCCAACCAGTGCCACCTGCCAACACCAACCAGTGCCACCATCAATCAGTGCCATCTGCCAGTGACAACTAGTGCCACCGCCAACCAGGGCCACCTGCCATCACCAACCAGGGCCACCTGCCACTTCCAAACCAGTGTCACCTGCCAATCAGTGCCACCGCCAGTACCACCTGCCAGTTCCAAACCAGTGTCACCTGCCAATGCCAACCAGTGTCACCTGCCGGTGCCATCTGGCAGTTCCACGTACCTGCCAGTGCCAGCCAGTTCCATCTCTTGCCAGCCTTACTCTCTTTCTGGTCAGCCCATAACCCTGATGTAACAGCGTTTCAATGGAGTTATTGACTGGGTGCTCCATTGTGAGTTAGGGATAGGGGGTGAAAATGAGTGGCCTTACCCCGGGAGCTGACAATCCATACCACTCTAAAAAAACAAAAACTGGCTCCTAAATTCAAAGCAAATTTGTCAACCCCTGACATACACACAACCCATGTACTTATTGTACAATCCTAATAAACACACATTTATAAGCAAAATTAAAAGTGGTTGTAAACCCACAAAAAGCAAAACAAAGGTGCCAATTGGTTCAGTGCCCCCCAGTGCCCCCCCCATGGGCAGTGCAGACAATGCCACCCCCCATGGGAAGTGCGGACAATGCCGCTCCCCCATGGGCAGTGCGGACAATGCCGCCCCCCCACGGGCAGTGCGGACAATGCCGCCCCCCCACGGGCAGTGCGGACAATGCCGCCCCCCCACGGGCAGTGCGGACAATGCTGCCCCCCATGACCATCCCACATGGGACCTAGATCCCTCCCCCGCTGTCTCTTTGATGGTCTCATTGTGATTGCACCTCTGTAGTCATGTATGTCAATCTTTTGTTTTCATCCCCAACAATCCACGTCTGCACACTACTGGGAGGTCCATACACAGGCAGATGGGCGGTTATAGATCTCTTATTGGCACCGTCTCCCCGGGATTTTGTACTTGTTGAAAACCAGAAGATTACTTAGCAGTGCCCCAAAGAAAACATGAAATAGTCCCTCCTGTTCCCTACTGAATGGACAAAGAATAACGGATTGTATGAACTGCCTTAGGGCTCATTTAAACATGTTGTGCCCTCTGAACAGCAATCCACATTCAGGTCGCTCTTCAGAGGGCATTTGACAGGAGGCAAGAAGGTGTTATATTGCCTCCTCACCACCTGTTTAACCCCCTGACATCCGCGCTGTGGGCAAATGACGGGCACAGAGCGGATGTGAATTCCCGGGAGGCCGTCATATGACATCCCCCTGTGCACGCTCCCTGCGGAGGGCGCCGTGATCACAGAGTCACTGAGACTCGGAAGACCACCGATCCGAGTACGGGGCCGATCCCCACCCCTTACCATGTGATCAGTTATCAGCCAATGACGGCTCATCACATGATGTAAACAAAAGCTCAGTGATCGTTTTTTTTCTCCTCTGCTGACAGGAGAAGAACAAAGCCGATCACCGGCTCATCTTAAAGGGACATCGACCCTGAAAAGGAAGAGGCGATTATGCCTCATTTATAGAGTAACAGTGCCCACCAGTGCCACCTATTGATGCCCACCAGTGCCACCTATCAATGCCCACCAGTGCCACCTATCAATGCCCACCAGTGCCACCTATCAATGCCCACCAGTGCCACCTATCGATGCCCACCAGTGCCACCTATCAATGCCCACCAGTGCCACCTATCGATGCCCACCAGTGCCACCTATCGATGCCCACCAGTGGCGCTAATCATTGACACCTATAAATGCTGCCTATCAGTGTAACTGATCAGTGCCCATCACTGCCACCCATCGGTGCCCATCAGTGCCACCTCATCAGCGTACATCAATGACAGACAAAAATTACCCGTTATAACATTTAACAAAAATGTAAAAAAATATGGTTTTAATTCGGTCTTTTTATATTTAAAAAGATAAAAACCGCTGAGGAGATGAAATACCACCAAAGGAAATCTCTATTTGGGGGAACAAATGATACAAATGTCATTTGGGTACAGTGTTGTATGACCGTGTAATTGTCACTCAAAGTGCGACAGCGCTGAAAGCTGAGGATTGGTGTGGATAGGAGGGGGAGGGGGGTTTAAGTGGCCGGTAAGCAAGGGGTTAAACATGACAGCATTTTCTACACATATGAGATGGCTGTGTGCTGTGCAGGTTTTATGCCCCTTACACTGTTAGGAAAATGTTGTCACCCCCTCATTTCTTCACAGAGCACACCACCTCCTTTTCCTCTGCTGGCTGAATGTGATGTGGGGGGGGCGCAGGCTCAGGCCCTGGCTCTTATAGGTGGTAGAGGGCCCAGTCATGTAAGTTGATTTCTAGCAGCGGTCCTGGGTGTGGGCGAATGGCCCTGAATACAGACAGTGCATGTCATATTAGGAGAAGTGGCTGCGTGCGTGCAGCTGTGCGTTCTACTCATTGTCAATGGACTGCCTGCATGCAGCACCTGGAAGATACAGATGTTGTAGAAACGTCCCGTTCATGTTATATGGGCCTCATCACCCTTGTAAACAAGGCCAGACAGACGGACAAAACCAACACAAACAAAACCGCACTAATTCATTATCCATCAGCATTTTAATATGCACTATGCCTTTACCCCAAGTGCTGTCATTAGAAGTGTCTGCGCTCCTAAAGCCGGCCATAGACACTTCCAATCTCACCCGGCTAAGCAAGGACCAGCCAAGATTCTAACCATGTATGGGCAGGCTGATTACGGGCTGGGTACTACCAGCCCCTCTGACTTTTCATGCCATTATTGCCAGCCAGTGGGTCGGGATGAGTGGCAGGCAACCAGCATTTTTATACAAAGTACAACATTAGTCCTCCTTGTGTCCCTGTCCTGTAGAGTTTATTCATGGTCTCTGGCACCAGCGTTTTCATCTCTTCTCTCCATAATTTGATGTTCTACAAAGAAAAATATATGAAATGTAGGTGAAGGTGCTAAATCTAATTCCTCTCTTTTTTTATTGTAGGTGTACGCGGTATTGACTGCACACCACAGTGCAACCCGGACGTGTCCACTCCACCGGAGTGCGACCAGGACGTGTCCACTCCACCGGAGTGCGACCAGGACCTGTCCACTCCACCGGAGTGCGACCAGGACGTGTCCACTCCACCGGAGTGCGACCAGGACCTGGCCACTCCACCGGAGTGCGACCAGGACGTGTCCACTCCACCGGAGTGCGACCAGGACGTGTCCACTCCACCGGAGTGCGACCAGGACCTGGCCACTCCACCGGAGTGCGACCAGGACGTGTCCACTCCACCGGAGTGCGACCAGGACCTGTCCACTCCACCGGAGTGCGACCAGGACCTGGCCACTCCACTGGAGTGCGACCAGGACGTGTCCGCTCCACCGGAGTGCGCCCCGGACGTGGCCGCTCCACCGGAGTGCGCCCCGGACGTGGCCGCTCCACCGGAGTGCGCCCCGGACGTGGCCGCTCCACCGGAGTGCGCCCCGGACGTGGCCGCTCCACCGGAGTGCGCCCCGGACGTGGCCGCTCCACCTGAGTGCGCCCCGGACGTGGCCGCTCCACCTGAGTGCGCCCCGGACGTGGCCGCTCCACCAGAGTGCGCCCCGGACGTGGCCGCTCCACCAGAGTGCGCCCATGACGTGGCCGCTCCACCAGAGTGCGCCCAAGACGTGGCCGCTCCACCAGAGTGCGCCCAAGACGTGGCCGCTCCACCAGAGTGCGCCCAAGACGTGGCCGCTCCACCAGAGTGCGCCCAAGACGTGGCCGCTCCACCAGAGTGCGCCCAAGACGTGGCCGCTCCACCAGAGTGCGCCCAAGACGTGGCCGCTCCACCAGAGTGCGCCCAAGACGTGGCCGCTCCACCAGAGTGCGACCAATTCGTGTCCACTCCACCAGAGTGCGACCCAGACGTGTCCACTCCACCAGACTTTGACCTACATGTGTCCACTCCACCAGAGTGCGACATTCACATGAAAAATCCACCAGCATGTGACGTTCACACAGAGAATCCACCAAAATGCCAGGGGAACGTCTCCAGTGAACATGGGAGCAATCTTACAAGACAGGATAGGCACATACTAGTGGTAGGGGATTCAATTATTGGAAGGATACAGAAGGCAATCTGTCACCAATCCCCTTATCGCAAAACAGTATGTTGTTTACCGGGCGCCCGGGTTCGGAACATTGTAGATTGCATGGACGGATTATTGAATGGGGCTGGGAGGAACCCCGCTGTCATGATACATATTGGTACGAACGACAAAGTTATAGGAAGATGGGGCGCCTTAAAAAATGATTTCAGGGACTTAGCGGCTATATTGAAGAAAAGGAGAGCCAAGGCAGTATTTTCAGAAATATTGCCTGAACCTCGAGCCACACCAGAGAGGCAGCAGGAGCTTAGAGATCTTAACTACTGGCTGAGAAACTATTGCAGGAAGGAGGGCTTTGGCTTCATGACGAACTGGGTTGACTTTACATTCGGTCACCGTTTTTATAGCAGTGATGGATTGCATTTAAATGGAAGGGGTGCAGCGTTTTTGGGAGTGAAGATGACCAAAGCGCTGGAAGAAATTTTAATCTAGGAGATGAGGATGACTTGCTAGTGAACATGACAGAGAAGATCTTCAAGTCAAGCCATCATCACCGGAGTTCACTACGTCATCACTCTCTTGAAAGATTCTCATCAGCACCTATCTTCAAGAGAGCACCAGGTACGGCTGTACCAACACAGATTTCTACAATGGTGGCGGCTGCCACTCCAGTAACCGGAAGGTCTTCCCATCAGCCCTCTATTTCCCTTTCTGCAGCTTCTGAATCCCCAACTATCAATGTGGCTGGACAAACAAGTCAATTTGCTATTCCCAGAAGAAGACTCAACCAAAAGCTTGAGGAACCCTCCTAGGGACCAGGTACGGCTGTACCAACACAGGTCCCTACACTGGTGGCGGCTGCCTCGTCACCACCAACCGAGGGGCAATGACATTAACAGAGGGCCTCCTCATCACCATCCAAGAAGCAATGACATCAGAGAGCCCCGTCATCAACATTTGAGGGCTGAGCCTCATTGCCATCATCCGAGGGTAGTGAAAAACAGAGAGCCTGATGCCCACCATCCAAGGGCAGAGCTTGGTCCCCACCATCCAAGGGCAGAGCCTCCTCGCTACTATGAGAGGGCAGAGCCTCGTTACCACAATCCGAGGGTATTTGACCTCAAAAGAGAGTTGCCTGCTGTGAGACGGTAACACAAGCAGTACTGAGTGAGATAATTGTGGCACACCGGCAATGATCTCCCTACACCATACATAGAACCATACATAGAATGTATACATAGGGCCATACATACCACCATACTCAGCATGCCCACCTAGTACCAAACATACCACTATACATACCACCATCAGGGCCACCAATAAGGTGGTACCACTGGTTCTCCTGTAGGGGCTGGGCACAGAAAACATGAGGAATCGTTGCGGCGGGCGGATGCACTGATCAGTGGGGGAGGCACTGATCTGTGCGGATGCTCAATGCATATATTCTGAATGATCCCCAAATATGATTGTAAACAAGCATGCAAGTGTGTTTTATTGCATACATACCTGCGTATATAGCACCATGCATACCATCATACACAGCATGTCTACATACCACCACCAGGGCCACCAATAAGGGGGTACCACCAGTCCTCCTGTAGGGGGCTGGGCACAGAAAACATAAGGAATCGGTGCGGCGGGCGGAGGCACTGATCAGTGTGGGGGCGCTGATCTGTGCGGATGCTCAATGCATATATTCTGAATGAGCCCCAAAGATGATTGTGAACAAGCAGGTAGGTGTGTTTTATTGCATACATACCTGCAATACATATGTTCTGTATGGTTCTATGTATGGTTTTTTTCTCTATATGAGATGAACTGGGCACCCTAGACTGGTGATTCAGGGACAATCCGATCGCCTTAGGGGGTCAGGAAGGAATTTTTCCCCCCCTTGGAGCCCATCTGGCCGGGGGGGTTTTCGCCTTCCTCTGAATCATCTTAAGGTTTAGGCTTAGTGTAAAAAGGCCCTGCCTTTGAGGAGTCCTAGGACAACCGTCACTGATCTCCGATGTTCTCCGAAGCCCGACAATCATTTCCATCTATAGATTTATCTCCAATAAAGATTGGTCGTACCTTAATTGTCTTTGTATGTGTTTTTTTTTCTTCTTTTTTCTAAGAAATATAATGAGGAATGGCAGCAGGGTGAGGAATCTTGCCCCATACTTCACCACTAGGGATGAGCTTCGATTTCAAGAGGAAGATCGAACATTATGGTCCGTTGGTGCCAAATTAGAGCGGCGTGTCACCGCCCATAATGCACTGCGTCATAGCAGTGTATTGCTGGCTGATGATTGGCCAAGCATGCACGATGACCCGCATGCTTTGGCCAATCACAGCACCGTCAGCGAAGAGAGCCATAATTGGTCACAGGCCAATTTTTGATGCAATACTTTGCAGCAGGGCTCATTCCTGCGCCCCAACTAGAGGATCTGTAAGGGGTTGCAGTGTTGTGGCACCAGTGCCTAAGGCCCAATTTTTCTGCCCCTGTTCAACAGAGGCATGTAATTACAATTCTTGATCTAATATTTCACAGCAGGGCCCGTTCCTGCGCCCACCCAGAGTAACTGTGAGGGATTACAGTGTTGTGGCAACACCAACACCTAAGGCCCACATTTTTGCGTTTATATTTTGAGTATATAGGGCAGGCCCCGACTTTCAAACATCCAACTTACAAACAACTCCTACTTTCAAACAGAAGGAGACAACAGGAAGTGAGAGGAAATCTACCCCTAGGAAGGGAAATTCTCTCCTGTAAGGCCACGTACACACGCGGGGACTGTTCGCTCAACTTTGTCCGTCAAACAGTTTCAGCAAACAGTCCGCTCAAAATTAGCATGGACGGACTTGCCCACACACGACGAACGAACAGTTTGCTGAAACCGTGCGCGATGACATGAACGGCACGTACGACGGGACGGAAAATACAACGTCCTATACACTGCATTACAACTTTCAGCGTGTAAATCCTTTCTGAGCATGCGCGGAACTTAGTTTGACGAACAAGCCTACACACGAGGGGACTGTTCGCTGAAACCAAGTTTCAGCGGACAGTTTTTTGGAAATTCCGAAAAACCTTGTTCAGCAAACTGTTCGCTGAAACTGTCCGCTGAAAGCCCACACACGGGCGGACTGTCCGCCGAAACACTGTTCAGCGGACAAAGTTGGGCGAACAGTCCCCGCGTGTGTACGCGGCCTAAGAGTTCCTTGTTTCACAAAAAACCCCAAATTTTAACAATCCAATTGTCATTGGGACAGAAAGTGAGGTGAAATCTTCTGAACAGGTGCGCACAGACAGCAAAACAAATTATACAGGGGTGATAACCCTTCCCTATGTTTTACAAAAAGCTTAAAAATAGATTTTTTGGCTGGAGCTACACTTTAAAAATGTACCAGTTAAAAATTACAAACAGATTCTACTTAAAGCGGGAGTCCACCGGGACTCCGCGTTTTTTTTTTTTTTTTTTAAAGCCAGCAGCTACAAATACTGCAGCTGCTGACTTTTAAAATAGTGACACTTACCTGTCCCGCGCGCCCGCGATGTCGGCACCCGAAGCCGATCTCTAGATCGTCTGTAAGGTGCTGCCGCCACCATCTTGGGTATGGGAATCAGGAAATGGAGCCTTTCGGCTTCATTTCCCGGTTCCCTACTGCGCATGCGCGAATCGTGCTGCGCAATAAGGGCGGTCCCCGCTGCCTGTGGGATCTGTGTGTTTCCCAGCAGGCAGTGGGGCACTTGCGGAAAGGGGCGGGCACTTGCGGAAAGGGGCGTAATCTACGCCCCTTTCCGCAGAGAGCTATCCCGGAAGTGGGTGCAGAACACCTGTACTGTACAGGTATCTGCACCCCCCTCCCCCCTGAAAGGTGCCAATTGTGGCGCCGGGGGGGAGGGTTCCGATGAGCGGAGGTCCACTTTAGGGTGGACCTCCGCTTTAATAACAAACCTACACAGTCCCTGTCTTGTTTGGACCGCCTGTATACTGCTGTTCTGAGTATATAGGGCCTGGGGGCCTCAGGCCTTTCCTTTTTATAATTTGGGTGTGCGGTTCTCCTTAATGTCCATACAAGACCCAAAGGGGCTGGTAATGGGCTTGGGGGCGGGGCACCCATGCCTTTGTTCTCAATGATTTTCATCCATATTGCCGGGACCAGACATTACATTAAAGCCGCAAACAGTTTTAAATGACTTTTATTCCTTTAGAAATGTCATTTTGTGCAGGGACAGTTCTAAACACGGGAAACACAGGCCACTTTACAGGCATACTACAGACACCCCCCAGGCATGATATTTAAAGGAATGTTTCACTTTTATTTTTTCACTTTAAGCATCATTAAAATCACTGCTCCTGAAAAAAACAGCAGTTTTTAAAAATTTTGCATTAATACATGTACCCTGGGGCAGGACCCGGGTCCTCAAACCCTTTTTTAGGACAATAACTTGCATATTAGCCTTTAAAATTCACACTTTTGATTTCTCACGTTCGAGTCCCATAGACTGTAACGGGGTTTGAAAGTTTGCGCAAACTATCGGTCCGTTTGCAAGTTCTGGTGCAAACAGAACCGGGGGGTGTTTGGCTCATCCCTATTCACCACCCTTCAGCCATGGAATAGCGATAGGAAACACCCCAAGTCTAGACTCTGTAAATGAGTCATATTATGACAGCAGGTATAATGTTTGCAGGTACAGGCTGTATATATATATATACATGGAGTGTAGTCTGGGGCCTGATTGTCAGGGCTGGTCAGCCCTTCCTTCTCTGAGCTGGCCGCTCAGCTGTCAGATAATTGGCAGCTCTCATCTTTCTCCACAGTTTACCAGCTGTTGTGGATGTGCTCGTCAGTCCCGCCTACTTAACCACTTGCCGCCCGCCCTATAGCAAATGGACGGCGGCAAAGTGGTTTCATAATCCTGACCGGACGTCATATGACGTGATCAGGATTATGAGCCGCTGCGCGCCCCCGGGGGCGCGCATCGTGGCGATCGTTGTTGCGGGGTGTCAGTCTGACACCCAGCAACTACGATCTCGGTAAAGAGTCTCCGTCGGAGACTCTTTACCACGTGATCAGCCGTGTCCAATCACGGCTGATCACAGTGTAAATGGGAAGAGCCGGTGATCTGCTTTTCCTCACTCGCGTCTGTCAGACGCGAGTAGAGGAGAGCCGATCGGCTGCTCCTCTGACGGGGGGGGGGGGTCTGTGCTGATCGATTATCAGCACAGCCCCCCCGAGGATGCCCACACTGGACCACCAGGGACGCCACCAGACCACCAGGGATGCCAAGGACAAGGTATGCCACCCTAGACCACCAGGGATTCTAGTCAGTGCCACAATGGATGCCAATCAGTGCCCATAATGGATGCCAATCAGTGCCCACAATGGGCATCACTGATTGGCATGCATTATTGATTGGCACTGATTGGCATCCATTAGTGCAATATGCTATAATACAATGCCGCCTATCAGTTCCCATCTGTGCCGCCTATCAGTGCTTACCCATGCCCACCTGTGCCGCCTACCCATGCCCACCTGTGCCAATCCATGCCAATTTGTGCCACCTATCAGTGCCCATCCGTGTCGCCCATCAGTGCCACCCATCAGTGCCGCCTATCAGTGCCACATATCGGTGTCCATCAATGCCACCTCATCAGTGCCACTTCATTGGTGCCACCTCATCGGTGCCCATCAGTGCCGCCTTATCATTGCCCATCAGTGTAACCCCATCAGTGCCCATCAGTGAAGGAGAAAACGTACTTATTTGCAAAGTTTTGAAACTGAAACAAAAAAAAACATTATTTTTTTTAAAAAAATTCGGTATTTTTTTATTTGTTTAGCAAAAAATAAAAACCGTAGAGGTGATCATATACCACCAAAAGAAAGCTCTATTTGTGGGAAAAAAATGATACAAATTTCATTTGGGTACAGTGTAGCATGACCGCGCAATTGTCATTCAAAGTGCGACAGCGCTGAAAGCTCAAAATTGGGCAGGAAGGTGTTTAAGTGCCCCCCGGTATTGAAGTGGTTAAAGATCTGCAGGTCTCTTCATTCCTGCCTTCGCCTTGGTCATATCACAAGAAACCATCTCCTGCATTCCTGTTTAACCACTTAACAACCGGCCCATAGCCAAATGACGGCTACAGGGTGGTTGTTTAACTCTGGGAGGCCGTCATATGACGTCCTCCCAGAATTCCGCTCTCGCGTGCGACCCCTAGGGCGCACACCAGAGCTTCCGCGACCGCCGGGTCTGCATCACGGTAAACGGCCACTCATCGCAGCCATTTACCACGTGATCGCTCCGTCAAATGACGGAGTGATCACTTGTAAACAAACCGGCGTCATGTTATGACGCCGGTTCCTCCCTCCCCTCTCTGTACTGATCGGTACAGCGGAGGGGGAAGAGATCGGTGTCAGCAGCACTATGGGCTGCATCTGCAGTGCCCACATCGCTGCTCACCGAAATTTAACCCCTCAATTCCCTGCCATTACTCTGCAATACCAGTGCATACTCTGCAGTACCAGCCAATACTCTGCAGTACCAGCCAATACTCTGCAGTACCAGCCAATACTCTGCAGTACCAGCCAATACTCTGCAACACCCGCCAATACTCTGCAACACCCGCCAATACTCTGCAACACCCGCCAATACTCTGCAACACCCGCTAATACTCTGCAACACCCGCTAATACTCTGCACTACAATTCCAGCCAATACCCTGCCATAAATTGCCATACCCGGAGATGCCCAGCCATACTCGGAGATACCCTGCAATACCCAGCCATAGACATCCCCCCCTCCCGCCGCCCTCCGGTGCTTCTACCGACTCGCCAATACGATCAAAGCCAGAATCTTTTTTTTTTCAGGCTTCCCAGCTTAGAGGTGAGATGCGGGGTCTTATTGACCCCATATCTCACTGTAAAGAGGACCTGTCATGCCATATTCCTATTACAAGGGATGTTTACATTACTTGTAATAGGAGTAAAAGTGATCAAAAATGTCAAACTAAAATAAATAAAGTAAAATGAACAATAAATTATTTTTTTTTTTTTTAAAGTGCCCCTGTCCCCATGTGCTCACATGCAGAAGCGAACGCATACGTAAGTCCCGCCCACATATGAAAACGGTATTCAAACCACACATGCGAGGTATCGCTGCGAACGTAGAGCGAGAGCAATAATTCTAGCCCTAGACCTCCTCTGTAACTCAAAATATATAACTAGAAAAAAAAATTAAAGCGTCGCCTATGGGGATTTTTAAGTAGCGACGTTTGGCGCCATTCCACAAGCGTGTGCAATTTTGAAGAGTGACATGTTAGGTATCTATTTACTCAGCGTAACTTCATCTTTCACATTATGCAAAAATTGGGCTAACTTTACTGTGTTTTTTTTTTAAGCACAAAACTGTTTTATTTCCAAAAAAAAGCATTCGAAAAATTGCTGCGCAAATACCGTGCGAGATAAAAAGTTGCAACGACCACCATTGTATTCTCCAGGGTGTTTGCTAAAAAAACATATATATAATGTTTTGGGATTCTATGTAATTTTCTAGCAAATAAATTATGATTTTTACATGTAGGAGAGAAATGTCAGAATTGTCCTGGGTGCTCCAGAACACCTGATGGCGCTCCCTGCATGTTGGGCCTCTGTATGTGGCCACACTGTGTAAAAGTCTCACACATGTGGTATCGCCGTACTCAGGAGTAATAGCAGAATGTGTTTTGGGGTGTAATTTGTGGTATGCATATGCTGTGTGTGAGAAATAAAAAAAAGTAAAAAAAATCTTGATTTTGCAAAGAATTGTGGGAAAAAAATGACAACTTCAAAAAACTCACCATGCCTCTTACTAAATACCTTGGAATGTCTTCTTTCCAAAAAGGGGTCATTTGGGGGGTATTTGTACTTTTCTGGCATGTTGGGGTCTCAAGAATTGAAATAGGCCGTCAGTACTTCAGGTGTGATCAATTTTCAGATATTGGCACAACAGCTTGTGGACTCTATAACTTTCACAGAGACCAAATAATATCCACCAATTTGTACTTATTTTTACCAAAGATATGTAGTGGTATAAATTGTGGCCAAAATTTATGAAGAAAAAATTACTAATCTGCTAAATTTTATAACAGAAACAAAGAAAAATTCATTTTTTTACAGAATTTTCTGTATTTTTTCTTTTATAGCACAAAAAATAAAAAAACGAGCGGTGATTAAATACCACCAGAAGAAAGCTCTATTTGTGTGAAAAAAGGACAAAAATTTCATATAGGTCCAGTGTTGCATGACTGAGTAATTGTCATTCAAAATGTGAGAGCACCGAAAGCTGAAAATTGGTCTGGTTATTAAGGGTGTTTAAGTGCCCGGTGGTCAAGTGGTTAAAGTCAGGCTTTGCTGACATCCCTTCTGGCTCCTTATCCTGCTTGCTGTCCCTCTACTTGTATCCCTGACTTCTGGCCTGAATGACTACCCAATCCGGTTACTGGACTCTGGCCTGGCTGACTACCCAATCCGGTTACTGGACTCTGGCCTGGCTGACTACCCAATCCGGTTACTGGACTCTGGCCTGGCTGACTACCCAATCCGGTTACTGGACTCTGGCCTGGCTGACTACCCAATCCGGTTACTGGACTCTGGCCTGGCTGACTACCCAATCCGGTTACTGGACTCTGGCCTGGCTGACTACCCAATCCGGTTACTGGACTCTGGCCTGGCTGACTACCCAATCCGGTTACTGGACTCTGGCCTGGCTGACTACCCAATCCGTTTACTGGACTCTGGCCTGGCTGACTACCCAATTCGGTTACTGGACTCTGGCCTGGCTGACTACCCAATCCGGTTACTGGACTCTGGCCTGGCTGACTACCCAATCCGGTTACTGGACTCTGGCCTGGCTGACTACCCAATCCGGTTACTGGACTCTGGCCTGGCTGACTACCCAATCCGGTTACTGGACTCTGGCCTGGCTGACTACCCAATCCGGTTACTGGACTCTGGCCTGGCTGACTACCCAATCCGGTTACTGGACTCTGGCTTGGCTGACTACCCAATCCGGTTACTGGACTCTGGCCTGGCTGACTACCCAATCCGGTTCAAAAATGCTAAACTAGAGCTAAAAGTGGGACTTTATATGAGGGGATATAAGCTATATATATATATATATATATATATATATATATATATATATATATATTGTGGCAGCACGCAGGTAAAATCACCTGGTTGTATTCAGGATGGGAAATATGTGTGTCCTAGATTCAAGCTTTATGCAGACTTTTACAATTAGAGGGGAAGAGTTAATGAGCCCAGCTGTAGTAAGTGGGCTCATTAAGGCCTCTACAAAAAACCCCAGCATGCTTAGGGAGATGCTCCATCCTGGAACCAGTTTTGTGTGTATAGACTGGGGAGTCTGAGATCTGTTCTGTGCGGTGAGTTAACGCCTGTGTGGCAAACCCCTACAATAGAGACAGGGACTGGGGCAGCACAAGGCTGCACCCAGTTGTTAGACAGGGAGTCTACGTGTGTAGTTAGAGGTCAAGCTGACCAGGATTTATTTTCTTGTTTTATTTTGTTTGGCTGTTATATGTATCACTGCATGTAGCCTAAATAAACCGCATCTTTTGTTTTTTTGCACCTACAGCGCTGTCTGCTGTGCCTGACTTTGTGTTGTGAACCCATCCAGGGGGTCACACACACCCGCTACCGAGCGAACCCCCTCACAGTTGGTGGAGAATTTTGGCAGTTTTTTTTTTTTTGTTGTTAAGGCCAGCATGGAGGAGATACTGAGACAGCTGGCTCTAGCAAATGCAAACCAGCAGCAAACAAATGCGGCTTTACAAAAGAGCCTTGCAGCCCAACAACAAGCCCAGCAGCAGGCAAATGCAAATCAGCAGCAGAATTTTCAACAGCAAATAGAGACATTGATACAGCAACGTCCGCAGACCAATGAAGCAAGTGGGTACAATAATACCGCAATCCTTGGTGTGAGCCGTTTACTGACAAAAATGACGGGAGAGGATGATCCGGAGGTGTTTTTGACCACATTTGAAAGGACTGCTGAAAGGGAAAAGTGGCCTAAGGAGCAATGGGCTGGACTGGTGGCCCCTCTGTTAACTGGGGAATCGCAGAAAGCTTATTATGACCTAGAGCCTGACCAAGCAAAAGACTATGTGGTGAAAATAGATGGCGAGTTAGTGAACCCAGATAAGACTTGCCCTTATCCTTACTTCACTATGGAAAGGGACCTGCTATATCGAGTGACTCAAAGGGCAGAAGAAACTATTGAGCAACTTGTAGTGCCCAAACCTTACAGGAAGTTGGTGTTAGAATTGGCCCATGGGCACATTCTGGGAGGTCATCTGGGGAATGAGAAAACCAGAGAGAGGGTACTGCAGAGATTCTATTGGCCTGGGGTCATGAAGGAAATAGAAAAGTATTGTTCCTCCTGCCCTGTGTGTCAGAAGTCGGCACCTATGCCACATTTCCGTAACCCGCTGGTACCTCTTCCTATCACTGAGGTCCCCTTTGAGAGGATAGCAATGGATTTGGTAGGTCCGATAATGAAGTCCGCTAGGGGGCATCAGTACATTTTGGTTATATTGGACTATGCCACCCGTTATCCGGAAGCAATTCCTCTCCGAAATACCTCGGCCAAAACCATAGCCAAAGAGCTATCTCTTGTTTTTAGCCGCGTGGGTATTTGTAAGGAACTGCTTACGGACCAAGGTACACCCTTTATGTCCCGGGTAATGAAAGAACTATGCAAGTTGTACAAAGTGACACAATTGCGTACATCTGTGTATCACCCCCAAACAGATGGGTTGGTTGAAAGATTCAACAAAACCCTAAAACAAATGTTAAAGAAGGTGGTGGATAGAGATGGAAAGAATTGGGACTGTCTAATACCCTATCTGATGTTTGCCATTAGGGAGGTACCCCAATCCTCTACGGGTTTCTCACCCTTCGAGTTGCTCTATGGGAGACACCCAAGAGGGCTGCTGGATATCGCCAAGGAAACTTGGGAAAATGAGAGTTCTCCTCACAGGAGTGTGATTGAGCATGTCGCCCTGATGCAGGATAGAATCGCACAGGTAATGCCAATTGTAAAGGAACATTTGACCCAAGCGCAGTTAGCACAGCAGAGAGTGTACAACCGTGGGGCCAAGACCCGTACTTTTTCCCCGGGGGATAGGGTCTTGGTGCTAGTCCCTACGGTTGAAAGCAAATTTCTGGCCAAATGGCAAGGTCCATACAAAGTAATTGAAAAAATTAGTGAGGTGAACTACAGGGTTAGACAGCCAGGAAGGCGAAAGCCGGAGCAGATCTATCACGTCAATCTGCTGAAAGCCTGGAGGGATAGGGAATCCCTAGTCGCAGAGACTTGGTCACAAGCCCAGCCTGATTGCTTAGTTCCTGAGGATGGAATAGCAGTCACCTTATCGAAACCCCAACAACAGGAGGTTAAAGAGTTTGTACTTTGTAACAAAGAGATTTTCTCTTAGCTGCCAGGACAAACATCTGGCGTAGAGCATGACATTATCACCCCGCCAGGAGAAAGGGTAAAACTAAAACCTTATAGAATACCAGAGGCCCGACGGGAGGCAATACATGGGGAGGTTCAAAGGATGCTGGAATTGGGTGTGATAGAGGAGTCCCAGAGTGACTGGTCCAGTCCTATCGTACTAGTGCCCAAACCTGATAGGAGCTGGCGGTTTTGTTTCGACAATTGAATAAAGTTACAAAATTTGACACCTACCCCATGCCACGTATAGATGAGTTGATTGACCGGCTGGGAACAGCCCGATATATGACAACTCTTGATCTCACCAAAGGGTATTGGCAAATTCCCCTGGCCGAGTCGGCCAAGGAGAAAACTGCGTTTGTAACCCCAGATGGGGCATTCCAATATAAGAGAATGCCGTTTGGGTTACAGAATGCACCGGCAACATTCCAGCGGAAAATGGATAAGATTCTGAGGCCCCATCAGAAATATGCTGCAGCTTACCTGGATGATGTGATTATCCATAGCACAGACTGGGTCTCACATTTGCCAAAAGTACAAGCAGTCCTAGACTCTATCCGGGAAGCTGGGTTTACGGCCAATCCAAAGAAGTGTACCATTGGACAGGAGGAGGCCAAATATCTTGGGTACACTATTGGGAGGGGGGTGATAAAACCCCAAGTCAATAAAGTCGAGGCCATACAGAGTTGGCCACGTCCCAACAGCAAGAAACAGGTACGAGCCTTTCTGGGAATCGCTGGCTATTATCGACGATTCATTCCCCATTTTACTTCTCAGGCTGTGCCCCTCACCAACCTGACAAAAGGGAAAGAGTCGGTCATGGTTAAATGGTCCCCAGAGGCTGAAGAAGCATTTCAGTCCTTAAAAACAGCCTTATGTAGCCAGCCAGTGTTGTACTCACCAGACTTCTCTAAGGACTTTGTGGTACAAACTGATGCATCAGACGTTGGGTTAGGAGCAGTGTTATCCCAGGTCTGGAACGGGGAAGAGCACCCAGTCATTTACCTCAGCAGGAAGTTGAAGTCCCATGAGGTAAATTACTCCACGATTGAGAAGGAATGTTTAGCAGTGAAGTGGGCTCTAGATTCCCTTCGGTACTATCTGCTAGGTAGGCACTTTGACCTGGTGACTGATCACGCTCCTTTAAAGTGGATGGCTCAGAACAAGGAGACCAATAGAAGGGTAAATAGGTGGTTCCTGGTCCTACAGGAATTTAACTTTACAGTTAAGCATCGCCCTGGTGTTAAAATGGGGAATGTGGATGCTTTGTCTCGGATACATGCGTGTCTGGCTGCTTGTGTTACAACCCCAAGGTTGAAACAAGAGGGGGGGGTATGTGGCAGCACGCAGGTAAAATCACCTGGTTGTATTCAGGATGGGAAATATGTGTGTCCTAGATTCAAGCTTTATGCAGACTTTTACAATTAGAGGGGAAGAGTTAATGAGCCCAGCTGTAGTAAGTGGGCTCATTAAGACCTCTACAAAAAACCCCAGCATGCTTAGGGAGATGCTCCATCCTGGAACCAGTTTTGTGTGTATAGACTGGGGAGTCTGAGATCTGTTCTGTGCGGTGAGTTAACGCCTGTGTGGCAAACCCCTACAATAGAGACAGGGACTGGGGCAGCACAAGGCTGCACCCAGTTGTTAGACAGGGAGTCTACGTGTGTAGTTAGAGGTCAAGCTGACCAGGATTTATTTTCTTGTTTTATTTTGTTTGGCTGTTATATGTATCACTGCATGTAGCCTAAATAAACCGCATCTTTTGTTTTTTTGCACCTACAGCGCTGTCTGCTGTGCCTGACTTTGTGTTGTGAACCCATCCAGGGGGTCACACACACCCGCTACCGAGCGAACCCCCTCACAATATATATATATATATATATATATATATATATATATATATATATATATATATATATATATATACACACACACACATATACATACATACATACACCTCCATCCCTGATATTTTGGAAAAAAATAAAAATAAATAAGTGGTACTTTATATGAAGCACATCACTAGACCGAATGAGCCAATCAATATACACATTGTTTATTGTCAAAAGTCATACACATGTATATCACCATAAATAGTAAATTGATTTAACAATAAAATGATGGATCTCAATTGATAAATATAAACATAATATAGTATTACATGATTAGTTCAATATAGAAACATTGTAAAAAAAAAAATCCATAAATGTCAATAAATAAAATCTAAAAACATTTCATGATAATATACAATTAATTCAATATAGTATACACATATAGTAATAGACTTTTAGTATGTAGACCGAGGTATAACTAGTAGTGACATTTGAAACATTAACAATAATGGTAGATTGGTTCATTAAGGTAGGATATAGTCCAGATATGTATACATAAATACTGTGACAACGCATCATAAAAAAGCTCTACGCGTTTCGTGGTTACAATACCACTCATCAGGAGCAGATGCAGGATTTTTGGGGTATCTATAATGAAATAAAATTACCAAGTGAATATAATAATCCAGAATATACCGATATAGAAGGGAGAGGGGAGCCACACAAGTCCCAAGCAATCTCACCTATCTGTAGTATATAGGTACAAATGTTGATGATGGCGTCAGAAGGTAAAAAACATTTTAGATTTTAGAGAAACGTTTCTCCCGGGAGCTGAGAAGGAAAACCCTAAGACACGGCCATAGCACCACTGATCAATGATAGACGTAGAAAGGAAGTGAATAGTTTCCAGCCATGGTGTGTGTACTTAATGGTGAGCATAATTCATCTTATAATTGGTTCCCACACATATCTGTAGGGATCAAGATAGTAAAAAAATTAATAATAAAAAAAAAAAAATGTAATAAAAATAAAAACGAATTCCACAGCTGAAAATTAGAAGAGACTTCCCATAGTAAAAAACGTGCAAAGAGACAGTAAACAGCCAAGTAATAAAGGAAAAATGTTCAGGTGTAATTTAGGTAAAACAAGAATGTTAAATGATAGTAAAAGATAAAACAATGTGTAATGTCACCAAGATACCTTAACAGGCACATAACATTTTTTTGCAAAGCGTGCAGTGGTGACTTGTAGAGAAGGTCAGCTAGTGTGTCAGCATTGAGACCAATGTGGTTTAAATAGTAACCGTGTAAGAAGGACATCCCTCAACGTCACGCGGCGTAATGACGGGGAGGCGGCGTCATCGCCCAGGCAACAATGTGTACCCGGCGTTTGGCGCCTAAACACCCCACGTGTGCAACGCCGATGGACAACCATGCCGGTTAATTACATTTTTTTTTTATTATTATTAATTTTTTTACTATCTTGATCCCTACAGATATGTGTGGGAACCAATTATAAGATGAATTATGCTCACCATTAAGTACACACACCATGGCTGGAAACTATTCACTTCCTTTCTACGTCTCTCATTGATCAGTGGTGCTAAAGCCTGATGAAGGAGCATGCATGCTCCGAAGCGCCGCTTTACCCAGCCCGTCTCCTGAGGACACCGACTCCTTGAACATCGGACCAAAGGCACCACAGCTACCAGCACTACCCTGACTGCTCTGACCATTCCGAGGAAATACATGGAATAGACCAAAACACCAACCATCGGTCAAAAAGTCAGATGCCTGTAACCTTGCCTTACAGCCCTGCGAGTCGCCCCCATGGACATACGGATGAAACATTACATCCCTGATGTGTCTGTACACCACTAATTTAATGTCAGTGTTTTTTAACCATTTTTAATAAATTTGAGCAACTTTATTGCTGCACTTAGAGGGCGCCGTCTCTCTATTCCTAGGCTCTGACTATGCTTACTCTATTTACCTTTTTATTTTTATTAATAAGCAAGTGTGATTTTACTGTACTTCTGTCTCGGTCTGGTTCATGGTTTCTGACACCGATCAGCTGCCTGGTCTGGCCTTTTTATATACCGACATCCTATATCAACCTTTATCGACCCTTTTACACCAGGGGAACCCTTGAAATCATTTTCATAGGAGTCAGTGGGAAGGGTGACTCCTTACATATATGATCATTGGAAAGAATGTCCTTCCTACACTGGTGGTCAGTGGAAAGAATGTCCTTCCTACACTGGTGGTCAGTGCAAAGAATGTCCTTCCTACACTGGTGGTCAGTGGAAAGAATGTCCTTCCTACACTGGTGGTCAGTGGAAAGAATGTCCTTCCTACACTGGTGGTCAGTGGAAAGAATGTCCTTCCTACACTGGTGGTCAGTGGAAAGAAAGTCCTTCCTACACTGGTGGTCAGTGGAAAGAATGTCCTTCCTACACTGGTGGTCAGTGGAAAGAAAGTCCTTCCTACACTGGTGGTCAGTGGAAAGAAAGTCCTTCCTACACTGGTGGTCAGTGGAAAGTCCTTCCTACACTGGTGGTCAGTGGAAAGAAAGTCCTTCCTACACTGGTGGTCAGTGGAAAGAAAGTCCTTCCTACACTGGTGGTCAGTGGAAAGAAAGTCCTTCCTACACTGGTGGTCAGTGGAAAGAAAGTCCTTCCTACACTGGTGGTCAGTGGAAAGTCCTTCCTACACTGGTGGTCAGTGGAAAGAAAGTCCTTCCTACACTGGTGGTCAGTGGAAAGAATGTCCTTCCTACACTGGTGGTCAGTGGAAAGAAAGTCCTTCCTACACTGGTGGTCAGTGGAAAGAATGTCCTTCCTACACTGGTGGTCAGTGGAAAGAAAGTCCTTCCTACACTGGTGGTCAGTGGAAAGAAAGTCCTTCCTACACTGGTGGTCAGTGGAAAGTCCTTCCTACACTGGTGGTCAGTGGAAAGAAAGTCCTTCCTACACTGGTGGTCAGTGGAAAGAAAGTCCTTCCTACACTGGTGGTCAGTGGAAAGAAAGTCCTTCCTACACTGGTGGTCAGTGGAAAGAAAGTCCTTCCTACACTGGTGGTCAGTGGAAAGAAAGTCCTTCCTACACTGGTGGTCAGTGGAAAGTCCTTCCTACACTGGTGGTCAGTGGAAAGAAAGTCCTTCCTACACTGGTGGTCAGTGGAAAGAATGTCCTTCCTACACTGGTGGTCAGTGGAAAGTCCTTCCTACACTGGTGGTCAGTGGAAAGAAAGTCCTTCGTACACTGGTGGTCAGTGGAAAGAAAGTCCTTCCTACACTGGTGGTCAGTGGAAAGAAAGTCCTTCCTACACTGGTGGTCAGTGGAAAGAATGTCCTTCCTACACTGGTGGTCAGTGGAAAGAATGTCCTTCCTACACTGGTGGTCAGTGGAAAGTCCTTCCTACACTGGTGGTCAGTGGAAAGAATGTCCTTCCTACACTGGTGGTCAGTGCAAAGTCCTTCCTACACTGGTGGTCAGTGGAAAGAAAGTCCTTCCTACACTGGTGGTCAGTGGAAAGAAAGTCCTTCCTACACTGGTGGTCAGTGGAAAGTCCTTCGTACACTGGTGGTCAGTGGAAAGAATGTCCTTCCTGCACTGGTGGTCAGTGGAAAGAAAGTCCTTCCTACACTGGTGGTCAGTGGAAAGAATGTCCTTCCTACACTGGTGGTCAGTGTAAAGTCCTTCCTACACTGGTGGTCAGTGGAAAGAAAGTCCTTCCTACACTGGTGGTCAGTGGAAAGAATGTCCTTCCTACACTGGTGGTCAGAATGCCACATTTACAGACCACCTTAAAGATCGTTGGCGTCATGCTGATGGCCGTGTGAAGTGGCACTGGACCCAAAACTATGCAAACACTATCAGATGGGAGGTCAACCAACCACAGCTCAAGAAAGTCCAGGCAACCTCTGGAGCAACCCTAGCTGAGAATAGCTGCTGTATATATTGTATATAGAACAATCAGGCCAAACATGTGTGATGTTAGTACATGAAAAGAGAAAGTTACATTTGTGAAAGACGTTCTACTAATTTGATGTTAGTACAGCAGTGAACAGATGGTGGGGGTGGCACCAAATCCAAAGATGACATCAATGTGAAATGATACCGAAAGCAGAAACCATTTCAAGGGGAAGGACAGACAACCCGCTCTCTGGATTTGGTGCCCTCACCTTCTTCCTCTGACGGGAAATTCTGAGAATTAAAAAGGGAAATGAGTACACAGTGTTCCCAATAAATAAGAACGGTGTACCCCGACTCTACAAACACCCACCAATGGGATGATGTCAGTGAAGGCAGAGGAGGCTCTCTAATTAGGGACAAAAGGCGTTTGCCTAAGGCCTCGCGCTCCCAGGGGCCTCGCGGCCGCCTCATTTGCCTGATTTGTGCGTGGGAGGATGGGAGGGAATGTCCCCGGTCAGTGTCCCCAAGCTGGCAGGGTGAGCGGACCTCCCACCTCCGTACACTCCACACCCCTCTCATGTACATACCTCTCACCTCCGTACACTCCGCACCTCTCTCATGTACATACCTCCCACCTCCATAAACTCCACACCCCTCTCATGTACATACCTCCCACCTCCATAAACTCCACACCCCTCTCATGTACATACCTCCCACCTCCATACACTCCACACCCCTCTCATGTACATACCTCCCACCTCCATAAACTCCACACCCCTCTCATGTACATACCTCCCACCTCCATACACTCCACACCCCTCATGTACATACCTCCCACCTCCATACACTCCACACCCCTCTCATGTACATACCTCCCACCTCCATACACTCCACACCCCTCATGTACATACCTCCCACCGCCATACACTCCACACCCCTCATGTACATACCTCCCACCTCCATACACTCCACACCCCTCATGTACATACCTCCCACCTCCATACACTCCACACCCCTCTCATGTACATACCTCCCACCTCCATACACTCCACACCCCTCATGTACATACCTCCCACCTCCATACACTCCACACACCACTCATGTACATACCTCCCACCTCCATACACTCCACACCCCTCATGTACATACCTCCCACCTCCATACACTCCACACACCACTCATGTACATACCTCCCACCTCCATACACTCCACACCCCTCATGTACATACCTCCCACCTCCATACACTCCACACCCCTCATGTACATACCTCCCACCTCCATACACTTCACACCCCTCATGTACATACCTCCCATCTCCATACACTCCGCACCCCTCATGTACATACCTCCCACCTCCATACACTCCACACCCCTCATGTACATACCTCCCACCTCCATACACTCCACACCCCTCATGTACATACCTCCCACCTCCATACACTCCGCACCCCTCATGTACATATCTCCCACCTCCATACACTCCACACCCCTCTCATGTACATACCTCCCACCTCCATACACTCCACACCCCTCATGTACATACCTCCCACCTCCATACACTCCACACCCCTCATGTACATACCTCCCACCTCCATACACTCCGCACCTCTCATATACATACCTCCCATCTCCATACACTCCACACCCCTCATGTACATACCTCCCACCTCCGTACACTCCACACCCCTCATGTACATACCTCCTACCTCCATACACTCCGCACCCATCTCATGTACATACCTCCCACCTCCATACACTCCACACCCCTCATGTACATACCTCCCACCTCCGTACACTCCACACCCCTCATGTACATACCTCCTACCTCCATACACTCCACACCCCTCTCATGTACATACCTCCCACCTCCATACACTCCACACCCCTCATGTACATACCTCCCACCTCCATACACTCCACACCCCTCATGTACATACCTCCCACCTCCATACACTCCGCACCTCTCATATACATACCTCCCATCTCCATACACTCCACACCCCTCATGTACATACCTCCCACCTCCGTACACTCCACACCCCTCATGTACATACCTCCTACCTCCATACACTCCGCACCCATCTCATGTACATACCTCCCACCTCCATACACTCCGCAACTCTCATGTACATACCTCCCACCTCCATACACTCCACACCCCTCATGTACATACCTCCCATCTCCATACACTCCACACCCCTCTCATGTACATACCTCCCACCTCCATAAACTCCACACCCCTCTCATGTACATACCTCCCACCCCCATACACTCCGCACCCCTCATGTACATACCTCCCATCTCCATACACTCCACAACCCTCATGTACATACCTCCCACCTCCATACACTCCGCACCCCTCATGTACATACCTCCCATCTCCATACACTCCACAACCCTCATGTACATACCTCCCACCTCCGTACACTCCACACCCCTCATGTACATACCTCCCACCTCCATACACTCCGCACCCCTCATGTACATACCTCCCATCTCCATACACTCCACAACCCTCATGTACATACCTCCCACCTCCGTACACTCCACAACCCTCATGTACATACCTCCCACCTCCATACACTCCGCACCCCTCATGTACATACCTCCCATCTCCATACACTCCACAACCCTCATGTACATACCTCCCACCTCCGTACACTCCACACCCCTCATGTACATATCTCCCACCTCCATACACTCCACACCCCTCATGTACATACCTCCCACCTCCATACACTCCGCACCCCTCATGTACATACCTCCCATCTCCATACACTCCACAACCCTCATGTACATACCTCCCACCTCCGTACACTCCACACCCCTCATGTACATACCTCCCACCTCCATACACTCCGCACCCCTCATGTACATACCTTCCATCTCCATACACTCCACACCCCTCATGTACATACCTCCCACCTCCATACACTCCGCACCCCTCATATACATACCTCCCACCTCCATACACTCCACACCCCTCATGTACATACCTTCCACCTCCATACACCCCACACCCCTCATGTACATACCTTCCACCTCCATACACTCCACACCCCTCATGTACATACCTCCCACCTCCATACACTCCACACCCCTCTCATGTACATACCTCCCATCTCCATACACTCCACACCCCTCATGTACATACCTTCCACCTCCATACACTCCACACCCCTCATGTACATACCTCCCACCTCCGTACACTCCACACCCCTCATGTACATACCTCCCACCTCCATACACTCCACACCCCTCATGTACATACCTCCCACCTCCATACACTCCACACCCCTCATGTACATACCTCCCACCTCCATACACTCCACACCCCTCATGTACATACCTCCCATCTCCATACACTCCACACCCCTCATGTACATACCTCCCACCTCCATACACTCCACACCCCTCATGTACATACCTCCCACCTCCATACACTCCGCACCCCTCATGTACATACCTCCCACCTCCATACACTCCACACCCCTCATGTACATACCTCCCACCTCCATACACTCCACACCCCTCATGTACATACCTCCCACCTCCATACACTCCACACCTCTCATGTACATACCTCCCACCTCCATACACTCCACACCTCTCATGTACATACCTCCCACCTCCATACACTCCGCACCCCTCATGTACATACCTCCGACCTCCATACACTCCACACCCCTCTCATGTACATACCTCCCACCTCCATACACTCCACACCCCTCTCATGTACATACCTCCCACCTCCATACACTCCACACCCCTCTCATGTACATACCTCCCACCTCCATACACTCCACACCCCTCATGTACATACCTCCCACCTCCATACACTCCACACACCACTCATGTACATACCTCCCACCTCCATACACTCCACACCCCTCTCATGTACATACCTCCCACCTCCATACACTCCACACCCCTCTCATGTACATACCTCCCACCTCCATACACTCCACACCCCTCTCATGTACATACCTCCCACCTCCATACACTCCACACCCCTCTCATGTACATACCTTCCACCTCCATACACTCCACACCCCTCATGTACATACCTCCCACCTCCATACACTTCACACCCCTCATGTACATACCTCCCATCTCCATACACTCCGCACCCCTCATGTACATACCTCCCACCTCCATACACTCCGCACCCCTCATGTACATACCTCCCACCTCCATACACTCCACACCCCTCATGTACATACCTCCCACCTCCATACACTCCGCACCCCTCATGTACATACCTCCCATCTCCATACACTCCACACCCCTCATGTACATACCTCCCACCCCCATACACGGGGGGGGCGGAGAGATCATACGGGGGGAGGGAGGAGAGAATAATTAGATGGGGGGGGTCGTACCTGTGTGAGGATTGGTTGGTTCCAGGTCAGTGTTACTCTCATCCTCAGACTCCTCCTGTTTGGTGTAGTTGTGGGTGGAGCTCTGGGCTGGCTCCGCCCTCCTCCGGGACATTTCTGGAGATCTATAAAAGAAGTGGAAAGATGAAGGGCGTGTTCCCCGATCACCCCTCCCCCACTCATGTGATTGATGCAAATGTCATCCTGAGAGCCCCGCCCACAATATTTCTGTATGACCCCTTTCATTTATAAGCCCCCCCCCCCAAGATAAGATAGGAAGGATGGGAGGAGTATGATCGCCCATGATCATAATACAGGAGATGATCAGAGACTGCAGACACAGTACAGCAGATGATCAGAGACTGCAGACATGGTACAGGAGATTATCAGAGACTGCAGACATGGTACAGGAGATGATCAGAGACTGCAGACATAATACAGGAGACGATCAGAGACTGCAGACATGATACGGGAGATGATCAGAGACTGCAGACACAGTACGGGAGATGATCAGAGACTGCAGACACAGTACAGGAGATGATCAGAGACTGCAGACATGGTACAGGAGATGATCAGAGACTGCAGACATGGTACAGGAGATGATCAGAGACTGCAGACATGGTACAGGAGATGATCAGAGACTGCAGACATAATACAGGAGACGATCAGAGACTGCAGACATGATACGGGAGATGATCAGAGACTGCAGACACAGTACGGGAGATGATCAGAGACTGCAGACACAGTACAGGAGATGATCAGAGACTGCAGACATGGTACAGGAGATGATCAGAGACTGCAGACATGGTACAGGAGATGATCAGAGACTGCAGACATGGTACAGGAGATGATCAGAGACTGCAGACATAGTACAGGAGATGATCAGAGACTGCAGACATGATACGGGAGATGATCAGAGACTGCAGACATAGTACAGGAGATGATCAGAGACTGCAGACATGATACGGGAGATGATCAGAGACTGCAGACATAGTACAGGAGATGATCAGAGACTGCAGACATGATACGGGAGATGATCAGAGACTGCAGACATAGTACAGGAGATGATCAGAGACTGCAGACATAGTACAGGAGATGATCAGAGACTGCAGACATAGTACAGGAGATGATCAGAGACTGCAGACATAGTACAGGAGATGATCAGAGACTGCAGACATAGTACAGGAGATGATCAGAGACTGCAGACATGGTACAGGAGATGATCAGAGACTGCAGACATAGTACAGGAGATGATCAGAGACTGCAGACATAGTACAGGAGATGATCAGAGACTGCAGACATAATACAGGAGATGGTCAGAGACTGCAGACATAGTACAGGAGATGGTCAGAGACTGCAGACATAGTACAGGAGATGATCAGAGACTGCAGACATGGTACAGGAGATGATCAGAGACTGCAGACACGGTACAGGAGATGATCAGAGACTGCAGACACGGTACAGGAGATGATCAGAGACTGCAGACATAGTACAGGAGATGATCAGAGACTGCGGACATGGTACAGGAGATGATCAGAGACTGCAGACATAGTACAGGAGATGATCAGAGACTGCGGACATGGTACAGGAGATGATCAGAGACTGCAGACATAGTACAGGAGATGATCAGAGACTGCAGACATAGTACAGGAGATGATCAGAGACTGCAGACATAGTACAGGAGATGATCAGAGACTGCAGACATAGTACAGGAGATGATCAGAGACTGCAGACATAGTACAGGAGATGATCAGAGACTGCAGACATGGTACAGGAGATGATCAGAGACTGCAGACACGGTACAGGAGATGATCAGAGACTGCAGACATAGTACAGGAGATGATCAGAGACTGCGGACATGGTACAGGAGATGATCAGAGACTGCAGACATAGTACAGGAGATGATCAGAGACTGCAGACATAGTACAGGAGATGATCAGAGACTGCAGACATAGTACAGGAGATGATCAGAGACTGCAGACATAGTACAGGAGATGATCAGAGACTGCAGACATAATACAGGAGATGATCAGAGACTGCAGACATAGTACAGGAGATGATCAGAGACTGCAGACATAGTACAGGAGATGATCAGAGACTGCAGACATAATACAGGAGATGATCAGAGACTGCAGACATAGTACAGGAGATGATCAGAGACTGCAGACATGGTACAGGAGATGATCAGGGACTGCAGACATGGTACAGGAGATGATCAGAGACTGCAGACATAGTACAGGAGATGATCAGAGACTGCAGACATAGTACAGGAGATGATCAGAGACTGCAGACATGGTACAGGAGATGATCAGGGACTGCAGACATGGTACAGGAGATGATCAGAGACTGCAGACATGGTACAGGAGATGATCAGGGACTGCAGACATGGTACAGGAGATGATCAGAGACTGCGGACATAGTACAGGAGATGATCAGAGACTGCAGACATGGTACAGGAGATGATCAGGGACTGCAGACATGGTACAGGAGATGGTCAGTGTGCTGTTGTCACGTCACATTTTGCTACCCGCTGGACTGTGCATGCGCGACGTTGCCATATGCTTTTCAACACTGTAGCGATCTGCGCTTGTGCAGAATTTTGTGGCCACACCCCTGAGTCCAGGCCCCGCCCCCATCCAGTCTCAGATTATAATTGCGCGGTGTGTAGGGAGGGGCTCTGTGGGAGTCGTCTTATAACACTGTTGGAACGCATATGGCGGCGTTGCGCATGCGCACTCCAGCGGGTAGCCGAATGTGACGTGACGCCGCCTATCACAGGAGGACATTGTCACTACAGCCCGGAATATTCCGCTCTGTGACCGGTGTTCTGGCAGATAGTGTCCGGCCATCATATAGTGTCCTCCCCGTAGTGCGCATGCGCAGTACTGGGCAGAAGAAGCTTCGGAAAATCTCTGAAGCTGAACGGCGCCTGCGCGGTGAGTGGAGGTGGTGCCCCACCATCCAAGTGGACATAGGGCTGCCGATATTAGAGGGCCGTTCGCCGCGCTTCGGGCTCCGCCTCGCTGCACTCGGCTCTTTTATATTCCACTTGGATGGTGGGGGGTGAACCTGGGCTCAGTGCGCAGGCGCCGTTCATCCTCGGATATTTTCTGAATCTGCGTTGCTGTGCACTGCGCATGTGCACTACACAGAGGACACTATCTGATAGGGGGCCATATATGATGGGACACCGGCGAAGATCACAGTGAGGAGAGGGGGGAGGGGAGGATTGGGGCGTGCCAAGGTGACACTCCCCCAACCAGGGGGGGGTAGGAAGGTGGCGGAGGCCATGTTGGTACACCCCGAGGTAGGAAGGTGGCGGAAGCCATGTTGGTACACCCCGAGGTAGGAAGGTGGCGGAGGCCATGTTGGTACACCCCGAGGTAGGAAGGTGGCGGAGGCCATGTTGGTACACCCCGAGGTAGGAAGGTGGCGGAGGCCATGTTGGTACACCCCGAGGTATGAAGGTGGCGGAGGCCATGTTGGTACACCACAAGGTGTAGGAAGGTGGTGGAGGCCATGTTGGTACACCCTGTGCGCAGTGGGGGTGTTTTGGGGGAAGGTCACTTGGGATGTGATGGGGGTCAGTAATCTGACAGAACTCCCCATCCACCAATGGTGGAGAGCGCTGACCTGAGTGTTGGGGGGGAGGGGGGGTTGCTGGACTAACATCGGACTATTAGTAGAGCGGCTGTGACCGGAGAGGTCCGATTCTTCATCACTGAACAATCACCTTGGCCCCTCCCCCCTCCTGTGATTTGTTCCCATCGATCGGCCAACACCCTATCAGAGAAGGCGGATCACAAACAGGAAATCCCAATGATGAGGGGGCGGGGCTCAAGTGACCCCTCCCCCCAAAGATGTGGGCGGAGTTCTGCATGATGATGACGTCACACCCTCTGTCCGAGCCGAACCATCCCCTCCCCCACCCGGGAGCCGCAAAACCGCCTACCGACCTCCTCCGCACCGACACCGCGATCCTCCGCCGACCCCCGGGACTCCGCACTCACTTCCGGGCCTCAGCTCCGCTCCTCCACGTCACTTCCGGTCTCATACCACCGAGAGGAGGGGGATGGGCTCCCTCTACAGATCGGAGGAAGAAGTGCAGCTGGTGAGTTCTCCCTAGAGATTTATATATATATATATATACCCCACCCCCCATCATTGTACCATCCCCCACCCCCCATCATTGTACCATCCCCCACCCCCCATCATTGTACCATCCCCCACCCCCCATCATTGTACCATCCCCCATCCCCCATCATTGTACCATCCCCCACCCCCCATCATTGTACCATCCCCCACCCCCCATCACTGTACCATCCCCCACCCCCCATCATTGTACCATCCCCCACCATTGTACCATCCCCCACCCCCCATCATTGTACCATCCCCACCCCCCATCATTGTACCATCCCCCACCCCCCATCATTGTACCATCCCCCACCCCCATCATTGTACCATCCCCCATCCCCCATCATTGTACCATCCCCCACCATTGTACCATCCCCCACCCCCCATCATTGTACCATCCCCCACCCCCCATCATTGTACCATCCCCCACCCCCCATCATTGTACCATCCCCCACCCCCCATCATTGTACCATCCCCCATCATTGTACCATCCCCCACCCCCATCATTGTACCATCCCCCACCATTGTACCATCCCCCACCATTGTACCATCCCCCACCCCCCATCATTGTACCATCCCCCACCATTGTACCATCCCCCACCCCCCATCATTGTACCATCCCCCACCCCCCATCATTGTACCATCCCCCACCCCCATCATTGTACCATCCCCCACCATTGTACCATCCCCCACCATTGTACCATCCCCCACCCCCCATCATTGTACCATCCCCCACCCCCCATCATTGTACCATCCCCCACCCCCCATCATTGTACCATCCCCCACCCCCATCATTGTACCATCCCCCACCATTGTACCATCCCCCACCCCCCATCATTGTACCATCCCCCACCCCCCATCATTGTACCATCCCCCACCCCCCATCATTGTACCATCCCCCACCCCCATCATTGTACCATCCCCCATCCCCCATCATTGTACCATCCCCCACCCCCCATCATTGTACCATCCCCCATCATTGTACCATCCCCCACCCCCCACCATTGTACCATCCCCCACCCCCATCATTGTACCATCCCCCACCCCCATCATTGTACCATCCCCCATCCCCCATCATTGTACCATCCCCCACCCCCCATCATTGTACCATCCCCCATCATTGTACCATCCCCCACCCCCCACCATTGTACCATCCCCCACCCCCATCATTGTACCATCCCCCACCCCCATCATTGTACCATCCCCCATCCCCCATCATTGTACCACCCCCCATCATTGTACCATCCCCCACCCCCCATCATTGTACCACCCCCCACCCCCCATCATTGTACCATCCCCCACCATTGTACCATCCCCCACCCCCCATCATTGTACCATCCCCCACCCCCCATCATTGTACCATCCCCCACCCCCCATCATTGTACCATCCCCCACCATTGTACCATCCCCCACCCCCCATCATTGTACCATCCCCCACCCCCATCATTGTACCATCCCCCACCCCCCATCATTGTACCATCCCCCACCCCCATCATTGTACCATCCCCCACCCCCCATCATTGTACCATCCCCCACCCCCCATCATTGTACCATCCCCCACCCCCCATCATTGTACCATCCCCCACCATTGTACCATCCCCCACCCCCCATCATTGTACCATCCCCCACCCCCCATCATTGTACCATCCCCCACCCCCCATCATTGTACCATCCCCCACCCCCCATCATTGTACCATCCCCCACCCCCCATCATTGTACCATCCCCCACCCCCATCATTGTACCATCCCCCATCCCCCATCATTGTACCATCCCCCACCATTGTACCATCCCCCACCCCCCATCATTGTACCATCCCCCACCCCCCATCATTGTACCATCCCCCACCCCCCATCATTGTACCATCCCCCACCCCCCATCATTGTACCATCCCCCATCATTGTACCATCCCCCACCCCCATCATTGTACCATCCCCCATCATTGTACCATCCCCCACCATTGTACCATCCCCCACCCCCATCATTGTACCATCCCCCATCCCCCATCATTGTACCATCCCCCACCATTGTACCATCCCCCACCCCCCATCATTGTACCATCCCCCACCCCCCATCATTGTACCATCCCCCACCCCCCATCATTGTACCATCCCCCATCATTGTACCATCCGCCACCCCCCATCATTGTACCATCCGCCACCCCCATCATTGTACCATCCCCCATCCCCCATCATTGTACCATCCCCCACCCCCCATCATTGTACCATCCCCCACCCCCCATCATTGTACCATCCGCCACCCCCATCATTGTACCATCCCCCATCCCCCATCATTGTACCATCCCCCACCCCCCATCATTGTACCATCCCCCACCCCCCATCATTGTACCATCCCCCACCCCCCATCATTGTACCATCCCCCACCCCCATCATTGTACCATCCCCCATCCCCCATCATTGTACCATCCCCCACCCCCCATCATTGTACCATCCCCCACCCCCCATCATTGTACCATCCCCCACCCCCCATCATTGTACCATCCCCCACCCCCCATCATTGTACCATCCCCCACCCCCCATCATTGTACCATCCCCCATCATTGTACCATCCCCCACCCCCCATCATTGTACCACCCCCCACCCCCCATCATTGTACCATCCCCCACCATTGTACCATCCCCCACCCCCCATCATTGTACCATCCCCCACCCCCCATCATTGTACCATCCCCCACCATTGTACCATCCCCCACCCCCCATCATTGTACCATCCCCCACCCCCCATCATTGTACCATCCCCCACCCCCCATCATTGTACCATCCCCCACCCCCCATCATTGTACCATCCCCCATCATTGTACCATCCCCCACCATTGTACCATCCCCCACCCCCCATCATTGTACCATCCCCCACCCCCCATCATTGTACCATCCCCCACCATTGTACCATCCCCCACCCCCCATCATTGTACCATCCCCCACCCCCCATCATTGTACCATCCCCCACCCCCCATCATTGTACCATCCCCCATCATTGTACCATCCCCCACCATTGTACCATCCGCCACCCCCCATCATTGTACCATCCCCCACCCCCATCATTGTACCATCCCCCACCCCCCATCATTGTACCATCCCCCATCCCCCATCATTGTACCATCCCCCATCATTGTACCATCCCCCACCCCCCATCATTGTACCATCCCCCACCCCCCATCATTGTACCATCCCCCACCCCCATCATTGTACCATCCCCCACCCCCATCATTGTACCATCCCCCACCATTGTACCATCCCCCATCATTGTACCATCCCCCATCATTGTACCATCCCCCACCCCCCATCATTGTACCATCCCCCACCCCCATCATTGTACCATCCCCCACCCCCCATCATTGTACCATCCCCCACCCCCCATCATTGTACCATCCCCCACCCCCCATCATTGTACCATCCCCCACCCCCCATCATTGTACCATCCCCCATCATTGTACCATCCCCCACCCCCATCATTGTACCATCCCCCACCCCCATCATTGTACCATCCCCCATCATTGTACCATCCCCCACCCCCCATAATTGTACCATCCCCCACCCCCCATCATTGTACCATCCCCCATCATTGTACCATCCCCCATCATTGTACCATCCCCCACCCCCCATCATTGTACCATCCCCCACCATTGTACCATCCCCCATCATTGTACCATCCCCCATCATTGTACCATCCCCCACCCCCCATCATTGTACCATCCCCCATCATTGTACCATCCAACATCATTGTACCATCCCCCATCATTGTACCATCCAACATCATTGTACCATCCCCCACCTCCCATCATTGTACCATCCCCCACCCCCCATCATTGTACCATCCCCCACCCCCCATCATTGTACCATCCCCCACCCCCCATCATTGTACCATCCCCCACCCCCCATCATTGTACCATCCCCCACCCCCCATCATTGTACCATCCCCCACCATTGTACCATCCCCCATCATTGTACCATCCCCCACCATTGTACCACCCCCCATCATTGTACCATCCCCCACCCCCCATCATTGTACCATCCCCCACCCCCCATCATTGTACCATCCCCCATCATTGTACCATCCCCCACCCCCCATCATTGTACCATCCCCCACCCCCCATCATTGTACCATCCCCCACCCCCCATCATTGTACCATCCCCCACCCCCCATCATTGTACCACCCCCCATCATTGTACCATCCCCCATCATTGTACCATCCCCCACCCCCATCACTGTACCATCCCCCACCATTGTACCATCCCCCACCCCCCATCATTGTACCATCCCCCACCCCCCATCATTGTACCATCCCCCATCATTGTACCATCCCCCACCCCCCACCATTGTACCATCCCCCACCCCCCACCATTGTACCATCCCCCACCCCCATCATTGTACCATCCCCCACCCCCATCATTGTACCACCCCCCATCATTGTACCATCCCCCACCCCCCATCATTGTACCATCCCCCATCATTGTACCATCCCCCACCCCCCATCATTGTACCATCCCCCATCATTGTACCACCCCCCATCATTGTACCATCCCCCACCCCCATCATTGTACCATCCCCCACCATTGTACCACCCCCCATCATTGTACCACCCCCCATCATTGTACCATCCCCCACCCCCATCATTGTACCATCCCCCACCCCCCATCATTGTACCACCCCCCATCATTGTACCATCCCCCATCCCCCATCATTGTACCATCCCCCACCATTGTACCATCCCCCACCCCCCATCATTGTACCACCCCCCATCATTGTACCATCCCCCACCCCCCATCATTGTACCATCCCCCACCCCCCATCATTGTACCATCCCCCACCCCCCATCATTGTACCATCCCCCATCATTGTACCATCCCCCACCCCCCACCATTGTACCATCCCCCACCCCCCATCATTGTACCACCCCCCATCATTGTACCATCCCCCACCCCCCATCATTGTACCATCCCCCACCCCCCATCATTGTACCATCCCCCACCCCCCATCATTGTACCACCCCCCATCATTGTACCATCCCCCATCCCCCATCATTGTACCACCCCCCATCCCCCATCATTGTACCATCCCCCACCATTGTACCATCCCCACCCCCCATCATTGTACCATCCCCCACCCCCCATCATTGTACCACCCCCACCCCCCATCATTGTACCATCCCCCACCCCCATCATTGTACCATCCCCCACCCCCATCATTGTACCACCCCCCATCCCCCATCATTGTACCATCCCCCACCATTGTACCATCCCCCATCATTGTACCACCCCCCATCATTGTACCATCCCCCATCCCCCATCATTGTACCACCCCCCATCCCCCATCATTGTACCATCCCCCACCATTGTACCATCCCCCACCCCCCATCATTGTACCATCCCCCACCCCCCATCATTGTACCATCCCCCACCATTGTACCATCCCCCACCATTGTACCATCCCCCATCATTGTACCATCCCCCACCATTGTACCATCCCCCACCCCCATCATTGTACCATCCCCCACCCCCCATCATTGTACCATCCCCCACCATTGTACCATCCCCCACCCCCATCATTGTACCATCCCCCATCCCCCATCATTGTACCATCCCCCATCATTGTACCATCCCCCACCCCCCATCATTGTACCATCCCCCACCCCCATCATTGTACCATCCCCCACCCCCCATCATTGTACCATCCCCCACCCCCATCATTGTACCATCCCCCACCCCCCATCATTGTACCACCCCCACCCCCCATCATTGTACCACCCCCCATCATTGTACCATCCCCCATCCCCCATCATTGTACCACCCCCCATCCCCCATCATTGTACCATCCCCCACCATTGTACCATCCCCCACCCCCCATCATTGTACCATCCCCCACCCCCCATCATTGTACCATCCCCCACCATTGTACCATCCCCCACCATTGTACCATCCCCCATCATTGTACCATCCCCCACCATTGTACCATCCCCCACCCCCATCATTGTACCATCCCCCACCCCCCATCATTGTACCATCCCCCACCATTGTACCATCCCCCACCCCCATCATTGTACCATCCCCCATCCCCCATCATTGTACCATCCCCCATCATTGTACCATCCCCCACCCCCCATCATTGTACCATCCCCCACCCCCCATCATTGTACCACCCCCACCCCCCATCATTGTACCATCCCCCACCCCCATCATTGTACCATCCCCCATCCCCCATCATTGTACCATCCCCCATCATTGTACCATCCCCCACCCCCCATCATTGTACCATCCCCCACCCCCCATCATTGTACCACCCCCACCCCCCATCATTGTACCATCCCCCACCCCCCATCATTGTACCATCCCCCATCATTGTACCATCCCCCACCCCCATCATTGTACCATCCCCCATCATTGTACCATCCCCCATCCCCCATCATTGTACCATCCCCCAGCCCCCATCATTGTACCATCCCCCATCATTGTACCATCCCCCACCCCCCATCATTGTACCATCCCCCACCCCATCATTGTACCATCCCCCACCTCCCATCATTGTACCATCCCCCACCCCCCATCATTGTACCATCCCCCACCCCCCATCATTGTACCATCCCCCACCCCCATCATTGTACCATCCCCCACCCCCCATCATTGTACCATCCCCCACCCCCCATCATTGTACCATCCCCCACCCCCCATCATTGTACCATCCCCCATCATTGTACCATCCCCCACCCCCCATCATTGTACCATCCCCCACCCCATCATTGTACCATCCCCCACCTCCCATCATTGTACCATCCCCCACCCCCCATCATTGTACCATCCCCCACCCCCCATCATTGTACCATCCCCCACCCCCATCATTGTACCATCCCCCATCCCCATCATTGTACCATCCCCCACCCCCATCATTGTACCATCCCCCACCCCCCATCATTGTACCAGCCCCCATCATTGTACCATCCCCCATCCCCCATCATTGTACCATCCCCCACCCCCCATCATTGTACCACCCCCCATCATTGTACCACCCCCACCCCCCATCATTGTACCATCCCCCACCCCCCATCATTGTACCATCCCCCACCCCCATCATTGTACCATCCCCCACCCCCCATCATTGTACCATCCCCCACCCCCCATCATTGTACCATCCCCCACCCCCCATCATTGTACCATCCCCCACCCCCCATCATTGTACCATCCCCCACCCCCTTCATTGTACCATCCCCCATCATTGTACCATCCCCCACCCCCCATCATTGTACCATCCAACATCATTGTACCATCCCCCACCCCCCATCATTGTACCATCCCCCATCATTGTACCATCCCCCACCCCCCATCATTGTACCATCCCCCATCATTGTACCATCCCCCACCCCCCATCATTGTACCACCCCCCATCATTGTACCATCCCCCACCCCCCATCATTGTACCATCCCCCACCCCCCATCATTGTACCATCCAACATCATTGTACCATCCCCCACCCCCCATCATTGTACCACCCCCCATCATTGTACCATCCCCCACCCCCCATCATTGTACCACCCCCCATCATTGTACCATCCCCACCCCCCATCATTGTACCATCCCCCATCATTGTACAATCCCCCACCCCCCATCATTGTACAATCCCCCACCCCCCATCATTGTACCATCCCCCATCATTGTACCATCCCCCACCCCCCATCGTTGTACCATCCCCACCCCCCATAATTGTACCATCCCCCACCCCCCATCATTGTACCATCCCCCATCGTTGTACAATCCGTTTGGGTTTGGGGGACCTCTGGGGGGGTCCTGGTTTGAGTTGGGGGTGTTCTGGTTTGGTTTGGGGAACCTCTGGGGGGGTCCTGGTTTGGGGGACCTCTGGGGGGGTCCTGGTTTGGGGAACCTCTGGGGGAGTCCTGGTTTGGGGGACCTCGGGGGGTCCTGGTTTGATTTGGGGGTGTTCTGGTTTGGTTTGGGGGGCCTCTGGGGGGTCCTGGTTTGGGTTTGGGGAACCTCTGGGGGGATCCTGGTTTGAGGAACCTCTGGGGGAGTCCTGGTTTGGGTTTGGGGGAGCTCTGGTTTGGGGAACCTCTGGGGAAGTCCTGGTTTGGGTTTGGGGGACCTCTGGGGGGATCCTGGTTGTAGTTGGGGGTGTTCTGGTTTGGTTTGGGGGACCTCTTGGGGGTCCTGGTTTGGGGAACCTCTGGGGGGTCCTGGTTTGGGTTTGGGGGACCTCTGGGGGGATCCTGGTTTGGGGAACCTCTGGGGGAGTCCTGATTTGGGTTTGGGGGAGCTCTGGTTTGGGGAACCTCTGGGGAAGTCCTGGTTTGGGTTTGGGGGACCTCTGGGGGGTCATGGTTTGAGTTGGGGGTGTTCTGGTTTGGTTTGGGGGACCTCTGGGGGGGTCCTGCTTTGGGTTTGGGGAACCTCTGGGGGGGTCCGGTTTGGGGAACCTCTGGGGGAGTCCTGGTTTGGGTTTGGGGGAGCTCTGGTTTGGGGAATCTCTGGGGGAGTCCTGGTTTGGGTTTGGGGGACCTCTGGGGAGTCCTGGTTTGGGGATTCTCTGGGGGAGTCCTGGTTTGGGGGACCTCTGGGGGGTCCTGGTTTGAGTTGGGGGTGTTCTGGTTTGGTTTGGGGACCTCTGGGGGGTCCTGGTTTTAGTTGGGGGAGTTCTGGTTTGGGGAACCTCTGGGGGGGTCCGGTTTGGGTTGGGGGTGTTTTGGTTTGGGGGACCTCTTGGGGGGTCCTGGTTTGGGGAACCTCTGGGGGGTCCTGGTTTGGGTTTGGGGGACCTCTGGGGGGATCCTGGTTTGGGGATCCTCTGGGGGGTCCTGGTTTGGGTTTGGGGGACCTCTGGGGGGTCCTGGTTTGAATTGGGGGTGTTCTGGTTTGGTTTGGGGGACCTCTGGGGGGTCCTGGTTTGAGTTGGGGGTGTTCTGGTTTGGTTTGGGGGACCTCTTGGGGGGCCCTGGTTTGGGGAACCTCTGGGGGGTCCTGGTTTGGGTTTGGGGGACCTCTGGGGGGTCCTGGTTTGAGTTGGGGGTGTTCTGGTTTGGTTTGGGGGACCTCTTGGGGGGTCCTGGTTTGGGGAACCTCTGGGGGGGTCCTGGTTTGGGGGATCTCTCAGGGGATCCTGGTTTGGGGAACCTCTGGGGGGGGTCCTGGTTTGAGTTGGGGGTGTTCTGGTTTGGTTTGGGGGACCTCTTGGGGGGTCCTGGTTTGGGGAACCTCTGGGGGGGGGTCCTGGTTTGGGGGATCTCTCAGGGGATCCTGGTTTGGGGAACCTCTGGGGGGGTCCTGGTTTGAGTTGGGGGTGTTCTGGTTTGGGGGACCTCTGGGGGGATCCTGGTTTGGGGAACCTCTGGGGGAGTCCTGGTTTGGGTTTGGGGAGCTCTGGTTTGAAAAAACCTCTGCGGGAGTCCTGGTTTGGGGGACCTCTGGGGGGTCCTGGTTCGAGTTGGGGGTGTTCTGGTTTGGTTTGGGGGACCTCTGGGGGGTCCTGGTTTGGGGAACCTCTGGGGGAGTCCTGGTTTGGGTTTGGGGGAGCTCTGGTATGGGGAACCTCTGGGGGAGTCCTGGTTTGGGGGACCTCTGGGGGGTCCTGGTTTGAGTTGGGGGTGTTCTGGTTTGGTTTGGGGGACCTCTGGGGGGTCCTGGTTTGGGGGACCTCTGGGGGATCCTGGTTTGAGTTGGGGGTGTTCTGGTTTGGTTTGGGGGGGGTCCTGGTTTGGGTTTGGGGGACCTCTGGGGGAGTCCTGGTTGGGGGGACCTCTGGGGGGATGCTGGTTTGGGTAACCTCTGGGGGAGTCCTGGTTTGGGTTTGGGGGACCTCCTGGGGGGTCCTTGTTTGAGTTGGGGGTGTTCTGGTTTGGTTTGGGGGACCTCTGGGGGGGTCCTGGTTTGGGTTTGGGGAACCTCTGGGGGGAGTCCTGGTTTGGGGGACCTCTGGGGGAGTCCTGGTTTGGGGGACCTCTGGGGGAGTCCTGGTTTGAGTTGGGGGTATTCTGGTTTGGTTGACCTCTGGGAGGGTCCTGGTTTGGGTTGGGGGACCTCTGGTGGGGTCCTGGTTTGGGTTGGGAGGCCTCTGGGGGGGTCCTGGTTTGAGTTTGGGGAACCTCTGGGGGAACCTCTGGGGGGTCCTGGTTTGGATTTGGGGAACCTCTGGGGGGGTCCTGGTTTGGGGAACCTCTGGGGGGTCCTGGTTTGGATTTGGGGAACCTCTGGGGGGGTCCTGGTTTGGGGGATCTCTGAGGGGATCCTGGTTTGGGGAACCTCTGGGGGGGTCCTGGTTTGGGTTTGGGGGACCTCTGGGGGGGTCCTGGTTTGAGTTGGGGGTGTTCTGGTTTGGGGGACCTCTGGGGGGGTCCTGGTTTGGGGAACCTCTGGGGTGGTCCTGGTTTGGGTTTGGGGGACCTCTGGGGGGATCCTGGTTTGGGGAACCTCTGGGGGAGTCCTGGTTTGGGTTTGGGGAGCTCTGGTTTGGGGAACCTCTGGGGGAGTCCTGGTTTGGGGGACCTCTGGGGGGTCCTGGTTCGAGTTGGGGGTGTTCTGGTTTGGTTTGGGGGACCTCTGGGGGGTCCTGGTTTGGGTTTGGGGGACCTCTGGGGGGGTCCTGGTTTGGGGAACCTCTGGGGGAGTCCTGGTTTGGGTTTGGGGGAGCTCTGGTATGGGGAACCTCTGGGGGAGTCCTGGTTTGGGTTTGGGGGACCTCTAGGGGGTCCTGGTTTGAGTTGGGGGTGTTCTGGTTTGGTTTGGGGGACCTCTGGGGGGGTCCTGGTTTGGGGGATCTCTGAGGGGATCCTGGTTTGGGGAACCTCTGGGGGGGTCCTGGTTTGGGTTTGGGGGACCTCTGGGGGGGTCCTGGTTTGAGTTGGGGGTGTTCTGGTTTGGTTTGGGGGACCTCTGGGGGGTCCTGGTTTGAGTTGGGGGTGTTCTGGTTTGGGGGACCTCTTGGGGGGTCCTGGTTTGGGGGACCTCTGGGGGGTCCTGGTTTGAGTTGGGGGTGTTCTGGTTTGGTTTGGGGGACCTCTGGGGGGTCCTGGTTTGGGTTTGGGGGACCTCTGGGGGGGTCCTGGTTTGGGGAACCTCTGGGGGAGTCCTGGTTTGGGTTTGGGGGGGCTCTGGTATGGGGAACCTCTGGGGAGTCCTGGTTTGGGTTTAGGGGACCTCTGGGGGGTCCTGGTTTGAGTTGGGGATGTTCTGGTTTGGTTTGGGGGACCTCTGGGGGGGTCCTGGTTTGGGGGACCTCTGGGGGGATCCTGGTTTGAGTTGGGGGTGTTCTGGTTTGGTTTGGGGATCTCTGGGGGGGTCCTGGTTTGGATTTGGGGGACCTCTGGGGGGGTCCTGGTTTGGGGAACCTCTGGGGGGGTCCTGGTTTGGGGAACCTCTGGGGGAGTCCTGGTTTGGGGAACCTCTGGGGGAGTCCTGGTTTGGGGGACCTCTGGGGGGGTCCTGGTTTGGGGACCTCTGGGGGGTCCTGGTTTGGGGGACCTCTGGGGGAGTCCTGGTTTGGGGAACCTCTGGGGAGGTCCTAGTTTGGGGGACCTCTGGGGGGTCCTGGTTTGAGTTGGGGGTGTTCTGGTTTGGGGGACCTCTGGGGGGGTCCTGGTTTGGGTTTGGGGAACCTCTGGGGGAGTCCTGGTTTGGGTTTGGGGAATCTCTGGGGGAGTCCTGGTTTGAGTTGGGGGTTTTCTGGTTTGGTTTGGGGGACCTCTGGGGGGGTCCTGGTTTGGGGAACCTCTGGGGGGATCCTGAATGAATGAAATACTTGTATAGCGCACAATGCGAACTGAATCGCCTCTAGGCGCTGAACCGCCTGGTTTGGGGAACCTCTAGGGGAGTCCTGGTTTGGGTTTGAGGGACCTCTGGGGGAGTCCTGGTTTGGGTTTGGGGGACCTCTGGGGGGGTCCTGGTTTGAGTTGGGGGTGTTCTGGCTTGGTTTGGGGGACCTCTGGGGGGATCCTGGTTTGGGGAACCTCTGGGTGAGTCCTGGTTTGGGGGAGCTCTGGGGGGATCCTTGTTTGAGTTGGGGGTGTTCTGGTTTGGTTTGGGGGACCTCTGGGGGGTCCTGGTTTGGGGGACCTCTGGGGGGTCCTGGTTTGGGGGCTACACCGAGAACCTCCTAGCACGCCATCTGCAGCAGTGAGGATTTGATCTCGGATTGATCGATTGTATATTGGAGGATTGCACCATTCATGTACACAAGTTGTAGATTCTCCTATATAAGGATCCCTGATGAAGGGCTTGAACCTGAAACGCGTTGGGTAGAGAAGATTTTTCTGGGATACTGGAGAGGATCCCAATATTTCCCAGTTATATGTTTGGAATGAATTTATCATTTAGTGACAACTTTGTGAAAAATAAAGTTTGTAATTTTCCCGCAACTTGTGGCAAAGTATAAAATATTTCATGGACTCAACATGCCTCTCGGCAAATAGCTTGGGGTGTCTACTTTCCAAAATGGGGTCATTTGGGGGGGTTTTGTGCCATCTTGGCATTTTATGGCCTTCAAAACTGTGATAGGTAGTGAGGAGTGAAATGAAAAATTTACGCCCTTAGAAATCCTAAAGGCGGTGCTTGGCTTTCGGGGCCCCGTACGCGGCTAGGCTCCCAAAAAGTCGACCACATGTGGTATCCCTGTACTCAGGAGAAGCTCAGCCGCCATCTTTGGTTGGTCTGATGTAACTACTGACAATAGATCTGTGGACATAAAGGCAAACCATTTACCCTTTTCCCTGCTCCACCTAAAACTAAAACACATTTTGGCTAGAAGAACACTTTAACCACTTAAGGACTGAGCCTCTTTCTGAGTATTGTTTACAACTTAAAAACTGTTTATTTTTTTTATATTTTTTTTGGTAGAAAATTCGTTGGAACCTCCTAACGTTATACATTTTTATTTATTTTTTTGAACACCCTCGAGAATAAAATGCTGGTTGTTGCAATACTTTGTGTCACGCGGTATTTGCGCAGCGGTCTTACAAACGCACACTTCTTTTTTTGGGGAAAAAATACACACACACAAAATAATGTTGCTTCAAAATTGCACCCGCTCGTGGAAAGGCGACGTTTAAAAAAATTAAAATATTCTACAGGTTGCATGTTTTGTGTTACATAGAAGGTCTAGGCCTGGAATTATTGGTCTTCCTCTAACAATCGTGGCGATACCTCACCGTAAAGTTCGCCCAATTTTATTTTTATTTTTTGAAATAATGTGAAAAATAAAGTAAATGGATAGGCAACATGTCACGCTTCAAAATTGCGCCCGCCTGTGGAATGGCGACAAACTTTTACCCTTAATCTCTATAGGCGACGTTTAACCACTTTCAGACCGGACCATTTTGCTGGTCAATGACCAGAGGTCTTTTTACAATTTGGCACTGCGCTGCTTTAACTGGTAATTGCGCGGTCATGCAATGTTGTACCCAAACGAAATGTGCGTCCTTTTCTTCCCACAAATAGAGCTTTCTTTTTATTTTTTTTTATTTTATTTTTTTTTGTTTGAATGCCTGATGCCAATTATTTATTTATTCATTTTATCTTGACAGTTTACAGAGGATTTTATTGATACAAAGGAGCAATATGACCAGTTGCTTAAAGGTACGTATTTGTTACTATTTATCCTGTCCATGCTGATTTCTCAAGCAAGTCTTTGGCTTGGTTGGGCTGTTCTGTACCATGTGCTTGTTAATTTGTGTTTCAATGTTTTTATTGATTATTATTGATAAAACAAATATTGCATGTTACATACACATAGTAAAACATAAATCTGAATATCATTGTAATTATGAAATACAGAATTTGAAAATAAAGCAACAATATGAATTGATATTTGGCATAAGATAGACATGCATAGATCAATAAAAAAAATAAAAAAAATGAAACAAAAAAAAAAAAAATACCACACTTGTAAATATCTATCATATAGATGAAATTACTCCAAGCTGGATAAAATTGATTTAAACAACACATGCGTATATATGGAGTCATATTAGTCGCATACCTACATCTCAGAAGAAACCAAAAAAAGGTGCAACAAACTAGAGTAACAATGAATCTGTGAATTCCATATTATCTCACGCACCCCTAATGGGATCAAACTGTGCGCAAAAATAATTTGAGTCCTAACATCAGACTATATATAAGGTAGTGGTCTGTATGGCTTTAATCTGAGCTACAACCAACATGGTTGTCTACCTTATAAGGGATTAGTATCCAGAATTGAGTACAAGCTGCTATATAAAAGCAGTGAAATGTAATTTACTCTATTATATTATGTTGGGGTCCCCAGGGACAGATATTAGGGTGTTATATGTAGTCGAGCACTTAAAATGTGACCAAAATGACCACGTTTTATAAAATTTAGTATGGGTATCTTTCGCTTGAGAGATCAAGCCCTCCATTTCAGCTATTTTCTCTATTCTGCGGAGCCATTCAGAAATAGTGGGGGGAGGGGAAGAACGCCAATGAACGGGGACGCAAAGCTTTGCTGCATTTATAAGATGTAATGTGAGGGATCTTTTATAAGTGGATTGCGGAATAGATGTATGATGCAGGAGGTATTGAGCTGGCGTGTAGTCTGGGGAATAGGTTGTGATTTTAGTGATGAGCTTATGGACTTCCTTCCAATATGGTTGGATTAAAGGACAATCCCACCATATGTGGAGAAGAGAACCGTGCGCTAGATTACATCTCCAACACGTGGGAGGGATAGTAGAATGGAATTTGTGAATTCGGTCAGGCGTTCTATACCATCTAGAGCAGGGATATGCAATTAGCGGACCTCCAGCTGTTGCAGAACTACAAATCCCATGAGGCACAGCAAGACCCTGACAGCCACAAGCATGACACCCAGAGGCAGAGGCATGATGGGACTTGTAGTTTTGCAACAGCTGGAGGTTTGCTAATTGCATATCCATGATCTAGAGTATAATTTGTATCCATTTTCTTGAGCGGTAACATTTAGGGAGCCTGAATGTATGTGTGTATATATGTTTTGCCAGTCCTCATGTGTTAAATCCAAGGACAGTTCTTTAACCCATTTCTTACATGTGGTGTCATTTGAGAAAGAAGCATCTGGGAAGAAAGAAGCATCTGGGAAGAAAGAAGCATCTGGGAAGAAAGAAGCATCTGGGAGAGCTTTCTTTTAAAGGTATTTGACTGACTCTGTGATTTTTATTTTTTGCGATATAAACGTAAAGAGACCGAAAATTTTGAAAAAAAATGATATTTTCTACTTTTTGTTATTAGAAAAATCCAATAAACTCAATTTTAGTCATACATTTAGGCCAAAATGTATTCAGCCACATGTCTTTGGTAAAAAAAAAAAAAAAGTCAATAACTGTATATTTATTGGTTTGCGCAAAAGTTGTCACGTCTAAACTAAGGTAAATTTTCTGGAATTTACGCAGCTTTTAGTTTACGACTGCCTATCTCATTTCTTGAGGTGCTAAAATGGCAGGGCAGTACAAAACCCCCCCAAATGACCCCATTTTGGAAAGTAGACCCCCTAAGGAAATTGATAAGAGGCATGTTGAGCCCATTGAATATTTTATTTTTTTGCCGCAAGCGATTGAATAATGACAAAAAAAAATGTATTTATTTTTTTTACACAAAGTTGTCACTAAATGATATATTGCTCACACATGCCATACTTATATGTGGAATTGTACCCCAAAATAAATTCTGCTGCTTCTCCTGAGTACGGGGATACCACATGTGGTCAACTTTTTGGAAGCCTAGCCGCGTACGGGGCCCCGAAAGCCAAGCACCGCCTTCAGGATTTCTAAGGGCGTACATATGTCATTTTACTCCTCACTACCTATCACAGTTTTGAAGGCCATAAAATGCCAAGATGGCACAAAACCCCCACAAATGACCCCATTTTAGAAAGTAGACACCCCAAGCTATTTACTGAGAGGCATGTTGAGTCCATGGAATATTTTATATTTTGCCACAAGTTGCGGGAAATTTACAAACTTTTATTTTTTATTTTTATTTTTTTCACAAAGTTGTCACTAAATGATATATTGCTCACACATGCCATGGGCATATGTGAAATGACACCCCAAAATAAATTCTGCTGCTTCTCCTGAGTACGGGGATACCACATGTGTGGGACTTTTTGGGAGCCTAGTCGCGTACGGGGCCCTGAAAACCAAGAACCGCCTTCAGGATTTCTAAGGGTGTAAATTTTTGATTTCACACCTCACTACCTATCGCAGTTTTGAAGGCCATAAAATGCCAAAATAGCACAAAACCCCCACAAATGACCCCATTTTGTAAAGTAGACACCCCAAGTTATTTTCCGAGAGGCATGGTGAGTATTTTGCAGCTCTCATTTGTTTTTGAAAATGAAGAAAAAAAAAAATAATGTATATTTTTTTTCTTTTTTTCAATTTTCAAGACTGACGTGACAAAAATGAAGGTCTGCAAAATACTAACCATACCTCTCGGCAAATAGCTTGGGGTGTCTCCTTTCCAAAATGGGGTCACTTGGGGGGATTTTGTGCTATCTGGGCATTCCATGGCCTCCGAAACTGTGATAGGCAGTGAGGAATGAAATCAAAAATTTACACCCTTAGAAATCCTGAAGGTGGTGCTTGGATTGTGGGGTACCGTGCGCGGCTAGGCTTCCAAAAGGTCTCACACTTGTGGTATCCCCGTACTCAGGAGAAGCAACAGAATGTATTTTGGGGTGTAATTTTACATATAACCATGGCATGTTTGAGCAATATATCATTTAATGACAACTTTGTGCAAAAAAAAAAATAATAATAATAATAATGTCTTTTTTCCACAACTTTTGTCAAAATATAAAATATTCCATGGACTCGACATGCCTCTCAGCAAATAGCTTGGGGTGTCTACTTTCTAAAATGGGGTCATTTGGGGAGGTTTTGAACTGTCCTGGCATTTTATACACAACATTTAGAAGCTTATGTCACACATCACCCACTCTTCTAACCACTTGAAGAAAAAGCCCTTTCTGACACTTTTTGTTTACATGAAAAAAAATTTTTTTTTGCAAGAAAATTACTTTGAACCCCCAAACATGAAGTGTTTTTTTTAAAGCAAAAGCCCTACCGATTAAAATGGTGGGTGTTTCATTTTTTTTTTTTTCACACGGTATTTGCGCAACGATTTTTCAAACGCATTTTTTGGGGAAAAAACGCACTTTTTTTTATTTTAATGCACTAAAAATCACTATATTGCCCAAATGTTTGATGAAATAAAAAATATGATCTTAGGCCGAGTACATGGATACCAAACACGACATGCTTTAAAATTGCGCAGAAATGTGCAGCTGCGACAAACTACGTACATTTTTAAAAGCCTTTAAATGCCTTTACAGGTGACCACTTTAGATTTACGGAGGAGGTCTACTGCTAAAATTAGTACCCTCGATCTGACCTTCGTGGTGATACCTCACATGCATGGTGCAATTGCTGTTTACATATGACAACAGACCAACGCTTGCGTTCGACGTTGCGCCTTAGCAGGGGGGGACAGGGGTGTTTTTTTTTTTTTTATTATTATTTTTTTTTTATTATTGCTTTTTTATTTTATTTTTAAACTGTTCCTTTCATTTATATATATTTTTTTATGATTTTTATTGTTATCTCAGGGAATGTAAATATCCCCTATGATTGCAATAGGTAGTGACAGGTACTCATTTTTGAAAAAATTAGGATCTATCAGACCCTAGATCTCTCCTCTGTCCTCAAATCATCTGACCACACCAAGATCAGTGTGATAAAATGCTTTTCCAATTTCCCAATGGCGCTGTTTACATCCCGCAAAATCTAAGTCATGAAATGCTCGTAGCTTCCGGTGTCTTAAGCCGCGTACACACGGGCGGACTGTATGGCCTACTTAGTCCTACTTAGTCCATCATACAATCCGACGGACAGTCCGTCCTACTTTCGAATGAACGGACTTGACCACACACGGATGAACACACAGTCCGTCGAAAGCTTGCGCGATGACGTGTACGGCACGTACGACGGGACTAGAAATAGGAAGTCCAATACACAGCAATGCAACCTTCGGCTGTGTAAATCCTTTCTGAGCATGCGCCATTCTTAGTCCGTCGAACTAGCCTACTCACGAGCGGACTGTCCGCTGAAACCAAAGTATGACGGACAGAATTACGGAAATTCCGAAATGCTTAGTACGCCAGACTGCACGCTGAAAAAGTCAGCTGAAGCCCACACACGAGCGGACTGTCCGCTGAAATGTGTTTCGGCGGACTAAGTAGGCCATACAGTCTGCCCGTGTATGCGGCCTTAGGCCATAGAGATGATTTGAGCCATTCTGGTCTCTGATCAGCTCTATGGTCAGCTGGCGGAACCACCGGCTGCATTCTCAGGTTCCCTGTTGGGACAGGAGAGCCTGAGAAAACCATGGAAGATGGTGAAGGGGGGGGGGGGGACATTCCCTCCCACTGCTTGTAAAAGTAGTCTAGATGCTAATTAGCCGCTAGGATTGCTTTTACATAAAAGCCGACCGCTGGCTGAAAAGAATGATACCAAGATGATACCTAAACCTGCAGGCATCATTCTGGTATAAGCACTCAAAGTCCAGCAACATACCAGTATGTTGCTGGAACTGGTTGGGCATATATAGTAATTTTTTTTTCATGCAGCCTGTGGGCTGAACGAAAAAAAAATATTGATCGGTGGGTATGCCCACCATTAGAATACCTCCCTTCATCCACCCACTTCTAATGGTGGGCATACATGCACCATTTATATATGCCGAAGCATGGGGGCATCCTCCCGCAAAAGGTAGGAGCAGATCGCTCCTCCACCCCTTATGCCCCCATGCTTCGACATATATGCTCTTTTTTAACTGTGGTGGTGAAATCACCCCCGACAGCGCTGGAGTCGCGGCTTTATGTATCGTGGGAGCAAACGCTGTTGCTGTCAAGATAAATAAATCGGCGCTGCAACTGAATGGCGTACCTGCTAAGCAAATGATGGTTAACAATAAAACAAAGTAACATTACAGTATAACAGTAAGACGTACCATACCTGCAAAGCAAATACAAAAAAAAAATAGCAAAAAATAACACATTTAACACAATCTGTGCCTAAAATATATATATGCAGAAGCATGGGGGCATCCTCCCGCAAAAGGTAGGAGCAGATCGCTCCTCCACCCCTTATGCCCCCATGCTTCGGCATATATGCTCTTTTTTAACTGTGGTGGTGAAATCACCTCCGACAGCGCTGGAGTCACGGCTTTACGTATCGTGGGAGCAAACGCTGTTGCTGTCAAGATAAATAAATCCGCTCTGCAGCTGAATGGCGTACCTGAAAACAAAAAATGGTTATCAATAAAACATTGCAGAATAGAATACAGTACAAAGGAGCAGAACAATAGAGAGAGAATAGAGAGAGAGAGAACAATAAAACGACAACTATTTTTGGTTTTTTTATTTTATATTTTTTTGGTTTTTTACTTTTTTTTTTTTTTTTTAAACACTTTTTTATGTAACTTTAACACTTCTGTTGTAACGGTTCCAGCGGTTTGGGTCTCTCAAAATGCGATGGCATCTTGGGAGACCCTGTGAACGTGTGCCTAGCCTGTTCAATGCTGTACCCTACTCTAAAACTCAACTAGTTCATGGTAGCGTTCAAAACATTCACCAATGCAAAGACCAGGATTGTCAGGACAGCGGGGACAACAATAACGGGTGTCACGCCTATATCTACGCTTTCTGCAGACACGACATTTTCTTTGGGGGGCTCGTTGGGTAGGGGTACTCGGGAGGATATAAGGATAATGCCTCTCATGCAGCCGGCTTACTGCATCTGGTAGGGGAAGGTGAGGTGGAGCACCGCCTGGATACAGAAGGGCTCTGAGGATATCCTCCTGGAATTTAAGGAAGGATCCAGTCCGTCCTGAAGCTTTGTGTAGCACATAAGCATTCAGCATAGCCAATTGGAATAAATAAACAGACACTTTTTTGTACCAGCGTCTGGCCTTACGGGCAACTAGATACGGCGCCAACAACTGGTCGTTGAGGTCCACCCCTCCCATATTAAGGTTATATTGGTGGACACAGAGGGGTTTCTCCACAATACTAGTCGCCGTAGGAATTTGGACCGTCGTGTCTGCATGAAGGGAGGTAAGAACGAAAACATTCTTATTATCCCTCCACTTCATAGCGAGCAAATTATTACACCGATAGCAGGCTCTCTCCCCCAGTCTAAGACGGGACTCTACAAGCCGCTGGGGAAAGCCCCGGCGATTAGGTCGCACGGTGCCACATGCTCCAATCTGCTGATCAAACAAGTGACTAAACAGTGGCACGCTTGTGTAATAATTGTCCACGTACAAGTGGTACCCCTTTCCGAATAAGGGTGACACCATGTCCCACACTATCTTGCCAGCGCTTCCTATGTAGTCAGGGCAGTTCTCCGGCTCTACGTGACTATCTCTTCCCTCGTAAACCATAAAACTATGTGTATAGCCTGTGGCCCTGTCACAGAGCTTATACACCTTGACCCCGTATCTGGAACGCTTGTTGGGGACGTATTGTTTGAATGACAAGCGACCAGAAAACGTAATCAGGGACTCATCAACGCAGACAACTTGATGGGGAGTAAACAAGTCTTCAAAACGTTGGTTGAAGTGGCCGAATTTTGTAGAGCCGATCGTATTCAGGGTCTCCACGAGGACGACAGAGTTCATTGTCGCTGAAGTGCAAGAACCGCAAAATCATCTCGTATCGTGCCCTGGACATGGAAGCAGAGAACACGCACATATGGTGAACTGGGTCAGTGGACCAATATGACCGCAACTCACTCTTTTTGCTTATGCCCATGTTGAGGGAGAGGCCCAGAAAGATTTTAAATTCGGAAACCGTAACTGGTTTCCATTGTCTGGCAAGGGCGGACTGGGGAATAGTGGCGATGTGTTGACCAGCGTACAAATTGGTTTGGTCCACAATAGATCTATAGAGATCTTCGGTGAAAAACAGTGAGTAAAAGTCAAGTGTCGTGAAATCAACTGTTTCCACGTTAATGCCAGGTTGGCCAGTGAATGGGGGAAGTACGGGTTCTGCAGAAGTGGTGGGCACCCAATTAGGATTGGCGAATTCTGCAGGAAGGGCACTATGGGTACGACGGGCCTGTCTTTGTCTTCTTCTTGGTGGCAGCGGGACACTACTTGTGCTTGCCACCTTGCCAGCTTGAACTGCACTTATGGGACTCGCCACGTCACCACGTGTTACTGCAGTGCTGGATGTAGGTCCAGGGTGTACTAGGCCGCTGGTGCTTGCAAGTTCACCAGAAGGATGAGCGGCTCTAGTACGTCTCTGCTCCATACGAGTGGCCTGCGGTTCCTCCACCCGAACAACAGAAAACATTCGGGATCGGGCACACCTGTCCCTAACAGCGGCCTCATCTCCGTCGTCCGAGCTATCTGTCATGGAGCCGCTGTCCTCTACAGGATCGTATTCTGAGCCTGAATCTGACAGATGAGTGACGTCCTCTTCACTATCTGTCATGCTCAGAAACGCGTAGGCCTCTTCACTAGTGTACCTTCGCTTTGCCACTTTGGGCTCTAAATTTAGGGGTACACTAGTGAGACTCACAGGTAAAAAAGCACCTAGCCTGTCAGCGACTGTATCAAAACGCTACAAAAAAAAACTGTTAGCGATCGCAGGGATCAAGCCTGACTCTGCGAACGCTGCAGTTATGTGTGTTGTGTTTTGTAAGTGACAGTGATCGATCGATACTGCACTTGGGTGGGCTGGGCTTGGCGGAGGGGCTAAACGCAGGTGCTAGCAGGTATCTGGGCTGATCCCGCTATCAATGCGTTTTGGGAAACCTAAACTGCTGGCGACGCTAATATAGATCTGATCAGATACTATATTACTAAGGGAGGTGTATGCTTTGCACGTGGGTGTTAGAGGTACTGGCACTAACCTGACGCTGCCTGGGGCGACGCAGACCTTATCTGACCCTCAAACTTATATCACCCGCCGGGTGATCAGGGGGTTAAACCTTTATTAGGTAATAAATGGCGGGTGCCCTGAAACTATAAAAAAATAACTAACCAACCAGCGTCACCTGTAACAGTTATATGGTGATCACTGGTGTTAACTAGGGGGCAATCAGGGGGCTTTATTCGGTAGTATAGGGGCTATAAAAAGCTGCGGCGAACCTAAATACCTACCTGCCTAACTAGCGTCACCTGTGACACTAATACAGCGATCAGAAAAACGATCGCTTATTAGTGACACTGGCGACGGGGGGTGATCACGGGGTTAAACCTTTATTGGGGGGGTTAGGGGGGTACCCTAGAGCTAAAGGGGGCTAACCCTAACAGTTATTGCAGTCACAAATGACACCAATGCAATAATAAAAAAAACTGTGACTGGGGGTGCAGGGGTGATTGGGGGGGTGATTGGGGGGGTGAAGGGGGGGTGAAAGTGTGCCTGGCGTGTTCTACTGTGTAGTGTAGTGTTGGTGCAACTCACCGATCCTCTCTCCTCGGTGCCGGAACGAAAAAGACCGACACGAGGAGAGATTACATCACTTCCTCTGCCTGTGTTTACATTACAGGAGAGGAAGTGATGTCATGCTGCCATTTCATTCGTCAGGAGCGATCGCGAGGGGGTGGCCATGAATGAATGGCCGCCCCCTCATCCCGGATCGCTCCTGCACGGAATCCGACCGCCGCTGGCACCCGATCGGGCCCCCCACCCGCGGGAAGGCATGGACGTACCTGTACGCCAATATGCCTGCCCGTGCCATTCTGTCGACGTACATCGTCGTGCGGCGGTCGGCAACTGGTTAAAGTGATAACTTATTCTGACAATTGGACCTATACGACCACAGTTTTGGAAGTTCTGGGTTTGGGTTCAAACTTTTGCAGCTGGGTTAAAATACTGTACCAGGCCCCTTTCAGCAGAAATTAAACTGGGAGGGAATCTGAGCCCTTTTCCATAGGCCGGGGAACGAGTCATGGCTGCCCCCCTATCCCTGTTCTTGTTTGCACTCCTGATGGAGCCTATAGCCCAAGCCATCCGAGTCTCCACTGATATTAAAGTTATTCGAATCGCGTCGATCATTGAAAAAGTTGCTCTTTATGCCAATGATTTGGTTCTCTTTTTAAATGACCCTGGTCCTGCTCTTAAAACCGCCCTACATTGAATGACATCATTTCATTCGCTCTCAGGTTTAAAAGTTAATTGGGAACAATCCCTTATCCTTCCCACTGATGAAAGCAAAGAGGAAGAAACTGTGCTACGGAGTAAGAATGATATTGGTCGGAAGCTGCAATTCAAATGTTCACCAAAAATACACAAAACAGAAAGAGAAAAAAGAGAACTGCGCTAACCTCAAATGCCCAAAGTGAATGGGGTATGTGTATGTGCTAAACCCACGATATAAGCCTTAGTGTCTTAATGTCTCTAAGGCCACCTCAAAAATATAGTGCATACTGTTATATATACAAATAAGTAAAATTAAATACAAAGATAAGACACAGATACGTGTCAATAATGTGAATTGCCCAAACACAGTACAAATTGTGTAGATCTCTGTGCATATACCCCTAAAAAAATGAAGAATAGAAATTTTCTCAAAACGGAAAAAAAATTTTTTTACATAAAATAAATGATCAAAAAATATTTTGAGACGCTCTATATAATGTCCATATAATTATATACCAAACTATTACTATACAATGTCCATATGGTAAATAAACACCAGTGAAGAAAACTTCGTATGAAGAGCTGAATTGGAAGTGCACAAATGAATAATCTTCTCCAGAAATATAGTGTGCTTTTCCCATCACCGAATGAGTGAATTGGCTCCTTACCAGATCCGAGCGACCCCCCGTTACAGAGGGTCACCCCAGGCAGAAACAATCAAAGGATATCCGGGTGGCGGTTCCCCCTCAGGCGATCCCGAATCTTTCACGCAATAGGGCTATGGCTGTTGCTCCACATATCACTCCCAACTTCTATATTCCCCCCCTTCTGTCGAAGGAAGGGGGAGGAATATAGAAGTTGGGAGTGATATGTGGGAGTGATATGTGGAGCAACAGCCATAGCCCTATTGCGTGAAAGATTCGGGACCGCCTGAGGGGGAACCGCCACCCGGATATCCTTTGATTGTTTCTGCCTGGGGTGACCCTCTGTAACGGGGGGTCGCTTGGATCTGGTAAGGAGCCAATTCATTCATTCGGTGATGGGAAAAGCACACTATATTTCTGGAGAAGATTATTCATTTGTGCACTTCCAATTCAGCTCTTCATACGAAGTTTTCTTCACTGGTGTTTATTTACCATATGGACATTGTATAGTAATAGTTTGGTATATAATTATATGGACATTATATAGATAGGGTGCCCACGTGTCCCGGATTGCCCGGGATTGTCCCGGATTTCACATTTTTGTCCCGTGTCCCGGGCACCTTCATTCCGGGACAATACAGTGTCCCGGAATGAAACAAAACACAATCTGCTCCACGAGTCTCTCTCCCTCTCCCTGTCTGCCGCCGGCCCGCCGCGGCGCCGCCACACACAGTCACAGACTAGTGTCAGAGTCGGACTCACACTACACAGGCAGCGCACAGGAGGAGGATGACTCACACATGCAGTCTGGTTGCTAGGCTAGGGGCCGCCCCGCGTCTAGCAACCAGTGACGTCAGCCTGATGGGCGGGCTGAGACGGAGCTGGTGGCACTGTCTGGCAGTGAGTGTGGGCAATGCACCCCCCCCCGCAGGCCCCGCACAGTACGTACCCCAGACAGAGTGACGCCACTGACGACACAGGGCGCCTCACTTAAATTAAAGTCTCCAGGCCAGTCAGCACTCAGCAGCTTCAGTCTCGTGTCCTCTCACTGCCTGTGCTCTCACTGAGATTCCTCCTCAGATTCCTCCTCCAGAGCCCAGGCTCCTCCCGCCCACGAGGTCCTGCAGTTAAAATACAGACACTGACAAACTTCCAGGAGTCCAGGTTAGTGTACAATTCTGCTGCTGTACCCCTCCCCCTCCATTCTGCTGCTGACTGTCCTCCTCCATTCTTTCTGCTGCTGTCCCCCTCCAGTCTTCCTCTGTGTCCCCCTCTTTTCTGTTGCTGTCCCCCTCCCTTCTTCCTCCGTGCGCCCCTCCGTTCTTCCTCTGTGTCCCCCTCCGTTCTTCCACTGTGTCCCCCTATGTTTTTCCTCTGTGTCCCCCTCTGTTCTTCCTCCATTTTTCCTCCGTGTCCCCCTCTGTTCTTCCTCCGTGTCCCCCTCCGTTCTTCCTCCGTGTCCCCCTCCGTTCTTCCTCCGTGTCCCCCTCCGTTGTTTCTCAGTGTCCCCCTCCGTTGTTTCTCAGTGTCCCCCTCCGTTGTTTCTCAGTGTCCCCCTCCGTTGTTTCTCAGTGTCCCCCTCCATTCTTCCTCCATGTCCCCCACCATTCTTTCTCAGTGTCCCCCTCCGTTCTGCTGCTGTCCCCCACTGTTCTTCCTCCGTCTCCCCCCCCCGATCTTCCTCCATGTCCCCCTCTGTTTTTCCTCCGTGTCCCCCTCTGTTCTGCTGCTGGTCCCCTCTGTTCTGCTGGTGTCCCCCTCCATTCTTCCTCTGTGTCCCCCTCCGTTCTTCCTCTGTGTCCCCCTCCGTTTTTCCTCCGTGTCCCCCTCTGTTCTTCCTCCATTTTTCCCCCGTGTCCCCCTCCGTTGTTTCTCAGTGTCCCCCTCCGTTGTTTCTCAGTGTCCCCCTCCGTTCTTCCTCCATGTCCCCCACCATTCTTTCTCAGTGTCCCCCTCCGTTCTGCTGCTGTCCCCCACCGTTCTTCCTCCGTCTCCCCCCCGATCTTCCTCCATGTCCCCCTCTGTTCTGCTGCTGTTCCCCTCTGTTCTGCTGCTGTCCCCCTCCATTCTTTCTCCGTGTCCCCCTCTGTTCTTCCTCCATGTCCCCCTCTGTTCTTCCTCCGTGTTCCCCTATGTTCTGCTGGTGTCCCCCTCCATTCTTCCTCTGTGTCCCCCTCCGTTCTTCCTCTGTGTCCCCCTCCGTTCTTCCTCTGTGTCCCCCTCCATTCTTCCTCTGTGTCCCCCTCCGTTCTTCCTCTGTGTCCCCCTCCATTCTTCCTCTGTGTCCCCCTCCGTTCTTCCTCTGTGTCCCCCTCCGTTCTTCCTCTGTGTCCCCCTCCGTTCTTCCTCCGTGTCCCCCTCTGTTCTTCCTCCATTTTTCCTCCGTGTCCCCCTCCGTTGTTTCTCAGTGTCCCCCTCCGTTGTTTCTCAGTGTCCCCCTCCGTTGTTTCTCAGTGTCCCCCTCCGTTGTTTCTCAGTGTCCCCCTCCGTTGTTTCTCAGTGTCCCCCTCCGTTCTTCCTCCATGTCCCCCACCATTCTTTCTCAGTGTCCCCCACCGTTCTTCCTCCGTCTCCCCCCCGATCTTCCTCCATGTCCCCCTCTGTTCTGCTGCTGTTCCCCTCTGTTCTGCTGCTGTCCCTCTCCATTCTTTCTCCGTGTCCCCCTCTGTTCTTCCTCCATGTCCCCCTCTGTTCTTCCTCCGTGTTCCCCTATGTTCTGCTGGTGTCCCCCTCCATTCTTCCTCTGTGTCCCCCTCCGTTCTTCCTCTGTGTCCCCCTCCGTTCTTCCTCTGTGTCCCCCTCCGTTCTTCCTCTGTGTCCCCCTCCGTTCTTCCTCTGTGTCCCCCTCCGTTCTTCCTCCGTGTCCCCCTCCGTTCTTCCTCTGTGTCCCCCTCCGTTCTTCCTCTGTGTCCCCCTCCGTTCTTCCTCCGTGTCCCCCTCTGTTCTTCCTTTGTGTCCCCCTCCGTGTACATTGCATACCTGTCTAAACTGGTTACCACTGTTTGCATTTTTTCCCCCAAAAAATTGGCAAAAAAGGTATCAAAAAACATCTTTTTTAGGTGGGTGCGGGGGGGGGGGGGGGTGGGTTGTCCCTGAATGGCAGTTTGGAAATGTGGTCACCCTATATATAGAGCGTCTCAAAATATTTTTTGATCATTTATTTTATGTAAAAAATTTTTTTTTCAGTTTTGAGAAAATTTCTATTCTACATTTTTTTTAGGGGTATATGCACAGAGATCTACACAATTTGTACTGTGTTTGGGCAATTCACATTATTGACACGTATCTGTGTCTTATCTTTGTATTTAATTTTACTTATTTGTATATATAACAGTATGCACTATATTTTTGAGGTGGCCTTAGAGACATTAAGACACTAAGGCCGCGTACACACGGGCGGACTGTCTGACGGACTTGGTCCGCTGAAACGTGTTTCAGCGGACAGTCCGCTCGTGTGTGGGCTTCAGCGGACTTTTTCGCCGGACAGTCTGGCGGACTAAGTCTTTCGGAATTTCCGTAATATTGTCCGTCCAAACTTGGTTTCAGCGGACAGTCCGCTCGTGTGTAGGCAAGTTGGACGGACTAAGTATGGCGCATGCTCAGAAAGGATTTACACTGCGAAAGGTTGCATTGTAGTGTATTGGACGTCGTATTTCTAGTCCCGTCGTACGTGCTGTACACGTCATCGCGCAAGCTTTCAGCGGACTGTCTGTTCATCGTGTGTGGTCAAGTCCGTTCATTCAAAAGTAGGACGGACTGTCCGTCGGATTGTCTGACGGACTTAGTTGGCCGGACAGTCCGCCCGTGTGTACGCGGCCTAAGGCTTATATCGTGGGTTTAGCACATACACATACCCCATTCACTTTGGGCATTTGAGGTTAGCGCAGTTCTCTTTTTTCTCTTCCCACTGATGAGCATGCACAAGTAGCTGCGGACCCTTCTCTGCCCCTTAAATGGACCTCCACTGCAAAATACTTGGGCCTATCGCTATCACCAAAACTTACCAAATATTGTCCCCCTATTACAATCAGCAAAACAAAGACTGAAAACATGGAGTAATCTCCCTCTGTCACTTGTAAGAAAAAACAATCTTATAAAGATGTCCTCCGTCATACCCCAGTATGGTTACCATGGAAATATTGAAAATCATCTGACAGCTTTGCTCTCCTTTCTGTTGGGCTCCTCCCAAAATAAATTTAAATGAAAGAAGCTCCAGAGCTGCGGCACGCGGGCTCCGCCCCCTCTCTCTGGCCACCCCCTCTGTGTATAATGGATAGATTTATCCATTGCCTGAATCTATCTATGGCCACTGCCACCCCCTATTTAGGCATCCGGTCCCATTTTGGGCACGGGGCGCCCGAATTACAGCGGTGGGGGATGTTTTTGAAGCACTTGATTGGAGCCATAGGCTCTAATAGACTTCAAAAAAGGTGAACTTGGAGCGCAGAGCATTGCACTCACAATCCAATCAGGTGTGTTGGAAAAGCAAATGAATATTCACTAACGCTGAACCGCCTCTCCACCAATCAGGTGCTTGGGTCTGTTACCGTCACCTGATTGGCTGAAAGGACAGGCGCTGCGATTCGATGCCTATCTGGAAGATTGAAGGAGATGCATGGAGGACACATCTCGCCTCTGTCTGACCCTCTGCAAGGTCCCAGAGCTTGCTGCCCGCATGCCAGACCCACCACTGAGACAGGGTAAGTGCTGGGCAGATGGCAAGTGGGCAGGGGGGGGGTCACAGTGGCAATATTTGATGGGCACAGTAGATGCATTTGATGGGCACAGTGGAAGCATTTGATGGGCACAGTAGTAGCATGTGATGGGGCACAGTGGCAGCATTTGATGGGGCACAGTGGCAGCATGTGATGGGGCACAGTGGCAGCATTTGATAAGGCACAGTGGCAGCAAGTGATGGGGCACAGTGGCAGCATGTGATGGGGCACAGTGGCAGCATGTGATGGGGCACAGAGGCAGCATTTGATGGGGCACAGTGGCAGCATGTGATGGGGCACAGTGGCAGCATGTGATGGGGCACAGTGGCAGCATGTGATGGGGCACAGTGGCAGCATGTGATAAGGCACAGTGGCAGCAAGTGATGGGGCACAGTGGCAGCATGTGATGGGGCACAGAGGCAGCATTTGATGGGGCACAGTGGCAGCATGTGATGGGGCACAGTGGCAGCATGTGATGGGGCACAGTGGCAGCATGTGATGGGGCACAGTGGCAGCATGTGATAAGGCACAGTGGCAGCATTTGATGGGCACAGTGAAACATTTGATGGAGCTCAGTGGCAGAATTTGATGGGGCACAGTGGCAGCATTTGGTGAGCACAATGGCAGTGTTTTATGGGCACGGTGGCAGCATTTTATGGGCGCAGTGGCACTATTTGATGGCACAGTGGCTGCATTTGATGGGCATAGTGAGGCTGCAATTAATGGGGTTTTTTTCAGAATTTTTCAGTTTGTTTGCCCCCCCCCAAAAAAATTTTTTGAGCACCAGCCGCCACTGATGTGTGCTGTTGAGCAACTTTGGATTTGTGACAATCTGCAAGCAAGGGGGTTGATTTCTGATACCTCCCTCGTCCTTGTACTCTTACAGTGATCTTTTGGCCCCCACATTGTCCTTCCATGTCTGATCACATGGTGGCCACATGGTGGTATTGAGGGACACATGGTGTTTGCAGACATCCCAGCAATTGGAATATTGCCCAAACTGTGATTACTCAGACTGACACTTCCACCGTGTGCCCAATGTACTGCACCCTGAGGTCTGATGACACAGTGTCACTCCTTATTAGGGTGTCACCGTATTGTCACTCCTTATTAGGGTGTCACCGTATTGTCACTCCTTATTAGGGTGTCACCGTATTGTCACTCCTTATTAGGGTGTTGTGTCAGGTCATCTCTTCATTCTGGGAAAATCCTTCTCCTTCACAATACCCGGCCGTGTCACTGGACTCAGGTAAGACCTTCAAGGACCTCTAATACAAGATATAAAGATGTGAGAAGTATAAAGAGTTCACAGAAACCTCCTCCAGATCCAGATGTGTTTCTGCCTGTGTGTGTGTTTGATGCATTTTTTTATGCGTTTCATATCCTTTTTTACTTTTTTTTTCTTTTCCTCGTCATGCTAGTTCACATCACATGTGTTCCAGTTTTTTTTTTTCTGCACCTAGTAAGTAGGTTCCATGGTTTCCAATGACATAGTTCACACCAGTGCTTGCAGTTCCAGAAAAAAGTAGAACGTGCTGCAGTTTTCCTGCACAGAACTGTACTGGAACGTGAAAAACAGGGGAAGAAAGAGGGGAGGACATCCTGGAACGCATCAAAAATGCACTGGAATGCATAAAACACGAATGCAGAAACCCATCCGGAATGGATTTGGAGGATGTTTTATTTAGGTGTGAACCGACCCTTTCTGGGGGTTTTTTCCCTGTACTGGGGTCTGGTGCGTTTTTGATGTGTTTTTCCACGTTCCAGTACAGTTCTGTGCAGGAAAAATGCACCATATTCTATTTTTTTTTTCTTCTTTATGGAATCAGAACACACTGAAACTGCAAGCACTGGTGTGAACTATGCCATTGGAAACCATGGAACCTACTTTCTATGCGTTTCTATGCAGAAAAAAAAAAGCACCGGAAGGCATGTAGCGTGAACTAGTCCTAAGAAATAAACAAATGTCAGGAAGAGAAACTACCCATTCAACTTATAGAAAAGAATCTCCAGGAATGTCAGTAAACACATTTCAGGATATAATTGTCTGTTCCTGAGAGGAAGGGATTCTCCTGCGCACAGCTCGTTTCCTGACAGTAATTTCCCTGTAGCCACCTGCCCTAGCCTGATATGGTGGATCACATAGATAATGCTGAGTGATTGTAAATACAATGTCTAGTGTCCCTCTATGAGGTGGAATGTTAGAAGAATTGCCTGGAGATGGTCAGATCTTGTCACTACACGAGGAGCCTTTCATCTTTGAGGAGATAACACGGTTTTCCTTCTATACAGATCTTCCGTCAGACATGAGAACTTTGTACATCACTCTGATCTTTGGGGTTCTCCTCCCATTTGCCAGCGCCGAGGACTGGGATCTGGAGAAGATGAGACAATGTAAGTCTGAAATGTATAGGACTGAATTGGAGGTACAGATCATCAATACATCTGAATGTAGAACTAATAGTATCATTCTATATCATTTATAACGTCAGCCCAGTCTTAGAGGCATAGATCGGAGGCTTCCATAGACCAGGGAGCCCTATAGACCAGGGGCTTCCATGGTCAGGGTCTTCCATAGACCAGGGAGCCCTATAGACCAGGGTCTTCCATAAACCAGGGAGCCCTATAGACCAGGGACTTCCACGGTCAGGGTCTTCCATAGACCAGGGAGCCCTATAGACCAGGGTCTTCCATAAACCAGGGAGCCCTATAGACCAGGGACTTCCACGGTCAGGGTCTTCCATAGACCAGGGAGCCCTATAGACCAGGGGCTTCCACGGTCAGGGTCTTCCATAGACCAGGGAGCCCTATAGACCAGGGGCTTCCATGGTCAGGGTCTTCCATAGACCAGGGAGCCCTATAGACCAGGGTCTTCCATAAACCAGGGAGCCCTATAGACCAGGGACTTCCACGGTCAGGGTCTTCCATAAACCAGGGAGCCCTATAGACCAGGGACTTCCACGGTCAGGGTCTTCCATAGACCAGGGAGCCCTATAGACCAGGGACTTCCACGGTCAGGGTCTTCCATAGACCAGGGAGCCCTATAGACCAGGGACTTCCATAGACCAGGGAGCCCTATAGACTAGGGTCTTCCATAGACCAGGGAGCCCTATAGACCAGGGTCTTCCATAGACCAGGGACATCCAAAGATTGGGAAAATCTGTAGACCATGACTTCCATAGGTCAGGGGCTTCCATGGATCAGGGACATCCATAGATTAGGGGCCTCCATAGATCAAGGGCTCCTGCAGATCAGGGAGGTCTATACATGAAGGACCCCCATAAATCAGGGGCATCCCTAGGTGACCCTATCCCCATGTTTAATTGAGCGGTTAGGTTCAGGGTTAAGGTTCCTTTTTAGTGGTTAAAGTTTATGTTTGAGGCTTAGATTGAGTGTTTGGGATAGATTCTGGGTTATAGTAAAGGGCTGTGTTAGTGGTTAAAGGTTATGTTTAGGGAAATGAGGGTTGGGGTTAGGTTCAGGATTAACATTAAGGGTTAGGTTGGGGCTAGTAATTACATTTATGCTAAAGTTTGTTTGGGGCTTAGATTAAGGGCTGGGCTTAAGTTCTGGGTTAAGGCTTAGGTTGAGGTTAGTAGGTTATGTTGGGTTAAAGGTTATAATTTAGGGTTAGATTGAGGTTTATAGCTAAGTTTTAGGTTAGGGTTAATTGATTGTTAGACTAGAGGTTATAATTAAAGGTTAGGCTGAGGTTTGGGGTTCGATTCAGGGGTAGAGTTGAGGGTTAGATTTAGGGGTAGAGGTTAAGCTGAGGTTTTGGGTTAGATTCAGGGGTGAGGGTGAAGGGTGGGGTTAGATTCAGGGGTAAAGGTAAGTGTTAGACTGAGGTTTGGGGTTACATTCAGGGGTAAAGGCAAGAGTTAGGCTGAGGTTTGGGGTTAGATTCAGGGGTAGAGGTAGGGGTTAGATTCAGGGGTAAGGGTTAGGCTGAGGTTCGGGGTTAGATTCAGGGGTAAAGGTGAAGGGTTAGGCTGAGGTTTAGGGTTAGATTCAGGGGTAAAGGTGAAGGGTGGGGTTAGATTCAGGGGTAAAGGTAAGGGTTAAGCTGAGGTTTAGGGTTAAATTCAGGGGTAAAGGTGAAGAGTGGGGTTAGATTCAGGGGTAAAGCTAAGGGTTAGGTCGAGGTTGAGGCTTAGGGTTAGATTCAGGGGTAAAGGTGGAGGGTGGGGTTAGATTCAGGGGTAAAGCTAAGGGTTAGCTCAAGGTTGAGGTTTAGGGTTAGATTCAGGGGTAAAGGTGAAGGGTGGGGTTAGATTCAGGGGTAAAGCTAAGGGTTAGGTCGAGGTTGAGGTTTAGGGTTAGATTCAGGGGTAAAGGTGAAGGGTGGGGTTAGATTCAGGGGTAAAGCTAAGGGTTAGGTCGAGGTTGAGGCTTAGGGTTAGATCCGGGGTAAAGGTGGAGGGTGGGGTTAGATTCAGGGGTAAAGCTAAGGGTTAGCTCAAGGTTGAGGTTTAGGGTTAGATTCAGGGGTAAAGGAGAAGGGTGGGGTTAGATTCAGGGGTAAAGCTAAGGGTGAGGTTGAGGCTTAGGGTTAGATTCAGGGGTAAAGGTGAAGGGTGGGGTTAGATTCAGGGGTAAAGCTAAGGGTTAGCTCAAGGTTGAGGTTTAGGGTTAGATTCAGGGGTAAAGGTGAAGGGTGGAGTTAGATTCAGGGGTAAAGCTAAGGGTGAGGTTGAGGCTTAGGGTTAGATTCAGGGGTAAAGGTGAAGGGTGGGGTTAGATTTAGGGGTAAAGCTAAGGGTTAGGTCGAGGTTGAGGTTTAGGGTTAGATTCAGGGGTAAAGGTGGAGGGTGGGGTTAGATTCAGGGGTAAAGCTAAGGGTGAGGTTGAGGCTTAGGGTTAGATTCAGGGGTAAAGGTGGAGGGTGGGGTTAGATTCAGGGGTAAAGCTAAGGGTTAGGTCGAGGTTGAGGTTTAGGGTTAGATTCAGGGGTAAAGGTGGAGGGTGGGGTTAGATTCAGGGGTAAAGCTAAGGGTGAGGTTTAGGGTTAGATTCAGGGGTAAAGGTGAAGGGTGGTGTTATATTCAGGGATAAAGGTAAGGGTTAAGCTGAGGTTTAGGGTTATATTCAGGGGTAAATCTAAGGGTTAGATTGAGGTTTAGGGTTAGGTTAGAAGTTGAGGTCATCTTCATAGCACTACTTTCCAAAGACCAGAAGGCAATCTATCCCCTGCAACCTCCCCCCGTGTAGGTCTCTTGGTGCACATTTGATGTTTCTCAGAGATTGTACAAACCCAAAATGATAAAAAGTTGGGAAACTTCATCTTGTTATTTGATTGGCTCCCGGGGTTTGGAGGTTCCAGATTTGGAACATAACGAGTCGGCCCCTGCTGCAGTTACATTGGAATATAGAGGGGAAGTGGATTTTAGTATTCTTTGTAAGGTGGAAAGGAATAGACTGAGGCATTGAAACAATGAGAGCAGAAGTGGGTGGGGCAGTGAGTGAAATGCCCACCCCTGAGGTTCACACCGGCCTTCTTTTCCTGCAGGTACGTGCTCAATGAATGTAACTAAGGAAATCCCATCAGCCGTGGCCCGAGGTTGCATTACAGACACCCGGGGACAGAGAGTCACGTAAGTTATAGAAATGAGTATTATATTGTTCAATGTATGGGGTGCCCATCATGTGATCTGATTGGATAAGAAGCGGAGCACACCCCCATTCTTTCATCAGGTTATTGGACAGGAAGTCAGCTGTGTGTAGGAGAATATCTTCCCCAGGATCGGAACTTTATTTCAGTGCTATTGAGTTCTGAAACCTGTTGATGGAGCTCTGAGAAGAATTGGCACCAGTACTCACCGAGGTGCACGCCCTCTAGTTGGGAAATCAAGGTTGGGAAGGGTGTTGCCTCGTTTGTTGGGTTCATCTAGCTAATAAATAATTAATGTGGCCTCGCCCTGTACAGGAACACCCATAAAACCAGAACCTGAGCTTCTAAATTTAACGATCAATAAAGAATGCACGTGTCCTGAGGCATTATGGCGTCCATTCCACGAAAACAGTCAAAAAAATCAAAAATAAAGTGAAATTCAAAAAGTTCATTCCATGAAAGGTCCATGTTTTAACCCTTTAAAGGAACTCTTTCTATATAAAGGAATTGGTGAATGTGGTGTGGAGACACTTGACATTAACTTCACAAGCTGCCTGAAATACCGTCCATGTCCCGTCATATGCAAATCTTGACTTTCTCATCATGAGTCAAGATGTGCCCCCCCCCCCCCATTCACATTCACCTCCTTATAGACAATGGGACCACCCATCAAGTGGAAGAACCAATAGGAAGATGCAGAATATGGGAGGAGGCAAACTAGCCCTCATGGGGTTTTTTTTCACAGAAAGTCAATTTTGCATATTGGGGTTCAGGGGTTACTGGGTAGGTTCATAAAAAGATACATGCAGAAACTTGAGGTGCCCATACACCATGTGCCTGTACCCGTCTGTCTCAATTGGAAGGGTATGCCAGGGCAGCACTTATGTCTGTAGTACCCAACCTTCCTCTCCCCTCCATTACCCTCATAGATCTGCTCCAATGGTCATTGGATGATGGTCACGGCCATTGTTGACCCGTTCCAGGAATGATGTTTATGGGGCAAGTTGATGGTACTAGATGGTACTAGACTGGTCACCCCCTGATAAAGTAAACTACAACTGTGTCTGCAGTGCCCCACCCCCACCTCTCCATTATCTTCAGTCATAGATTTGCTCTCTGGTGGTTGGATGATGGTCACAATCATTGTTGACCAGATCCAGTGACAATCTAATGTTTGTGGAGCAAGCTGGAGTCACCTCTTTCAGGGGGGTCACCAGTCTAGTACCATCAACTCGCTCCACAAATGTTAGATTGTCATTGGGTCTGGTCAACAATGGCCGTAACCACCATAGAGCAGATCTATGAAGATAATGGAGAAGTGAGGGATGGGAAAGTTGCAGTACTCAACCTTCCCATCCCCTACCTCTCCATTATAGTAATAGATCTGCTCTATGGTGGTCACAGTCATTGTTGACCAGATTCAGCGACGATCTGAAGTTTGTGGAGAGAGTTGATGGTCTAGACTAGTGATCCCCCTGAAATAGGTGACTCCAACTGTGCCTTCAGTGCCCAACCTTCCCATCACCCACCTCTCCATTACCCTCAGTCATAGATCTGCCCCTACCTTCATTGGATGGTGGTCATGGCCATTGTCGGGCAGTTCCAGCAAGCATGTTTGTGGAGCCAGTTGATGGTCTAGACTAGTGATCCCCCTGAAATAGGTGACTCCAACTGTGTCTTCAGTGCCCAACTTTCCCATCACCCACCTCTCCATTACCCTCAGTCATAGATCTGCCCCTACCTTCATTGGATGGTGGTCATGGCCATTGTCGGCCAGTTCCAGCAACCAGGTTTGTGGAGCGAGTTGATGGTCTAGACCAGTGATTCTCAACCAGGGTTCCTCCAGAGGTTGTAGGGGTTCCTTCAGCATTGGGAAATTTCTGCCTGTCAGATAAGTTCCCACGGACACCATTGATCTTTTTCAGCGACGATCTGAAGTTTGTGGAGCCAGTTGATGGTCTAGACTAGTGATCCCCCTGAAATAGGTGACTCCAACTGTGTCTTCAGTGCCCAACCTTCCCATCACCCACCTCTCCATTACCCTCAGTCATAGATCTGCCCCTACCTTCATTGGATGGTGGTCATGGCCATTGGAGGACAGTTCCAGCAACCAGGTTTGTGGAGCCAGTTGATGGTCTAGACCAGTGATTCTCAACCAGGGTTCCTCCAGAGGTTGTAGGGGTTCCTCCAGAGGTTGTAGGGGTTCCTTCAGCATTGGGAAATTTCTGCCTCTCAGATAAGTTCCCACTCACACCATTGATCTTTTTCAGCGACGATCTGAAGTTTGTGGAGCCAGTTGATGGTCTAGACTAGTGATCCCCCTGAAATAGGTGACTCCAACTGTGTCTTCAGTGCCCAACTTTCCCATCACCCACCTCTCCATTACCCTCAGTCATAGATCTGCCCCTACCTTCATTGGATGGTGGTCATGGCCATTGTCGGGCAGTTCCAGCAACCATGTTTGTGGAGCCAGTTGATGGTTACTAGACTGAAAGAGGTGACTCAACCTTCCCATCCCCCACCTCTCTCCATTCTTACCTTTGGGGCTCCCAATCCCATATCCTGTAACCTCCTCGTGAAACAAGAACAATGAACTCCAGGCAGATATAATGGTGCTCTCTGTTCAGGACAATGGTAATAAATGTTTTTTTAGGACAACCAGGGAAGGTACCTGAATGTGTCCTGGTATCGGCTTCTAGCAGTCCCTGTACAGCAGAGCTCAGACTAGGGGAGGTGGAAACACCTCCCAACTTTCTGAGATGGGAACGAGGGACACCTATTAGCAAAAGCAGGCATAGGACACACCCCCTGCCAAGCCCCCTTAAAGGAGAATTATATGAAAATAAATTATATGAAAAAATGATTAGTTAAAGCAACAGGTAATTCATTTTTCCCACTACTATTCCTTTATTCTGGCTTCTGAAATTTACAGATGCAGCAATTTAGAAATGTGATGAAAGGTTTATCACTGGGAGATGAAAAATAAATTTTATATACAACTATATAGATCAGACCAATGAGGAGGACAGAGGGACATTGTTCCAAATCCAGGACAGTCCCTCAAAATCCGGGACAGTCCCTCAAAATCCGGGACATTGTTCAAAATCCGGGACAGTCCCTCGAAATCCGGGACAGTTGGTCTGCTTGCCCTTTTACTGTCCAATCACAGGCTGGGGGAGGAGCAAGTCCTGTTAAGGGTTTCTTACCTGCAGGAGAGAAACTTCAGTTCTCCTCTCCTGTCAGGCAGAGCTGTGTAAATCTTAGGAGTGGATGTATAGAAATACAAATCTTGTGGCATTAAATGATTTATTACGGGTAATTGTATATCACTGACAATTTACTCAGTGCTTTATATATATATAGTACAGTCACATCAGTTCCTGTCCCAGGAGCTTACAATCAAAGGTCCCTACGTCACATTCATAGACATACTGGGACCAGTGTGAGGGGAAAGCCGCACAGGGAAAAAATGCAAACTCCATGCAGGTGGTGCCGTGGTTGGGATTTGAACCCCAGTGCCGCCAGGCGGAAGTGCTAGCCCCCCAGCCACTGTCATTGTCTTCTCTCTGTTGTAGGATGAGACTGTCACCTTCAGAGCACGATGGCTGCATTGCCTCCATTTTCCATGAAGCGACTCCCGGAGAGATATACATCATTTTGAACTACAACGGAAAACTGGATGACGCCGCAAAGCGGTACGTTTACTATATAAACACGGGAGGAATGTAACGGGAGGGACTGACAAAACATCATGGGCGGAGCCGACATGAGCACATGATGTGTTGAGTATGTAGGAGATGGAATGATCTCCACCCCCAACACCAAAGGACACAGCGATAATAGGCGGGGCTTATTTTTTTCAACGGGAGCGCAGTTCCGGGACACTTCCAGCACTGACTGTATGTAATGGTAGGGGTGCTGGATGGTCTATTGCTGCTGGCTATATAGGGATCTATGGGTTGTTGGGGGGGGGATTTATTGATGCTGGGGGGTCAATTGTTGCTGGGAGAGATCTACTGTTGAGAGAGGAGTCTATTGATAATGGCTGCTGGGGAAGTCTATTGTTGCTGGGAGGGATCTAATGTTGAGAAATGAGTCTGTTGTTGCTCAGGGGGTATGTTTCAGGGGGGGGGGCTATTGTAGTTTGGGGGGTCTATTGTTGTTGGGAGGTATTTTGTTTCAGGGGGTCTATTGTTGCTGGGAGGATCCCTCCACTGCCCTCCATTCAGTGTCCTCCACCCCTCTCCACCAATCCCTCCACTGCCCTCCATTCAGTGTCCTCCACCCCTCTCCACCAATCCCTCCACTGCCCTCCATTCAGTGTCCTCCACCCCTCTCCACCAATCCCTCCACTGCCCTCCATTCAGTGTCCTCCACCCCTCTCTACCAATCCCTCCACTGCCCTCCATTCAGTGTCCTCCACCCCTCTCTACCAATCCCTCCACTGACCTCCATTCAGTGTCCTCCACCCCTCTCCACCAATCCCTCCACTGACCTCCATTCAGTGTCCTCCACCCCTCTCTACCAATCCCTCCACTGACCTCCATTCAGTGTCCTCCACCCCTCTCTACCAATCCCTCCACTGACCTCCATTCAGTGTCCTCCACCCCTCTCTACCAATCCCCCCACTGACCTCCATTCAGTGTCCTCCATCCCTCTCTACCAATCCCTCCACTGACCTCCATTCAGTGTCCTCCACCCCTCTCCACCAATCCCTCCACTGCCCTCCATTCAGTGTCCTCCACCCCTCTCTACCAATCCCTCCACTGGTCTCCATTCAGTGTCCTCCACCCCTCTCTACCAATCCCTCCACTGACCTCCATTCAGTGTCCTCCACCCCTCTCCACCAATCCCTCCACTGCCCTCCATTCAGTGTCCTCCACCCCTCTCCACCAATCCCTCCACTGCCCTCCATTCAGTGTCCTCCACCCCTCTCCACCAATCCCTCCACTGACCTCCATTCAGTGTCCTCCACCCCTCTCCACCAATCCCTCCACTGCCCTCCATTCAGTGTCCTCCACCCCTCTCCACCAATCCCTCCACTGCCCTCCATTCAGTGTCCTCCACCCCTCTCTACCAATCCCTCCACTGCCCTCCATTCAGTGTCCTCCACCCCTCTCCACCAATCCCTCCACGGACTTCCATTCAGTGTCCTCCACCCCTCTCCGCCAATCCCTCCACTGACCTCCGTTCAGTGTCCTCCACCCCTCTCTACCAATCCCTCCACTGACCTCCATTCAGTGTCCTCCACCCCTCTCTACCAATCCCTCCACTGCCCTCCATTCAGTGTCCTCCACCCCCTCTACCAATCCCTCCACTGGTCTCCATTCAGTGTCCTCCACCCCTCTCTACCAATCCCTCCACTGCCCTCCATTCAGTGTCCTCCACCCCTCTCCACCAATCCCTCCACTGACCTCCATTCAGTGTCCTCCACCCCTCTCTACCAATCCCTCCACTGACCTCCATTCAGTGTCCTCCACCCCCTCTACCAATCCCTCCACTGACCTCCATTCAGTGTCCTCCACCCCTCTCTACCAATCCCTCCACTGGTCTCCATTCAGTGTCCTCCACCCCTCTCTACCAATCCCTCCACTGCCCTCCATTCAACGTCCTCCACCCCTCTCTACCAATCCCTCCACTGACCTCCATTCAGTGTCCTCCACCCCTCTCTACCAATCCCTCCACTGACCTCCATTCAGTGTCCTCCACCCCTCTCTACCAATCCCTCCACTGACCTCCATTCAGTGTCCTCCACCCCTCTCTACCAATCCCTCCACTGACCTCCATTCAGTGTCCTCCATCCCTCTCTACCAATCCCTCCACTGACCTCCATTCAGTGTCCTCCACCCCTCTCTACCAATCCCTCCACTGCCCTCCATTCAGTGTCCTCCACCCCTCTCCACCAATCCCTCCACTGACTTCCATTCAGTGTCCTCCACCCCTCTCTGCCAATCCCTCCACTGGTGTCCATTCAGTGTCCTCCACCCCTCTCTACCAATCCCTCCACTGACCTCCATTCAGTGTCCTCCACCCCTCTCTACCAATCCCTCCACTGACCTCCATTCAGTGTCCTCCACCCCTCTCCACCAATCCCTCCACTGACCTCCATTCAGTGTCCTCCACCCCTCTCTACAAATCCCTCCACTGGTCTCCATTCAGTGTCCTCCACCCCCTCTACCAATCCCTCCACTGACCTCCATTCAGTGTCCTCCACCCCTCTCTACCAATCCCTCCACTGGTCTCCATTCAGTGTCCTCCACCCCTCTCCACCAATCCCTCCACTGCCCTCCATTCAGTGTCCTCCACCCCTCTCCACCAATCCCTCCACTGCCCTCCATTCAGTGTCCTCCACCCCTCTCTACCAATCCCTCCACTGACCTCCATTCAGTGTCCTCCACCCCTCTCCACCAATCCCTCCACTGCCCTCCATTCAGTGTCCTCCACCCCTCTCCACCAATCCCTCCACTGCCCTCCATTCAGTGTCCTCCACCCCTCTCCACCAATCCCTCCACTGACCTCCATTCAGTGTCCTCCACCCCTCTCTACCAATCCCTCCACTGCCCTCCATTCAGTGTCCTCCACCCCTCTCCACCAATCCCTCCACTGACTTCCATTCAGTGTCCTCCACCCCTCTCCGCCAATCCCTCCACTGACCTCCGTTCAGTGTCCTCCACCCCTCTCTACCAATCCCTCCACTGACCTCCATTCAGTGTCCTCCACCCCTCTCTACCAATCCCTCCACTGCCCTCCATTCAGTGTCCTCCACCCCCTCTACCAATCCCTCCACTGGTCTCCATTCAGTGTCCTCCACCCCTCTCTACCAATCCCTCCACTGCCCTCCATTCAGTGTCCTCCACCCCTCTCCACCAATCCCTCCACTGACCTCCATTCAGTGTCCTCCACCCCTCTCTACCAATCCCTCCACTGACCTCCATTCAGTGTCCTCCACCCCCTCTACCAATCCCTCCACTGACCTCCATTCAACGTCCTCCACCCCTCTCTACCAATCCCTCCACTGACCTCCATTCAGTGTCCTCCACCCCTCTCTACCAATCCCTCCACTGACCTCCATTCAGTGTCCTCCACCCCTCTCTACCAATCCCTCCACTGACCTCCATTCAGTGTCCTCCACCCCTCTCTACCAATCCCTCCACTGACCTCCATTCAGTGTCCTCCATCCCTCTCTACCAATCCCTCCACTGACCTCCATTCAGTGTCCTCCACCCCTCTCTACCAATCCCTCCACTGCCCTCCATTCAGTGTCCTCCACCCCTCTCCACCAATCCCTCCACTGACTTCCATTCAGTGTCCTCCACCCCTCTCTGCCAATCCCTCCACTGAACTCCGTTCAGTGTCCTCCACCCCTCTCTACAAATCCCTCCACTGAACTCCATTCAGTGTCCTCCACCCCTCTCTACAAATCCCTCCACTGGTCTCCATTCAGTGTCCTCCACCCCCTCTACCAATCCCTCCACTGGTCTCCATTCAGTGTCCTCCACCCCTCTCTACCAATCCCTCCACTGCCCTCCATTCAGTGTCCTCCACCCCTCTCCACCAATCCCTCCACTGACCTCCATTCAGTGTCCTCCACCCCTCTCTACCAATCCCTCCACTGACCTCCATTCAGTGTCCTCCACCCCTCTCTACCAATCCCTCCACTGGTCTCCATTCAGTGTCCTCCACCCCTCTCTACCAATCCCTCCACTGACCTCCATTCAGTGTCCTCCACCCCTCTCTACCAATCCATCCACTGGCCTCCATTCAGTGTCCTCCACCCCTCTCTACCAATCCCTCCACTGGCCTCCATTCAGTGTCCTCCACCCCCTCTACCAATCCCTCCACTGACCTCCATTCAGTGTCCTCCACCCCTCTCTACCAATCCCTCCACTGACCTCCATTCAGTGTCCTCCACCCCTCTCTACCAATCCCTCCACTGGTCTCCATTCAGTGTCCTCCACCCCTCTCTACCAATCCCTCCACTGACCTCCATTCAGTGTCCTCCACCCCTCTCTACCAATCCCTCCACTGACCTCCATTCAGTGTCCTCCACCCCTCTCTACAAATCCCTCAACTGACCTCCATTCAGTGTCCTCCACCCCTCTCTACCAATCCCTCCACTGGTCTCCATTCAGTGTCCTCCACCCCTCTCTACCAATCCCTCCACTGACCTCCATTCAGTGTCCTCCACCCCTCTCTACCAATCCCTCCACTGACCTCCATTCAGTGTCCTCCACCCCTCTCTACCAATCCCTCCACTGACCTCCATTCAGTGTCCTCCACCCCTCTCTACCAATCCCTCCACTGGCCTCCATTCAGTGTCCTCCACCCCCTCTACCAATCCCTCCACTGACCTCCATTCAGTGTCCTCCACCCCTCTCTACCAATCCCTCCACTGACCTCCATTCAGTGTCCTCCACCCCTCTCTACCAATCCCTCAACTGGCCTCCATTCAGTGTCCTCCACCCCTCTCTACCAATCTCTCCACTGGTCTCCATTCAGTGTCCTCCACCCCTCTCTACCAATCCCTCCACTGACCTCCATTCAGTGTCCTCCACCCCTCTCTACCAATCCATCCACTGGTCTCCATTCAGTGTCCTCCACCCCTCTTTACCAATCCCTCCACTGGCCTCCATTCAGTGTCCTCCACCCCTCTCTACCAATCCCTCCACTGACCTCCATTCAGTGTCCTCCACCCCTCTCTACCAATCCATCCACTGGTCTCCATTCAGTGTCCTCCACCCCTCTTTACCAATCCCTCCACTGGTCTCCATTCAGTGTCCTCCACCCCTCTCTACCAATCCCTCCACTGACCTCCATTCAGTGTCCTCCACTCCTCTCTGCCAATCCCTCCACTGGCCTCCATTCAGTGTCCTCCACCCCTCTCTACCAATCCCTCCACTGACCTCCATTCAGTGTCCTCCACTCCTCTCTGCCAATCCCTCCACTGACCTCCATTCAGTGTCCTCCACTCCTCTCTGCCAATCCCTCCACTGGCCTCCATTCAGTGTCCTCCACTCCTCTCTACCAATCCCTCCAATGGTCTCCATTCAGTGTCCTCCACCCCTCTCTACCAATCCCTCCACTGGCCTCCATTCAGTGTCCTCCACCCCTCTCTACCAATCTCTCCACTGGTCTCCATTCAGTGTCCTCCAACCCTCCCTGCCAATCCCTCCACTGGCCTCCATTCAGTGTCCTCCACTCCTCTCCACCAATCCCTCCACTGACCTCCATTCAGTGTCCTCCCCCCCTCTCTACCAATCCCTCCACTGCCCTCCATTCAGTGTCCTCCACCCCTCTCTACCAATCCCTCCACTGACCTCCATTCAGTGTCCTCAACCCCTCTCTACCAATCCCTCCAATGGTCTCCATTCAGTGTTCTCCACCCCTCTCTACCAATCCCTCCACTGGCCTCCATTCAGTGTCCTCCACCCCTCTCTACCAATCCCTCCACTGACCTCCATTCAGTGTCCTCCACTCCTCTCTGCCAATCCCTCCACTGGCCTCCATTCAGTGTCCTCCACCCCTCTCTACCAATCCCTCCACTGGCCTCCATTCAGTGTCCTCCACCCCTCTCTACCAATCTCTCCACTGGCCCCCATTCAGTGTCCTCCACCCCTCTCTGCCAATCCCTCCACTGGCCTCCATTCAGTGTCCTCCACCCCTCTCTGCCAATCCATTCACTGGTCTCCATTCAGTGTCCTCCACCCCTCTTTACCAATCCCTCCACTGGCCTCCATTCAGTGTCCTCCACCCCTCTCTACCAATCCCTCCACTGGCCTCCATTCAGTGTCCTCCACCCCTCTCTACCAATCTCTCCACTGGCCCCCATTCAGTGTCCTCCACCCCTCTCTGCCAATCCCTCCACTGGTCTCCATTCAGTGTCCTCCACCCCTCTCTACCAATCTCTCCACTGGCCTCCATTCAGTGTCCTCCACCCCTCTCTGCCAATCCATCCACTGGTCTCCATTCAGTGTCCTCCACCCCTCTTTACCAATCCCTCCACTGGCCTCCATTCAGTGTCCTCCACCCCTCTCTACCAATCCTTCCAATGGCCTCCATTCAGTGTCCTCCACTGACCTCCATTCAGTGTCCTCCACCCCTCTCTACCAATCCCTCCAATGGCCCCCATTCAGTGTCCTCCACCCCTCTCTGCCAATCCCTCCACTGGTGTCCATTCAGTGTCCTCCACCCCTCTCTACCAATCTCTCCACTGGCCTCCATTCAGTGTCCTCCACCCCTCTTTACCAATCCCTCCACTGGCCTCCAATCAGTGTCCTCCACCCCTCTCTACCAATCCCTCCAATGGCCTCCATTCAGTGTCCTCCACTGACCTCCATTCAGTGTCCTCCACCCCTCTCTACCAATCCCTCCAATAGCCTCCATTCAGTGTCCTCCACCCCTCTCTGCCAATCCCTCCACTGGCCTCCATTCAGTGTCCTCCACCCCTCTCTACCAATCCCACCACTGGTCTGCATTCAGTGTCCTCCACCTCTCTCTACCAATCCCTCCACTGGTCTCCATTCAGTGTCCTCCACTCCTCTCTGCCAATCCCTCTACTGACCTCCATTCAGTGTCCTCCACCCCTCTCTACCAATCCCACCACTGGTCTGCATTCAGTGTCCTCCACCTCTCTCTACCAATCCCTCCACTGGCCTCCATTCAGTGTCCTCCACCCCTCTCTACCAATCCCTCCACTGGCCTCCATTCAGTGTCCTCCACCCCTCTCTACCAATCTCTCCACTGGTCTCCATTCAGTGTCCTCCACCCCTCTCTACCAATCCCTCCACTGACCTCCATTCAGTGTCCTCCACCCCTCTCTACCAATCCCTCCACTGGCCCCCATTCAGTGTCCTCCACCCCTCTCTGCCAATCCCTCCACTGGTCTCCATTCAGTGTCCTCCACCCCTCTCTACCAATCTCTCCACTGGCCTCCATTCAGTGTCCTCCACCCCTCTCTGCCAATCCATCCACTGGTCTCCATTCAGTGTCCTCCACCCCTCTTTACCAATCCCTCCACTGGCCTCCATTCAGTGTCCTCCACCCCTCTCTACCAATCCTTCCAATGGCCTCCATTCAGTGTCCTCCACTGACCTCCATTCAGTGTCCTCCACCCCTCTCTACCAATCCCTCCAATGGCCCCCATTCAGTGTCCTCCACCCCTCTCTGCCAATCCCTCCACTGGTGTCCATTCAGTGTCCTCCACCCCTCTCTACCAATCTCTCCACTGGCCTCCATTCAGTGTCCTCCACCCCTCTCTGCCAATCCATCCACTGGTCTCCATTCAGTGTCCTCCACCCCTCTTTACCAATCCCTCCACTGGCCTCCATTCAGTGTCCTCCACCCCTCTCTGCCAATCCCTCCACTGGTCTCCATTCAGTGTCCTCCACCCCTCTCTACCAATCCCTCCACTGGCCTCCATTCAGTGTCCTCCACCCCTCTCTGCCAATCCATCCACTGGTCTCCATTCAGTGTCCTCCACCCCTCTCTACCAATCCCTCCAATGGCCTCCATTCAGTGTCCTCCACCCCTCTCTACCAATCTCTCCACTGGCCTCCATTCAGTGTCCTCCACCCCTCTCTGCCAATCCCTCCACTGACCTCCATTCAGTGTCCTCCACCCCTCTCTACCAATCCCTCCACTGACCTCCATTCAGTGTCCTCCACCCCTCTCTACCAATCCCTCCACTGGTCTCCATTCAGTGTCCTCCACCCCTCTTTAACAATACCTCCACTGGCTGCCACTCACCCAAAAAATTAAATTCACAATACTAACAATAGTTTGAAAAGGCACCCACAACTCAGCCCCCACCTACATCACTAACCTGGTGTAATAATACCAACATAATCGTTCTCTTCTTCCTCCCAAGTCCTCCTGCTCTCTATCCCCCTAGTCACCCCCTCTCATACTCTTCTCCAGGATTTCTCCAGAACCTCTCCCATCCTTTAGAACTCCCTATCCCAATCTGTCTGGCTATCTCCAACACTGTCCACTTTTAGACAATCCCTGAAAACCCTCCTCTTCAGAGAAGCCTATCCTGCCCCCACCTAACAAGTGTACATGTATTTTCTCCATCAGCCCAACCCCCCACAGCTATTAACTTTTGTATCACTTGCCCCTCCCTCCTAGATTGTAAGCTCTCAGGATCAGGGCCCTCTGATTCCTCCTGCATTGACATGTGTGGTTACTGTACTGTGTGCCCTCATGTTGTAGGAGGAGGACAACTGCTTCACCTATTCCCTGAGAGCTCTGGTAATAGGGGAAGGTTGGTGGTTACATGCAATGAATTTCCAGGTGTAATGGGCAGCACCGAGTACATGAGGGGTGCTTGTGAGGGCTTTGGGGTGTAGAGCTGGTATTAGATTGTTGGCATATTCCTAATGGCTGCTCAGCTCATGGAGGAACCAAATTTGAACTCTTTTTAAATTATTATTATACAGGATTTATATAGCGCCAACAGTTTACGCAGCGCTTTACAACTTGAGGGTAGACAGTACAAATGCAATATACTTTAATACAGGAGGAATCACAGGGCCCTGCTCCTTAGAGCTTGCAATCTAAGAGTGAAGGTCAAGAGATACAAGAGGTAATAACTGTGGGGATGTGCTAATGGAGAAGATAAATGTAGGGTAGTTAGGTGGGGGCCACATAGGCTTCTCTGAAGAGATGAGTTTTCAGGGATCTGAAAGTGGATAAAGTAGGAGAAAATCGGACAGATTGGGGCAGAGAATTCCAGAGGATGGGAGAGGCTCTGGAGAAGTCCTGAAAGCAAGCATGGACAAGACTGGTGACAATGGTTTAAAAGAGCCAATGCATGTCATGTGTTCATACATACCCCATATTCCATGTATTCTCAAGGTGACACCCCATCTTCTATGTCCTCAGGTCACAAGACGTGGATGGCACCAAGACGACGGCACACCAAAGCAATCCAGAGGATGAGATGGAGTTCAGCTTTAAAATAAATGTGGAAGAGGGTAAACTTTACACCTCCGTTCCCCTGAAGAAGTGAGTTCTCCTACTGTAATGACCTCAGATAATTAGGGAGAGCACCTGAAACGCGTAGGCGCCACCCACCTTTCGCTCCATCTGTCACGGGTTTCCTTGGGCAGTCTAAAATTGCTGTGCCAATGAGGGGGGTGCCCTTTTATTGACCTTTGTCCTCTTCCAGTTCAGAAATGTTGGCAGGAAGAGAAATGATGAAGAGATGAGAAGGTTCTCTGACAGTTCAAGAAAAACTTTCAAAAATACCACCCTTCCCCCATAGGCTGTAATATGTAATAAAAAGCCCAAGGTAGCCATAGAGGGTAAAAGTAGCCTCTCCAATGAATGAAAGATTTGCAGAGACTCGTTGGAATCTTCCATTTCTCCATGATTTCCGGGTGACATAAATCACATCCTGGACACAATAACAGGAATCCTCCTCCCGAAGGCGCTCTCCACCGTCCTCCATAAAGACAGTCTATATGTACTAAGAAGTTTTTATTTTTCCTGCCAGGCACGTGATCAGCATAAAGAGAAGAAGACGGGAAATAATGCCCTTCAGCTTCGTGACCTTCAACATAATCATCCGATTGTACGTACATTGAGCACTCCTTGTATACTGAACAATGGATTGTAGAGGGGGAGGGGTTTAACCAATGCATTTTTCACACAGTGGAGTTACCCTTTAAAGTACTTCCAGTGTAATAACATGCTGTTTTGCCCCTCCCACAATGGGGAAATTTCCCTGCACTAGTTTGTTTCTTTGCCCCTCCCACAATGGGGAGATTTCCTGCAGTAGTTTGTGTCTCTGCCCCTCCCACAATGATGACATTTCCCTCCAGTAGTTTGTGTCTCTGCCCCTCCCACAATGGGGAGATTTCCTGCAGTAGTTTGTGTCTCTGCCCCTCCCACAATGGGGAGGTTTCCTGCAGTAGTTTGTATCTCTGCCCCTCCCACAATGGGGAGATTTCCTGCAGTAGTTTGTGTCTCTGCCCCTCCCACAATGGGGAGATTTCCTGCAGTAGTTTGTGTCTCGGCCCCTCCCACAATGGGGAGATTTCCTGCAGTAGTTTGTGTCTCTGCCCCTCCCACAATGAGGAGATTTCCTGCAGTAGTTTGTGTCTCGGCCCCTCCCACAATGGGGAGATTTCCTGCAGTAGTTTGTGTCTCTGCCCCTCCCACAATGGGGAGATTTCCTGAAGTAGTTTGTGTCTCTGCCCCTCCCACAATGGGGAGATTTCCTGCAGTAGTTTGTGTCTCTGCCCCTCCCACAATGGGGAGATTTTCTACAACTATCTCACAGAGGTTTGGAAGACTTATTTTTATATACTGTAAAATGTTGACTTTTATTCTTTTTCTGTGGCAGAGACGGAGAATCCACCTGTGATATGAAGGATCAGACGGAGTCTTTGGTAAATACAAAAATCACAGCGGAGCAAATTCATCACTAGACATCATTTCCTTCACCTTCCTCTTCTCTCCTCTCCTTTCTTTTTTTATTACCTTCCTCTGTTTTCTCCTCCACTCCATTCCTTTCTTCTCCTTACCTTTCCTTTATTCTATTCTTCTCTTTCACCGTCTTTTCTCTGCCTCCAAAACCCTTCTGCCACCCCCTTCCCCTTCCGGGCCTCGTCTTCCCTTTCCAGGCCTCATCTTCCCCTTGTGGACCTCGTCTTCCCTTTCTGGGCCTCGTTCTCTCTTTCCGGGCCTCGTCATCCCCTTCTTGGCCTCGTCCTCTCTTCTGGGCCTCATTCTCTCTTTCCAGGCCTTGTCTTCCCCTTCCGGGCCTCATCTTCCCCTTTACGGGCCTTGTTCTCCCTTTCTGGGCCTCGTCTTCTCTTCCGGGCCTTGTTCTCTCTTTCTGGGCCTCATCTTCCCCTTCCGGGCCTTGTTCTCCCTTTCTGGGTCTCATCTTCCTCATTCCAGGCCTCGTCTTCCCCTTTCCGGGCCTCGTCTTCCTCATTCCGGGTCTTGTCTTCCCTTTGTGGGCCTCATCTTCCTCATTCCGGACCTTGTCTTCCTCTTTCTGGTCCTCATCTTCTCGTTCCAGGCCTTGTCTTCCCTTTCCGGTCTTTGTCTTCCTCTTCCGGGCCTCGTCTTCCCTTTGTGGGCCTCATCTTCCTCATTCCGGGCCTCGTCTTCCTCTTTCTGGTCCTCATCTTCCCGTTCCAGGCCTTGTCTTCCCTTTCCGGTCCTCGTCTTCCTCTTCCAGGCCTCATCTTCCCTTTTGTGGGCCTCATCTTTCTCATTCCGGGCCTCATCTTTCTCTTTCTGGTCCTTATCTTCCCATTTCAGGCCTCGTCTTCCCCTTCCGGGCCTCATATTCCCCTTTACGGGGCTTGTTCTCCCTTTCTGGGCCTCATTCTCTCTTTCCGAGGCTCATCTTCCTCTTCCAGTACTTGTTCTCCCTTTCTGGGCCTCATCTTCCTCATTCCAGGCCTCGTCTTCCCCTTTCCGGGCCTCGTCTTCCTCATTCCGGGCCTTGTCTTCCCCTTTCTGGTCCTCATCTTCTCGTTCCAGGCCTTGTCTTCCCTTTCCGGTCCTTGTCTTCCTCTTCTGGGCCTCGTCTTCCCTTTGTGGGCCTCATCTTCCTCATTCTGGGCCTTGTCTTCCTCTTTCTGGTCCTCATCTTCCCGTTCCAGGCCTTGTGTCAGGAATCCGTCCGTTCCGTACGATCGACTTTCCGTACGCACACGCGCGTTCGTGCCGCGGGTCGTCGTGGGCACGAGCGTCTTCCAACGCGCGCGGGTGCACGTCGATCGTATGTGCGCGCGGTACACGCACGCACGGGCGAGCGTTAGCTCGATTGGCGCCAGTGGCCCTTTTTAAAGGCGCAGTTACAGTGGTTCTGTGCTGTCTCGTCTGCAGCTTGTGCCTGAAGTAACCTGCTTATCTGCCTGCTACCTATCTGATATCTGACCCGGCTCCGTCTGACCTTGCTGACCTCTCCTGCTCCGACCCCGGCTTGTTTGACCCTTCTTGGACTGATTTCCTGTTGCCGAACCTTGCTTGTACCTGATACCTCTGCTGTCTCCTGCCTGTTCCTGTATCTGCTACCTTGCATCCAGAGGATCCATCCATCCTGATCCAGTGGCCTGCAGTCTTCTGCTTCCCTGCTACAGAGAGTTCCTGCTTCAGAGGATCCTCATCTCCTGACACCTGCTGCTGCACCTGGCTGGACTCTCCTACCCCATTGCGCTCCGGTCTCCCTGTTCCCATTCCAGTGAGACCAGAACCAGAGCCGTAAGAGAGGTCCCCTTCCACTAAGTCAGACTCAATACCCGAAGTTCTTAACACCTTGTCTTCCCTTTCCAGTCCTCGTCTTCCTCTTCCGGGCCTCGTCTTTCCCTTCCGGCCCTTATCTTCCCCTTTCCGGGCCTTATCTTCCCCTTCCAGGCCTCGTCTTCCTCTTCCAGGCCTCATCTTCCCTTTTCTGGGCCTCGTTTTCCCTTTTCCAAGCCTCATCTTCCCCTTTCTGGGCCTCATCTTATCCTTCCAGGCCTCGTCTTCCCCTTCTGGGCCTCGTCTTCCCCTTTGTGGACCTTGTCTTGGTCATCTTTTTGGTCAGTTAGGGTCTTATTGTCTCTTATCTGATCATATTATTGATCATTTCCATTTCTGTCTTTTTACAGCTCGTTAAAGGAATTAAGCGTTATTGGCTCCAGATGGCCTTCTGTCTACGTAAGAAACCAAAACAAATACTAAATACTGACATTAATGTTGTACATTAGAGAACAGATCAGGAAGCTTCACCCCAGAAAACAATCCATCCAGCAAGTCCACCCTCAGAGTTCCAACCAATCAATGTAGAATTTATCAGCAATGGATGATGGAAAAGATGCGCCAACATTTTAGTTTAAATAATACTTGTGCGTTCTTCCCCTCTAACCTGACCACTGACATTACTATATTTTACCCATAATGCAGTTCACTGCCCATCTAATCTATGGAGACAATTGGGATCGGTAGGAACCAAAATTCACACTTATTAGTAGATGTTCCCCTCCCTGTTTGTAGCTCCTGTAGCTCTAACAAAGTTGATTTTTGGCCCTTCCTCTTCTTCATATTGGATATCAGTGTTGGGAGTGTGGCCAGACACAGCATGCCTCCCATTCGCTCCATAGCAGATGATTTTGGGTGTGGTTTAGGGGATCTGCTCATTTGCATATTACCAGCCCCCCTTAGCTGCATGTCCTGGACATGTATGGATAATGGGCTGGATGGGCCTCCTCCTGGATGTGTGGGGATTGTGGGCTGGATGGGCCTCGTCCTGGACGTGTATGGATTGTGGGCTGGTTGGGCCTCCTCCTGGATGTGTGGGGATTGTGGGCTGGTTGGGCCTCCTCCTGGATGTGTGGGGATTGTGGGCTGGTTGGGCCTCCTCCTGGATGTGTGGGGATTGTGGGCTGGATGGGCCTCCTCCTGGATGTGTGGGGATTGTGGGCTGGATGGGCCTCCTCCTGGATGTGTGGGGATTGTGGGCAGGATGGGCCTCCTCCTGGATGTGTGGGGATTGTGGCCTGGTTGGGCCTCCTCCTGGATGTGTGGGGATTGTGGGCTGGATGGGCCTCCTCCTGGATGTGTGGGGATTGTGGGCTGGATGGGCCTCCTCCTGGATGTGTGGGGATTGTGGGCTGGATGGGCCTCCTCCTGGATGTGTGGGGATTGTGGGCTGGATGGGCCTCCTCCTGGATGTGTGAGGATTGTGGGCTGGATGGGCCTCCTCCTGGATGTGTGAGGATTGTGGGCTGGATGGGCCTCCTCCTGGACGTGTATGGATTGTGGCCTGGTTGGGCCTCCTTCTGGATGTGTATGGATTGTGGGCTGGATGGGCCTCCTTCTGGATGTGTATGGATTGTGGGCTGGATGGGCCTCACTCTGGATGTGTGGGGATTGTGGGCTGGATGGGCCTCCTCCTGGATGTGTGGGGATTGTGGGCTGGTTGGGCCTCCTCCTGGATGTGTGGGGATTGTGGGCTGGTTGGGCCTCCTCCTGGATGTGTGGGGATTGTGGGCTGGTTGGGCCTCCTCCTGGATGTGTGGGGATTGTGGGCTGGATTGGCCTCCTCCTGGATGTGTGGGGATTGTGGGCTGGTTGGGCCTCCTCCTGGATGTGTGGGGATTGTGGGCTGGTTGGGCCTCCTCCTGGATGTGTGAGGATTGTGGGCTGGATGGGCCTCCTCCTGGATGTGTGGGGATTGTGGCCTGGTTGGGCCTCCTCCTGGACGTGTATGGATTGTGGCCTGGTTGGGCCTCCTCCTGGATGTGTGGGGATTGTGGGCTGGTTGGGCCTCCTCCTGGATGTGTGGGGATTGTGGGCTGGTTGGGCCTCCTCCTGGATGTGTGGGGATTGTGGGCTGGATGGGCCTCCTCCTGGATGTGTGGGGATTGTGGGCTGGATGGGCCTCCTCCTGGACGTGTATGGATTGTGGCCTGGTTGGGCCTCCTCCTGGATGTGTGGGGATTGTGGGCTGGTTGGGCCTCCTCCTGGATGTGTGGGGATTGTGGGCTGGATGGGCCTCCTCCTGGATGTGTGGGGATTGTGGGCTGGATGGGCCTCCTCCTGGATGTGTGGGGATTGTGGGCAGGATGGGCCTCCTCCTGGATGTGTGGGGATTGTGGCCTGGTTGGGCCTCCTCCTGGATGTGTGGGGATTGTGGGCTGGATGGGCCTCCTCCTGGATGTGTGGGGATTGTGGGCTGGATGGGCCTCCTCCTGGATGTGTGGGGATTGTGGGCTGGATGGGCCTCGCTCTGGACGTGTGAGGATTGTGGGCAGGATGGGCCTCCTCCTGGATGTGTGGGGATTGTGGGCTGGATGGGCCTCCTCCTGGATGTGTGGGGATTGTGGGCTGGATGGGCCTCCTCCTGGATGTGTGAGGATTGTGGGCTGGATGGGCCTCCTCCTGGACGTGTATGGATTGTGGGCTGGATGGGCCTCCTCCTGGATGTGTGGGGATTGTGGCCTGGTTGGGCCTCCTCCTGGATGTGTGGGGATTGTGGGCAGGATGGGCCTCCTCCTGGATGTGTGGGGATTGTGGCCTGGTTGGGCCTCCTCCTGGATGTGTGGGGATTGTGGGCAGGATGGGCCTCCTCCTGGATGTGTATGGATTGTGGGCTGGATGGGCCTCCTCCTGGATGTGTGGGGATTGTGGCCTGGTTGGGCCTCCTCCTGGATGTGTGGGGATTGTGGGCAGGATGGGCCTCCTCCTGGATGTGTGAGGATTGTGGGCTGGATGGGCCTCCTCCTGGACGTGTATGGATTGTGGGCTGGATGGGCCTCCTCCTGGATGTGTGGGGATTGTGGCCTGGTTGGGCCTCCTCCTGGATGTGTGGGGATTGTGGGCAGGATGGGCCTCCTCCTGGATGTGTGAGGATTGTGGGCTGGATGGGCCTCCTCCTGGATGTGTGGGGATTGTGGGCAGGTTGGGCCTCCTCCTGGATGTGTGAGGATTGTGGGCTGGATGGGCCTCCTCCTGGATGTGTGGGGATTGTGGGCAGGATGGGCCTCCTCCTGGATGTGTGAGGATTGTGGGCTGGATGGGCCTCCTCCTGGATGTGTGAGGATTGTGGGCTGGATGGGCCTCCTCCTGGATGTGTGGGGATTGTGGGCTGGTTGGGCCTCCTCCTGGATGTGTGGGGATTGTGGGCAGGATGGGCCTCCTCCTGGATGTGTGGGGATTGTGGGCTGGATGGGCCTCCTCCTGGATGTGTGAGGATTGTGGGCTGGATGGGCCTCCTCCTGGATGTGTGAGGATTGTGGGCTGGATGGGCCTCCTCCTGGATGTGTGGGGATTGTGGGCTGGATGGGCCTCGTCCTGGACGTGTATGGATTGTGGCCTGGTTGGGCCTCCTTCTGGATGTGTATGGATTGTGGGCTGGATGGGCCTCCTTCTGGATGTGTATGGATTGTGGGCTGGATGGGCCTCCTCCTGGATGTGTGGGGATTGTGGGCTGGATGGGCCTCCTCCTGGATGTGTGAGAATTGTGGGCTGGATGGGCCTCCTCCTGGATGTGTGAGAATTGTGGGCTGGATGGGCCTCCTCCTGGACGTGTATGGATTGTGGCCTGGTTGGGCCTCCTTCTGGATGTGTATGGATTGTGGGCTGGATGGGCCTCCTTCTGGATGTGTATGGATTGTGGGCTGGATGGGCCTCCTCCTGGACATGTATGGATAATGGGCTGGTTGGGCCTCCTCCTGGATGTGTGGGGATTGTGGGCTGGTTGGGCCTCCTCCTGGATGTGTGGGGATTGTGGGCTGGATGGGCCTCCTCCTGGACGTGTATGGATTGTGGCCTGGTTGGGCCTCCTCCTGGACGTGTATGGATTGTGGCCTGGTTGGGCCTCCTCCTGGATGTGTGGGGATTGTGGGCTGGTTGGGCCTCCTCCTGGATGTGTGGGGATTGTGGGCTGGTTGGGCCTCCTCCTGGACGTGTATGGATTGTGGCCTGGTTGGGCCTCCTCCTGGACGTGTGGGGATTGTGGCCTGGTTGGGCCTCCTCCTGGATGTGTGGGGATTGTGGGCTGGTTGGGCCTCCTCCTGGATGTGTGGGGATTGTGGGCTGGATGGGCCTCCTCCTGGATGTGTGGGGATTGTGGGCAGGATGGGCCTCCTCCTGGATGTGTGAGGATTGTGGGCTGGATGGGCCTCCTCCTGGACGTGTATGGATTGTGGGCTGGATGGGCCTCCTCCTGGATGTGTGGGGATTGTGGCCTGGTTGGGCCTCCTCCTGGATGTGTGGGGATTGTGGGCAGGATGGGCCTCCTCCTGGACGTGTATGGATAATGGGCTGGATGGGCCTCCTCCTGGATGTGTGGGGATTGTGGCCTGGTTGGGCCTCCTCCTGGATGTGTGAGGATTGTGGGCTGGATGGGCCTCCTCCTGGATGTGTGGGGATTGTGGGCTGGATGGGCCTCCTCCTGGATGTGTGGGGATTGTGGGCTGGATGGGCCTCGCTCTGGACGTGTGAGGATTGTGGGCAGGATGGGCCTCCTCCTGGATGTGTGGGGATTGTGGGCTGGATGGGCCTCGTCCTGGACGTGTATGGATTGTGGCCTGGTTGGGCCTCCTTCTGGATGTGTATGGATTGTGGGCTGGATGGGCCTCCTTCTGGATGTGTATGGATTGTGGGCTGGATGGGCCTCACTCTGGATGTGTGGGGATTGTGGGCTGGATGGGCCTCCTCCTGGATGTGTGGGGATTGTGGGCTGGTTGGGCCTCCTCCTGGATGTGTGGGGATTGTGGGCTGGTTGGGCCTCCTCCTGGATGTGTGGGGATTGTGGGCTGGTTGGGCCTCCTCCTGGATGTGTGGGGATTGTGGGCTGGTTGGGCCTCCTCCTGGATGTGTGGGGATTGTGGGCTGGTTGGGCCTCCTCCTGGATGTGTGGGGATTGTGGCCTGGTTGGGCCTCCTCCTGGATGTGTGGGGATTGTGGGCAGGATGGGCCTCCTCCTGGATGTGTGGGGATTGTGGGCTGGATGTTCCTCACTCTGGATGTGTATGGATTGTGGGCTTGATGGACCTCGCTCTGGACGTGTGAGGATTGTGGCCTGCTTGGGCCTCCTTCTGGATGTGTATGGATTGTGGGCTTGATGGACCTCGCTCTGGACGTGTGAGGATTGTGGGCTGGATGGGTCTCACTCTGGATGTGTGGGGATTGTGGGCTTGATGGGCCTTGTCCAGAACGTGGATGGATTGTGGCCTGCTTGGGCCTCCTTCTGGATGTGTGGAGATTGTGGGCTGGATGGGCCTCACTCTGGATGTGTGGGGATTGTGGGCTTGATGGGCCTCGCTCTGGATGTGTGGGGATTGTGGGCTGGATGGGCCTCGCTCTGGATGTGTGGGGATTGTGGGCTGGATGGGTCTCACTCTGGATGTGTGGGGATTGTGGGCTGGATGGGCCTCGTCCTGGACGTGTATGGATTGTGGCCTGCTTGGGCCTCCTTCTGGATGTGTATGGATTGTGGGCTTGATGGACCTCGCTCTGGACGTGTGAGGATTGTGGGCTGGATGGGTCTCACTCTGGATGTGTGAGGATTGTGGGCTTGATGGGCCTTGTCCAGAACGTGGATGGATTGTGGCCTGCTTGGGCCTCCTTCTGGACGTGTGAGGATTGTGGGCTTGATGGGTCTCGCCCTGGACGTGTGAGGATTGTGGGCTGGATGGGTCTCACTCTGGATGTGTGAGGATTGTGGGCTGGATGGGCCTCGTCCTGGACGTGTATGGATTGTGGCCTGCTTGGGCCTCCTTCTGGATGTGTATGGATTGTGGGCTTGATGGACCTCGCTCTGGACGTGTGAGGATTGTGGGCTGGATGGGTCTCACTCTGGATGTGTGGGGATTGTGGGCTTGATGGGCCTTGTCCAGAACGTGGATGGATTGTGGCCTGCTTGGGCCTCCTTCTGGATGTGTGGGGATTGTGGGCTGGATGGGCCTCACTCTGGATGTGTATGGATTGTGGGCTGGATGGGCCTCACTCTGGATGTGTGAGGATTGTGGGCTTGATGGACCTCGCTCTGGACGTGTGAGGATTGTGGGCTTGATGGGCCTCGCTCTGGATGTGTGGGGATTGTGGGCTGGATGGGCCTTGTCCAGAACGTGGATGGATTGTGGCCTGCTTGGGCCTCCTTCTGGATGTGTGGGGATTGTGGGCTGGATGGGCCTCACTCTGGATGTGTATGGATTGTGGGCTTGATGGGCCTCGCTCTGGATGTGTGGGGATTGTGGGCTGGATGGGCCTCGCTCTGGACATGTGAAGATTGTGGGCTGGATGGGCCTCACTCTGGATGTGGATGGATTGTGGGCTGGATGGGCCTCGCTCTGGACATGTGAAGATTGTGGGCTGGATGGGCCTCACTCTGGACATGTGAAGATTGTGGGCTGGATGGGCCTCGCTCTGGATGTGTGGGGATTGTGGGCTGGATGGGCCTCGCTCTGGATGTGTGGGGATTGTGGGCTTGATGGACCTCACTCTGGACGTGTGAGGATTGTGGGCTTGATGGACCTCGCTCTGGACGTGTGAAGATTGTGGGCTGGATGGGCCTCGTCCAGAACGTGTGAAGATTGTGGGCTGGATGGGCCTCGCTCTGGATGTGTGAGGATTGTGGGCTTGATGGACCTCACTCTGGACGTGTGAGGATTGTGGGCTTGATGGGCCTCGCTCTGGATGTGTGGGGATTGTGGGCTGGATGGGCCTTGTCCAGAACGTGGATGGATTGTGGCCTGCTTGGGCCTCCTTCTGGATGTGTGGGGATTGTGGGCTGGATGGGCCTCACTCTGGATGTGTATGGATTGTGGGCTTGATGGGCCTCGCTCTGGATGTGTGGGGATTGTGGGCTGGATGGGCCTCGCTCTGGACATGTGAAGATTGTGGGCTGGATGGGCCTCGCTCTGGACATGTGAAGATTGTGGGCTGGATGGGCCTCGCTCTGGATGTGTGAGGATTGTGGGCTTGATGGACCTCACTCTGGACGTGTGAGGATTGTGGGCTTGATGGACCTCGCTCTGGACGTGTGAAGATTGTGGGCTGGATGGGCCTCGTCCAGAACGTGTATGGATTGTGGGCTGGATGGGTCTCGCCCTGGACGTGTGAAGATTGTGGGCTGGATGGGTCTCGCCCTGGACGTGTGAAGATTGTGGGCTGGATGGGGATTTTCAACCCATTGGCTTTCTTGGGGTTCAAATTTTTATCTCTTTTATCTTTTCTTATCTCTTCTCTTTTTTCACAGTTGACGTCACAGAGTGAGCCTCGCAGTGATGGAACAGCCGCTGGTCACATGATGAGTCTGCTATACTTTAGGTGGAACATTAAATATACCAATAAAATATATAAAATGGACTTTGCTGACTCTTATTTCCGATCGGAGGAATGTCAGATCCTGGAGGGTTCAATGTGACAAAACAAGGAGAGAATTTAAATTGTTAATTATTTTCCATGGAAGGGTTTTGTTTTTTGTTTTCCACCAAAAATTGTAGAACTAATATTTCCATGTGAGCTGGCATTAGAGGGGAAAATTGGATTTGCACCCAGGGCCGTACCCCATTGTGGGGGAGGGGATAATTCACACTTATTAGTAGATGTTCCCCTCCCTATTTGTAGCTCTAGCACAGTTGATTTTTGGCCCTTCCTCTTCTTCATATTGGATATCAGTCTCGGGGGTGTGGCCAGACACAGCATGCCTCCCATTCGCTCCACAGCAGATGATTTTGGGTGTGGTTTAGGGGATCTGCTCATTTGCATATTACCAGCCCCGCCTTAGCTGCAGAAACTGTTAATTGTAGACATTTGGAGATAAGAACATCGGAGTTCGGGTTTATTCTAGACTGTTGCATTGTGGGGTGTGGGCTGTAGTCGCCATCATCCTCTCTCAGGATAGATGTGACCTCTCCCTATAGAGGGAACATACAGCAGATATTCACTGAGCGCATATTATGGGTTTATATTAGTGAAGTGATGATGCGCTCTAGTGTGGAATGCATAGAGGTGAGGCCTGACACAATCACAGGAGCCTTGTACTATCGCTTGCACAGCTGATATGCACCGCGCACATTGCGAGTTTTATACCGGCGTCAGTCAGACCGGTTTCTGCTTCCTCCTGAGCGGATTGTACCTGATTCAATGCTGGACTATGTAGTGCTCTTTTTTAAGCAATAAAACATAAGCAGTATTACACTATATCCTGCCTTCTGCGGCTCTTTGTTGGGGAGATATTTCACAGACATACTTGATGCCAGATGATATATGCAGTGGAGAGATGTTATAAGGTGAAGACATCTACATTTGTAAACCTGCATAGTGGATTGGGATCCGGCTTCCTCCATATCTGACTTCTTGCTTGGAATGGGATGCAGGGCCATCTTTAAGGCAGGGCAAAAGGGTCAGCTGCCCTGGGCCCTGTCATTGTTGTGGGGCCCAAAGCAGCTGCCTCATACTTGCCAACTATCCCAGTTTAAATTTCCTTGTCCCTTGAAGTTTTAGCCCTGTTGTTGTGTACAGATGACTCACCTGCAGACCCTGTGTTTACATGTAAATAACTGGCATTCATATGTAAATAGCAGTGGCATTACTAAGCAAAGATCTGTGGTCATCTGCATTGATATGTAAATAAAGGTGGCATTCATATGTATATCATACTTCCCTGCAGTGAGAAGATGGTGTGCTGTAACCTCTAGCAATCAGTGAGCAGTATTACTGTACAGTGATCTCTAGCAACTAATTAAAGAAGCAGAAATCATTTGCTGTAACCTCTAGCAACTAATCAGTGAGCCATAATGTGTGCTGTAACTTCTAGCAACCAGTCAGTAAGCAGTAATGATATGCTGTAACCTCTGGCAACCAATCACAATTGCTGCCTGATCTGATACACTAAACTGATTTTAAGTCCAGCTTCTATTTATTGTATGTCTCAGAGCAGGTGGAGAGTGAAATTGCATGGGAGGGGGCCCCCAAAAAAAATGTTTTGCCCGGGGTCCAATCAATATTAAAGACGGCCCTGATGGGATGTATAAAGGAGCCTCAGCATTGAATGGAGGAGTCCTTCCCATAGTCATACTTTGAGGTCTCTTTGTGGCGATCTGCTGAGTGCATTTTGTTATCACTTCGGGTGAAGAGCTTTTAGCAAGTTTGCTGAAGCGCATGTGCACTTTATTTTCAGTGTTGGTGCATACACAAGAAGATTTGTTCTCATATGATTATTATGGCCATTTGTATTAATCAGATACATATTGTATATCATTCATTTGATATTTGTATTGTTGCCTTTGCACCCTTTATATATATATATATATATATATATATATATATATATATATAACCATGTGTGTGAAGCGGCTCCTAACCCTAATCACATAACCCTTGTCCAATGCCGTAACCCTACTCCTACCCCTAACCCAAACATTAATCCTACAGCTCTAATCCTTTTCATAACCCGACCTTTCCCCTATACTAACACAAGCCTAGCTATAATTTGACCCCCCTCAATCCAAGTCCTAAACCTGCTGGCACCACCATGCTTTATTACCATTGTTACAAATGAATGCCAAACCCTAAAGACATAAACCTAAACCAACCTACTCCTGACCTTATCCCTACCCCCAACGGGATGCCTATAGCCCCATGCCTAGTCCTTACTCTAGTCTAGGGTTGCCACCTTTTCTTCAAGTCAAACCCGAACACTTTAGTGGCGCACGGCAGTTTTTTTTTTATAGCATAAACTATATATATATTTTGCTATTACATAACATTTCTGATCATATGAAGTTAATAACAAGAGTCCCCCTTTACATCAGAGTCCACAGAGTTCCCCTTTTACATGTGAACTCGCAGAGTTCCCTTTCACTGTAAGGGGGGACTCTGCAGACTCTGATGTAAGGGAGAACTCTGGGGCCTCTAACATAAGGGATCCTCTGGAAACCCCCCATTTAAGTGGGTACACTGAGAAGGCTGATGTACGGAGAGGACTCTGATGTAAGGAGAAACACTGTGGCCTCTGGTGTAAAGGGGAACTCTGATGTAAGGGGTGCTCTGAGAACCCTGATTTACCTTAGTGTACTTACTCAGAGGCAGGAGAGAGAAGGGGGGAGGCTTCAGTCACAGACAGGGATGGATGATGAGCTCACTCACCCCTTGGCACCTCTCATTCAGATGTATCTGAGGCTGCTGGACTTCAATTTCCAGCCCCAACTTTCCCTTTCTGAGGCACAGCGCCGGAGATTGGAGTGTGGGCAGATGCAGAGGGGGAGGGGTGGGGGGGAGGTGCATATCGAGCCCTCTCTCCTCTCCCATGTGTGTTTGTGTGTTTGGGGGAGGGGGGGGGGTGTTGTTAGTGGTGGCTTTGGGCAGTGTGAAAGTGTGTAACAGACACTCTCAGCTTAGACAACTGCAGCCAGCAACCCTGCTGCAAAGCCATAGTCCAGTCTGAACAATGTGTCCAGGCCTCAGACAGTCTGAAACCCGGACACATGATTCCAAACCCGAACTGTCCGGGTGAATCCTGGACAGGTGGCAACCCTACTCTACTCCTAATGGCCCCAGTCCTAGTGCTAATGAGTCTTCTCCATAGCCCTGACCCCAGACCTAAGCTTGTCCTGATTCCAGTTCCAACCTTAGAACCTACCCTTCGTCCCTGTCCTATCCCTACCGACACAGCCGGACCCCAATCCCAGCTCTAGCCTCAACCCTAACATAAAACTACACATAAAATAGAAGGGAGGTGACCCCACTCTGTGGATAACCGGGTCTTATCCATCTCATGGCTGGTGGGTTCTGTCTGACCATGTGGAGCCAGTTCCAGTAGAACATCTCAACGCCCTGCACATTAACTTTTCATACCCAACCAAAACCAAAAAGTTGGTGTTGGACTATACCGGTACTTTATATATAGAAACAAAAGGAGAGTTGGGAATAGTAATAAAATTGAACACATGTTTAATAATTTACAAAAACAACAGAATACAAAATATCATGATTAAAATTCTAATACATCCCAGATTAACATATACAGATACTCATAGTAGAGTTCAATTCTGGTGGCGTAGATGAAGAATTCCTCTACTAGTTTCGCGGATCATCCGCTTCTTCAGGAGGAGGTCTATATAAATAAATGATATGCAGTTCATAAACAATTAACAATTCATATAGATGGAGAAATGAAACATTATTCAGCCAATAATTATATAGAGTGGCAAATAAAGGGTCAAAAATAAGGGGAATGTGGGAAAATTCACTGACCCAGAAATTCAGAGAAAAGGGAGGTAAAAACAAAATTTGGATAGGTGGGCCCCTTCTATGTTCCCCCACCGGCGGACAGGGGGGATGAGATGCGTATGGCACTGATAAAGATAAGAATATCGAAATCATGGAAAAAACGGAAGACTGAGGGGTGAAATATCAAATGTCACCACAAGATGGCAGCAGAGCAGTGGCCATATTTTGTGGATGAAGTTATCAGTTGCGGCCACTAGATGGCAGCAGAGGAAATAGATTCCTTACAGAAGCGTGTGGAGGAAAACCGGAGAGGTCATGTGACCGGAAATGATGGCTTCTTCTAGTGTTTCTAGAGGGGAACATCCTGTCTCCGGGAAGATGGCGGCAGGAAAAGGATTGTGGGAGGGAGAGGGAAGGAGGAGCTGCTGATGGAAGTATTCGGAGTCACTCTACAGATACAGGTATTAATATTACCACCCCTCCCCCACCAAGTATTAACCCCCCCAATTATTCATATTATCACCCCTCCCCCAAGTATTAATATTACCTCCCCTCCTCCCAAGTATTAGCCCCCCAATTCAAGTATTAATATTACCACCCTCCCCCACCAAGTATTAACCCCCCAATTATTAATATTATCACCCCTCCCCCAAGTATTAATATTCCCAACCTCCCCCACCAAGTATTAATATTACCACCCCTCCCCCCAAGTATTAATATTACCACCCCTCCCCCCAAGTATTAATATTACCACCCCCCAAGTATTAGCGCCCCCCCCCCCCCAAGTCAAGTATTAATATTATCACCCCTCCCCCAAGTATTAATATTACCACCCCCCCAAGTATTAGCCCCCCCAGTCAAGTATTAATATTACCACCCCTCCTCCCAAGTATTAGCCCCCCAAATATTAATATTATCACCCCTCCCGCCAGTATTAATATTACGACCCTCCCCCACCAAGAACCGACCACGGCTATGGAACGCTCTACCCACCAACATCCGCATGGAAGAAAACCATCGGGCCTTCAGAAAAAAACTCAAGTCCCGCCTCTTCTAAGAAGCTGGACAACACAGGACAGACCCAGCGCCTTGAGGCGATTCAGTTCGCATTTGCAGCGCTATACAAATCATTTATTGATGTATTAATATCACCACCCCTCCCCCCAAGTATTAGCCCCCCCCCCAAGTCAAGTATTAATAATACCACCCCTCCACCCCACCCCCCTCAAGTATTAATGCTACAACCCTCCCAAGTATTAAAACTACCACCCCCACCCCTCCGCAAGTATTAATCCCCCAAGTATTATTACTACTAACCAGCATCCATCGGGGGTGCAATTATATTATCACCCCTCCCCAAGTATTATTATTAACCATCATCCTCCTGTGCTGGGGGGGAAAGTCTGTTAAGACACCCTCAAATTATTACCTCATCATCTGTGGTGGCCCCTTCCCCCCATACCATTACCCATCTCCCTCTGTGGGGGAGGAGCTTATTACCCCTTCATCATTATCCATCATCCTGCAGGGGGAGGAGCTTAAATTGCCCCCTTAGGGTTACAGTTATTGATGCATATTGATACATTGTGGGGGGTTATTATAAGCTCCCCCCACCACAGTAGAGGGTGATGGGTAATGATATGGGGGGGGCTTACATTACCCCCTCCCCTTTGTATCAATACCCACCCTCCTCCTCTGTAGGGGGAGGAGCTTATATTGCCCCTTGGGGTTATTATGATGGGGGGGGGTAATATAAGCTCCCCCCACCACAGTGGAGGATGATAGAAAAGAATATTTGGGGGGAGCCTATTTTACCCCCAATGTATCAATACCCATCCTCCTCCTCTGTAGGGGGAGGAGCTTATATTGCCCCTTAGGGTTATTTTGATGGTGGGGGTAATACAAGCCCCCCCCCCCCCACCACAGTGGAGGAGGATAGAAAATAATATTGGGGGGGAGCCTATTTTACCCCCAATGTATCAATACCCATCCTCCTCCTCTGTAGGGGGAGGGGCTTATATTACATTGGTTAGTGAGCCCATAGCTCCGCCCCTTTTCTGGTATTTACATACATGGCAGTAATTCAATGTGTTTCCTTTGAGGTGAGAACTGTGACTCGCCACCAATGAGGACAATATGGCCGACATGAAGCCCTCGTCTGCTGGTGTTAAGGGGGGACGCTGCTCATGGGAGGAAGAACGTTCCACCTCAACCACCCAACTCACCGCCGGTATTATGGAGGAACTCCACTCAGATAATACTGGAAATACTGCAACCCAAATTAAAGTGGAACCCACTGAGGATGAAGATCCTCCACAGGGTACTCACTCTCTATTTCTGACCAATCATATTAAAGAAGAGCCATGTGACTATGAGGGAGAGATCCGCCCACCTCCAGATCAGTCTCTGGGTAATGGTTGTGAGGATCCGTTCCCAGGTAGGGGTGGGCCACCTCTAAACTCCACCCCTTACACTCCCTCCTTATGCATTAAAGAGGAGTCAGGTGAGGATGGCCTGGAGGAGGAGCTGGAGTACACCACCGTCTGCATAAAGGAGGAGCCAATCTCCGGTGACGAAGGTGACTTTCCTCCCGCAGATGTTGGGGAGAGGTGTACCTCAGGGGTGTTACCAGATGGCTCCGCCCTGGGTGGAGACGAGGAGTCGGATAGCCTAAGTGACCACACAGAGATTGAATACACTACAGTGCGCATCAAGGGGGAGGAGTCATCCGATGAAGACTACGTGGAGGTGGTCTCTGACATCGAAAACTACGCCACCCGAGATCACACCTACATGGTGACCCGCACGGACGACCGCATGAGGGCGCCCTGCAACATCCGCAAACTCCACAAGACTCTGAACTGCAGCGAATGCGGGAAAGTCTTCTTCGGCAAAGCTGCTTATCGGCTCCACCAGAGACTTCACCGGGGTGAGGCCATCTATGCCTGCGCCACCTGCGGGAAGAAGTTCTCCCGGAAGGGCTCGTGTCTGAAGCACCAAGAAGCCGCCCACAGCCAAGAGAAATCCTTCGAGTGTGCCAACTGCGACCGCTACTTCTCCTCCAAGCTGGGCCTGACGCTCCACCAGCGCGTCCACACCCGGGAGCCCACCTTCACCTGCAAGGACTGCACCAAGTCCTTCACCAGTAACTCCGCTCTTATCCAGCACCAGCGGGTCCACTACACCGACCGGCGCCTGGTGTGTGCCAAATGTGGTGTGACCTTTGACAACAAGTCGGACTTGATCAACCACGAGATCCTCCACCCGGTGCAGCAATCCTTCGTGTGCTCCGAGTGCAGCGAGAAGTTCCAAACCAAGGCGGAGCTCTCCGCCCACTGGAAGGTCCACACTGTCATCAAAGCCTTCTCCTGGCGGAAGATCCACTTCAAGCATAAGGACACTTGTGACCCGGAGGAGACGGTGCCCGGCGCTGCCGAAGGACAGTGATGACAGTACATTCCCCAACTCAGAGTCCTCCTTGGGTTCTCGTTACTGGACAGTCCACCCAAAACTGACCATTCTGGGTAGGAAGCATGCAGGGTCAGGTTAGGTGACCCTGGCTTCACAGATCTCCCAGGAACAGGGCTTTTACAAGGAGGCTTCTTGGAAGGCCACCAGTTGGGTTAATTACCAAACCTCTAACCTTGAGTTCCCAGCTCCACCCATCCAGCACAGACATTGTGATGGAGCCTCTTTTCTATAGGGAGGAATGGAGAAATGAGCCGTGGTTAATATGGAAGGTTAGTGGTTGGGTCACCCCTCCACCTGCAACTGAAGCCTCCATTTTGGATGTAGTTCTTAAAGTGGATATTCGCTGCATCTGAGCACCACAAACATGATTTAATTAAAAGCAAACCCCCATCCATCCATCCCCCCCATCCCCCCATCCATCCATTCATCCTTCCACTCCCCCATCCATCCATCCACCCACTCCCCCCATCCCTCCATGTCTCCATCCATCCCTCCATGTCTCCATCCATCCACCCACTCCCCCATCCCTCCATCCATCCATCCACCCACTCCCCCATCCCTCCATGTCTCCATCCATTCTTCCACTCCCTCATCCATCCATTTCTCCATCCATTCTTCCACTCCCCCATCCTTCCATTCCCCCATCCATCCATCAACTCCCCCATCCACCCATGTCTCCATCCATCCTTCCACTCCCCCATCCCTCCATGTCTCCATCCATCCTTCCACTCCCCCATCCTTCCATTCCCCCATCCTTCCATTCCCCCATCCATCCTTCCATCCACTCCCCCATCCATCCATCCACTCCGCCATCCATCCATGTCTCCATCCATCCTTCCACTCCCCCATCCTTCCATTCCCCCATCCATCCATCCATCCACTCCCCCATCCATCCTTCCACTCCGCCATCCATCCATGTCTCCATCCATCCTTCCATTCCCCCATCCATCCATCCTTCCACTCCCCCATCCATCCATGTCTTTATCCATCCATCCTTCCATACCTCCATCCATCCTTCCATTCCCCCCATCCATCCATCCACTCCTCCATCCATCCTTCCATTCCCCCATCCATCCAAGTCTCCATCCCTCCATGTCTCCATCCATCCTTCCATTCCCCCATCCATCCATCCTTCCATTCCCCCATCCATCCATCCTTCCATTCCACCATCCATTCATCCATCCACTCCCCCATCCATCCATGTCTCCATCCAGCCTTCCATCTCCCCCATCCATCCATGTCTTCATCCATTCTTCTACCCCCCCCCCCATCCATCCATGTCTCCATCCATCCTTCCACTCCGCCATCCATCCATGTCTCCATCCATCCTTCCATCCATGTCTCCATCCATCCTTCCATTCCCCCATCCCTCCATGTCTCCTTCCATTCCCCCATCCCTCCATGTCTCCTTCCATTCCCCCATCCCTCCATGTCTCCTTCCATTCCCCCATCCCTCCGTGTCTCCATCCATCCTTCCATCTCCCCCATCCATCCATGTCTTCATCCATTCTTCCACCCCCCCATCCATCCATGTCTCCATCCATCCTTCTACTCCGCCATCAATCCATGTCGCCATCCATTCTTCCATTCCCCCATCCCTCCATATCTCCATCCATCCTTCCATTCCCCCATCCATCCATCCTTCCATTTCACCGCCCATCCATCCATCCACTCCCCCATCCCTCCATGTCTCCATCCATCCTTCCACTCCCCCATCCCTCCACGTCTCCATCCATCCTTCCATTCCCCCATCCTTCCATGTCTCCATCCATCCTTCCATTCCCCCATCCCTCCATGTCTCCATCCATCCATCCTTACACTCCCCCCATCCTTCCATTTGCCCATCCTTCCATTCCCCCATGCCTCCATGTCTCCATCCATCCTTCTACTTCCCCATCCATCCATGTCTCCATCCATCCATGTCTCCATCCCTCCTTCCATTCCCACATCCCTCCATGTCTCCATCCCTCCTTCCATTCCCACATCCCTCCATGTCTCCATCCATCCTTCTACTTCCCCATCCATCCATGTCTCCATCCATCCTTCCATTCCCGCATCCCTCCATGTCTCCATCCATCCTTCCATTCCCGCATCCCTCCATGTCTCCATCCATAATTCCATTCCCCCATCCCTCCATGTCTTGATCCATCCTTCTATTCCCGCATCCCTCCATGTCTCCATCCATACTTCCATTCCTCCATCCATCCATGTCTCCATCCATCCTTCTACTTCCCCATCCATCCATGTCTCCATCCATCCTTCCATTCCCGCATCCCTCCATGTCTCCATCCATACTTCCATTCCTCCATCCATCCATGTCTCCATCCATACTTCCATTCCTCCATCCATCCATGTCTCCATCCATCCTTCTACTTCCCCATCCATCCATGTCTCCATCCATCCATGTCTCCATCCCTCCTTCCATTCCCGCATCCCTCCATGTCTCCATCCATAATTCCATTCCCCCATCCCTCCATGTCTCCATAATTTGTTTTGCTGAGAAATCACTTGGAAAACCACCCCCCTAGCATTTCTGGCCATGGCCATCTTGAGTGAGGGCAGGTGATTCATGTAGCATTTACTTCCTGAAATCCATCTGTCCTTAGCTCAGGTATGCAGAAAAGTGTAAGAAGAAAAGAGCAGAGGGCGCCTCCATCTGAGTGTAGAGTGTGCAAACCAGCAAATGGTATAAATAAATAAAATAATGCACTCACATGTGGTAGAGGAAGAGTCGGCATGTCACCTAAGGAGGGCTTTTCATCAGTGGCAGAGTTTGGCTAAGGAGTTGATAGGAAAGCGCTGTGGCTTGGAGAGTTGGAACACAAGCATTGCAGTGTATGCAGTGGCTTCTGGGTGTCCTCGGCTGGCTTGGCAGCCTGGGATGGGATTGCTGATGACATCACTCCACAAGGGGGCGTGGTTACATATAAGAAGATGATGTGCTGCCTGCAGTCCAGTTTTCCAAGCCACAGTTCTCCCCTCCGCATCTGCCCGGCAGCTTCCTGGCCCAATTCTGCTTTCACCAGCTGGCTGCCCAGCAAGCCAAGGGCACCCGGAAACTGCCACACACTGCGCTGCCCACGTTCCAACTCTCCAAGCCACAGCACTTTCCTTCCCATCAACTCCCTAGCTTCCTGGCCAAACTCTGCCCGTGATGAAAAGTCTTCCTTAGGTGACATGCTGACTCTTGCTCTACCACATGTGAGTGCATTATATTATTTATTTATACTATTTGCTGGTTGGCACACTCTACACTCAGATGGAGGCGCCCTCTGCTCCTTTCTGCTTTGATGTTTACTAGGTAAACTCGGGACCTTTACAGAGCAGCTGCCTCTTTCCTCTGTGTGTCCATATCCCAGAATGTCCATTCCTGTTTCCCTCACATCCACCCTATTGCATCCCTGGGAGGCTACAGCAGTGCTGTCTAGTTTCTTTTATGAAGGAGGGTACCCCTCCTCCTGAAGACTCCTGGTATGTATGACATTATTTGCCTAGGTAGGAAACCAGGAACAAACTGAAGAAATGTAAAAACAAGTAAATCTGATCTCCTTTCCTATCATTTACTAATGCCGGCAGCATGAGAATTACACATAATTAATGTTGATTGGGAGAGTGGAGTTCCACTTTAATCATCAGGAGAATCTGTCATTTTGCCTATTCAGTAGAACAGCGGAAGCCCCCTTTAGTCTGGGAGTGGATGTCCATAGAAAGTCCCCTGACCCAGCGATGGTACCACATTATAGGCGTGGTCACTGTCCATAGATTGGGGGCGGGGTCTGGAGAGGGTGGAGGCTGTGCGGAAATCTGCATTTTATTTTCTGTTAGATTTCAGTTCCTGTTCTTATTTATAAAGCGATTGGAATATTTTATTGTTATAAAACATTGAGGGGAAAAAATATGACTTGTTCTTTTCTTCACATGATTATTTCTCACCGTATTCTGCCTGCATGTAGAGAAGTCATAGCACACAATGCCTGCATGTAGAGGAACCATAGCACACAATGCCTGCATGTAGAGGAACCATAGCACACAATGCCTGCATGTAGAGAAGCCCTAGCACACAATGCCTGCATGTAGAGGAGCCCTAGCACACAATGCCTGCATGTAGAGGAACCATAGCACACAATGCCTGCATGTAGAGAAGCCATAGCACACAATGCCTGCATGTAGAGAAGCCATAGCACACAATGCCTGCATGTAGAGGAGCCCTAGCACACAATGCCTGCATGTAGAGGAACCATAGCACACAATGCCTGCATGTAGAGAAGCCCTAGCACACAATGCCTGCATGTAGAGAAGCCCTAGCACACAACGCCTGCATGTAGAGGAACCATAGCACACAATGCCTGCATGTACAGGTGTCATAGCACACAATGACTGCATGTAGAGAAGCCATAGCACACAATGCCTGCATGTAGAGGAACCATAGCACACAATGCCTGCATGTAGAGGAACCATAGCACACAATGCCTGCATGTAGAGGAACCATAGCACACAATGCCTGCATGTACAGGTGTCATAGCACACAATGCCTGCATGTAGAGGAGCCATAGCACACAATGCCTGCATGTAGAGGAACCATAGCACACAATGCCTGCATGTAGAGGAACCATAGCACACAATGCCTGCATGTAGAGGAACCATAGCACACAATACCTGCATGTAGAGAAGCCATAGCACACAATGCCTGCATGTAGAGAAGCCATAGCACACAATGACTGCATGTAGAGAAGCCATAGCACACAATGCCTGCATGTAGAGAAGCCATAGCACACAATGACTGCATGTAGAGGAACCATAGCACACAATGCCTGCATGTAGAGGAACCATAGCACACAATGCCTGCATGTACAGGTGCCATAGCACACAATGACTGCATGTAGAGAAGCCATAGCACACAATGCCTGCATGTAGAGAAGCCCTAGCACACAATGCCTGCATGTAGAGGAACCATAGCACACAATGCCTGCATGTAGAGGAACCATAGCACACAATGCCTGCATGTAGAGGAACCATAGCACACAATGCCTGCATGTACAGGTGCCATAGCACACAATGCCTGCATGTAGAGGAGCCCTAGCACACAATGCCTGCATGTAGAGGAACCATAGCACACAATGCCTGCATGTAGAGGAACCATAGCACACAATGCCTGCATGTAGAGGAACCATAGCACACAATGACTGCATGTAGAGAAGCCATAGCACACAATGACTGCATGTAGAGAAGCCATAGCACACAATGCCTGCATGTAGAGGAACCCTAGCACACAATGCCTGCATGTAGAGGAACCATAGCACACAATGCCTGCATGTAGAGGAACCATAGCACACAATGCCTGCATGTAGAGGAACCATAGCACACAATGCCTGCATGTACAGGTGCCATAGCACACAATGCCTGCATGTAGAGGAGCCCTAGCACACAATGCCTGCATGTAGAGGAGCCCTAGCACACAATGCCTGCATGTAGAGGAACCATAGCACACAATGCCTGCATGTAGAGGAACCATAGCACACAATGCCTGCATGTAGAGGAACCATAGCACACAATGCCTGCATGTAGAGAAGCCCTAGCACACAATGCCTGCATGTAGAGAAGCCATAGCACACAATGCCTGCATGTAGAGGAGCCCTAGCACACAATGCCTGCATGTAGAGGAACCATAGCACACAATGCCTGCATGTAGAGGAACCATAGCACACAATGCCTGCATGTAGAGGAACCATAGCACACAATGCCTGCATGTAGAGGAACCATAGCACACAATGCCTGCATGTAGAGAAGCCCTAGCACACAATGCCTGCATGTACAGGTGCCATAGCACACAATGCCTGCATGTAGAGGAGCCCTAGCACACAATGCCTGCATGTACAGGTGCCATAGCACACAATGCCTGCATGTAGAGGAACCATAGCACACAATGCCTGCATGTAGAGGAACCATAGCACACAATGCCTGCATGTAGAGAAGCCCTAGCACACAATGCCTGCATGTAGAGAAGCCATAGCACACAATGCCTGCATGTAGAGGAACCATAGCACACAATGCCTGCATGTAGAGGAACCATAGCACACAATGCCTGCATGTAGAGGAACCATAGCACACAATGCCTGCATGTAGAGGAGCCCTAGCACACAATGCCTGCATGTAGAGGAACCATAGCACACAATGCCTGCATGTAGAGGAACCATAGCACACAATGCCTGCATGTAGAGGAGCCATAGCACACAATGCCTGCATGTAGAGGAGCCATGGCACACAATGCCTGCATGTAGAGAAGCCATAGCACACAATGCCTGCATGTAGAGGAGCCATAGCACACAATGCCTGCATGTAGAGGAGCCATAGCACACAATGCCTGCATGTAGAGGAACCATAGCACACAATGCCTGCATGTAGAGGAGCCATAGCACACAATGTCTGCATGTAGAGGAGCCATAGCACACAATGCCTGCATGTAGAGGAACCATAGCACACAATGCCTGCATGTAGAGGAGCCATGGCACACAATGCCTGCATGTAGAGGAGCCATGGCACACAATGCCTGCATGTAGAGAAGCCATAGCACACAATGCCTGCATGTAGAGGAGCCATAGCACACAATGTCTGCATGTAGAGGAGCCATAGCACACAATGCCTGCATGTAGAGGAGCCATAGCACACAATGCCTGCATGTAGAGGAGCCATAGCACACAATGTCTGCATGTAGAGGAGCCATAGCACACAATGCCTGCATGTAGAGGAACCATAGCACACAATGCCTGCATGTAGAGGAACCATAGCACACAATGCCTGCATGTAGAGGAACCATAGCACACAATGCCTGCATGTAGAGGAGCCATAGCACACAATGTCTGCATGTAGAGGAGCCATAGCACACAATGCCTGCATGTAGAGGAACCATAGCACACAATGCCTGCATGTAGAGGAGCCATGGCACACAATGCCTGCATGTAGAGGAGCCATGGCACACAATGCCTGCATGTAGAGAAGCCATAGCACACAATGCCTGCATGTAGAGGAGCCATAGCACACAATGTCTGCATGTAGAGGAGCCATGGCACACAATGCCTGCATGTAGAGGAGCCATAGCACACAATGCCTGCATGTAGAGGAGCCATAGCACACAATGCCTGCATGTAGAGGAACCATGGCACACAATGCCTGCATGTAGAGGAACCATAGCACACAATGCCTGCATGTAGAGGAGCCATAGCACACAATGTCTGCATGTAGAGGAGCCATGGCACACAATGCCTGCATGTAGAGGAGCCATGGCACACAATGCCTGCATGTAGAGGAGCCATAGCACACAATGCCTGCATGTAGAGAAGCCATAGCACACAATGCCTGCATGTAGAGGAGCCATAGCACACAATGCCTGCATGTAGAGAAGCCATAGCACACAATGCCTGCATGTAGAGGAGCCATGGCACACAATGCGTGATCTAGATATACAGAGCCTTAAAAAAGTATTCATACCCCTTGAAATTCCCACATTTTGCTACAACCAAAAACATAAATGTATTTTATTGGGATTTTATGTGATGGACCAACACAAAGTGTCACATAATTGTGAAGTGGAAGGAAAAGGAAAATTATACAAATAAATATGTGAAAAGTGGGAGGGGGGGGGCATTTTTACTCCGATACCCCTAACTAAAATCTAGAGGAACCAATTGCCCTCAGAAGTCACCTAATTAGTAAATAGAGTCCACCTGTGTGTCATTTAATCTCAGTATAAATACAGCTGTTCTGTGAAGTCCTCAGAGGTTTGTTAGAGAACATTAGTGAACAAACAGCATCATGAAGGCCAAGGAACCCACCGGACAGGTCAGAGATGAAGTTGTGGAGAAGTATAAATCAGGGTTTGGTTATAAAAAGAAATCCGAAGCTTTGAACATCTCACGGAGCTCTGTTCAATTTATCATCGGAAAATGGAAAGAGTATGGCACAACTGCAAACCTACCAAGATATGACCGTCCACCTAAACTGACCGGGCCGGGCAAGGAGAGCATTCATCAGAGAAGAGCCAAGAGGTCCATGGTAACTCTGGAGGAGCTGCAGAGATCCACAGCTCAGGGGGGAGAATCTGTCCACAGGACAACTATTATGAGAGCTTTTCATCGGATTTTCCGACTGTGTATGCCCATCGGTCTTTTCCTGTCAGCATTTCCGACGGTCTTTAGATTGAGAACCTGTTCTTAATTTTTCCGATGGAAAACCTTTCTATCGGATTTTTCGATTGTGTGTATACAATTTCCGTCAAAAATCTGACGCATGCTCAGAAACAATTTGACGCATGCTCGGAAGCATTAAACTTCCCTTTTATAGTGCCGTCGAATGTGTTGTATGTCGCGGTGTTATTGACCGTCGGAATTTGGTGTGACCGTGTGTAGGCAAGACAGTTTGAGCGAAATTCCATGGGAATTCCGACGGGAAAACCATCAGAGACTTTTCAGACAAGAATTCTGATCATGTGTATGCGGCATAAGTCGTGCTCTCCACAAATCTGCCCTTTAAGAGTGACAAGAAGAAACGCGTTGCTGAAAGAAAGTCATAAGAAGTCCTGTTTGTAGTTTGTGAGAAGCCATGTGGGGGAGGGGGCAGCAAACATGTGGAAGAAGGTGATCTGGTCAGAGGAGACCAAAATTCTACTTTATGGCCTAAAAGCAAAACGCTATGTGTGGGGAAAACTAACACTGCCCATCCCCCTGAACACACCATCCCCACTGTGAGACATGGTGGTGGCAGCATCATGTGGTGGGGATGGTTTTCTTCAGCAGGGACAGGGAAGCTGGTCAGAGTTGATGGGAAGATGGATGGAGACAAATACAGGACAATCTTAGAAGAAAACCTGTTAGAGTCGGCAGAAGACTTGAGACCGGGGCGGAGGTTCCCCTTCCAGCAGGACAACGACCCGAAACATCCAGCCAGAGCTACAATGGAATGGTTTACATCAAAGCATATCCATGTGTTAGAATGGCCCAGTCACAGTCCAGACCTAAATCCCATTGAGAATCTGTGGCCAGACCTGAAAATTGCTGATCACAGACGCTCTCCATCCAATCTGACAGAGCTTGAGATATTCTACAAAGAAGAAGAATGGGCAGAAATGTCCTCTCTAGATGGGCAAAGCTGGTAGAGACACCCCCAAAAAGACTTGTAGAGAAAGGGGGTTCTACAAAGTATTGACTCCGGGGGGCGCCATACAAATGCCCCTCCCCCACACTTTTCACATATTTATTTGTATCATTTATCATTTTCCTTTCACTTCACAATTATGTGACACTTTGTGTTGGTCCATCACAGAAAATCCCAATAAAATACATTTATGGTTTTGGTTGTCACAAAATGTGGGGAATTTCAAGGGGTATGAATACTTTTTCAAGGCACTGTAGATAAGCCAAAGCACACGCTGCCTGCTCTAGATGTGGAGGAGTAAAATCAAACTTTCCAAGTCTGCAGTAACACTCGATCAATCTTGATCCCCTCCTCCCTCCACAGCTCTCTGACAACACAGCTAGAAGGAGACGGCTCTCTGACAACACAGCTAGAAAGAGACGGCTCTCTGACAACACAGCTAGAAGGAGGCGGCTCTCTGACAACACAGCTAGAAGGAGGCGGCTCTCTGACAACACAGCTAGAAGGAGACGGCTCTCTGAGAACACAGCTAGAAGGAGGCAGCTCTCTGACAACACAGCTAGAAGGAGGCGGCTCTCTGACAACACAGCTAGAAGGAGACGGCTCTCTGACAACACAGCTAGAAGGAGGCAGCTCTCTGACAACACAGCTAGAAGGAGGCAGCTCTCTGACAACACAGCTAGAAGGAGACGGCTCTCTGACAACACAGCTAGAAGGAGGCGGCTCTCTGACAACACAGCTAGAAGGAGACGGCTCTCTGACAACACAGCTAGAAGGAGACGGCTCTCTGACAACACAGCTAGAAGGAGGCGGCTCTCTGACAACACAGCTAGAAGGAGGCGGCTCTCTGACAACACAGCTAGAAGGAGGCGGCTCTCTGACAACACAGCTAGAAGGTGGCGGCTCTCTGACAACACAGCTAGAAGGAGGCGGCTCTCTGACAACACAGCTAGAAGGAGGCAGCTCTCTGACAACACAGCTCTCTGACAACACAGCTAGAAGGAGACAGCTCTCTGACAGCGCAGCTAGAAGGAGGCGGCTCTCTGACGGCACAGCTAGAAGGAGACGGCTCTCTGACAACACAGCTAGAAGGAGGCGGTTCTCTGACAACACAGCTAGAAGGAGACAGCTCTCTGACAGCACAGCTAGAAGGAGACGGATCACTGACAACACAGCTAGAAGGAGACAGCTCTCTGACAGCACAGCTAGAAGGAGACGGATCACTGACAACACAGCTAGAAGGAGACGGCTCTCTGACAACACAGCTAGAAGGAGACGGCTCTCTGACGGCACAGCTAGAAGGAGACAGCTCTCTGACAGCACAGCTAGAAGGAGACGGCTCTCTGACGGCACAGCTAGAAGGAGGCGGCTCTCTGACGGCACAGCTAGAAGGAGGCGGCTCTCTGATGGCACAGCTAGAAGGAGGCGGCTCTCTGACAACACAGCTAGAAGGAGGCGGCTCTCTGACAGCACAGCTAGAAGGAGGCAGCTCTCTGACAACACAGCTAGAAGGAGACGGCTCTCTGACAACACAGCTAGAAGGAGGCAGCTCTCTGACAACACAGCTAGAAGGAGGCAGCTCTCTGACAACACAGCTCTCTGACAACACAGCTAGAAGGAGACGGCTCTCTGACAACACAGCTAGAAGGAGACGGCTCTCTGACAACACAGCTAGAAGGAGACGGCTCTCTGACAACACAGCTAGAAGGAGGCGGTTCTCTGACAACACAGCTAGGAGACAGCTTTCTGACAGCACAGCTAGAAGGAGACAGCTCTCTGACGGCACAGCTAGAAGGAGACGGCTCTCTGACGGCACAGCTAGAAGGAGACGGCTCTCTGACAACACAGCTAGAAGGAGACAGCTCTCTGACAGCACAGCTAGAAGGAGACGGATCACTGACAACACAGCTAGAAGGAGACGGCTCTCTGACAACACAGCTAGAAGGAGACGGCTCTCTGACGGCACAGCTAGAAGGAGACGGCTCTCTGACGGCACAGCTAGAAGGAGACAGCTCTCTGACAGCACAGCTAGAAGGAGACGGCTCTCTGACAACACAGCTAGAAGGAGGCGGCTCTCTGACAGCACAGTTAGGAGGCGGCTCTCTGATAGCACAGCTAGAAGGAGGTGGCTCTCTGACAACACAGCTGGAAGGAGATGGATCACTGACAACACAGCTAGGAGGAGATGGATCACTGACAACACAGCTAGAAGGAGACGGCTCTCTGACAACACAGCTAGAAGGAGACGGATCACTGACAACACAGCTAGAAGGAGACGGCTCTCTGACAACACAGCTAGAAGGAGGCGGCTCTCTGACAGCACAGCTAGAAGGAGGCAGCTCTCTGACAACACAGCTAGAAGGAGACGGCTCTCTGACAACACAGCTAGAAGGAGGCAGCTCTCTGACAACACAGCTAGAAGGAGGCAGCTCTCTGACAACACAGCTCTCTGACAACACAGCTAGAAGGAGACGGCTCTCTGACAACACAGCTAGAAGGAGACGGCTCTCTGACAACACAGCTAGAAGGAGACGGCTCTCTGACAACACAGCTAGAAGGAGGCGGTTCTCTGACAACACAGCTAGGAGACAGCTTTCTGACAGCACAGCTAGAAGGAGACAGCTCTCTGACGGCACAGCTAGAAGGAGACGGATCACTGACAACACAGCTAGAAGGAGACGGCTCTCTGACAACACAGCTAGAAGGAGACGGCTCTCTGACGGCACAGCTAGAAGGAGACGGCTCTCTGACGGCACAGCTAGAAGGAGACAGCTCTCTGACGGCACAGCTAGAAGGAGACGGCTCTCTGACGGCACAGCTAGAAGGAGACGGCTCTCTGACAACACAGCTAGAAGGAGGCGGCTCTCTGACAGCACAGTTAGGAGGCGGCTCTCTGATAGCACAGCTAGAAGGAGGCGGCTCTCTGACAGCACAGCTAGAAGGAGGTGGCTCTCTGACAACACAGCTGGAAGGAGATGGATCACTGACAACACAGCTAGGAGGAGATGGATCACTGACAACACAGCTAGAAGGAGACGGCTCTCTGACAACACAGCTAGAAGGAGACGGATCACTGACAACACAGCTAGAAGGAGACGGCTCTCTGACAACACAGCTAGAAGGAGACGGCTCTCTGAGAACACAGCTAGAAGGAGACGGATCACTGACAACACAGCTAGAAGGAGATGGCTCTCTGACAACACAGCTCTCTGACAACACAGCTAGAAGGAGACGGCTCTCTGACAACACAACAAGAAGGAGACGGATCACTGACAACACAGCTAGAAGGAGATGGCTCACTGACAACACAGCTAGAAGGAGACGGCTCTCTGTCAACACAGCTAGAAGGAGGTAGCTCTCTGACAACACAGCTCTCTGACAACACAGCTAGGAGACGGCTCTCTGACAACACAGCTATAAGGAGACGGATCACTGACAACACAGCTAGAAGGAGATGGATCACTGACAACACAGCTAGAAGGAGACGGCTCTCTGACAACACAGCTTGAAGGAGATGGCTCACTGACAACACAGCTAGAAGGAGACGGCTCTCTGAGAACACAGCTAGAAGGAGACGGATCACTGACAACACAGCTAGAAGGAGATGGCTCTCTGACAACACAGCTAGAAGGAGACGGCTCTCTGACAACACAACAAGAAGGAGACGGATCACTGACAACACAGCTAGAAGGAGATGGCTCACTGACAACACAGCTAGAAGGAGACGGCTCTCTGACAACACAGCTAGAAGGAGACGGATCACTGACAACACAGCTAGAAGGAGACGGCTCTCTGACAACACAGCTAGAAGGAGACGGCTCTCTGACAACACAACAAGAAGGAGACGGATCACTGACAACACAGCTAGAAGGAGGCAGCTCTCTGATAGCACAGCTAGAAGGAGGTGGCTCTCTGACAACACAGCTGGAAGGAGATGGATCACTGACAACACAGCTAGAAGGAGACGGCTCTCTGACAACACAGCTAGAAGGAGACGGATCACTGACAACACAGCTAGAAGGAGACGGATCACTGACAACACAGCTAGAAGGAGACGGCTCTCTGACAACACAGCTAGAAGGAGACGGATCACTGACAACACAGCTAGAAGGAGACGGCTCTCTGACAACACAGCTTGAAGGAGACGGCTCTCTGAGAACACAGCTAGAAGGAGACGGATCACTGACAACACAGCTAGAAGGAGACGGCTCTCTGACAACACAACAAGAAGGAGACGGATCACTGACAACACAGCTAGAAGGAGACGGCTCTCTGACAACACAGCTAGAAGGAGACGGCTCTCTGACAACACAACAAGAAGGAGACGGATCACTGACAACACAGCTAGAAGGAGACGGCTCTCTGACAACACAGCTTGAAGGAGACGGCTCACTGACAACACAGCTAGAAGGAGACGGCTCTCTGACAACACAGCTAGAAGGAGACGGCTCACTGACAACACAGCTAGAAGGAGACGGCTCTCTGACAACACAACAAGAAGGAGACGGATCACTGACAACACAGCTAGAAGGAGGCAGCTCTCTGACAGCACAGCTAGAAGGAGACAGCTCTCTGACAGCACAGCTAGAAGGAGACAGCTCTCTGACAGCACAGCTAGAAGGAGACGGCTCTCTGACGGCACAGCTAGAAGGAGACAGCTCTCTGACGGCACAGCTAGAAGGAGGCGGCTCTCTGACAGCACAGCTAGAAGGAGGCGGCTCTCTGACAGCACAGCTAGAAGGAGACGGCTCTCTGACAACACAGCTAGAATATGGCTCTCTGACAACACAGCTGGAAGGAGATGGATCACTGACAACACAGCTAGAAGGAGACGGCTCTCTGACAACACAGCTAGAAGGAGATGGATCACTGACAACACAGCTAGAAGGAGACGGCTCACCGACAACACAGCTAGAAGGAGACGGCTCTCTGACAACACAGCTAGAAGGAGACGGATCACTGACAACACAGCTAGAAGGAGACGGCTCTCTGACAACACAGCTTGAAGGAGACGGATCACTGACAACACAGCTAGAAGGAGACGGCTCTCTGACAACACAGCTGGAAGGAGATGGATCACTGACAACACAGCTAGAAGGAGACGGCTCTCTGACAACACAGCTTGAAGGAGATGGCTCACTGACAACACAGCTAGAAGGAGATGGCTCTCTGACAACACAGCTAGAAGGAGACGGATCACTGACAACACAACTAGAAGGAGACGGCTCTCTGACAACACAGCTAGAAGGAGACGGCTCTCTGACAACACAGCTAGAAGGAGGCGGCTCTCTGACAACACAGCTAGAAGGAGACGGCTCTCTGACAACACAACAAGAAGGAGACGGATCACTGACAACACAGCTAGAAGGAGACGGCTCTCTGACAACACAGCTAGAAGGAGACGGATCACTGACAACACAGCTAGAAGGAGACGGCTCTCTGACAACACAGCTAGAAGGAGACGGCTCTCTGACAACACAACAAGAAGGAGACGGATCACTGACAACACAGCTAGAAGGAGACGGATCACTGACAACACAGCTAGAAGGAGACGGATCACTGTCAACACAGCTAGAAGGAGACGGCTCTCTGACAACACAGCTAGAAGGAGACGGATCACTGACAACACAGCTAGAAGGAGACGGATCACTGTCAACACAGCTAGAAGGAGACGGCTCTCTGACAACACAACAAGAAGGAGACGGATCACTGACAACACAGCTAGAAGGAGACGGCTCTCTGACAACACAGCTTGAAGGAGGCGGCTCTCTGACAACACAGCTAGAAGGAGACGGCTCTCTGACAACACAACAAGAAGGAGACGGATCACTGACAACACAGCTAGAAGGAGACGGCTCTCTGACAACACAGCTTGAAGGAGACGGCTCACTGACAACACAGCTAGAAGGAGACGGCTCTCTGACAACACAGCTAGAAGGAGACGGCTCTCTGACAACACAACAAGAAGGAGACGGATCACTGACAACACAGCTAGAAGGAGGCAGCTCTCTGACAGCACAGCTAGAAGGAGACAGCTCTCTGACAGCACAGCTAGAAGGAGACAGCTCTCTGACAGCACAGCTAGAAGGAGACGGCTCTCTGACGGCACAGCTAGAAGGAGACAGCTCTCTGACGGCACAGCTAGAAGGAGGCGGCTCTCTGACAGCACAGCTAGAAGGAGGCGGCTCTCTGACAGCACAGCTAGAAGGAGACGGCTCTCTGACAACACAGCTAGAATATGGCTCTCTGACAACACAGCTGGAAGGAGATGGATCACTGACAACACAGCTAGAAGGAGACGGCTCTCTGACAACACAGCTAGAAGGAGATGGATCACTGACAACACAGCTAGAAGGAGACGGCTCACCGACAACACAGCTAGAAGGAGACGGCTCTCTGACAACACAGCTAGAAGGAGACGGATCACTGACAACACAGCTAGAAGGAGACGGCTCTCTGACAACACAGCTTGAAGGAGACGGATCACTGACAACACAGCTAGAAGGAGACGGCTCTCTGACAACACAGCTGGAAGGAGATGGATCACTGACAACACAGCTAGAAGGAGACGGCTCTCTGACAACACAGCTTGAAGGAGATGGCTCACTGACAACACAGCTAGAAGGAGATGGCTCTCTGACAACACAGCTAGAAGGAGACGGATCACTGACAACACAACTAGAAGGAGACGGCTCTCTGACAACACAGCTAGAAGGAGACGGCTCTCTGACAACACAGCTAGAAGGAGGCGGCTCTCTGACAACACAGCTAGAAGGAGACGGCTCTCTGACAACACAACAAGAAGGAGACGGATCACTGACAACACAGCTAGAAGGAGACGGCTCTCTGACAACACAGCTAGAAGGAGACGGATCACTGACAACACAGCTAGAAGGAGACGGCTCTCTGACAACACAGCTAGAAGGAGACGGCTCTCTGACAACACAACAAGAAGGAGACGGATCACTGACAACACAGCTAGAAGGAGACGGATCACTGACAACACAGCTAGAAGGAGACGGATCACTGTCAACACAGCTAGAAGGAGACGGCTCTCTGACAACACAGCTAGAAGGAGACGGATCACTGACAACACAGCTAGAAGGAGACGGATCACTGTCAACACAGCTAGAAGGAGACGGCTCTCTGACAACACAACAAGAAGGAGACGGATCACTGACAACACAGCTAGAAGGAGACGGCTCTCTGACAACACAGCTTGAAGGAGATGGCTCTCTGACAACACAGCTAGAAGGAGACGGCTCACTGACAACACAGCTAGAAGGAGACGGCTCTCTGACAACACAGCTAGAAGGAGACGGATCACTGACAACACAGCTAGAAGGAGACGGATCACTGACAACACAGCTTGAAGGAGACGGCTCTCTGACAACACAACAAGAAGGAGACGGATCACTGACAACACAGCTGGAAGAAGACGGCTCTCTGACAACACAACAAGAAGGAGATGGCTCACTGACAACACAGCTAGAAGGAGATGGCTCTCTGACAACACAGCTTGAAGGAGATGGCTCTCTGACAACACAGCTAGAAGGAGACGGATCACTGACAGCACAGGTAGAAGGAGACGGTTCTCTGACAACACAGCTAGAAGGAGACGGATCACTGACAACACAGCTAGAAGGAGACGGATCACTGTCAACACAGCTAGAAGGAGACGGCTCTCTGACAACACAACAAGAAGGAGACGGATCACTGACAACACAGCTAGAAGGAGACGGCTCTCTGACAACACAGCTTGAAGGAGATGGCTCTCTGACAACACAGCTAGAAGGAGACGGATCACTGACAACACAGCTAGAAGGAGACGGCTCTCTGACAACACAGCTAGAAGGAGACGGATCACTGACAACACAGCTAGAAGGAGACGGATCACTGACAACACAGCTTGAAGGAGACGGCTCTCTGACAACACAACAAGAAGGAGACGGATCACTGACAACACAGCTAGAAGGAGACGGCTCTCTGACAACACAACAAGAAGGAGATGGCTCACTGACAACACAGCAAGAAGGAGACGGATCACTGACAGCACAGGTAGAAGGAGACGGTTTTCTGAGAACACAGCTAGAAGGAGATGGCTCTCTGACAACACAGCTTGAAGGAGATGGCTCTCTGACAACACAGCTAGAAGGAGACGGATCACTGACAGCACAGGTAGAAGGAGACGGTTCTCTGACAACACAGCTGGAAGGAGACGGTTCTCTGACAACACAGCTGGAAGGAGACGGCTCTCTGACAACACAGCTGGAAGGAGGCGACTGCTTTAAAAGCCAGCACTTTTCGTTGTCTTCAAGCACTTACCCAAGATAGTCTCATCATGAGGAATGCTGGGGGATGCAAGATTGTCAGCTAAAGTGTTCCAGGCAAGCAGGCCAGTGCATGGAGACGGAGAAAAGTTCCATCTAACAAAACAGCTGACTCTTTGCAGGCTGGGTTGTCGGAGCCTTAGGCAGCAGATAGGAAATGGGGCAAAGTACAAGATGTAGCTCATCCGTGGAGGAAGAAAACACATTAATAAGAATGGGAGTGAGACTTCTTCCTTAATGATATATAACGGATCACTCGGGAGGAATGTGACCCATTTACAGCTAGACTCACATTTACAGAAGTTGCTGGTATATTGACTGGACATCTATTTCCTTATAAGCCCTCTGCTAGGAGATCCTCGTACTTCATGGAGATATCTTCCTAGATCATTACATACACTATATGGTCAAACATGGTGGACAACTGACCGTCACAGCTTGAGGAGCTTGTTGGAAAACCCATTTCAAAACCATTACAAGTTGTTCATCCCATCATGGCCATCAATATGGAGGTGCCCCCTTTGTGGCTATAACATCCCCCCCTCTTCTGGGATCTTTCCACAAAATATTAGAGGGTGTCTGTGGGAATTTGTGCCCATTAGTGAGGTCAGGTACTGATGGAGATGATAACCTGACTCTCATGTTGGACCTCACATTGGGCACATAAAACCTGGATCAGTATCAGCATTCCTATTAATCCCAAAGGTGATCAGTAGGGACGAGGTCAGGTGATCAGTAGGGACGAGGTCGGGTGATCAGTAGGGACGAGGTCAGGTGATCAGTAGGGACGAGGTCGGGTGATCGGTAGGGATGAGGTCGGGTGATCGGTAGGGATGAGGTCGGGTGATCGGTAGGGATGAGGTCGGGTGATCGGTAGGGATGAGGTCGGGTGATCGGTAGGGATGAGGTCGGGTGATCTGTAGGGATGAGGTCGGGTGATCGGTAGGGATGAGGTCAGGTGATCGGTAGGGATGAGGTCAGGTGATCGGTAGGGATGAGGTCGGGTGATCGGTAGGGATGAGGTCAGGTGATCAGTAGGGACGAGGTCAGGTGATCAGTAGGGACGAGGTCGGGTGATCAGTAGGGACGAGGTCGGGTGATCGGTAGGGGTGAGGTCAGGTGATCGGTAGGGATGAGGTCAGGTGATCGGTAGTAGGGATGAGGTCGGGGTGATCGGTAGGGATGAGGTCGGGTGATCGGTAGGGATGAGGTCGGGTGATCAGTAGGGACGAGGTCGGGTGATCGGTAGGGATGAGGTCAGGTGATCGGTAGGGATGAGGTCGGGTGATCGGTAGGGATGAGGTCGGGTGATCGGTAGGGATGAGGTCGGGTGATCGGTAGGGTTGAGGTCGGGTGATCGGTAGGGTTGAGGTTGGGTGATCGGTAGGGATGAGGTCAGGTGATCGGTAGTAGGGATGAGGTCGGGTGATCGGTAGGGATGAGGTCAGGTGATCGGTAGTAGGGATGAGGTCGGGTGATCGGTAGGGATGAGGTCGGGTGATCGGTAGGGTTGAGGTTGGGTGATCGGTAGGGTTGAGGTTGGGTGATCGGTAGGGTTGAGGTCGGGTGATCGGTAGGGATGAGGTCAGGTGATCGGTAGGGTTGAGGTCGGGTGATCGGTAGGGATGAGGTCAGGTGATCGGTAGTAGGGATGAGGTCGGGTGATCGGTAGGGATGAGGTCAGGTGATCGGTAGGGATGAGGTCAGGTGATCGGTAGGGGTGAGGTCAGGTGATCGGTAGGGTTGAGGTCGGGTGATCGGTAGGGATGAGGTCGGGTGATCGGTAGGGATGAGGTCAGGTGATCGGTAGGGATGAGGTCTGGTGATCGGTAGGGATGAGGTCGGGTGATTGGTAGGGATGAGGTCGGGTGATCGGTAGGGATGAGGTCGGGTGATCGGTAGGGATGAGGTCGGGTGATTGGTAGGGATGAGGTCGGGTGATCGGTAGGGATGAGGTCGGGTGATCGGTAGGGATGAGGTCGGGTGATCTGTAGGGATGAGGTCGGGTGATTGGTAGGGTTGAGGTTGGGTGATCGGTAGGGTTGAGGTCGGGTGATCGGTAGGGTTGAGGTCGGGTGATCGGTAGGGATGAGGTCGGGTGATCGGTAGGGTTGAGGTTGGGTGATCGGTAGGGATGAGGTCGGGTGATCGGTAGGGATGAGGTCGGGTGATCGGTAGGGTTGAGGTCAGGTGATCGGTAGGGATGAGGTCGGGTGATCAGTAGGGATGAGGTCAGGTGATCGGTAGGGATGAGGTCAGGTGATCGGTAGTAGGGATGAGGTCGGGTGATCGGTAGGGATGAGGTCAGGTGATCGGTAGGGATGAGGTCAGGTGATCGGTAGGGGTGAGGTCAGGTGATCGGTAGGGATGAGGTCAGGTGATCGGTAGGGATGAGGTCAGGTGATCGGTAGTAGGGATGAGGTCGGGTGATCGGTAGGGTTGAGGTCGGGTGATCGGTAGGGATGAGGTCGGGTGATCGGTAGGGTTGAGGTCGGGTGATCGGTAGGGATGAGGTCGGGTGATCGGTAGGGATGAGGTCGGGTGATCGGTAGGGATGAGGTCAGGTGATCGGTAGGGATGAGGTCAGGTGATCGGTAGGGATGAGGTCAGGTGATCGGTAGGGATGAGGTCAGGTGATCGGTAGTAGGGATGAGGTCGGGTGATCGGTAGGGATGAGGTCAGGTGATCGGTAGTAGGGATGAGGTCGGGTGATCGGTAGGGATGAGGTCAGGTGATCGGTAGTAGGGATGAGATCGGGTGATCGGTAGGGTTGAGGTCGGGTGATCGGTAGGGATGAGGTCGGGTGATCGGTAGTAGGGATGAGGTCAGGTGATCGGTAGTAGGGATGAGGTCGGGTGATCGGTAGGGATGAGGTCAGGTGATCGGTAGGGATGAGGTCAGGTGATCGGTAGTAGGGATGAGGTCGGGTGATCGGTAGGGATGAGGTCAGGTGATCGGTAGGGATGAGGTCAGGTGATCGGTAGGGATGAGGTCAGGTGATCGGTAGGGATGAGGTCAGGTGATCGGTAGTAGGGATGAGGTCGGGTGATCGGTAGGGATGAGGTCAGGTGATCGGTAGTAGGGATGAGGTCGGGTGATCGGTAGGGATGAGGTCAGGTGATCGGTAGTAGGGATGAGATCGGGTGATCGGTAGGGTTGAGGTCGGGTGATCGGTAGGGATGAGGTCGGGTGATCGGTAGTAGGGATGAGGTCAGGTGATCGGTAGTAGGGATGAGGTCGGGTGATCGGTAGGGATGAGGTCAGGTGATCGGTAGTAGGGATGAGGTCGGGTGATCGGTAGGGATGAGGTCGGGTGATCTGTAGGGATGAGGTCAGGTGATCGGTAGGGATGAGATCGGGTGATCGGTAGGGATGAGGTCAGGTGATCGGTAGGGATGAGGTCGGGTGATCGGTAGGGATGAGGTCAGGTGATGGGTAGGGATGAGGTCGGGTGATCGGTAGGGATGAGGTCAGGTGATCGGTAGGGATGAGGTCGGGTGATCGGTAGGGATGAGGTCGGGTGATCGGTAGTAGGGATGAGGTCGGGTGATCGGTAGGGATGAGGTCGGGTGATCGGTAGGGATGAGGTCGGGTGATCGGTAGGGATGAGGTCAGGTGATCGGTAGGGATGAGGTCAGGTGATCGGTAGGGATGAGGTCAGGTGATCGGTAGGAGTGAGGTCAGGTGATCGGTAGTAGGGATGAGGTCAGGTGATCGGTAGTAGGGATGAGGTCGGGTGATCGGTAGGGATGAGGTCAGGTGATCGGTAGGGATGAGGTCAGGTGATCGGTAGTAGGGATGAGGTCGGGTGATCGGTAGGGATGAGGTCAGGTGATCGGTAGTAGGGATGAGATCGGGTGATCGGTAGGGTTGAGGTCGGGTGATCGGTAGGGATGAGGTCGGGTGATCGGTAGTAGGGATGAGGTCAGGTGATCGGTAGTAGGGATGAGGTCGGGTGATCGGTAGGGATGAGGTCAGGTGATCGGTAGGGATGAGGTCAGGTGATCGGTAGTAGGGATGAGGTCGGGTGATCGGTAGGGATGAGGTCAGGTGATCGGTAGGGATGAGGTCAGGTGATCGGTAGGGATGAGGTCAGGTGATCGGTAGGGATGAGGTCAGGTGATCGGTAGTAGGGATGAGGTCGGGTGATCGGTAGGGATGAGGTCAGGTGATCGGTAGTAGGGATGAGGTCGGGTGATCGGTAGGGATGAGGTCAGGTGATCGGTAGTAGGGATGAGATCGGGTGATCGGTAGGGTTGAGGTCGGGTGATCGGTAGGGATGAGGTCGGGTGATCGGTAGTAGGGATGAGGTCAGGTGATCGGTAGTAGGGATGAGGTCGGGTGATCGGTAGGGATGAGGTCAGGTGATCGGTAGTAGGGATGAGGTCGGGTGATCGGTAGGGATGAGGTCAGGTGATCGGTAGTAGGGATGAGGTCGGGTGATCGGTAGGGATGAGGTCAGGTGATCGGTAGTAGGGATGAGATCGGGTGATCGGTAGGGTTGAGGTCGGGTGATCGGTAGGGATGAGGTCGGGTGATCGGTAGTAGGGATGAGGTCAGGTGATCGGTAGTAGGGATGAGGTCGGGTGATCGGTAGGGATGAGGTCAGGTGATCGGTAGTAGGGATGAGGTCGGGTGATCGGTAGGGATGAGGTCGGGTGATCTGTAGGGATGAGGTCAGGTGATCGGTAGGGATGAGATCGGGTGATCGGTAGGGATGAGGTCAGGTGATCGGTAGGGATGAGGTCGGGTGATCGGTAGGGATGAGGTCAGGTGATCGGTAGGGATGAGATCGGGTGATCGGTAGGGATGAGGTCAGGTGATCGGTAGGGATGAGGTCAGGTGATCAGTAGGGATGAGGTCGGGTGATCGGTAGGGATGAGGTCAGGTGATCGGTAGGGATGAGATCGGGTGATCGGTAGGGATGAGGTCAGGTGATCGGTAGGGATGAGGTCAGGTGATCAGTAGGGATGAGGTCAGGTGATCAGTAGGGATGAGGTCAGGTGATCGGTAGGGATGAGGTCAGGGCTCTGTACATGACACTGGAGTTCCTTCACACCAAACTGCTCACCCCATGTCTTTATGGAGCATGGCCCCCGTTTTGTGGCTATACCATCCTCCACTCTCCTGGGAAGACTACACAAGATTTTGGAGGGTGTCTGAGCTGAGGGAATTTGTGCCCATTTGTGATTTCAGGTACTGATGTTGGATGAGAAGACCTGGCTCGCATGTCGGACCTCACATTGGGCACCAAAAAAATAAAAAAGACCTGGCTCACAATTGCCATTCCAGTTAATACCAAAGATGTTCAGTAGGGATGAGGTCGGGTGATCGGTAGGGGTGAGGTCAGGTGATCAGTAGGGATGAGGTCAGGTGATCGGTAGGGATGAGGTCAGGTGATCGGTAGGGATGAGGTCAGGTGATCGGTAGGGATGAGGTCAGGTGATCGGTAGGGATGAGGTCAGGTGATCGGTAGGGGTGAGGTCAGGTGATCAGTAGGGATGAGGTCAGGTGATCAGTAGGGATGAGGTCAGGTGATCGGTAGGGATGAGGTCAGGTGATCGGTAGGGATGAGGTCAGGTGATCGGTAGGGATGAGGTCAGGTGATCGGTAGGGATGAGGTCAGGTGATCGGTAGGGGTGAGGTCAGGTGATCAGTAGGGATGAGGTCAGGTGATCAGTAGGGATGAGGTCAGGTGATCGGTAGGGATGAGGTCAGGTGATCGGTAGGGATGAGGTCAGGTGATCGGTAGGGATGAGGTCAGGTGATCGGTAGGGATGAGGTCAGGTGATCGGTAGGGATGAGGTCAGGTGATCGGTAGGGTTGAGGTCAGGTGATCAGTAGGGATGAGGTCAGGTGATCGGTAGGGATGAGGTCGGGTGATCGGTAGGGATGAGGTCAGGTGATCGGTAGGGATGAGGTCAGGTGATCGGTAGGGATGAGGTCAGGTGATCGGTAGGGGTGAGGTCAGGTGATCAGTAGGGATGAGGTCAGGTGATCAGTAGGGATGAGGTCAGGTGATCGGTAGGGATGAGGTCAGGTGATCGGTAGGGGTGAGGTCAGGTGATCAGTAGGGATGAGGTCAAGGCTCTGTACAGGACATTTGAGTTCCTCCACATTAAACTGGTCACCCCATGTGTTTTTGGAGCTGGACATCTCATTTATTGCTGTCCTCCTTGGGGCTATCCTCCACTTTTCTGGGAAGGCTTTCCACAAGATTTTGGTGGGTGTCTGTGGGAATTGGTGTCCATTTTTGAGGTCAGGTACTGATGTTGGATGAGAAGACCTAGCTCACTATCTGGGTTCCAATTCACCCCAAAGGTGGTCAATAGGGATGAGGTCAGGTACTGATGTTGGGTGGAAAGACCTGCCTTACGCATTGGGCACCATCTGGCACTCAAATTCATCCCAAAGGTGCTCAGTAGGGATGAGGTCAGGTGATCAGTAGGGATGAGGTCAGGGCTCTGTACAGGACACTCGAGTTCCTCCACACCACACTGGTCACACCATATCTTTATGGAGCTGGCTTTGTATACGGGGGGGGGGGGGGGTCACAGTCATGTCTTTATGGAGCTGGCTTTGTATACGGGGGGTTGGGGGGGCACAGTCATGTCTTTATGGAGCTGGCTTTGTATACGGGGGGTTGGGGGGGCACAGTCATGTCTTTATGGAGCTGGCTTTGTATACGGGGGGTTGGGGGGGCACAGTCATGTCTTTATGGAACTGGCTTTGTATACGGGGGGTTGGGGGGGCACAGTCATGTCTTTATGGAGCTGGCTTTGTATACGGGGGGTTGGGGGGGCACAGTCATGTCTTTATGGAACTGGCTTTGTATACGGGGGGTTGGAGGGGCACAGTCATGTCTTTATGGAACTGGCTTTGTATACGGGGGGTTGGAGGGGCACAGTCATGTCTTTATGGAGATGGCTTTGTATACGGGGGGGGGGGGGCACAGTCAGGTCTTTATGGAGCTGGCTTTGTATACGGGGGGGGGGGGGGGCACAGTCATGTCTTTATGGAGCTGGCTTTGTATACGGGGGGGGGGGGGGCACAGTCATGTCTTTATGGAGCTGGCTTTGTATAGGGGGGTTGGAGGGGCACAGTCATGTCTTTATGGAGATGGCTTTGTATACGGGGGGGGGGGGGGGGCACAGTCATGTCTTTATGGAGCTGGCTTTGTATACGGGGGGGGGGGGGCACAGTCATGTCTTTATGGAGCTGGCTTTGTATACGGGGGGGGGGGGGGGGGGGCACAGTCATGTCTTTATGGAGCTGGCTTTGTATACGGGGGGGGGGGGCACAGTCATGTCTTTATGGAGCTGGCTTTGTATACGGGGGGGGGGGCACAGTCATGTCTTTATGGAACTGGCTTTGTACAGGGGGGGGGGTACAGTCATGTCTTTATGGAGCTGGCTTTGTACAGGGGGGGGGGGGGGGGTACAGTCATGTCTTTATGGAGCTGGCTTTGTATACGGGGGGTTGGAGGGGCACAGTCATGTCTTTATGGAGCTGGCTTTGTACAGGGGGGGGGGGTACAGTCATGTCTTTATGGAGCTGGCTTTGTACAGGGGGGGGGGGGGGGGGTACAGTCATGTCTTTATGGAGCTGGCTTTGTACAGGGGGGGGGGGTACAGTCATGTCTTTATGGAGCTGGCTTTGTACAGGGGGGGGGGGTACAGTCATGTCTTTATGGAGCTGGCTTTGTACAGGGGGGGGGGTACAGTCATGGTGGAATAGAAAAGGGTCTTCACCAAACTGTTACCACAAGGTTGGAAGAGCCCAATTGTCTCCAATGTCTTTGTATGATGGAGGATTACCGGGACCCCATCATTGGGGGTGTACATCTATCTGGTTGTACAATGTATGTTATATGCGGGTGTCTGCTCCAATATGAGGAATGTCGGCTATTACCAGCGATATAAAAAAGTACAAAAACTTGGATGACATCATACATGAGGAGGTCGTTATTATAACTCCGCCTTCACCCAGACACAACATTGTCCTTCATTACCGGGGGAAGGTGACCTTCACCAGGAGATCAGAACATCGAGGAGACCTCCTATCTTCCCCTCCTCCTCCTGACTGCCCTATGGGAGAGCATTAATACCCCCAGGTGGGGTATTAAGTACAGCTACCCCCCCCCCCCCACCCCCAGTTCTGGCTTTACCACAAAGAGAGGTATGAGGTCCCATAACCTCCCTCTGACAGAGTAATATACCCCCCAGGTGAGGTATCAGGCACAGTTGCCCCCCCCCTTTTTTTTTAAAAGCCTATTGCGTGCAAAACACACCCCAAAAAACTTCCACCCAGTGCCAAAAAAAAGTGCACACACATAAAGAGTGAAACACAAAACCGTGCCACGGGTGTCTGCTGTCCTCCCAAGGAAGGACCTAACCCCGATCCCCCGGGGCGTTACGCTCCAGACGGGGACTGAGGTACCATAATCACGGCCCATCCAGCCGAAGCCGGACGACCGCCTTTCTCCGGAAGGTCTGCCGAAACAGACCCACCCAGGTACTAGGGAAGGGGCTCCCCCGAAGGAAGACCCCCAAAAGAGGGCAAAGCAAGCCAGAAGGCCTATGTCCACCCTCCCACAAGACTTTCAGGATTGGTCCGAGGACCGACACCCTACTCGCCACACGTGCGGTGACAACATAAAACGTGACACACAAAATGTGGGGAAGGGATAGTGGAGAAGGGGAATGAAAAAGGTGGCCATTGTGTAAACACAATGACCAGGCCCTCCGGGGCCAGGAATCAAAAATTCCTCTGGTCCCAGCCAAAAGGCCCGGCCCCAGAGGCAGGTGTGAAAAGTGTGTATACAGGGAAGTGTCCCTGGTGCCAAACTTCAAAGTGATAAATCACTGTGAATGTAAGGCACCCCTGAACTGCCACTTCAGGGGCACATCACCATAGGCTTTTCCAAAGAAGCATCCCCGACCCCCAACCCAGACCACGACAGCCCCCAACCCAGACCACGACAGCCCCCACCCCAGACCACGACAGCCCCCAACCCAGACCACGTCAGCCCCCAACCCAGACCACGACAGCCCCCAACCCAGACCACGACAGCCCCCAACCCAGACCACGACAGCCCCCACCCCAGACCACGACAGCCCCCACCCCAGACCACGACAGCCCCCAACCCAGACCACGTCAGCCCCCAACCCAGACCACGACAGCCCCCAACCCAGACCACGACAGCCCCCAACCCAGACCACGACAGCCCCCACCCCAGACCACGACAGCCCCCACCCCAGACCACGACAGCCCCCACCCCAGACCACGACAGCCCCCAGCCCAGACCACGACAGCCCCCAACCCAGACCACGACAGCCCCCAACCCAGACCACGACAGCCCCCAACCCAGACCACGACAGCCCCCAACCCCAGACCACGACAGCCCCCACCCCAGACCACGACAGCCCCCACCCCAGACCACGACAGCCCCCAACCCAGACCACGACAGCCCCCAACCCAGACCACGACAGCCCCCAACCCAGACCACGACAGCCCCCACCCCAGACCACGACAGCCCCCAACCCAGACCACGACAGCCCCCAACCCAGACCACGACAGCCCCCACCCCAGACCACGACAGCCCCCACCCCAGACCACGACAGCCCCCAACCCAGACCACGACAGCCCCCACCCCAGACCACGACAGCCCCCAGCCCAGACCACGACAGCCCCCAACCCAGACCACGACAGCCCCCAACCCAGACCACGACAGCCCCCAACCCAGACCACGACAGCCCCCACCCCAGACCACGACAGCCCCCAACCCAGACCACGACAGCCCCCACCCCAGACCACGACAGCCCCCACCCCAGACCACGACAGCCCCCAACCCAGACCACGACAGCCCCCAACCCACCCAGACCACGACAGCCCCCAACCCAGACCACGACAGCCCCCACCCCAGACCACGACAGCCCCCAGCCCAGACCACGACAGCCCCCAACCCAGACCACGACAGCCCCCACCCCAGACCACGACAGCCCCCAGCCCAGACCACGACAGCCCCCACCCCAGACCACGACAGCCCCCAACCCAGACCACGACAGCCCCCACCCCAGACCACGACAGCCCCCAACCCAGACCACGACAGCCCCCAGCCAGAAAGGCATGGAGATCCAGGAGCTTAGTGAGACCCTTTGCCATCAGGCCTCACCCTCGCTCCCATCACTCCTACCTAATTACATCCGGGAAGTACAGGCCGCCCCCCTGCCCCTCCTCCATCTCTGGTGGTCTAGGGGAGAGTAATATACCCCCGAGGTGGGGTATGAGGCACAGTTGCCCCTCCTCCATCTCTGATTGCCGTATGGGAGAGTAATATACCCCCCAGATGAGGTAGCAGGCACAGTTGCCCCTTCTCCATCTCTGGTGGCCTATGGGAGAGTAATATACCCCCCAGGTGAGGTATGAGGCACAGTTGCCCCTCCTCCATCTGATTTCCCTATTGGAGAGTAATATACCCCCAGGTGGGGTATGAGGCACAGTTGCCCCTTCATCTCTGGTTGCTCAATGTGAGAGTAATATACCCCCCATGTGGGGTATCAGGCACAGTTGCCCCTCCATCTCTGGTTGCCCTATGGAAGAGTAATATACCCCCCAGGTGGGGTATGAGGCAAAGTTGCCCTTCCTCCATCTCTGGTTGCCCTATGGTAGAGTAATATACCACCCAGGTGGGGTATGAGACACAGTAGCCCCTCCATCTCTGGTTGCCCTATGGTAGAGTAATATACCCTCCAGGTGGGGTATGAGACACAGTTGCCCCTCCTCCCTCTGGTTCAGTTATAATACCCCTATCAGGTAAGAGGAAGGATCCACCCTCACACAGAAGTGGTTATGCTCCATTTCTTAGTCTATTATTGGTATGGTCCTGTCCCCCCTCCCCATGACAGAACATTATAGAAGTCCTTCCCTTCCTCCTCACACTCCCTTCTCTATGATAGAAGAGTCACACCTCCAAAATATTTCTCTGGTTTGTGTCCCCGCAATCGACCGCATCAACTATTCTGGTTTCCCCATAAATATGTCTCCGACACAGCGGCTCAGCTCCTTCGTAGACCGCAGTGAGTTTTGGTCTTCTGAAAGATGGCGGCGGCCATTAAATAGACAGACTGGAAAAGGAGACACATCCCATCCCAGCGGTCAGAAGCATGAAGGGAGAAGAAACTTCCGGTGTGAAGACTGAACTGGGACTGGTAAGAGGAATGAATGTTGTCACCTTGTGTGTGAGTGCTGTGCGGGGACACGGTGTATGTCAGTGTTATATTCAGGGACACGGTGTATGTCAGTGTTATATACAGGGACACGGTCTATGTCAGTGTTATATACAGGGACACGGTCTATGTCAGTGTTATATACAGGGACACGGTCTATGTCAGTGTTATATACAGGGACACGGTCTATGTCAGTGTTATATACAGGGACACGGTCTATGTCAGTGTTATATACAGGGACACGGTCTATGTCAGTGTTATATACAGGGACACGGTCTATGTCAGTGTTATATACAGGGACACGGTCTATGTCAGTGTTATATTATATACAGGGACACGGTCTATGTCAGTGTTATATACAGGGACACGGTCTATGTCAGTGTTATATACAGGGACACGGTCTATGTCAGTGTTATATACAGGGACACGGTCTATGTCAGTGTTATATACAGGGACATGGTGTATGTCAGTGTTATATACAGGGACACGGTCTATGTCAGTGTTATATTATATACAGGGACATGGTCTATGTCAGTGTTATATACAGGGACACGGTCTATGTCAGTGTTATATACAGGGACATGGTCTATAATTATACAGGGACACGGTATATGTCAGTGTTAGACCGTGTCCCTGTATATAATATAACACTGACATAGACCGTGTCCCTGTATATAATATATGTCAGTGTTATATACAGGGACACGGTCTATGTCAGTGTTCTATTATACAGGGACACGGTCTATGTCAGTGTTATATTATACAGGGACACGGTCTATGTCAGTGTTATATACAGGGACACGGTCTATGTCAGTGTTATATACAGGGACACGGTCTATGTCAGTGTTATATACAGGTATACGGTCTGTCAGTGTTATATACAGGGACACGGTCTATGTCAGTGTTATATACAGGGACATGGTCTATGTCAGTGTTATATACAGGGACACGGTCTATGTCAGTGTTATATACAGGGACACGGTCTATGTCAGTGTTATATACAGGGACACGGTCTATGTCAGTGTTATATACAGGGACACGGTCTATGTCAGTGTTATATACAGGGACACGGTCTATGTCAGTGTTATATACAGGGACACGGTCTATGTCAGTGTTATATACAGGGACACGGTCTATGTCAGTGTTATATACAGGGACACGGTCTATGTCAGTGTTATATACAGGTATACGGTCTGTCAGTGTTATATACAGGGACACGGTCTATGTCAGTGTTATATACAGGGACATGGTCTATGTCAGTGTTATATACAGGGACACGGTCTATGTCAGTGTTATATACAGGTATACGGTCTGTCAGTGTTATATACAGGGACACGGTCTATGTCAGTGTTGTATACAGGGACACGGTCTATGTCAGTGTTATATACAGGGACACGGTCTATGTCAGTGTTATATACAGGGACACGGTCTATGTCAGTGTTGTATACAGGGACATGGTCTATGTCAGTGTTATATACAGGGACACGGTCTATGTCAGTGTTATATACAGGGACACGGTCTATGTCAGTGTTGTATACAGTATATATCAGAGGTGTAACTGAACCTTCAGGGCACTGGGGTAATAAACCATGATGGGCCCCCTTCCATCTAAGCCCCGGGCTTCCAGTTGTGGGAGGGTGTCCATGGAGATATCCGTGCTTCCCCCGTGCCCATCCAGCGCCATCACAGCGCCCTTTACCATGTGATCAGCTGATTACATGTAAACAGACCTGCCAGTTATCCGCAGTCCTTTCCTCCCGCGCTGGGTCTGTGTGAGAAAAGGACTGCCCTTATCTGTCAAGAATGTCAGTAAATTGTTTACACTGATAATCAATGCCACCTATCAGTGCCCATCAATGCCAGATATCAGCACCACCTATCAGTGCCCATCAATGCCAGATATCAGCACCACCTATCAGTGCCCATCAATGCCAGATATCAGCACCACCTATCAGTGCTCGTTAATGTCACCTAACAGCATCCATCAGTGCCACCTATCAGTACTCTTCAATTCTGCCTATCAGTGTTCCTCAATACCACCTATCAGTGCACATCAGTGCCACCTATCAGTGCCACCTATCAGTACTCTTCAATTCTGCCTATCAGGTGGTACTGAGGAACACTATCAGTGCACATCGGTGCCTCCTATCAGTGCCTCCTATCAGTGCACATCGGTGCCTCCTATCAGTGCCTCCTATCAGTGCACATCGGTGCCTCCTATCAGTACTCTTCAATTCTGCCTATCAGTGTTCCTCAGTAGCACCTATCGCTGTCCATCGGTGCCTTCTGTCGCTGTCCATCGGCGCCTTCTATCAGTGCCTTCTATCAGTGTCCATTGGTGCCCATCAGTGCCTCCTATCTGTGTCCATCAGTAGCTTCTATCAATGCCTTCTATCAGCTTCTGTCTGTGTCCATCAGTGAATGCTATTAGTGCCCATCAGTGCCATCTGCCCATTTCCCGCAGAGCACACACAAGGGGGAGAGGAGAGGAGTGTCTTCAGAGATGGTATTCTGCATACCTTGGATGTAACGAGGGGTTATTTGAGTTACTTTTGTCTTCCTATCATCTGGAACCAGTCTGCCCATTCTCCTCTGACATCAACAAGGCATTTTCCTCCACACAACTGCCGCTCACTGGATATTTTCTCTTTTTCCCTCCATTCTCTGTAATCCAGAGAGATGGTTGTGTGTGAAAATCCCAGAAATACTCCGACCAGCCCCTCTGCCACCAACAACCATGCCACCTTCAAAGTCACCAGATCCCCTTTCTTCCTCATTCTGATGCAGCAAGTCGTCTTCACCACATCTAGATCCCGAAATGCATTGAGTGGCTGCCATGTGATTGACTGATTAGCAATTTGTGTTACCGAGCAACCGAACAGGTGTACCTAATAAAGTGGCCGGTGAGTGGATATATGGACATGGTATATACCAGTGGTGGAATTAGCAGGGTCGCACTTGCGATGGGGCGCTGGCATTCCGTCACTGTGGGGGGGGGGGGGGCCCAGCGGGGTTAATATTCACACATGGTTCTGAGCGGAGAGCGTGTCTTTCATGGAACAGCAGCACAGAGACACCAACGTTCTATTCAACCCCCCCCGTCCTCTCTGGCACTGGATGACAGAGGACACTCTCCTCTCTTCCTCTACTCCTCTCCCCTCCTCCTCGCTAATCCAGAGAGACATATACATCCCATAATACTTTTAAGGCAGACAGACACAATAGAACAATGGACTACAGCCACACCCCAAACGACCCAACAGAGAGCACACCATAGCATGAGAAAATATATATACATTCCAGTGTGGCTGTACAGGGAGTCCGATTAGTAGAGATCTGACTGGGGTTCTCGGTCCTCCTGTGCCCCTAATAGACACAGGGTCACTTAGACATAGGAGACGCAAGGGTTTCCCAACCACCCCAAGGGATTCTGGGTTCCACGGGCCCGCCGCCCAAAGGGAGTCACTCATCCTGACTTCAGTTGTTGGCTTCCTGTCGCTTATACTTCATAGACAAGAACCTCCTATACAGCCTGTGATTGAGCCCTAATTCCACCGCAGACCCCATAGGGGCCCCACATGACTGGTCATACATGGTGTGTCATTCATTACTGGTTCTGTATCCCGACTCCGACTCTGTATTCTGACTCTGTATGGTTTCTGTCTTTTCAGACGTGATGTACTATTGTATCAATGTGCGCTAAGATGGAGAAGGACAGAAACAAGATGGCCACCAAAATATTAAGTCTCACCCTGGAGATCATCTACCTGCTGACCGGAGAGGTGAGGAGGATTCTGGGAGGTCACATGACATCACTCTTATCTCTATTAATAAAACACAGACCTGACCGGAGAGGAGAGGAGGATTCTGGGAGGTCACATGACATCACTCTTATCGCTATTAATAATACACAGAACTGACCGGAGAGGTGAGGAGGATTCTGGGAGGTCACATGACATCACTCTCATCTCTATTAATAATACACAGAACTGACCGGAGAGGTGAGGAGGATTCTGGGAGGTCACATGACATCACTCTTATCTCTATTAATAAAACACAGACCTGACCGGAGAGGTGAGGAGGATTCTGGGAGGTCACATGACATCACTCTTATCTCTATTAATAAAACACGGACCTGACCGGAGAGGTGAGGAGGATTCTGGGAGGTCACATGACATCACTCTTATCTCTATTAATAAAACACAGACCTGTCCGGAGAGGTGAGGAGGATTCTGGGAGGTCACATGACATCACTCTTATCTCTATTAATAAAACACAGACCTGACCGGAGAGGTGAGGAGGATTCTGGGAGGTCACATGACATCACTCTTATCTCTATTAATAAAACACAGACCTGACCGGAGAGGTGAGGAGGATTCTGGGAGGTCACATGACATCACTCTTATCTCTATTAGTAAAGCACAGACCTGACCGGAGAGGTGAGGAGGATTCTGGGAGGTCACATGACATCACTCTTATCTCTATTAATAAAACACAGACCTGACCGGAGAGGTGAGGAGGATTCTGGGAGGTCACATGACATCACTCTTATCTCTATTAATAAAACACAGAGCTGACCGGAGAGGTGAGGAGGATTCTGGGAGGTCACATGACTTTGTTTCTATCAGTCTGCTCTTTTTAGCAGGCATTGTTTGGCTGAAGTTTGGCTACTTCTTGATTCTGTAGGATTATGTTGTGGTGAAGAAGTCTGGTGAGGACCAGATTTTGGGAGGTCGGAGCAGAACCCAAAGCCCCATCACAGAGCTTCCAATGCCCTCCATGACTCCTGAGAGAGGCAGTGACCAGAAGATCCTGGAACTGACCAATAAGATCACAGAGCTGCTGACAGGAGAGGTGAGGAGGATTCTGGGAATTGTGGGACATTATCCAGTAACAGACAAGGGATGTGTCTGGATGGTGACTGTATCATTGTGTGTGTCAGGTTCCTATAAGGTGTCAGGATGTCACTGTCTATTTCTCCATGGAGGAGTGGGAGTATTTAGAAGGACACAAGGATCTCTACAAGGACGTCATGATGGAGGACCACCACACCCTCCCGGATCCGGGTAAGATGTGTTTTACAGTCATTATATCTTACAGAGTTGGTGCATTTACTGCCCGTGGAACACACTGACCTTTAGGGGGTGTCTGTACTTTAGTTGTTAGCAGCATCCATGGAGCAGAGGGCTCCAGATAACAGTTGAGTCCCTGCTATGGAGGTCATGATTAGTTACATAAACATTGCCAGTCAGCCGTGTTTGCAGGGAATTCTCTTTCAGAATCCATAACTTTTGGCTTTATAACCTCAGATTATCAGATCCATGTCTGAAGTTCAGGATTCCACCAGACTCTTGGGGTTCTGATTGGTCAGAAGTGATTGATTAAATTTATGAGTGGACGGCTCTTAGAAATGCTCAATATATATTCTGTTCTCTTCTTGTTCCCTCTAGAGGAGCCGCCGGCTAAAGATGTCTCTTCCGGAGGATTCCATCCCTGTCTTTCCATACGCTGTTCTAAAAATAAAGAGAAGAAATGTAGGGAAATCCATCGGAGGGGTAATGGCCTGGAATGTGGGAAGCAGAAGATTTGCCAGAGACAGGAGCGGAAGGATAGACCCATGAACAGTGTGACCCATGTGAAGGAGGGAGAGAATCTCACCTACCTTCCCTCCACCCACCATAGTCATGAAGGTCCAACCTCATATGTAGGAGAACAAACACAATATACATCTACCCCGATGAAGGATGGGGATCATTTCACCAACCTTCCATCCACCCACCATAGTCATGAAGGTCCAGCCTCGTTTGGAGATCAGACACAATATATATCTTCCCTAGTGAAGGAGGGAGAGAATCTCACTAACCTTCCCACCACCCACCATAGTCATGAAGGTCCAACCTTGTATGAAGAAGATGAGACACAATATATAGCTTCACCGGTGAAGGAGGGGGATCATTTCATGGACTTTCCTACCCCCCACCATACATCTCATAGTCATGAAGGCCCAGCTTTGCAGGAAGAAGATCCGACACAATATATATCTACCCTGATGAAGGAGAGGGAACATCTCACCGACCTTCCATCAACCCAGCATACACCTCCTCATAGCCATGAAGGTCCAGCCTCGTATGGAGATCTGACACAATACATATCTACCCCGATGAAGAAGGGGGATAATTTCACTGACTTTCCCACCAATCAGCATACATCTCCTCATAGCCATGAAGGTCCAGGCTGGTATGGAGGAGATCTCACAGGTTGTACCCCGTTGAAGGAGGAGCCCTGTCTGTCCATAGAAGCCCCCCCTCCAAATAATGACATTTATAACCATAGAGACACTCCGCAGGGTCTGTGTACTAAAATTAAGGAGGAGCCCCGTTCATGTGAGGGAGTAAACTCCATGGATATCCATCCCCATTCATTTCCTTCTTCTCATATTAAAGAAGAACCCCCCTCTATTGAGGAAGTCGATCTTCCCAAGAGCGGAACGAACTTCCTTGCAAGCAGCACAGCATCTCCTTCTTCTCGTATCAGGGTGGAGCCTTCATCATGTGTGGGAGGAGATTTCCCAGATATTTTCTTCCCCATAGATATGTATGAAGAACCGGAGCTCCCTGCGTACGCACCCACCGACCAGCTGTACGCTGATACTGGAATTCTGGGTTACAACGGCTGGGATGTGGGATCTGATCCCCTCCATAACTCCATGATTGTAAGTTGCACTAAGCGTGCAGAAAACTTCTCCAATAGGATGCCTTCTCAGACCAATCAGAGATCTTGTGTGGCAGATAGACCAGTCCCTTATCCTGATTGGTGGAGGACTTTTGGCGGGGGCCCGACTATGGCGGTGCCTGGGAGGGGGGCCAGCAGCGGAAAGTCTTTATCCCACTATGAACGAGAGAGGCGCTTTTCAAGGCAGCCGCGGTTCCCTGCCAGAGACGCGCCTCGCTTCTTCTGCTTTGAATGCGGTAAGTATTTCTCCAGTAACCCGCACCTCATCCGCCATCAGCGCATCCACACCGGCGAGAAGCCGTTTTCCTGTACCGACTGCGGCAAGAGCTTCAATCAGAAGTCCATTCTGGTGACTCACCAAAGGACTCACACGGGAGAGAAACCATTCGTGTGTTCGCTGTGTGGAAAGTCCTTCATCAAGAGCTCCAACCTGGTCACTCACCAGCGGATCCACGGCGGAGAGAAGCCCTTCTGCTGTCCGGACTGCGGGAAGTCCTTCATGAAAAGTTCCAGTCTCGTAGCTCACCAAAGAACTCACCGAGGAAGGAGGCAGTTTCCTTTCTTCTGAGAAGCCAGGATTGGTGGAGGCATGGGGTTCCTGGCATCTACTGTCATCCTGCTCCTCCGTCTTCCTCCACAATGTGTCGGGTGGAAGTGCCTATCTGGTGGAGCCGAGTGTATGACTCTGCTGATTGTACGGAGCCAAGTTTCCTGTAAGTCTGGATGGACTTGATCTTTTTCCACCCTTCTATATTTATTTCTGGAATTTATAAGAGTTATTAAACATAAAAAACGAAATATTCCGTACGAACCAAGCACTGTGAGCGGGGCCCTTCACTGTTATTCTTGTCTTTGTGTTGGGGCTCTGAAGGGGGTTCTGCTGTTTTCACCACCCAAATACTTTCAGGTTCCAGGTCAACACCAGCCAACGGTTGAAGAATAACTGGGGAGGAAATACAGTGCCTTGAAAAAGTATTCATACCCCTTGAAATTTCCCACATTTTGTCATGTTACAGCCAAAAATGTAAATGTATTTCTCTTTCATTCATTGACAGACACAGCATCTTCATCTTGATCTTAGGGTTATAGCGCCTCTTCAGGAGAGGACTAGACAGAACATGTTAAAAACAGCAACACTTGCACAGTACCGCCCAGGAGGCGCTCCTACTGGCTATAACCCCTCCTATTGCATCCAGCAGCTCAGTTTTTTTGTGCCTAGTGTAGGAGAAGGTCCTGGCTCCTGATGGGACCATTGGTCCTCGGAATTTTTCATTTTTTTTTCTGCATTTTTCATTCCTGTGATCTACAATCAACAGCCAGGCTGGATAATATAGATCCTGGTAGTCTCTAGCTGCGCGCTGGGTCGGCCACGACATGCCCTGCCTGACGGCCGGTGAGCTATATGCTCCGGGGCACACATATGACCCAGCTACTGCTGTCCGTGTCACAGTGTGCCGTGGCCAACAGCCACCCCGTACTGCTCGGGTGATCGGTTTGTCCATGGAATGTGTCCAGCAGTCACTACAGGAGGGGTAAGTATGGTTCCACCTGTCAGCAGGATGGAGCAGCTGGGCATTCCCTGGGAGGTCGACTAGGGGGTCTCTCACTCTCACTTTCTTCTCTCCCTGTCCCTTTCCCTCCTCCCCATGCTATGGGCAGCTGTGTGACTGGGCATAGGGGGTGCGGTGCACTTTCCATGGCTGGGGGGCTCTGAGTCCTGGCAGGGGGCTGCGCTGCTTTGGGGGTCCGCTCGTCCTCTTCCCTGTTTCTGGGCCATGGTGGGGTGTTTTGGTGTGTATGCCATGTGGGGAGGCCGTCGCACGCTCCACGGCCATTTTTCTGTAGCCACAGCTAGTTTTTTTTCCTTTCGGGCATTTTCTGAAAGTCCGGTGGCCATTTTCCCGGTGCCCTCAGACGTTTTTTCCTGAGGCGGCAGGCGGCTATTTTCTAGTAGCCTCAGCCTGTTTTGCCTCTAGTGCTGGGTGCTTATTTCCTTCTAGAACAGCGCACTTTCCACGCAGACACCTTGTGGATGACAGGGGAGAGCGGACGGCCGTAGCAAAGCACCCGGAGACGTTGATGATGAAACGTACTTCGAGGCGGTACTTGGTCACGCTTTCTTTGACGCCATATCCGGTACCTTGGTTGTCGCTCTGATGGCTTGGAACGCACGCCATAGTGGCGGCTCATAGTGGGAATACTCCAGCCGGCGAATCCCAAATTGAAAGGCGAGCCATTTGGCTATGTTTTCATTTCTTTATTTTAAATAAAAACAGTATTACGCTATGGATGTTTCTTGCTCTTTCCATATATCCCGTTTGAGTCTGTGACGAGGGAGAGATTTTTTCCTGTGTACCCATGTCATTATTCATGTGAACGGGCACAAACCTGTACAGGCCTTGTTTGACTTACTTTTTAATGAAAGTGGTCAAACGGATCTGGTAAGAAGACTGCATTTTCTATCACGATTGGGTGTCGTTTGTTGAGATCTCTGGTGGAGGTGGATGCTACTTATTTGGAAGAATTTCTGTCACATCTTGCAAGAGTTTCCATGCTGGTGGATCTTGAATCACTTATTTTATACTTTTTTGTGTTACATGGATGGGACTTTCAAACAATTTTGATCAGTTTGGAATAATTGTTTTGTAGCCACATGATCACAAATGGTATTAATTTGATAGATACACTGTAATCATTAATTTGTGTTATATTGATATTTATTTGTTATTTATTTATTTTTGCTATTACTACGGCTCACTAAGTAGGATTTGAATTAGTTTATATTAATCAACTAGAGCACCCCATAAATCACTATTATCACCTGGGTTTGGGTGGTGAGTCCTGCGGGGTGACCCTCTGGCATCTTGGAGGATGGACATTTTGTGTGACTTGCCTTAGGTCCCTAAGTGGAGACAGGCGAGTGTGGGTCAGCATGGCGTCAGAAGCTGGCGCTTCTTCCCCAGACATCCCTGTTATGGCACCCGGTTCCCCTGCATCGGTGGTGCCTATGGACGCTCTGTCGGCTGTCCTGGAGGCCTTTTCTCCCCCCACGTCTTCTGGGGAAAGCTCTGATTCAGACTCGGGGGGGCCCCCCTGTGACAGACAGCCCCTGTTCTGACATGACGCTTGTAGGAGCACTTATCACAGTGGTGCGGGATACCCTAAAGATGGAGGATACAGTGGGGGCATTTACAGAGGAGGTGTCGATCCCTTTCAGGTCCCACAAGCCGGCCCGCACGACTAAGGTGTTTCCTTACCCAACTTATTTTGATAAGGAGTGGGGAAAACTGCAGTGGGCCTTTTCAGTCCCAAAATGCATGGCGGTGCGTTACCCATTGAAGGATAGTTTCCTGAAAAAATGAACATCTCTTCCGAATGTTGACCCCCCCCCCCCCCCCCCCCAGTATCCAGGTTAAATAAGGTAACCACAATTCTGGTGGAAGGGACTCCTGCTTTCAAGGACCCTGCCGACGGAAGGGACGAGGCGGTTGCCCCGTCCATGTTTACGGTGGTGGGGTCAGCATTGTGGCCAGTGTTAGCCACGGCCCTGGTGTCACAGACGCTTACTGAATGGGCTAAAGTGTTGCACCGCGAGTTGGAGAAGGAACAGGCTTCCCCGTTCTGTGTGGAGCTGGCGGACCAGTTGGTGCAGGGCCTGAAGAATGTCTGTGATGAGGCCTTAGATATGACCCCTTTGCTCTCTAGAGCCTCAGTATCAGCAGTGGTCCTAAGTCGCCTGATTTGGCTGAAATGCTGGTCTGCGGACCAGGCATCTAAGAAAGCACTGGCAGTCTTGCCCTTCGAGGGAAAGAGGCTATTTGGGGCCTCGCTGGATGACATTATTAAGAATGTTACTGGGGGTAAGAGTACTTTGCTCCCACAGTCCAGAAAAGGGAAGGAGCCTCGCTGTAGGCAAGGCCCTCCTTTTCCACTCAGAAGTGGATTTTTCGCCCCGCCCGGATTGTCAGGTAGGCGTTCCCAGTGTGACAAGGTGCCCGCTGAGGGACAAAAGTGTCCCTGGTTTCGCAAGCCGAACAAGCCTGCGAGCAAATCTGTTACCAAATGAAGGTTTTCCCCTACTCGACTCTCCGGTGGGGGGTCGCCTTTGGGAGTTTGCAGCCCAGTGGACCTGCCTACTTTCCGACCAATGGGTGTGTGAACTGGTTTCATCAGGATAGGATAGTTTCTTTCTTGCCTACCAAACAGATTTTTTCCCTCCAACCTTCATCTTCTTCTGGCTCGTTGGGAGGCCCTGTTTGGGGCAGTACAGGACCTTCTGCTGCGCGGCGTGATAGTACCTGTACCGACACCGGAAAAGGTTTCAGGGATTCTACTCCAAAGAAGGAAGGGGTCCATCCGGTCCTGGATCTCAAGGCCCTCAACAGCTTTGTGAAAGTACAAAGGTTCGGGATGGAATCGGTTCGCTCCGTGGTCTCTGTACTTCATCAGGGGGATTTTCTGGCGCATATTTGCATGTCCCCATATGCATCAAGCATTAGAGGTTTCTGTTTTTTGCAGTCGGGGACGAGCACTACCAATTTGCAGCTCTCCTTTTTGGCCTGGTGTCGGCACAGATGGTCTTCACCAAGGTGCCAGCCCCAATTTTTGCTTTGCTAAGGCTGCGAGAGATCTCAATCGTGGATTACCTGTGTGACCTCCTCCTGAGAGCAGCTTCCGCCTCAGAATTAAGGTGTGGCAATCACCATGCAAACTGTTCGGGAGTTTGGTTGGGTACTGAACCTACAGAAGTCGGTGTTGGGGCCGACTCAACGCCTGGAGTACCTGGGCTTGCTTCTGGACTCCTCAGAGGCGAAAGTCTTTCTCCCTTCGGACAAGCTGCAGACTCTTCAAGCTGCGGTGAAGTTGTTGGTGTCCTGCAGGTGGACGTTGCTGCGTTTTTGCATGCAAGTCCTGGGTCTCATGGTAGCCACTTTCGAGGTGGTACCATACGCTCAATTCCACACTCGACTCTTGCAGAAAGACATCCTGTCCAAATGGGACAAATCTCTTTGGTCCCTGAATTGTCAAATTCGGGTGAGCCAGCTAGTCAGGGATTCCCTGCTCTAGTGGCTGAGGTCGCCAGCTCTTCGGTCCGGGAAGTCGTTCCTTCCTCTTCATTGGACGGTGATCACAACGGATGCCAGCCTGACCGGTTGGGGGGGGAGTTTGGGTTGTACAGTCAACCCAGGGTCGGTGGACCCAGGAAGTATCCCGCCTGCCGATCAATGTGCTGGAATTTCGGGCGATCAGACGGTGCCTCTCCACATGGACACAGAGGCTGCAGGGGCATCTGGTCAGGATCCAGTCGGACAACGCCACGGTGGTGGCGTATGTCAACCATCAAGGAGGAACAAGGAGCTCAGCTGCAGCACTGGAGGTTGCTCACATCCTGCGGTGGGCAGAGTGGCGCATGCCGGCTCTGTCGACCGTGTACATTCCGGGCGTAGATAACTGGCAATCGTATTACCTAAGTCGTTAGATGCTGGACCAAGGGGAATGGTCACTACATCCGGATGTATTTCGGCTCCTTTGCCTAAGGTGGGGCACGCCAGATGGGGATCTCCTGGATTCTTGACTCAATCGGAAGGTACAGAGGTTTGTGGCCAGGTCAAAAGATTCCTGGGCGGATGCGGCAGACGCCTTGGTGGCTCCATAGGGGCATTATTGGCTGATTTATGCCCCCCCCCCCCCCACTCAAACTTTCACCACGTCTGCTTCGCAGAGTGGAGGCCGAGGGGATTCCGGTGATTCTGATTGCCCCAGATTGGCCTTGGCGTCTGTGGTACGCCGACGTAGTACGAATGGTGGTGGATGTTCCTTGGCGACTGCCGATGAGAGAGGACCTTCTGTCACAAGGTCCAATACTTCATCTAGCTTTACCGTCACTGGCTTTAATGTTGAAAGCCAGGTGCTAAGTGACCCAGGTCTGTCGGATTCCGTAATATCCACTATGCTGAGGGCACGGAAGTCATCTTCTCAGAAGATTTATCATCGTACGTGGAAGGCCTACATCTCCTCCATGTGTGAGGATATGGGGTGGCGTCCACACACATATTCGATTTCCAGGATCCGGCTGTTTTTGCAGAGAGGAGTGGATCAGAAACTTGCCTTAAGCACCATCAAGGGGCAGAGATCAACTTTTGGCTATCTTTTTTTCAGCGACCCTTGGCGACTCGTTCATTGGTGAGTACGTTTGTTCAGGGGGTTCGACATGTGGCCCCCTCCTGTTCGACCACCGCTACCTCCGTGGCATTTGAATCTGGTGCTCTCGCTGCTTCAGAAACTGATGTTTGAAAACATTACAACAAGGAAGAAGGGGTCCCCTGGGGGTGGACTTTTAAGGCACGTACAAATTATTATAATAGTATACAAATTATTTTATTACATAAAACCAACAAAAGGTAATTGAATATAAAGTATACATTAAAAAGTACACCATGTCATATCATTCATTTGAACAGAAAACACCCTACGCGTTTCGGAGCTTGAAAAAGCATGTCCTTCTTCAGGGGTGTGTAGGTACAACGTTTATGTAGAATAATACTGTTAACATGTATGACAATAGCCGCTGGGCACCATTTGATAAAAGAACAAATAATTATACAGGACCATATAGGTATATTTGACTCCGCCAGTGCTCGAGGTGTGTCCCCCAGTCTGTCTATATTCAATAGAGTGTTGTAGAAATCCTGCAGGAGTAATGTGAAGACAAATCTACAGTCCCTTGTTGGGGAAGAAATTCATATGTACTGGGACTTTTATAGTTGTTTTTACCCAGAACAACACTTCACCATATGGGGTTGTGGGAGAAGATAGGAGATCCGTCCGGCCGGTGTCCTGCAAATGAGGTCTGTGAAAACATGAGGGAGATCTCCCTTATTGACACTCTCTTAGAAAGTAGTCTTTCTAGTGGCCATTACAGCTGCCAGGAGGGTTTCTGAGTTGGTGGCGGCCTTCTCATGCAAGTCTCCCTACTTGATCCTCCACAAGGATAAGGCGGTGCTGTTTCCGCAGCCTTCGTTTCTTCCAAAGGTTTTCGGCTTTTCATCTAAATGATGACATTGTGCTTCTGTCCTTCTGTCCTCGGCCATCACACCCTCCAAAGAGGTTGCTTTGCATTCCTTGGATGTGGTCCGGGGCTCTGCGGGGGTGTATCTGTCTGCTACGGCTCTTTTTCGATGGTCGGACTCACTGTTTGTATTGGTGGCTGGTCCGAAGAAGGGCCTTGGTGGTCTCGTCGGCCACCATTTCTCGGTGGATCAGACAGATTGTGGTTCAGGCTTATGCCATAAGGGGGAGGGCGCCTCGATTTCCTGTCACGGCACATTCTACCAGGGCAATTGGTGCCTCTTGGACTTTACGACATCAAGCGTCCGCTTCTCAGGTACGTAAGGCGACGACCTGGTCATCCGTTCACTTTCACTAAATTTTACAAGGTTGATGTGAGCGCATCTTCGGATGCTTCCTTCGGCCGCAAAGTTTTCCAATTGGCTGTTTAACCACTTACAGACCGGACCAATTTGCTGGTCAAAGACCAGACCCCTTTTTGCGATTCGGCGCTGCGTCGCTTTAACTGACAATTGCGCGGTCGTGCGACGTGGCTCCCAAACAAAATTGACGTCCTTTTTTTTTCCCCACAAATAGAGCTTTCTTTTGGTGGTATTTGATCACCCTCTGCGGTTTTTATTTTTTTGCGCTATAACCAAAAATAGAGCGACAATTTTGAAAAAAACGCATTATTTTTTACTTTTTGTTATAATAAATATCCCCCAAAAACATATAAAAAAACATTTTTTTCCCTCAGTTTAGGCCGATACGTATTCTTCTACATATTTTTGGTAAAAAAAAATCGCAATAAGCGATTATTGATTGATTTGCGCAAAAGTTATAGCGTTTACAAAATAGGGATAGTTTTATAGCATTTTTATTAATAATTTTTTATTATTTTTTTTACTAGTAATGGCGGCGATCAGCGATTTTTATTGTGACTGCGACATTATGGAGGACACATCGGACATTTTTGACACATTTTTGGTACCATTGTCATTTATACAGCAATCACTGCTATATAAATGCAGTGATTCCTGTGTAAATGACACTGGCAGTGAAAGGGTTAACCAGTGGGTGGCAGTGTAGGGGTTAAGTGTTCCTAGAGGCGTGTTACTAACTGTGGGGGGGGGGGGTTGGGCTTTCATTTAGTGAACACTGATCTCTGCTCCAATCACATGGAGCGGAGATCAGCGTCACTAGTTGCTAGGCAGAATGGAGAAATGTTGTTTACAACGGCACTTCTCCATTCGGCCGCTCCGTGAGACGATCGCGGGGATGCCCGCGGCGATCGAGTCCGCGGGTCACGCGACCGGACTCACGGGGGTCCCGACCATCGGCGCGCTCCCGATGGCAGGGCGGCAAATTTAAAGGGACGTACATGTACGCCCATTTGCCTGCCCGTGCCATTCTGTCGACGTACATCGTCGTGCGCCGGTCGGGAAGTGGTTAAGGTTGAGGAGCTCTGGGTGTTATGGGTGGAGTTATCTTCTTGCTGTTCCCATCCCTTGTTTCTTTGACATTGCTTGGGGATGTTCCTAAGGTCACGATGAAGTTTCTGTGTCCATCAATGATCGAAAGAGAAAATAGGATTTTTGTACTGACCGTAGAATCCCTTTCTCTGAAGTTCATTGGCGGACACAGCTCCCTCCCCTCCTGTTTATGTTTGTACTGCTTCTGACAAACTGAGCTTCTGGATGCAGTGTGAGGGGTTATAGCCAGTAAGACCGCCCCCTATAGGTGGTACTGTGCAGTTTTGCTGTTTTTAACACTTCCTGCCTAGTCCTCTCCTAAAGGGGCGATATAACGCTAAGGTCAACATGAAGATGCTGCGTCCATCAATGAACATCAGAGAAAAGGTTTTTTTTTTTTTTACGGTGAGTACAAAAATCCTATTTTTATTGGGATTTTATGTGATGGACCAACACAAAGTGTCACATAATTGTGAAGTGGAAGGAAAATGATACAAATAAATATGTGAAAAGTGTGGGGGGAGGGGCATTTGTATTCAGCCCCCTTTACTCCGATACCCCTAACTAAAATCTAGAGGAACCAATTGCTTTCAGAAGTCACCTAATTAGTAAATAGAGTCCACCTGTGTGTCATTTAATCTCAGTATAAATAAAGCTGTTCTGTGGAGTCCTCAGAGGTTTGTTGGAGAACCTTAGTGAACAAACAGCATCATGAAGGCCAAGGAACACACCGGACAGGTCAGGGATGAAGTTGTGGAGAAGTATAAAGCAGGGTTGGGTTATAAAAAGATCTCCCAAGCTTTGACCATCTCACGGAGCTCTGTTCAATCCATCATCGGAAAATGGAAAGAGTATGGGCACAACCGCAAACCTACCAAGACATGGCCGTCCACCTAAACTGACCGGGCCGGGCAAGGAGAGCATTCATCAGAGAAGAGCCAAGAGGTCCATGGTAACTCTGGAGGAGCTGCAGAGATCCACAGCTCAGGGGGGAGAATCTGTCCACAGGACAACTATTAGTCGTCTCTCCACAAATCTGCCCTTTATGGAAGAGTGACAAGAAGAAAGACATTGGAGAAAGAAAGTCATAAGAAGTCCTGTTTGTAGTTTGTGAGAAGCCATGTGGGGGAGGGGGCAGCAAACATGTGGAAGAAGGTGATCTGGTCAGAGGAGACCGAAATTCAACTTTATGGCCTAAAAGCAAAACGCTATGTGTGGGGGAAACCAACACCGCCCATCCCCCGAACACACCATCCCCACCGTGAGACATGGTGGTGGCAGCATCATGTGGTGGGGATGGTTTTCTTCAGCAGGGACAGGGAAGCTGGTCAGAGTTGATGGGAAGATGGATGGAGACAAATACAGGACAATCTTAGAAGAAAACCTGTTAGAGTCAGCAGAAGACTTGAGACCGGGGCGGAGGTTCCCCTTCCAGCAGGACAACGACCCGAAACATCCAGCCAGAGCTACAATGGAATGGTTTACATCAAAGCATATTCATGTGTTAGAATGGCCCAGTCACAGTCCAGACCTAAATCCCATTGAGAATCTGTGGCCAGACTTGAGAATTGCTGATCACAGACGCTCTCCATCCAATCTGACAGAGCTTGAAAGAAGAAGAATGGGCAGAAATGTCCTCTCTAGATGTGCAAAGCTGGTAGAGACACCCCCAAAAAGACTTGTAGAGAAAGGGGGTTCTACAAAGTATTGACTCCGGGGGGCGCCATACAATGCCCCCCCCCCCCCCCCACTATAACAAATAAAATCAAGGGGTGTGAATACTTTTTCAAGGCACTGTATGACACATCCGTTCAGCAGAGGACTGTCTGAGGGGGTTTTCCTTCATTCTGGGGAGCCGGACTCTCACTTCCTGTTTTATCTGCAGGACAGGAAGTCTCCCTGCTGGGGGCAGAAGTGGCAATAAAAACCTGACCAACCTTTCCTCACTGCCTCCAAAAACCATTTTGTCTGGTGTTACCTGTTCATCCCAGCTCACCCATGTTCATCCTCAGATCTTATCTTTTTTTGGGCTAGTAGCATGACCTGTAGGATCATAGGGATTGGGAGATAGTACACTGTGTGACGAACTGCCTGGAACCCCGACTGGGTGCCTCCTGCCCCCCCAAACCCTTCCTTCCAGCAGACTGAGAGCCAATACCAGCACTTTACCCCAATCATTGTACAGAGACAAGGTGTGGGGATAGAACCAAAGGCATGTTTATTGAACAGAAATACAGGTTTTTATAACCTTCAGGGTCTGCCCCCCCATATGAACAATAAAACCGAATATTACACATTGGGGTAACCATCCCACAAGGGTCCTACAACAGTACACCAAAACATCAGCTGGGCACACATTTAACCCCTTGATCGCCCCCTAAGATGTTTAACCCCTTACCCAGCCAGTGTCATTGGTACAGTGACAGTGCATATTTTTAGCACTAATCACTGTATTAGTGTCGCTGGTTCCCAAAAAGTGTCAGATTGTCCACCACAATCTCGCAGTGCTGCTATAAGTTGCTGATCGCTGCCATTACTAGTATAAAAAAAAAAAACACAGTATATATCCCATACATTGGTTTGCGTGAAAGTTATAGCATCAACAATCAATATACACTTAACGGATTTTTTTTGTTTACCAAAAACATGGAGCAGAATATATTTTGGAATAAACTGATGAAGAAATTAGATTTTTTTTACATTTTTATTATTTGTTTTATAGCAGAAAGTAAAAAAAAATTGTTTTTTTTTTTTTTTCCAAAATTGTCTTATTTTTTATTTTTTTGTTTGTTTATAGCGCACAAAATAAAAAAGACAGAGGTGATCAAATACCACCAAAAGAACGCTCTATTTGTGGAAATAAAGGACATCTATTGCATGACCACCAAATTGTTACTTTAACTAACACAGTGCCATATCCCAAAAAATGGACTGGTCATGGGGGTAAATCTTCCACAGGTGACAGGGGGTAAATCTTCCACAGGTGACGGGGGGTAAATCTTCCACAGGTGACAGGGGGTAAATCTTCCACAGGTGACAGGGGGTAAATCTTCCACAGGTGACAGTGGGTAAATCTTCCACAGGTGACAGTGGGTAAATCTTCCACAGGTGACAGTGGGTAAATCTTCCACAGGTGACAGGGGGTAAATCTTCCACAGGTGACAGGGGGTAAATCTTCCACAGGTGACAGTGGGTAAATCTTCCACAGGTGACAGTGGGTAAATCTTCCACAGGTGACAGTGGGTAAATCTTCCACAGGTGACAGGGGGTAAATCTTCCAGAGGGCAAGTGTTTAATAAACAGATTACAGCGGGAGACCCCAGCATCCAGTTGTTTTGAGCTGATTATAATCTTCTGCTTTGAGTCTCAGAGGGGGGTGAAACCGTCAATGCTGGTTTGGGCTGACTATATCTCAACAAAACACAGAGGTCCCAAATCTGTATCGGGGGGTTCCCAGAGTCTATGTGTTTTGGGGAGACATGGACCCGAATCCAAAGTAAAACTACTCCAAGGGTCCCCCAGGCTCACAACTCCCAAAGAATAGAGCCCCCTCAAAAGCCAGTGCCCATAGTCAGTATGCAAGAGGCTACCCTGCAGTCCCCTCCAGAGGTCTCGGTTGGGTCTGTCACATACACCATATCCTCTCTGATTGGGTCGGGGGCTTTTCCCACCTTGTCCTCTTCTCAAAGCTTCCCTTTCTATCTCTGTAGCTGATCTCTGCTCTGTCTTGGGAACACATGTGGTGGTGCAGTACAGAAGGCAGAGAACGTCTGGAGTGGATGGGCTCTGGCCATTATAATCCATTCATTGGGGGGGGGGGGCACCACTACAACCCCTAGAGATGTTACCCAAAGAAGCAGCAACCTTCCCTTTCTATCTCTGTAGCTGATCTCTGCTCCGTCTTGGGAACACATGTGGTGGTGCAGTACAGAAGGCAGAGAACGTCTGGAGTGGATGGGCTCTGGCCATTATAATCCATTCATTGGGGGGGGGGGGGGCACCACTACAACCCCTAGAGATGTTACCCAAAGAAGCCACAACCTTCCCTTTCTATCTCTGTAGCTGATCTCTGCTCCATCTTGGGAACACATGTGGTGGTGCAGTACAGAAGGCAGAGAACGTCTGGAGTGGATGGGCTCTGGCCATTATAATCCATTCATTGGGGGGGGGGGGGGGCACCACTACAACCCCTAGAGATGTTACCCAAAGAAGCCACAACCTTCCCTTTCTATCTCTGTAGCTGATCTCTGCTCTGTCTGGGGAACACATGTGGTGGTGCAGTAGAGATGGTAGAGAGTGTTATATGGTGTGGATGGGCCATATGACCAGCTGGAGCCCCTGATGGTGAAGGTTGGGGGAGGGCAATCCTGCACATTATAATAAGCTGTAGAGGAGCTCCGGACAGTATTATTATCCCATTCATTGTGGGTGGGGGGGGGGGGGGGCACCACTACAACCCATAGAGTTGTTACCCAAAGAAGCGGCAATGTTTCCTGTGTGAAGTCACTGACCGTTTGTGGTGTGGACATGGCTCTAACAGTCACTGGGAGGGAAGAATTCAAAAACCCAACATTCCTTAATGTCCTCTTCTCAGTCATACATGATCCCTGGAAGTCCTTCTAGTGTGAAGGAGACATGCCGCTGCCCTTTATGGGGTCTGATACACCGTGCTTGGAGAACGGGGGATGGGTACAGAACACGATTCCGCCCTCATTTTCTTCTGAATAAACGAAAATGGTCAGATTACAATCTCATGTCTGCGCTAAACAGTCATGGAAGGGGACACAATTCACAAAACACAGACCAGGCTTAGAAGGAAGGCAGAGATATCGTCAACCTCCAATAGTCAGGGTCTTCAAAGGACTGAGGCCCAGTCATCAATGGTCAAGTCATAGATGGTGAAGTGCAGTTTAAGGAATGCACCTTTCTGAGAGAGAGAGGGGAGGGACCTACATTGACCTATAACTGAGCTCTCATATATCACAAACTTTTAAGTTTCATTTCATATTCCATAACTTCTACTATAATGGAGTTACATTCCTGAAAAGGTCTACACTGTGAAGGACTCTGGACACCCTGACTGGGTATCTCTGCCAAGAAGCTGCTCTGGAACACGAGATCAGTAAATGTGGCTATAGTTACACCACGAACTAGGCAGTACCAGTTTTGGAATTAACCAGAATAAGAATTGTTTATTTGAACAAGAATACTGGCTTTTATACACTTCAGAGTTACATAGCTTTAGACTCCAAACAAGGTCACAAAGGTTAATAAGACACGTTGGACCTCCTAGGAGGAAGACCCATCAGATCTATATCATATTTGGTGTCTATCAAGTTGTAATTTCATTCTGCCTCATTATATGCTGGTTGTTGGGTTTTGAAACCTTGTCAGGTGGATGTGTAGCTGTAACCAGAGAGAGGCAATATAAAACACTAGAGCACACCTAACACACACCTCGCAGACCCCTTAATTGGGTGAAGTTAGCTCTGCAACACCCTCTCCTGGGCCAAACAAAGATGGCTGCACCTGCAGCTCTGGTCTTGCCATCATAACTATTCAGGAGTCCTTCATGAGGGCCAGGGACTCTGGCACATGTTTTTTTTTTTTTCTTTCATATTGGATGGAGTAAGGTAGGGTTATCACCCCAGTCAGGTGTCCCATTAAGGAGATTTCCCTTCACTTTCTGTTCCATAGGCAAAAGAGGAAGTAAGAGGAAATCAGAGAGAGAGAGAAATCCCTGGTTGTCGCCAAAGAACTAGTGTCCCCATTAGAAGGTTTCCCCTCCAATTCTGTTCTAGTGAAAACCCAAAGTTTGGGATTTACTTTCACGCATGGTGATAACATGCTTCCCAACTTTCTGAGATGGGAATGAGGGACACCTGCCACACCTCCTTAAATGAGAATTGTACAAAAACAATGGTTAAACCTACAAGTGCATTTTATATCCAGCTTTATACATAGATCAGACCAAAATGAGGGACAAATGAGGAAGAAAGAGGGACTTTGTTTCCGAATGAGGGACAGTCCATCAAAATCAGGGACAGTTGGGAGCTATGTGATAATGGTCATAAGAGAGGGCGAGGCTCCCTAACAGACATCAATACTGGACGGGGTCTAATCTTTCTCCATTCTATCCAGAACTAAAATAAAAGCTTGTCTTTAATTGTACTTTAATCTCTGTGAAGCGGAGTCTCTGAGTTCAGAGCTGTGTGTAGTGGGAAATTCTGTTACATTCCTGTGTGGTGTGGCAGCGAGGGATACAGACGTATACAGAGAATGGCGGCACTGGGTGCTCTGAATGCTGCATGCTATTGATAAACCTCATAGTGGCCACCATTGCCTTTTGCTGAGATCACTCTCAATCTGCTGGTGCTTACATTGACCTGCAAGCTGGAAAATCTCTGTGCTGGCTGAATGACTCTCTGGGTTGGGCTTTTGATGGTTTTTTTATGTGTGAAACATTTTCACCTAATATCAGAAAAACTCAGAAAGGTAAGTACCTCTGACTAGGTCCAGGGACCAAACAAGAGTACAGATTGGAAGGGGGTCAGTCCTTATCAGGTGTGATTATGAAAAAGGAAAGCAGTCTGATTGGACACCAAACTCTTAAGAGTCTTTGGCAGCCATCTTAGGTGAGGGAACCTTTTAAATAGAGTAACCTTGGTCATTTTTGTGCTCTTCTGGTGCATGGGGACAGGAACCCACTTGTGAGGGACAGTATTAAGCATAACAAGAGATGCGGGGCGAGGAGGGATAGCTCAGCACAGGCTCCTAATTCATTGATTACGCTCCGGTGATGGGTATGGAGGTGTGGAGCCACATCTGGAAAATAAAAGTTCTGTTCTGGATTGTTCTCCATAACTGGACATAGATCAGGGCCAAAGTCTGCTGGAGACGTTTCCTCAAGGAATTTTCTGAAGACGTGTATGAAGGATAATGGTGCATTATACCCTGTGTGTGAGCCATTACCCCCAGGTAAGGGGTCTAAGATATTATGTATATGTGAGTTGGTCCCACCTGGGAGCGAGGTGGTAGAAGAGCGGTGTGAGCAAAACTACATCTTCATCTGAACACCACAAACTGAATACACTTTATATTATATTAAAAGAAAGCTCATCCATCCATCCATCCATGTCTTCATTCATCCTTCGTTGTCTTCATCCATGTCTTCATTCATCCATCTCTTCATTCATCCTTCGTTATCTTCATCCATGTCTTCATCCATCCATCCATGTCTTCATTCATCCTTCGTTATCTTCATCCATGTCTTCATCCATCCATCCATGTCTTCATCCATCCATTGTTGTCTTCATCCATGTCTTCATCCATCCATCTCTTCATTCATCCTTCGTTATCTTCATCCATGTCTTCATCCATCCATCCTTGTCTTCATCCATCCATCCATCCATGTCTTCATTCATCCTTCGTTGCCTCCTCCATTGTCTTCATCCATGTCTTCATCCATGTCTTCATTCATCCTTCGTTGCCTCCTCCATTGTCTTCATCCATGTCTTCATCCATGTCTTCATTCATCCTTCGTTGTCTTCATCCATCCATCCATTTCTTCATCCATCCATCCATTTCCTCATCCATCCATCCATTTCTTCATCCATCCATCCATGTCTTCATCCATGTCTTCATTCATCCTTCGTTGTCTTCATCCATACATTGTTGTCTTCATCCATCTCTTCATCCATACATTTCTTCATCCATCCATCCTTGTCTTCATCCATCCATCCATCCATGTCTTCATTCATCCTTCGTTGCCTCCTCCATTGTCTTAATCCATGTCTTCATCCATGTCTTCATTCATCCTTCGTTGTCTTCATCCATACATTGTTGTCTTCATCCATGTCTTCATCCATCCATCTCTTCATCCATACATTTCTTCATCCATCCTTGTCTTCATCCATCCATCCTTGTCTTCATCCATCAATCCATTTCCTCATCCATCCATCCTTGTCTTCATCCATCCATCCTTGTCTTCATCCATCCATCCATTTTTTCATTCATCCTTGTCTTCATCCATCCATCCATTTCCTCATCCATCCATCCATCCTTGTCTTCATCCATCCATCCTTGTCTTCATCCATTTCTTTATCCATTCATCCATCCATCCATCTCTTCATTCATCCTTCGTTGTCTTCATCCATGTCTTCATTCATCCATCTCTTCATTCATCCTTCGTTATCTTCATCCATGTCTTCATCCATCCATCCATGTCTTCATTCATCCTTCGTTATCTTCATCCATGTCTTCATCCATCCATCCTTGTCTTCATTCATCCTTCGTTATCTTCATCCATGTCTTCATCCATCCATCCATGTCTTCATCCATCCATTGTTGTCTTCATCCATGTCTTCATCCATCCATCTCTTCATTCATCCTTCGTTATCTTCATCCATGTCTTCATCCATCCATCCTTGTCTTCATCCATCCATCCATCCATGTCTTCATTCATCCTTCGTTGCCTCCTCCATTGTCTTCATCCATGTCTTCATCCATGTCTTCATTCATCCTTCGTTGCCTCCTCCATTGTCTTCATCCATGTCTTCATCCATGTCTTCATTCATCCTTCGTTGCCTCCTCCATTGTCTTCATCCATGTCTTCATCCATGTCTTCATTCATCCTTCGTTGTCTTCATCCATCCATCCATTTCTTCATCCATCCATCCATTTCCTCATCCATCCATCCATTTCTTCATCCATCCATCCATGTCTTCATCCATGTCTTCATTCATCCTTCGTTGTCTTCATCCATACATTGTTGTCTTCATCCATCTCTTCATCCATACATTTCTTCATCCATCCATCCTTGTCTTCATCCATCCATCCATCCATGTCTTCATTCATCCTTCGTTGCCTCCTCCATTGTCTTAATCCATGTCTTCATCCATGTCTTCATTCATCCTTCGTTGTCTTCATCCATACATTGTTGTCTTCATCCATGTCTTCATCCATCCATCTCTTCATCCATACATTTCTTCATCCATCCTTGTCTTCATCCATCCATCCTTGTCTTCATCCATCAATCCATTTCCTCATCCATCCATCCTTGTCTTCATCCATCCATCCTTGTCTTCATCCATCCATCCATTTTTTCATTCATCCTTGTCTTCATCCATCCATCCATTTCCTCATCCATCCATCCATCCTTGTCTTCATCCATCCATCCTTGTCTTCATCCATTTCTTTATCCATTCATCCATCCATCCATGTCTTCTTTCATCCATCCATCCATCTCTTCATTCATCCTTCGTTGTCTTCATCCATGTCTTCATTCATCCATCTCTTCATTCATCCTTCGTTATCTTCATCCATGTCTTCATCCATCCATCCATGTCTTCATTCATCCTTCGTTATCTTCATCCATGTCTTCATCCATCCATCCTTGTCTTCATTCATCCTTCGTTATCTTCATCCATGTCTTCATCCATCCATCCATGTCTTCATCCATCCATTGTTGTCTTCATCCATGTCTTCATCCATCCATCTCTTCATTCATCCTTCGTTATCTTCATCCATGTCTTCATCCATCCATCCTTGTCTTCATCCATCCATCCATCCATGTCTTCATTCATCCTTCGTTGCCTCCTCCATTGTCTTCATCCATGTCTTCATCCATGTCTTCATTCATCCTTCGTTGCCTCCTCCATTGTCTTCATCCATGTCTTCATCCATGTCTTCATTCATCCTTCGTTGCCTCCTCCATTGTCTTCATCCATGTCTTCATCCATGTCTTCATTCATCCTTCGTTGTCTTCATCCATCCATCCATTTCTTCATCCATCCATCCATTTCCTCATCCATCCATCCATTTCTTCATCCATCCATCCATGTCTTCATCCATGTCTTCATTCATCCTTCGTTGTCTTCATCCATACATTGTTGTCTTCATCCATCTCTTCATCCATACATTTCTTCATCCATCCATCCTTGTCTTCATCCATCCATCCATCCATGTCTTCATTCATCCTTCGTTGCCTCCTCCATTGTCTTAATCCATGTCTTCATCCATGTCTTCATTCATCCTTCGTTGTCTTCATCCATACATTGTTGTCTTCATCCATGTCTTCATCCATCCATCTCTTCATCCATACATTTCTTCATCCATCCTTGTCTTCATCCATCCATCCTTGTCTTCATCCATCAATCCATTTCCTCATCCATCCATCCTTGTCTTCATCCATCCATCCTTGTCTTCATCCATCCATCCATTTTTTCATTCATCCTTGTCTTCATCCATCCATCCATTTCCTCATCCATCCATCCATCCTTGTCTTCATCCATCCATCCTTGTCTTCATCCATTTCTTTATCCATTCATCCATCCATCCATGTCTTCTTTCATCCATCCCTGTCTTCATCCATCCATTTCTTCATCCATCCTACTCTTCATCCATCTGTCCATTTTGTCATCCATCCATCCTTGTCTTCATCCATCCATCCATCCATTTCTTCATCCATCCATCCATTTCTTCATCCATCCATCCATCCATTTCTTCATCCATCCTTGTCTTCATCCATCCATCCATCCATTTCTTCATCCATCCATCCATTTCTTCATCCATCCATCCATCCATTTCTTCATCCATCCTTGTCTTCATCCATCCATCCATTTCTTCATCCATCCTTGTCTTCATCCATCCTTGTCTTCATCCATCCATCCATCCATTTTGTCATCCATCCATCCTTGTCTTCATCCATCCATCCATTTCCTCATCCATCCATTTCTTCATCCATCCATCCATCCATCCATCCATCCATCCATTTCCTCATCCATCCATCCTTGTCTTCATCCATTTCTTTATCCATTCATCCATGTCTCCATCCAACCATCAATGTCTTCATCTATCCAGCCTTTGTCTTCATCTTCCCATCTACAGTATCTCACAAAAGTAAGTACACCCCTCAGTCACATTTGTGTAAATCTTTTCTTCTCTCTTTTCATGTGACAACACTGAAGAAATGACACTTGTCTACAATGTAAAGTAGTGAGTGTACAGCTTGTATAACAGTGTAAATTTCCTGTCCCCTCAAAATAACTCAACACACAGCCATTAATGTCTAAACCGCTGGCAACAAAAGTCAGGACACCCCTAAGAGAAAATGTCCAAATTGGGCCCAAAGTGTCAATATTTTGTGTGGCCGCCATTATTTTCCAGCACGGCCTTCACCCTCTTGGGCATGGAGGTCAGCAGAGCTTCACAGGTCACCACTGGAGTCCTCTTCCCCTCCCCCATGATGACATCACAGAGCTGGTGGATGTTGGAGACCTTCCCCTCCTCCACCTTCCCTCTGAGGATCCCCCACAGATGATCAATAGGGTTTAGGTCTGGAGACATGCTTGGCCAGTCCATCACCTTTACCCTCAGCTTCTTTAGTAAGGCAGTGGTGGTGTTGGAGGTGTGTTTGGGGTGGTTATCATGTTGGAATACTGCCCTGCGGTCCAGTCTCTGAAGGGAGGGGATCATGCTCTGCTTCAGTATGTCACAGTACATGTTGGCATTCATTGTCCCCTCAATGATCTGTAGCCCCCCAGTGCCGGCAGCACTCATGTAGCCCCAGACCATGACACCCCCACCACCATGCCTGACTGTAGACAAGACACACTTGTCTTTGTCCTCCTCACCTGGTTGCCCCCACACACGCCTGACACCATCTGACACCAAATACCTTTATCTTGGTCTCATCAGAGCACAGGACATGGTTCCAGTAATCCATCTCCTTAGTCTGCTTGTCTTCAGCAAACTGTTTGTGGTCTTTCTTGTGCATCATCTTTAGAAGAGGCTTCCCTCTGGGATGACAGCCATGCAGACCAATTTGATGCAGTGTGCGGCGTATGGTCTGAGCACTGACAGGCTGACCCCCCACCCCTACAACCTCTGCAGCAATGCTGGCAGCACTCATACGTCTATTTCCCAAAGACAACCTCTGGATATGACGCTGAGCACGTGACCTCAACTACTTTGGTGGACCATGGCGAGGCCTGTTCTGAGGGGAACCTGTCCTGTTATACCGCTGTATGGTCTTGGCCACCGTGCTGCAGCTCAGTTTCAGGGTCTCTGCAATCTTCTTATAGCCTAGGCCATCTTTATGTAGAGCGACAATTCTTATCAGATCCTCAGAGAGTTCTTTGCCATGAGGTGCCATGTTGTACTTCCAGTGACCAGTATGAGAGAGTGAGAGCGATAACACCAAATTTAACACACCTGCTCCCCATTCACACCTGAGACCTTGTAACACTAACGAGTCACATGACACCGTTGAGGGAAAATGGCTAATTGGGACCAATTTGGGACATTTTCACTTAGGGGGGGGAATGACTTTTGTTGCCAGCGGTTTAGACATTAATGGCTGTGTGTTGAGTTATTTTGAGGGGACAGGAAATTTACACTGTTATACAAGCTGTACACTCACTACTTTACATTGTAGACAAGTGTCATTTCTTCAGTGTTGTCACATGAAAAGATTTACACAAATGTCACTGAGGGGTGTACTTTCTTTTGTCAGATACTGTATGTCTCCATCCATCCATCCATGTTTTTATCCATCCATCCATCCATGTCTCCATCCATGTTTTTATCCATCCATCCATGTCTCCATCCATCCATGTCTCCATCCATGTTTTTATCCATCCATCCATGTCTCCATCCATCCATGTCTCCATCCATGTTTTTATCCATCCATCCATGTCTCCATCCATCCATGTCTCCATCCATGTTTTTATCTATCCATCCATGTCTCCATCCATCCATGTCTCCATCCATGTTTTTATCCATCCATCCATGTCTCCATCCATCCATGTCTCCATCCATCCATCCATGTTTTTATCCATCCATCCATCCATGTCTCCATCCATGTTTTTATCCATCCATCCATGTCTCTATCCATCCATCCATGTCTCCATCCATGTTTTTATCCATCCGTCCATCCATCCATGTCTCCATGCTTTATTTTTTTGAGAAATCACTTTGAAAACCCCCCTAGTAATTCTAGCCGTGGTCATCTTGAGTAATGAATGAATGAAATACTTGTATAGCGCACAATGTGAACTGAATCGCCTCTAGGCGCTGTGGCGAGCTTTGATCATCTGCTAGAAGAGGAAGGTCTTGAGTTTTTTCCTAAAAGCCAGGTGATTTTCTTCCAGGCGGATGTTGATTGGTAGAGCATTCCATAGCCGAGGCCCTTGGACAGCGAATCTCCGATCACCCTTGGATTTATACCGGGCTTTGGGCACGAGGAGGAGGTTTTTGTTGGCTGATCGAAGACTGCGGTTTGGTGTGTAATGATTTATTTTCTCCATTAGGTATTGCGGAGCTTCTCTATGCACGCATTTGTGGGTGAGGCAAAGGGTCTTGAACGTGATCCGATTTTTTACGGTTAGCCAATGTAAGCTCCTCGGTGAAGGAGAGATGGATTCCCAGGGTTTTTTTCCTGTTATCAGCCTTGCCGCCGTGTTTTGGATCAGTTGTAATCACACAAGTTGATATTGTGGTAATCCTATGTACAGCGAGTTTGCGTAGTCCAGTCGTGAATTAATGATTGTTCCAACTACCACTGCTTTGTCATTCTTTGGGATAAAAGGGATGAGTCTGCGGAGCATGCGCAGCAGATGGTGAGATCCACTGACTACAGATCCTATTTGCGCATCCATTGACATTTGTGCGTCTAATATAACCCCGAGACTCTTGGCTTTGGTCTTTGGGGAGATAGTCTGCCCAAAGACGGTTGGTGGAGACCAGGAGGTTTTGGTTGCGGGCTTATGATTTGGGTGTAAGATAAGAAGCTCTGTCTTTGATTGGTTCAGCTGGAGGGAGTTGGTGGTCATCCAGTCCTCTATTGATTTGAGGCAGTTTTCAAGTTGTTGTTGGTGATCTTTTTTTCCATTGATCCGGAAATAAAGTTGCGTGTCGTCAGCGTAAGAGTGGAAGCAGAGATCTGAGCATCTGATGATTTGAAGGAGCGGGCGAATGTAAATGTTGAAGAGAACGGGTGACAACGGAGAGCCTTGAGGGACTCCGCAGGTGACTGCCCGAGTTTCGGAGAGGAATTTTCCTAGTTTCACTGTCTGTGACCGATTTCCTAGGAAGGACGCGAACCAATGGAGATCTATGTCTTGGACTCCGGCTACTTCTGTGAGGCGGACGAGTAGAGTATTGTGATCTACTGTATCAAACGCTGCACTTAGGTCTAGCAGTACGAGGAGACACGGCTCTCCGTCATCTGCCGCTTCGAGGGCGTCATCCCAAATCTTGAGGAGAGCCGTTTCTGTTCCATGACCCGGGCGGAAGCCTGATTGCAGCGGGTCCAGGAGTTTGTGAGTATCCAGGTGAAGTTGTAGCTGATGTACTACAGCTTTCTCCATGATCTTAGAAATGGTGTTGAGGCTTGTAATTGGCCTACGGTTGTTTGGATCCTGAGGGTCCAGGTTTGGTTTCTTGAGTAGAGGTTTGACGATGCCTTGTTTGAGGATGCTGGGAACAATCCCTTCGTGGAATGATCAGTTTATGAGGTGGGTTATGGTTGGAGCCACGATGTCGGAGCATTCTTTCAGTAGTTTTGTGGGGATGATGTCAATAGGTGAGGTACTGTCACGCAGTTTATTAATGATGTTTTTTGCGGTGTCTACGGTAATTGGGGATAGTGAAAATTTTGGCGGTTGCGGTATGTTGGTGCGGACATCCTCTTTATGTATTTGCTGGCTGAGGTCGGATGTTTTCTTCTGACAAATTGTTTCCCTGATGGTTTTGACTTTATCGATGAAAAAATCCGACAGTTTGTCACAGTAATCCTGGGATTCGCTTTCTGGGGGTTCTAGGCACACCGGATTCATTGATTGATTAACCAGTTTAAACAGTTCCCGTGGTTGGTTTGCGGCCGTTGAGATTGTATATGAGGGCAAATGATTCATGTAGTGTTTACTTCCTGAAATCAGTGGCGTTGCTAGGTGGGTGCGGGCCGCACCCGGGTGACACCCGCCAGAGGGGTGACACCCGTGGGTAGCGCCACCGCTAACAACGCCCACTGCACAGTCCCGTGCCGCGGCTGTGTCCCTCAGCGCGGAGCGGAATGAAGCCACCTCCCCTTCCTCTCTATTTTGATCCACAGAGGAGGAGGAGCCAGAACTTGAGGGACACACACCGCTGTGTGTGTGTGTATGATTGCTGTTCTGAGGTATGTAAGGGGGGGTGTCTGCACTGGGGGGGGTCTGCACTGGGGGGGTGTCTGTACTGAGGGGGATCTGCACTGGGGGGTGTAGGTACTGCTGGGGGGTCTGCACTAAGGGGGGTGTCTGTACTGGGGGGTCTGCAATGAGGGAGTGTCTGCGCTGGGGGGTGTCTGTACTGCTGGGGGGTCTGTACTGGGGAGGGTCTGCACTTGGGGGGTCTGCATGGAGGGGGTTGTTTGCATGGGGGTCTGCATGGAGGGGGGTGTCTGTACTGCTGGGGGGTCTGCACTGAGGGGTGTCTGTAACTGACGGGGGTCTCTGTATTGTTGGAGGGGTCTCCACTGGGGGGTCTGCACTGAGGGGGGTGTCTGTACTGAGGGGGCTCTGCATTGGGGGGGTCTGCTTTGAGGGGAGTGTCTGTAATGCTGGGGGTGTCTGCACTGAGGGGGGTGTCTGTACTGTTGGGGGGGTCTGCACTGAGGGGGGTGTCTGTACTGAGGGGGCTCTGCATTGGGGGGGTCTGCTTTGAGGGGAGTGTCTGTAATGCTGGGGGTGTCTGCACTGAGGGGGGTGTCTGTACTGTTGGGGGGGTCTGCACTGAGGGGGGTGTCTGTACTGTTGGGGGGGTCTGCACTGAGGGGGGTGTCTGTACTGAGGGGGCTCTGCTTTGAGGGGAGTGTCTGTAATGCTGGGGGGGTCTGCACTGAGGTGGGGGTATCTGTACCGATGGGGGGGTTCTGCACCAAGGTGGGGTGTCTGTATTGATGGAGGGGTCTGCACTGAAGGGGTGTCTGTACTGAGGGGGGAGGGTTATACTGAGGGAGGGGGGTCTATATTGATGGAGGGTGATCTGTATTGAGGGAGGGGGATCTATACTGCGGGAGGAGGGTCTGTAGTTAGTGGAAGGGGGTCTGTACTGAGGGGGGACTATTTGGTGGGGGGTGACACTATTTTTTTCGCACCAGGTGACACCAACCCTAGTGACGCCACTGCCTGAAATCAATCTACCCTTAGCCCAGGCATGTAGGCAGCAGGGTGTGCTTGGCTGGGAAAGCCCCTCCTGGGATGGATGACATCATTTTGGCCTAAGCAAGAAACCAGGAAGTGAGTGAAGAAATCCCTCGGGATTGGGATTACACGGAGTTCCTGGTGACGGAGAGAGTTCCATTCAGCTCCAGGTTGTCAATACGGATGCAGATCCCAATGGCATAGGGAACGAGGGACACCTATGATCAAATGTATGTGGGCATAGGACACACCCCCCGGCCACGCCCACTTAAAGGAGAATTATCCCCAAAAAATATTAGTTAAACCCACAAGTGCTTTTCTGTTCCACTAATATCCCTTTATATCCCTTTATATCCCTTTATATCCCTTTATATCCCTTTATATCCCTTTATATCCCTTCATATCGGCTTCTGAGATTTACTAATTCAGCGGTTTAGAGATTGGATGAAAGGATCAGCTCTGGGAAACATTTCCTGAAAGATAAAAAGTGCATTTTATATACAACTATATATAGATCAGAGCAACACGAGGGACCAATAAGGAGGACAGAGGGACAGAGGGACGTTGCTCCAAATCAGGGACAGATGAGGAGGACAGAGGGACATTGCTCCAAATCAGGGACAGATGAGGAGGACAGAGGGACGTTGCTCCAAATCAGGGACAGATGAGGAGGACGGAGGGACGTTGCTCCAAATCAGGGACAGATGAGGAGGACGGAGGGACGTTGCTCCAAATCAGGGACAGATGAGGAGGACAGAGGGACGTTGCTCCAAATCAGGGACAGATGAGGAGGACAGAGGGACGTTGCTCCAAATCAGGGACAGATGAGGAGGACAGAGGGACGTTGCTCCAAATCAGGGACAGATGAGGAGGACAGAGGGACATTGCTCCAAATCAGGGACAGATGAGGAGGACAGAGGGACATTGCTCCAAATCAGGGACAGATGAGGAGGACAGAGGGACATTGCTCCAAATCAGGGACAGATGAGGAGGACGGAGGGACATTGCTCCAAATCAGGGACAGATGAGGAGGACAGAGGGACATTGCTTCAAATCAGGGACAGATGAGGAGGACGGAGGGACATTGCTCCAAATCAGGGACAGATGAGGAGGACAGAGGGACATTGCTCCAAATCAGGGACAGATGAGGAGGACAGAGGGACGTTGCTCCAAATCAGGGACAGATGAGGAGGACAGAGGGACGTTGCTCCAAATCAGGGACAGATGAGGAGGACAGAGGGACATTGCTTCAAATCAGGGACAGATGAGGAGTACGGAGGGACAGAGGGACATTGCTCCAAATCAGGGACAGATGAGGAGGACAGAGGGACGTTGCTCCAAATCAGGGACAGATGAGGAGGACGGAGGGACAGAGGGACGTTGCTCCAAATCAGGGACAGATGAGGAGGACGGAGGGACATTGCTCCAAATCAGGGACAGATGAGGAGGACGGAGGGACGTTGCTCCAAATCAGGGACAGATGAGGAGGACAGAGGGACGTTGCTCCAAATCAGGGACAGATGAGGAGGACAGAGGGACATTGCTCCAAATCAGGGACAGATGAGGAGGACAGAGGGACGTTGCTCCAAATCAGGGACAGATGAGGAGGGACAGAGGGACTTTCCTCCAAATCAGGGACAGATGAGGAGGACAGAGGGACGTTGCTCCAAATCAGGGACAGATGAGGAGGACAGAGGGACGTTGCTCCAAATCAGGGACAGATGAGGAGGACGGAGGGACAGAGGGACGTTGCTCCAAATCAGGGACAGATGAGGAGGGACAGAGGGACTTTCCTCCAAATCAGGGACAGATGAGGAGGACAGAGGGACGTTGCTCCAAATCAGGGACAGATGAGGAGGACGGAGGGACAGAGGGACGTTGCTCCAAATCAGGGACAGATGAGGAGGACAGAGGGACGTTGCTCCAAATCAGGGACAGATGAGGAGGACGGAGGGACAGAGGGACGTTACTCCAAATCAGGGACAGATGAGGAGGACGGAGGGACGTTGCTCCAAATCAGGGACAGATGAGGAGGACGGAGGGACATTGCTCCAAATCAGGGGCAGATGAGGAGGACGGAGGGACGTTGCTCCAAATCAGGGACAGATGAGGAGGACGGAGGGACAGAGGGACGTTGCTCCAAATCAGGGACAGATGAGGAGGACGGAGGGACGTTGCTCCAAATCAGGGACAGATGAGGAGGAAGGAGGGACGTTGCTCCAAATCAGGGACAGATGAGGAGGACAGAGGGACGTTGCTCCAAATCAGGGACAGATGAAGAGGACAGAGGGACGTTGCTCCAAATCAGGGACAGATGAGGAGGACGGAGGGACGTTGCTCCAAATCAGGGGCAGATGAGGAGGACGGAGGGACGTTACTCCAAATCAGGGACAGATGAGGAGGACGGAGGGACGTTGCTCCAAATCAGGGACAGATGAGGAGGACGGAGGGACAGAGGGACGTTGCTCCAAATCAGGGACAGATGAGGAGGACGGAGGGACGTTGCTCCAAATCAGGGACAGATGAGGAGGACGGAGGGACGTTGCTCCAAATCAGGGACAGATGAGGAGGACAGAGGGACGTTGCTCCAAATCAGGGACAGATGAGGAGGACAGAGGGACGTTGCTCCAAATCAGGGACAGATGAGGAGGACGGAGGGACGTTGCTCCAAATCAGGGACAGATGAGGAGGACGGAGGGACGTTGCTCCAAATCAGGGACAGATGAGGAGGACGGAGGGACGTTGCTCCAAATCAGGGACAGATGAGGAGGACAGAGGGACGTTGCTCCAAATCAGGGACAGATGAGGAGGACGGAGGGACGTTGCTCCAAATCAGGGACAGATGAGGAGGACAGAGGGACGTTGCTCCAAATCAGGGACAGATGAGGAGGACGGAGGGACGTTGCTCCAAATCAGGGGCAGATGAGGAGGACAGAGGGACGTTGCTCCAAATCAGGGACAGATGAGGAGGACAGAGGGACGTTGCTCCAAATCAGGGACAGATGAGGAGGACGGAGGGACGTTGCTCCAAATCAGGGACAGATGAGGAGGACAGAGGGACGTTGCTCCAAATCAGGGACAGATGAGGAGGACGGAGGGACGTTGCTCCAAATCAGGGACAGATGAGGAGGACAGAGGGACGTTGCTCCAAATCAGGGACAGATGAGGAGGACGGAGGGACGTTGCTCCAAATCAGGGACAGATGAGGAGGACAGAGGGACGTTGCTCCAAATCAGGGACAGATGAGGAGGACGGAGGGACAGAGGGACGTTGCTCCAAATCAGGGACAGATGAGGAGGACGGAGGGACGTTGCTCCAAATCAGGGACAGATGAGGAGGACGGAGGGACGTTGCTCCAAATCAGGGACAGATGAGGAGGACAGAGGGACGTTGCTCCAAATCAGGGACAGATGAGGAGGACGGAGGGACAGAGGGACGTTGCTCCAAATCAGGGACAGATGAGGAGGACGGAGGGACGTTGCTCCAAATCAGGGGCAGATGAGGAGGACGGAGGGACGTTGCTCCAAATCAGGGACAGATGAGGAGGACAGAGGGACGTTGCTCCAAATCAGGGACAGATGAGGAGGACAGAGGGACGTTGCTCCAAATCAGGGACAGATGAGGAGGACGGAGGGACGTTGCTCCAAATCAGGGACAGATGAGGAGGACAGAGGGACGTTGCTCCAAATCAGGGACAGATGAGGAGGACAGAGGGACGTTGCTCCAAATCAGGGACAGATGAGGAGGACGGAGGGACGTTGCTCCAAATCAGGGACAGATGAGGAGGACGGAGGGACGTTGCTCCAAATCAGGGACAGATGAGGAGGACAGAGGGACTTTCCTCCAAATCAGGGACAGATGAGGAGGACAGAGGGACTTTCCTCCAAATCAGGGACAGATGAGGAGGACAGAGGGACGTTGCTCCAAATCAGGGACAGATGAGGAGGACAGAGGGACGTTGCTCCAAATCAGGGACAGATGAGGAGGACAGAGGGACAGAGGGACGTTGCTCCAAATCAGGGACAGATGAGGAGGACGGAGGGACGTTGCTCCAAATCAGGGACAGATGAGGAGGACAGAGGGACGTTGCTCCAAATCAGGGACAGATGAGGAGGACGGAGGGACAGAGGGACGTTGCTCCAAATCAGGGACAGATGAGGAGGACAGAGGGACGTTGCTCCAAATCAGGGACAGATGAGGAGGACAGAGGGACGTTGCTCCAAATCAGGGACAGATGAGGAGGACAGAGGGACAGAGGGACGTTGCTCCAAATCAGGGACAGATGAGGAGGACAGAGGGACGTTGCTCCAAATCAGGGACAGATGAGGAGGACGGAGGGACAGAGGGACGTTGCTCCAAATCAGGGACAGATGAGGACGGAGGGACGTTGCTCCAAATCAGGGACAGATGAGGAGGACGGAGGGACGTTGCTCCAAATCAGGGACAGATGAGGAGGACAGAGGGACGTTGCTCCAAATCAGGGACAGATGAAGAGGACAGAGGGACGTTGCTCCAAATCAGGGACAGATGAGGAGGACGGAGGACGACGTTGCTCCAAATCAGGGACAGATGAGGAGGACGGAGGGACGTTGCTCCAAATCAGGGACAGATGAGGAGGACAGAGGGACTTTCCTCCAAATCAGGGACAGATGAGGAGGACAGAGGGACGTTGCTCCAAATCAGGGACAGATAAGGAGGACAGAGGGACGTTGCTCCAAATCAGGGACAGATGAGGAGGACGGAGGGACGTTGCTCCAAATCAGGGACAGATGAGGAGGACGGAGACAGAGGGACGTTGCTCCAAATCAGGGACAGATGAGGAGGACAGAGGGACGTTACTCCAAATCAGGGACAGATGAGGAGGACGGAGGGACGTTGCTCCAAATCAGGGACAGATGAGGAGGACAGAGGGACGTTGCTCCAAATCAGGGACAGATGAGGAGGACAGAGGGACGTTACTCCAAATCAGGGACAGATGAGGAGGACGGAGGGACGTTGCTCCAAATCAGGGACAGATAAGGAGGACAGAGGGACGTTGCTCCAAATCAGGGACAGATGAGGAGGGACGGAGGGACGTTGCTCCAAATCAGGGACAGATAAGGAGGACAGAGGGACGTTGCTCCAAATCAGGGACAGATGAGGAGGACGGAGGGACAGAGGGACGTTGCTCCAAATCAGGGACAGATGAGGAGGACAGAGGGACGTTGCTCCAAATCAGGGGCAGATGAGGAGGACAGAGGGACGTTGCTCCAAATCAGGGACAGATGAGGAGGATGGAGGGACGTTGCTCCAAATCAGGGACAGATGAGGAGGACAGAGGGACGTTGCTCCAAATCAGGGACAGATGAGGAGGACGGAGGGACAGAGGGACGTTGCTCCAAATCAGGGACAGATGAAGAGGACAGAGGGACGTTGCTCCAAATCAGGGACAGATGAGGAGGACAGAGGGACGTTGCTCCAAATCAGGGACAGATGAGGAGGACGGAGGGACGTTGCTCCAAATCAGGGGCAGATGAGGAGGACAGAGGGACGTTGCTCCAAATCAGGGACAGATGAAGAGGACAGAGGGACGTTGCTCCAAATCAGGGACAGATGAGGAGGACAGAGGGACGTTGCTCCAAATCAGGGACAGATGAGGAGGACGGAGGGACGTTGCTCCAAATCAGGGGCAGATGAGGAGGACAGAGGGACGTTGCTCCAAATCAGGGACAGATGAGGAGGACAGAGGGACAGAGGGACGTTGCTCCAAATCAGGGACAGATGAGGAGGACAGAGGGACGTTGCTCCAAATCAGGGACAGATGAGGAGGACAGAGGGACGTTGCTCCAAATCAGGGACAGATGAGGAGGACAGAGGGACGTTGCTCCAAATCAGGGACAGATGAGGAGGACAGAGGGACGTTGCTCCAAATCAGGGACAGATGAGGAGGACGGAGGGACGTTGCTCAAATCAGGGACAGTTGAGGAGGACAGAGGGACGTTGCTCCAAATCAGGGACAGATGAGGAGGACAGAGGGACGTTGCTCCAAATCAGGGACAGATGAGGAGGACAGAGGGACAGAGGGACGTTGCTCCAAATCAGGGACAGATGAGGAGGACAGAGGGACGTTGCTCCAAATCATGGACAGATGAGGAGGACAGAGGGACAGAGGGACGTTGCTCCAAATCAGGGACAGATGAAGAGGACAGAGGGACGTTGCTCCAAATCAGGGACAGATGAGGAGGACAGAGGGACATTGCTCCAAATCAGGGACAGATGAGGAGGACAGAGGGACGTTGCTCCAAATCAGGGACAGATGAGGAGGACAGAGGGACGTTGCTCCAAATCAGGGACAGATGAGGAGGACAGAGGGACAGAGGGACGTTGCTCCAAATCAGGGACAGATGAGGAGGACAGAGGGACGTTGCTCCAAATCATGGACAGATGAGGAGGACAGAGGGACAGAGGGACGTTGCTCCAAATCAGGGACAGATGAAGAGGACAGAGGGACGTTGCTCCAAATCAGGGACAGATGAGGAGGACAGAGGGACATTGCTCCAAATCAGGGACAGATGAGGAGGACAGAGGGACGTTGCTCCAAATCAGGGACAGATGAGGAGGACAGAGGGACGTTGCTCCAAATCAGGGGCAGATGAGGAGGACAGAGGGACGTTGCTCCAAATCAGGGACAGATGAGGAGGACGGAGGGACGTTGCTCCAAATCAGGGGCAGATGAGGAGGACAGAGGGACGTTGCTCCAAATCAGGGACAGATGAGGAGGACAGAGGGACAGAGGGACGTTGCTCCAAATCAGGGACAGATGAGGAGGACAGAGGGACGTTGCTCCAAATCAGGGACAGATGAGGAGGACAGAGGGACGTTGCTCCAAATCAGGGACAGATGAGGAGGACAGAGGGACTTTCCTCCAAATCAGGGACAGATGAGGAGGACAGAGGGACGTTGCTCCAAATCAGGGACAGATGAGGAGGACAGAGGGACATTGCTCCAAATCAGGGACAGATGAGGAGAACAGAGGGACGTTGCTCCAAATCAGGGACAGATGAGGAGGACAGAGGGACGTTGCTCCAAATCAGGGACAGATGAGGAGGACAGAGGGACAGAGGGACGTTGCTCCAAATCAGGGACAGATGAGGAGGACAGAGGGACGTTGCTCCAAATCAGGGACAGATGAGGAGGACGGAGGGACGTTGCTCCAAATCAGGGACAGATGAGGAGGACGGAGGGACGTTGCTCCAAATCAGGGACAGATGAGGAGGATGGAGGGACATTGCTCCAAATCAGGGACAGATGAGGAGGACGGAGGGACATTGCTCCAAATCAGGGACAGTTGAGGAGGACAGAGGGACGTTGCTCCAAATCAGGGACAGATGAGGAGGACGGAGGGACGTTGCTCCAAATCAGGGACAGATGAGGAGGACGGAGGGACGGAGGGACGTTGCTCCAAATCAGGGACAGATGAGGAGGACAGAGGGACGTTGCTCCAAATCAGGGACAGATGAGGAGGACAGAGGGACGTTGCTCCAAATCAGGACAGATGAGGAGGACGGAGGGACGTTGCTCCAAATCAGGGACAGATGAGGAGGATGGAGGGACGTTGCTCCAAATCAGGGACAGATGAGGAGGACAGAGGGACGTTGCTCCAAATCAGGGACAGATGAGGAGGACAGAGGGACGTTGCTCCAAATCAGGGACAGATGAGGAGGACAGAGGGACGTTACTCCAAATCAGGGACAGATGAGGAGGACGGAGGGACGTTGCTCCAAATCAGGGACAGATGAGGAGGACAGAGGGACGTTGCTCCAAATCAGGGACAGATGAGGAGGACAGAGGGACGTTACTCCAAATCAGGGACAGATGAGGAGGATGGAGGGATGTTGCTCCAAATCAGGGACAGATGAGGAGGACAGAGGGACAGAGGGACGTTGCTCCAAATCAGGGGACAGATGAGGAGGACAGAGGGACATTGCTCCAAATCAGGGACAGATGAGAGGACAGAGGGACGTTGCTCCAAATCAGGGACAGATGAGGAGGACAGAGGGACATTGCTCCAAATCAGGGACAGATGAGGAGGACAGAGGGACGTTGCTCCAAATCAGGGACAGATGAGGAGGACAGAGGGACGTTGCTCCAAATCAGGGACAGATGAGGAGGACAGAGGGACGTTGCTCCAAATCAGGGACAGATGAGGAGGACAGAGGGACGTTGCTCCAAATCAGGGACAGATGAGGAGGACAGAGGGACATTGCTCCAAATCAGGGACAGATGAGGAGGACAGAGGGACGTTGCTCCAAATCAGGGACAGATGAGGAGGACAGAGGGACAGAGGGACGTTGCTCCAAATCAGGGACAGATGAGGAGGACAGAGGGACATTGCTCCAAATCAGGGACAGATGAGGAGGACAGAGGGACGTTGCTCCAAATCAGGGACAGATGAGGAGGATGGAGGGACGTTGCTCCAAATCAGGGACAGATGAGGAGGACGGAGGGACAGAGGGACATTGCTCCAAATCAGGGACAGATGAGGAGGACAGAGGGACGTTGCTCCAAATCAGGGACAGATGAGGAGGACAGAGGGACGTTGCTCCAAATCAGGGACAGATGAGGAGGATGGAGGGACGTTGCTCCAAATCAGGGACAGATGAGGAGCTCAGAGGGACGTTGCTCCAAATCAGGGACAGATGAGGAGGACGGAGGGACAGAGGGACGTTGCTCCAAATCAGGGACAGATGAGGAGGACAGAGGGACGTTGCTCCAAATCAGGGACAGATGAGGAGGACAGAGGGACTTTCCTCCAAATTAGGGACAGATGAGGAGGACAGAGGGACGTTACTCCAAATCAGGGACAGATGAGGAGGACAGAGGGATGTTGCTCCAAATCAGGGACAGATGAGGAGGACGGAGGGACGTTGCTCCAAATCAGGGACAGATGAGGAGGACGGAGGGACAGAGGGACGTTGCTCCAAATCAGGGACAGATGAGGAGGACGGAGGGACGTTGCTCCAAATCAGGGACAGATGAGGAGGACAGAGGGACGTTGCTCCAAATCAGGGACAAATGAGGAGGACAGAGGGACGTTACTCCAAATCAGGGACAGATGAGGAGGACGGAGGGACGTTGCTCCAAATCAGGGACAGATGAGGAGGACGGAGGGACGTTGCTCCAAATCAGGGACAGATGAGGAGGACAGAGGGACGTTGCTCCAAATCAGGGACAGATGAGGAGGACAGAGGGACGTTGCTCCAAATCAGGGACAGATGAGGAGGACGGAGGGACAGAGGGACGTTGCTCCAAATCAGGGACAGATGAGGAGGACAGAGGGACGTTGCTCCAAATCAGGGACAGATGAGGAGGACAGAGGGACGTTGCTCCAAATCAGGGACAGATGAGGAGGACAGAGGGACTTTCCTCCAAATCAGGGACAGATGAGGAGGACAGAGGGACGTTACTCCAAATCAGGGACAGATGAGGAGGACAGAGGGATGTTGCTCCAAATCAGGGACAGATGAGGAGGACAGAGGGACGTTGCTCCAAATCAGGGACAGATGAGGAGGACAGAGGGACGTTGCTCCAAATCAGGGACAGATGAGGAGGACAGAGGGACTTTCCTCCAAATCAGGGACAGATGAGGAGGACGGAGGGACGTTGCTCCAAATCAGGGACAGATGAGGAGGACAGAGGGACGTTACTCCAAATCAGGGACAGATGAGGAGGATGGAGGGACGTTGCTCCAAATCAGGGACAGATGAGGAGGACGGAGGGACGTTACTCCAAATCAGGGACAGATGAGGAGGGACAGAGGGACGTTGCTCCAAATCAGGGACAGATGAGGAGGATGGAGGGACGTTACTCCAAATCAGGGACAGATGAGGAGGACGGAGGGACGTTACTCCAAATCAGGGACAGATGAGGAGGACGGAGGGACGTTACTCCAAATCAGGGACAGATGAGGAGGGACAGAGGGACGTTGCTCCAAATCAGGGACAGATGAGGAGGACGGAGGGACGTTACTCCAAATCAGGGACAGATGAGGAGGACAGAGGGACGTTGCTCCAAATCAGGGACAGATGAGGAGGACAGAGGGACTTTCCTCCAAATCAGGGACAGATGAGGAGGATGGAGGGACGTTGCTCCAAATCAGGGACAGATGAGGAGGACAGAGGGACTTTCCTCCAAATCAGGGACAGATGAGGAGGACAGAGGGACGTTACTCCAAATCAGGGACAGATGAGGAGGACAGAGGGACGTTGCTCCAAATCAGGGACAGATGAGGAGGACAGAGGGACGTTGCTCCAAATCAGGGACAGATGAGGAGGACAGAGGGACTTTCCTCCAAATCAGGGACAGATGAGGAGGACAGAGGGACATTGCTCCAAATCAGGGACAGATGAGGAGGACAGAGGGACTTTCCTCCAAATCAGGGACAGATGAGGAGGACAGAGGGACGTTGCTCCAAATCAGGGACAGATGAGGAGGACAGAGGGACTTTCCTCCAAATCAGGGACAGATGAGGAGGACAGAGGGACGTTGCTCCAAATCAGGGACAGATGAGGAGGACAGAGGGACTTTCCTCCAAATCAGGGACAGATGAGGAGGACAGAGGGACGTTGCTCCAAATCAGGGACAGATGAGGAGGACAGAGGGACATTGCTCCAAATCAGGGACAGATGAGGAGGACAGAGGGACGTTACTCCAAATCAGGGACAGATGAGGAGGATGGAGGGACGTTGCTCCAAATCAGGGACAGATGAGGAGGACAGAGGGACGTTGCTCCAAATCAGGGACAGATGAGGAGGACAGAGGGACGTTGCTCCAAATCAGGGACAGATGAGGAGGACAGAGGGACGTTGCTCCAAATCAGGGACAGATGAGGAGGACAGAGGGACTTTCCTCCAAATCAGGGACAGATGAGGAGGACAGAGGGACGTTGCTCCAAATCAGGGACAGATGAGGAGGGACAGAGGGACGTTGCTCCAAATCAGGGACAGATGAGGAGGACAGAGGGACATTGCTCCAAATCAGGGACAGATGAGGAGGACAGAGGGACGTTACTCCAAATCAGGGACAGATGAGGAGGACGGAGGGACGTTACTCCAAATCAGGGACAGATGAGGAGGACGGAGGGACGTTACTCCAAATCAGGGACAGATGAGGAGGACGGAGGGACGTTACTCCAAATCAGGGACAGATGAGGAGGGACAGAGGGACGTTGCTCCAAATCAGGGACAGATGAGGAGGACGGAGGGACGTTACTCCAAATCAGGGACAGATGAGGAGGACAGAGGGACGTTGCTCCAAATCAGGGACAGATGAGGAGGACAGAGGGACTTTCCTCCAAATCAGGGACAGATGAGGAGGATGGAGGGACGTTGCTCCAAATCAGGGACAGATGAGGAGGACAGAGGGACTTTCCTCCAAATCAGGGACAGATGAGGAGGACAGAGGGACGTTACTCCAAATCAGGGACAGATGAGGAGGACAGAGGGACGTTGCTCCAAATCAGGGACAGATGAGGAGGACAGAGGGACGTTGCTCCAAATCAGGGACAGATGAGGAGGACAGAGGGACTTTCCTCCAAATCAGGGACAGATGAGGAGGACAGAGGGACATTGCTCCAAATCAGGGACAGATGAGGAGGACAGAGGGACTTTCCTCCAAATCAGGGACAGATGAGGAGGACAGAGGGACGTTGCTCCAAATCAGGGACAGATGAGGAGGACAGAGGGACATTGCTCAAAATCAGGGACAGATGAGGAGGACAGAGGGACTTTCCTCCAAATCAGGGACAGATGAGGAGGACAGAGGGACGTTGCTCCAAATCAGGGACAGATGAGGAGGACAGAGGGACTTTCCTCCAAATCAGGGACAGATGAGGAGGACAGAGGGACGTTGCTCCAAATCAGGGACAGATGAGGAGGACAGAGGGACATTGCTCCAAATCAGGGACAGATGAGGAGGACAGAGGGACGTTACTCCAAATCAGGGACAGATGAGGAGGATGGAGGGACGTTGCTCCAAATCAGGGACAGATGAGGAGGACAGAGGGACGTTGCTCCAAATCAGGGACAGATGAGGAGGACAGAGGGACTTTCCTCCAAATCAGGGACAGATGAGGAGGACAGAGGGACGTTGCTCCAAATCAGGGACAGATGAGGAGGACAGAGGGACTTTCCTCCAAATCAGGGACAGATGAGGAGGACAGAGGGACGTTGCTCCAAATCAGGGACAGATGAGGAGGGACAGAGGGACATTGCTCCAAATCAGGGACAGATGAGGAGGACAGAGGGACGTTGCTCCAAATCAGGGACAGATGAGGAGGACAGAGGGACTTTCCTCCAAATCAGGGACAGATGAGGAGGACAGAGGGACATTGCTCCAAATCAGGGACAGATGAGGAGGACAGAGGGACTTTCCTCCAAATCAGGGACAGATGAGGAGGACAGAGGGACATTGCTCCAAATCAGGGACAGATGAGGAGGACAGAGGGACGTTGCTCCAAATCAGGGACAGATGAGGAGGACAGAGGGACGTTGCTCCAAATCAGGGACAGATGAGGAGGGACAGAGGGACGTTGCTCCAAATCAGGGACAGATGAGGAGGACAGAGGGACATTGCTCCAAATCAGGGACAGATGAGGAGGACAGAGGGACGTTGCTCCAAATCAGGGACAGATGAGGAGGACAGAGGGACTTTCCTCCAAATCAGGGACAGATGAGGAGGACAGAGGGACATTGCTCCAAATCAGGGACAGATGAGGAGGACAGAGGGACTTTCCTCCAAATCAGGGACAGATGAGGAGGACAGAGGGACATTGCTCCAAATCAGGGACAGATGAGGAGGACAGAGGGACGTTGCTCCAAATCAGGGACAGATGAGGAGGACAGAGGGACTTTCCTCCAAATCAGGGACAGATGAGGAGGACAGAGGGACGTTGCTCCAAATCAGGGACAGATGAGGAGGACAGAGGGACATTGCTCCAAATCAGGGACAGATGAGGAGGACGGAGGGACTTTCCTCCAAATCAGGGACAGATGAGGAGGACAGAGGGACGTTGCTCCAAATCAGGGACAGATGAGGAGGACAGAGGGACGTTACTCCAAATCAGGGACAGATGAGGAGGATGGAGGGACGTTGCTCCAAATCAGGGACAGATGAGGAGGACAGAGGGACGTTGCTCCAAATCAGGGACAGATGAGGAGGACAGAGGGACTTTCCTCCAAATCAGGGACAGATGAGGAGGACAGAGGGACGTTGCTCCAAATCAGGGACAGATGAGGAGGGACAGAGGGATGTTGCTCCAAATCAGGGACAGATGAGGAGGGACAGAGGGACGTTGCTCCAAATCAGGGACAGATGAGGAGGACAGAGGGACGTTGCTCCAAATCAGGGACAGATGAGGAGGATGGAGGGACGTTGCTCCAAATCAGGGACAGATGAGGAGGGACAGAGGGACGTTGCTCCAAATCAGGGACAGATGAGGAGGACAGAGGGACTTTCCTCCAAATCAGGGACAGATGAGGAGGACAGAGGGACGTTGCTCCAAATCAGGGACAGATGAGGAGGACAGAGGGACTTTCCTCCAAATCAGGGACAGATGAGGAGGACAGAGGGACGTTGCTCCAAATCAGGGACAGATGAGGAGGACAGAGGGACTTTCCTCCAAATCAGGGACAGATGAGGAGGACAGAGGGACGTTGCTCCAAATCAGGGACAGATGAGGAGGACAGAGGGACGTTGCTCCAAATCAGGGACAGATGAGGAGGACGGAGGGACGTTACTCCAAATCAGGGACAGATGAGGAGGACAGAGGGACGTTGCTCCAAATCAGGGACAGATGAGGAGGACAGAGGGACATTGCTCCAAATCAGGGACAGATGAGGAGGACAGAGGGACGTTACTCCAAATCAGGGACAGATGAGGAGGACGGAGGGACGTTGCTCCAAATCAGGGACAGATGAGGAGGACGGAGGGACGTTGCTCCAAATCAGGGACAGATGAGGAGGACAGAGGGACGTTGCTCCAAATCAGGGACAGATGAGGAGGACGGAGGGACATTGCTCCAAATAAGGGACAGATGAGGAGGACAGAGGGACGTTGCTCCAAATCAGGGACAAATGAGGAGGACAGAGGGACGTTGCTCCAAATCAGGGACAGGTGAGGAGGACGGAGGGACATTGCTTCAAATCAGGGACAGATGAGGAGGACAGAGGGACGTTGCTCCAAATCAGGGACAGATGAGGAGGACGGAGGGACGTTGCTCCAAATCAGGGACAGATGAGGAGGACAGAGGGACGTTGCTCCAAATCAGGGACAGATGAGGAGGACGGAGGGACATTGCTCCAAATCAGGGACAGATGAGGAGGACAGAGGGACGTTGCTCCAAATCAGGGACAAATGAGGAGGACAGAGGGACGTTGCTCCAAATCAGGGACAGATGAGGAGGACGGAGGGACATTGCTCCAAATCAGGGACAGATGAGGAGGACAGAGGGACATTGCTTCAAATCAGGGACAGATGAGGAGGACAGAGGGACGTTGCTCCAAATCAGGGACAGATGAGGAGGACGGAGGGACATTGCTCCAAATCAGGGACAGATGAGGAGGACGGAGGGACGTTGCTCCAAATCAGGGACAGATGAGGAGGACGGAGGGACATTGCTCCAAATCAGGGACAGATGAGGAGGACAGAGGGACAGAGGGACGTTGCTCCAAATCAGGGACAGATGAGGAGGACGGAGGGACGTTGCTCCAAATCAGGGACAGATGAGGAGGACGGAGGGACGTTGCTCCAAATCAGGGACAGATGAGGAGGACAGAGGGACGTTGCTCCAAATCAGGGACAGATGAGGAGGACAGAGGGACGTTGCTCCAAATCAGGGACAGATGAGGAGGACAGAGGGATGTTGCTCCAAATCAGGGACAGATGAGGAGGACAGAGGGACGTTGCTCCAAATCAGGGACAGATGAGGAGGACAGAGGGACGTTGCTCCAAATCAGGGACAGATGAGGAGGACAGAGGGACTTTCCTCCAAATCAGGGACAGATGAGGAGGACAGAGGGACGTTGCTCCAAATCAGGGACAGATGAGGAGGACAGAGGGACATTGCTCCAAATCAGGGACAGATGAGGAGGACAGAGGGACTTTCCTCCAAATCAGGGACAGATGAGGAGGACAGAGGGACGTTGCTCCAAATCAGGGACAGATGAGGAGGACAGAGGGACTTTCCTCCAAATCAGGGACAGATGAGGAGGACAGAGGGACATTGCTCCAAATCAGGGACAGATGAGGAGGACGGAGGGACTTTCCTCCAAATCAGGGACAGATGAGGAGGACAGAGGGACGTTGCTCCAAATCAGGGACAGATGAGGAGGACAGAGGGACATTGCTCCAAATCAGGGACAGATGAGGAGGACAGAGGGACGTTACTCCAAATCAGGGACAGATGAGGAGGATGGAGGGACGTTGCTCCAAATCAGGGACAGATGAGGAGGACAGAGGGACGTTGCTCCAAATCAGGGACAGATGAGGAGGACAGAGGGACTTTCCTCCAAATCAGGGACAGATGAGGAGGACAGAGGGACGTTGCTCCAAATCAGGGACAGATGAGGAGGGACAGAGGGATGTTGCTCCAAATCAGGGACAGATGAGGAGGGACAGAGGGACGTTGCTCCAAATCAGGGACAGATGAGGAGGACAGAGGGACGTTGCTCCAAATCAGGGACAGATGAGGAGGATGGAGGGACGTTGCTCCAAATCAGGGACAGATGAGGAGGGACAGAGGGACGTTGCTCCAAATCAGGGACAGATGAGGAGGACAGAGGGACTTTCCTCCAAATCAGGGACAGATGAGGAGGACAGAGGGACGTTGCTCCAAATCAGGGACAGATGAGGAGGACAGAGGGACTTTCCTCCAAATCAGGGACAGATGAGGAGGACAGAGGGACGTTGCTCCAAATCAGGGACAGATGAGGAGGACAGAGGGACTTTCCTCCAAATCAGGGACAGATGAGGAGGACAGAGGGACGTTGCTCCAAATCAGGGACAGATGAGGAGGACAGAGGGACGTTGCTCCAAATCAGGGACAGATGAGGAGGACAGAGGGACGTTGCTCCAAATCAGGGACAGATGAGGAGGACAGAGGGATGTTGCTCCAAATCAGGGACAGATGAGGAGGACAGAGGGACGTTGCTCCAAATCAGGGACAGATGAGGAGGACAGAGGGACGTTGCTCCAAATCAGGGACAGATGAGGAGGACAGAGGGACTTTCCTCCAAATCAGGGACAGATGAGGAGGACAGAGGGACATTGCTCCAAATCAGGGACAGATGAGGAGGACAGAGGGACTTTCCTCCAAATCAGGGACAGATGAGGAGGACAGAGGGACGTTGCTCCAAATCAGGGACAGATGAGGAGGACAGAGGGACGTTGCTCCAAATCAGGGACAGATGAGGAGGACAGAGGGACATTGCTCCAAATCAGGGACAGATGAGGAGGACAGAGGGACGTTACTCCAAATCAGGGACAGATGAGGAGGACGGAGGGACGTTGCTCCAAATCAGGGACAGATGAGGAGGACAGAGGGACGTTGCTCCAAATCAGGGACAGATGAGGAGGACAGAGGGACTTTCCTCCAAATCAGGGACAGATGAGGAGGACAGAGGGACATTGCTCCAAATCAGGGACAGATGAGGAGGACAGAGGGACTTTCCTCCAAATCAGGGACAGATGAGGAGGACAGAGGGACGTTGCTCCAAATCAGGGACAGATGAGGAGGACAGAGGGACGTTGCTCCAAATCAGGGACAGATGAGGAGGACAGAGGGACATTGCTCCAAATCAGGGACAGATGAGGAGGACAGAGGGACGTTACTCCAAATCAGGGACAGATGAGGAGGACAGAGGGACGTTACTCCAAATCAGGGACAGATGAGGAGGACAGAGGGACGTTACTCCAAATCAGGGACAGATGAGGAGGACGGAGGGACGTTACTCCAAATCAGGGACAGATGAGGAGGACGGAGGGACGTTGCTCCAAATCAGGGACAGATGAGGAGGACGGAGGGACGTTGCTCCAAATCAGGGACAGATGAGGAGGACAGAGGGACTTTCCTCCAAATCAGGGACAGAAGAGGAGGACAGAGGGACGTTGCTCCAAATCAGGGACAGATGAGGAGGACAGAGGGACTTTCCTCCAAATCAGGGACAGATGAGGAGGACGGAGGGACGTTGCTCCAAATCAGGGACAGATGAGGAGGACAGAGGGACGTTACTCCAAATCAGGGACAGATGAGGAGGACGGAGGGACGTTGCTCCAAATCAGGGACAGATGAGGAGGACAGAGGGACGTTACTCCAAATCAGGGACAGATGAGGAGGACAGAGGGACGTTACTCCAAATCAGGGACAGATGAGGAGGACGGAGGGACGTTGCTCCAAATCAGGGACAGATGAGGAGGACAGAGGGACTTTCCTCCAAATCAGGGACAGATGAGGAGGACGGAGGGACGTTGCTCCAAATCAGGGACAGATGAGGAGGACAGAGGGACGTTACTCCAAATCAGGGACAGATGAGGAGGACAGAGGGACGTTACTCCAAATCAGGGACAGATGAGGAGGACGGAGGGACGTTACTCCAAATCAGGGACAGATGAGGAGGACGGAGGGACGTTACTCCAAATCAGGGACAGATGAGGAGGACGGAGGGACGTTGCTCCAAATCAGGGACAGATGAGGAGGACGGAGGGACGTTGCTCCAAATCAGGGACAGATGAGGTGGACAGAGGGACGTTGCTTCAAATCAGGGACAGATGAGGAGGATGGAGGGACAGAGGGACGCTGCTCCAAATCAGGGACAGATGAGGAGGACGGAGGGACAGAGGGACGTTGCTCCAAATCAGGGACAGATGAGGAGGATGGAGGGACAGAGGGACGCTGCTCCAAATCAGGGACAGATGAGGAGGGACAGAGGGACTTTCCTCCAAATCAGGGACAGATGAGGAGGACAGAGGGACGTTGCTCCAAATCAGGGACAGATGAGGAGGACGGAGGGACAGAGGGACGTTGCTCCAAATCAGGGACAGATGAGGAGGATGGAGGGACAGAGGGACGCTGCTCCAAATCAGGGACAGATGAGGAGGGACAGAGGGACTTTCCTCCAAATCAGGGACAGATGAGGAGGACAGAGGGACGTTGCTCCAAATCAGGGACAGATGAGGAGGACGGAGGGACAGAGGGACGTTGCTCCAAATCAGGGACAGATGAGGAGGACAGAGGGACGTTGCTCCAAATCAGGGACAGATGAGGAGGACGGAGGGACATTGCTCCAAATCAGGGACAGTTGAGGAGGACAGAGGGACATTGCTTCAAATCAGGGACAGATGAGGAGGACGGAGGGACATTGCTCCAAATCAGGGACAGATGAGGAGGACAGAGGGACGTTACTCCAAATCAGGGACAGATGAGGAGGACGGAGGGACGTTGCTCCAAATCAGGGACAGATGAGGAGGACAGAGGGACGTTGCTCCAAATCAGGGACAGATGAGGAGGACAGAGGGACGTTACTCCAAATCAGGGACAGATGAGGAGGACGGAGGGACATTGCTCCAAATCAGGGACAGATGAGGAGGACAGAGGGACAGAGGGACGTTGCTCCAAATCAGGGACAAATGAGGAGGACAGAGGGACGTTGCTCCAAATCAGGGGCAGATGAGGAGGACGGAGGGACAGAGGGACGTTGCTTCAAATCAGGGACAGATGAGGAGGACAGAGGGACGTTGCTCCAAATCAGGGACAGATGAGGAGGACAGAGGGACAGAGGGACGTTGCTTCAAATCAGGGACAGATGAGGAGGACAGAGGGACGTTGCTCCAAATCAGGGACAGATGAGGAGGACGGAGGGACAGAGGGACGTTGCTTCAAATCAGGGACAGATGAGGAGGACAGAGGGACGTTGCTCCAAATCAGGGACAGATGAGGAGGACAGAGGGACAGAGGGACGTTGCTCCAAATCAGGGACAGATGAGGAGGACAGAGGGACGTTGCTCCAAATCAGGGACAGATGAGGAGGACAGAGGGACAGAGGGACGTTGCTCCAAATCAGGGACAGATGAGGAGGACAGAGGGACATTGCTCCAAATCAGGGACAGATGAGGAGGACAGAGGGACGTTGCTCCAAATCAGGGACAGATGAGGAGGACGGAGGGACGTTGCTCCAAATCAGGGACAGATGAGGAGGACGGAGGGACGTTGCTCCAAATCAGGGACAGATGAGGAGGACGGAGGGACGTTGCTCCAAATCAGGGACAGATGAGGAGGACGGAGGGACAGAGGGACATTGCTCCAAATCAGGGACAGATGAGGAGGACAGAGGGACGTTGCTCCAAATCAGGGACAGATGAGGAGGACAGAGGGACGTTGCTCCAAATCAGGGACAGATGAGGAGGGACAGAGGGACGTTGCTCCAAATCAGGGACAGATGAGGAGGACGGAGGGATGTTGCTCCAAATCAGGGACAGATGAGGAGGACAGAGGGACGTTGCTCCAAATCAGGGACAGATGAGGAGGACGGAGGGACGTTGCACCAAATCAGGGACAGATGAGGAGGACAGAGGGACGTTGCTCCAAATCAGGGACAGATGAGGAGGACAGAGGGACGTTGCTCCAAATCAGGGACAGATGAGGAGGACAGAGGGACGTTGCTCCAAATCAGGGACAGATGAGGAGGACAGAGGGACGTTGCTCCAAATCAGGGACAGATGAGGAGGACAGAGGGACGTTGCTTCAAATCAGGGACAGATGAGGAGGACGGAGGGACAGAGGGACATTGCTCCAAATCAAGGACAGATGAGGAGGACAGAGGGACGTTGCTCCAAATCAGGGACAGATGAGGAGGACGGAGGGACATTGCTCCAAATCAGGGACAGATGAGGAGGACAGAGGGACATTGCTTCAAATCAGGGACAGATGAGGAGGACGGAGGGACAGAGGGACATTGCTCCAAATCAGGGACAGATGAGGAGGACAGAGGGACGTTGCTCCAAATCAGGGACAGATGAGGAGGACAGAGGGACGTTGCTCCAAATCAGGGACAGATGAGGAGGACGGAGGGACATTGCTCCAAATCAGGGACAGATGAGGAGGACAGAGGGACATTGCTTCAAATCAGGGACAGATGAGGAGGACGGAGGGACAGAGGGACATTTCTCCAAATCAGGGACAGATGAGGAGGACAGAGAGACATTGCTCCAAATCAGGGACAGATGAGGAGGACAGAGGGATGTTGCTCCAAATCAGGGACAGATGAGGAGGACAGAGGGACGTTGCTCCAAATCAGGGACAGATGAGGAGGACGGAGGGAGGTTGCTCCAAATCAGGGACAGATGAGGAGGACGGAGGGACAGAGGGACGTTGCTCCAAATCAGGGACAGATGAGGAGGACGGAGGGACGTTGCTACAAATCAGGGACAGATGAGGAGGGACAGAGGGACTTTCCTCCAAATCAGGGACAGATGAGGAGGACAGAGGGACGTTGCTCCAAATCAGGGACAGATGAGGAGGACGGAGGGACAGAGGGACGTTGCTCCAAATCAGGGACAGATGAGGAGGACAGAGGGACGTTGCTCCAAATCAGGGACAGATGAGGAGGACGGAGGGACATTGCTCCAAATCAGGGACAGATGAGGAGGACGGAGGGACGTTGCTCCAAATCAGGGACAGATGAGGAGGACGGAGGGACGTTGCTCCAAATCAGGGACAGATGAGGAGGACGGAGGGACGTTGCTCCAAATCAGGGACAGATGAGGAGGACGGAGGGACAGAGGGACGTTGCTCCAAATCAGGGACAGATGAGGAGGACAGAGGGACGTTGCTCCAAATCAGGGGCAGATGAGGAGGACAGAGGGACGTTGCTCCAAATCAGGGACAGATGAGGAGGACAGAGGGACGTTGCTCCAAATCAGGGACAGATGAGGAGGACAGAGGGACGTTGCTCCAAATCAGGGACAGATGAGGAGGACGGAGGGACAGAGGGACGTTGCTCCAAATCAGGGACAGATGAGGAGGACGGAGGGACAGAGGGACGTTGCTCCAAATCAGGGACAGATGAGGAGGACGGAGGGACGTTGCTCCAAATCAGGGACAGATGAGGAGGACAGAGGGACGTTACTCCAAATCAGGGACAGATGAGGAGGACAGAGGGACGTTACTCCAAATCAGGGACAGATGAGGAGGACGGAGGGACGTTGCTCCAAATCAGGGACAGATGAGGAGGACGGAGGGACGTTGCTCCAAATCAGGGACAGATGAGGAGGACGGAGGGACGTTGCTCCAAATCAGGGACAGATGAGGAGGACGGAGGGACGTTGCTCCAAATCAGGGACAGATGAGGAGGACGGAGGGACGTTGCTCCAAATCAGGGACAGATGAGGAGGACGGAGGGACGTTACTCCAAATCAGGGACAGATGAGGAGGACGGAGGGAGGTTGCTCCAAATCAGGGACAGATGAGGAGGACGGAGGGACGTTGCTCCAAATCAGGGACAGATGAGGAGGACGGAGGGACGTTGCTCCAAATCAGGGACAGATGAGGAGGACAGAGGGACGTTACTCCAAATCAGGGACAGATGAGGAGGACGGAGGGAGGTTGCTCCAAATCAGGGACAGATGAGGAGGACGGAGGGACGTTACTCCAAATCAGGGACAGATGAGGAGGACGGAGGGACGTTGCTCCAAATCAGGGACAGATGAGGAGGACGGAGGGAGGTTGCTCCAAATCAGGGACAGATGAGGAGGACGGAGGGACGTTGCTCCAAATCAGGGACAGATGAGGAGGACGGAGGGACAGAGGGACGTTGCTCCAAATCAGGGACAGATGAGGAGGACAGAGGGACGTTGCTCCAAATCAGGGACAGATGAGGAGGACAGAGGGACAGAGGGACGTTGCTCCAAATCAGGGACAGATGAGGAGGACAGAGGGACGTTGCTCCAAATCAGGGACAGATGAGGAGGACGGAGGGACAGAGGGACGTTGCTCCAAATCAGGGACAGATGAGGAGGACAGAGGGACGTTGCTCCAAATCAGGGGCAGATGAGGAGGACAGAGGGACGTTGCTCCAAATCAGGGACAGATGAGGAGGACAGAGGGACGTTGCTCCAAATCAGGGACAGATGAGGAGGACGGAGGGACAGAGGGACGTTGCTCCAAATCAGGGACAGATGAGGAGGACAGAGGGACGTTGCTGCAAATCAGGGACAGATGAGGAGGACGGAGGGACAGAGGGACGTTGCTCCAAATCAGGGACAGATGAGGAGGACGGAGGGACGTTGCTCCAAATCAGGGACAGATGAGGAGGACAGAGGGACGTTGCTCCAAATCAGGGACAGATGAGGAGGACAGAGGGACGTTACTCCAAATCAGGGACAGATGAGGAGGACGGAGGGACGTTGCTCCAAATCAGGGACAGATGAGGAGGACGGAGGGACGTTGCTCCAAATCAGGGACAGATGAGGAGGACGGAGGGACGTTGCTCCAAATCAGGTACAGATGAGGAGGACAGAGGGACGTTGCTCCAAATCAGGGACAGATGAGGAGGACGGAGGGACAGAGGGACGTTGCTCCAAATCAGGGACAGATGAGGAGGACAGAGGGACGTTGCTCCAAATCAGGGACAGATGAGGAGGACAGAGGGACTTTCCTCCAAATCAGGGACAGATGAGGAGGACAGAGGGACGTTACTCCAAATCAGGGACAGATGAGGAGGACAGAGGGATGTTGCTCCAAATCAGGGACAGATGAGGAGGACAGAGGGACGTTGCTCCAAATCAGGGACAGATGAGGAGGACAGAGGGACGTTGCTCCAAATCAGGGACAGATGAGGAGGACAGAGGGACAGAGGGACTTTCCTCCAAATCAGGGACAGATGAGGAGGACAGAGGGACATTGCTCCAAATCAGGGACAGATGAGGAGGACAGAGGGACGTTACTCCAAATCAGGGACAGATGAGGAGGATGGAGGGACGTTGCTCCAAATCAGGGACAGATGAGGAGGACGGAGGGACGTTACTCCAAATCAGGGACAGATGAGGAGGGACAGAGGGACGTTGCTCCAAATCAGGGACAGATGAGGAGGACGGAGGGACGTTACTCCAAATCAGGGACAGATGAGGAGGACGGAGGGACGTTACTCCAAATCAGGGACAGATGAGGAGGGACAGAGGGACGTTGGTCCAAATCAGGGACAGATGAGGAGGACGGAGGGACGTTACTCCAAATCAGGGACAGATGAGGAGGATGGAGGGACGTTGCTCCAAATCAGGGACAGATGAGGAGGACGGAGGGACGTTACTCCAAATCAGGGACAGATGAGGAGGACAGAGGGACGTTGCTCCAAATCAGGGACAGATGAGGAGGACAGAGGGACGTTGCTCCAAATCAGGGACAGATGAGGAGGACGGAGGGACGTTACTCCAAATCAGGGACAGATGAGGAGGGACAGAGGGACGTTGCTCCAAATCAGGGACAGATGAGGAGGACGGAGGGACGTTACTCCAAATCAGGGACAGATGAGGAGGACGGAGGGACGTTGCTCCAAATCAGGGACAGATGAGGAGGACGGAGGGACGTTACTCCAAATCAGGGACAGATGAGGAGGACGGAGGGACGTTACTCCAAATCAGGGACAGATGAGGAGGACGGAGGGACGTTACTCCAAATCAGGGACAGATGAGGAGGACGGAGGGACGTTACTCCAAATCAGGGACAGATGAGGAGGACGGAGGGACGTTACTCCAAATCAGGGACAGATGAGGAGGACGGAGGGACGTTACTCCAAATCAGGGACAGATGAGGAGGACAGAGGGACGTTGCTCCAAATCAGGGACAGATGAGGAGGACGGAGGGACGTTACTCCAAATCAGGGACAGATGAGGAGGGACAGAGGGACGTTGCTCCAAATCAGGGACAGATGAGGAGGACGGAGGGACGTTACTCCAAATCAGGGACAGATGAGGAGGACGGAGGGACAGAGGGACGTTGCTCCAAATCAGGGACAGATGAGGAGGACAGAGGGACGTTGCTCCAAATCAGGGACAGATGAGGAGGACAGAGGGACTTTCCTCCAAATCAGGGACAGATGAGGAGGACAGAGGGACGTTACTCCAAATCAGGGACAGATGAGGAGGACAGAGGGATGTTGCTCCAAATCAGGGACAGATGAGGAGGACAGAGGGACGTTGCTCCAAATCAGGGACAGATGAGGAGGACAGAGGGACGTTGCTCCAAATCAGGGACAGATGAGGAGGACAGAGGGACAGAGGGACTTTCCTCCAAATCAGGGACAGATGAGGAGGACAGAGGGACATTGCTCCAAATCAGGGACAGATGAGGAGGACAGAGGGACGTTACTCCAAATCAGGGACAGATGAGGAGGATGGAGGGACGTTGCTCCAAATCAGGGACAGATGAGGAGGACGGAGGGACGTTACTCCAAATCAGGGACAGATGAGGAGGGACAGAGGGACGTTGCTCCAAATCAGGGACAGATGAGGAGGACGGAGGGACGTTACTCCAAATCAGGGACAGATGAGGAGGACGGAGGGACGTTACTCCAAATCAGGGACAGATGAGGAGGGACAGAGGGACGTTGGTCCAAATCAGGGACAGATGAGGAGGACGGAGGGACGTTACTCCAAATCAGGGACAGATGAGGAGGATGGAGGGACGTTACTCCAAATCAGGGACAGATGAGGAGGACAGAGGGACGTTACTCCAAATCAGGGACAGATGAGGAGGACGGAGGGACGTTACTCCAAATCAGGGACAGATGAGGAGGACGGAGGGACGTTGCTCCAAATCAGGGACAGATGAGGAGGACGGAGGGACGTTACTCCAAATCAGGGACAGATGAGGAGGACAGAGGGACGTTGCTCCAAATCAGGGACAGATGAGGAGGACGGAGGGACGTTACTCCAAATCAGGGACAGATGAGGAGGACGGAGGGACGTTGCTCCAAATCAGGGACAGATGAGGAGGACGGAGGGACGTTACTCCAAATCAGGGACAGATGAGGAGGACAGAGGGACGTTGCTCCAAATCAGGGACAGATGAGGAGGACAGAGGGACGTTGCTCCAAATCAGGGACAGATGAGGAGGACGGAGGGACGTTACTCCAAATCAGGGACAGATGAGGAGGGACAGAGGGACGTTGCTCCAAATCAGGGACAGATGAGGAGGACGGAGGGACGTTACTCCAAATCAGGGACAGATGAGGAGGACGGAGGGACGTTGCTCCAAATCAGGGACAGATGAGGAGGACGGAGGGACGTTACTCCAAATCAGGGACAGATGAGGAGGACGGAGGGACGTTACTCCAAATCAGGGACAGATGAGGAGGACGGAGGGACGTTACTCCAAATCAGGGACAGATGAGGAGGACGGAGGGACGTTACTCCAAATCAGGGACAGATGAGGAGGACGGAGGGACGTTACTCCAAATCAGGGACAGATGAGGAGGACGGAGGGACGTTACTCCAAATCAGGGACAGATGAGGAGGACAGAGGGACGTTGCTCCAAATCAGGGACAGATGAGGAGGACGGAGGGACGTTACTCCAAATCAGGGACAGATGAGGAGGGACAGAGGGACGTTGCTCCAAATCAGGGACAGATGAGGAGGACGGAGGGACGTTACTCCAAATCAGGGACAGATGAGGAGGACAGAGGGACGTTGCTCCAAATCAGGGACAGATGAGGAGGACGGAGGGACGTTACTCCAAATCAGGGACAGATGAGGAGGGACAGAGGGACGTTGCTCCAAATCAGGGACAGATGAGGAGGACGGAGGGACGTTACTCCAAATCAGGGACAGATGAGGAGGACAGAGGGACGTTGCTCCAAATCAGGGACAGATGAGGAGGACAGAGGGACTTTCCTCCAAATCAGGGACAGATGAGGAGGATGGAGGGACGTTGCTCCAAATCAGGGACAGATGAGGAGGACAGAGGGACTTTCCTCCAAATCAGGGACAGATGAGGAGGACAGAGGGACGTTACTCCAAATCAGGGACAGATGAGGAGGACAGAGGGACGTTGCTCCAAATCAGGGACAGATGAGGAGGACGGAGGGACGTTGCTCCAAATCAGGGACAGATGAGGAGGACAGAGGGACGTTGCTCCAAATCAGGGACAGATGAGGAGGACAGAGGGACTTTCCTCCAAATCAGGGACAGATGAGGAGGACAGAGGGACATTGCTCCAAATCAGGGACAGATGAGGAGGACAGAGGGACTTTCCTCCAAATCAGGGACAGATGAGGAGGACAGAGGGACGTTGCTCCAAATCAGGGACAGATGAGGAGGACAGAGGGACATTGCTCCAAATCAGGGACAGATGAGGAGGACAGAGGGACTTTCCTCCAAATCAGGGACAGATGAGGAGGACAGAGGGACGTTGCTCCAAATCAGGGACAGATGAGGAGGACAGAGGGACTTTCCTCCAAATCAGGGACAGATGAGGAGGACAGAGGGACGTTGCTCCAAATCAGGGACAGATGAGGAGGACAGAGGGACATTGCTCCAAATCAGGGACAGATGAGGAGGACAGAGGGACGTTACTCCAAATCAGGGACAGATGAGGAGGATGGAGGGACGTTGCTCCAAATCAGGGACAGATGAGGAGGACAGAGGGACGTTGCTCCAAATCAGGGACAGATGAGGAGGACAGAGGGACTTTCCTCCAAATCAGGGACAGATGAGGAGGACAGAGGGACGTTGCTCCGAATCAGGGACAGATGAGGAGGACAGAGGGACTTTCCTCCAAATCAGGGACAGATGAGGAGGACAGAGGGATGTTGCTCCAAATCAGGGACAGATGAGGAGGGACAGAGGGACGTTGCTCCAAATCAGGGACAGATGAGGAGGACAGAGGGACATTGCTCCAAATCAGGGACAGATGAGGAGGACAGAGGGACGTTACTCCAAATCAGGGACAGATGAGGAGGACAGAGGGACATTGCTCCAAATCAGGGACAGATGAGGAGGACAGAGGGACGTTGCTCCAAATCAGGGACAGATGAGGAGGACAGAGGGACATTGCTCCAAATCAGGGACAGATGAGGAGGACAGAGGGACATTGCTCCAAATCAGGGACAGATGAGGAGGACAGAGGGACGTTGCTCCAAATCAGGGACAGATGAGGAGGACGGAGGGACGTTGCTCCAAATCAGGGACAGATGAGGAGGACAGAGGGACGTTGCTCCAAATCAGGGACAGATGAGGAGGACAGAGGGACTTTCCTCCAAATCAGGGACAGATGAGGAGGACAGAGGGACATTGCTCCAAATCAGGGACAGATGAGGAGGACAGAGGGACTTTCCTCCAAATCAGGGACAGATGAGGAGGACAGAGGGACGTTGCTCCAAATCAGGGACAGAGGAGGAGGACAGAGGGACTTTCCTCCAAATCAGGGACAGATGAGGAGGACAGAGGGACGTTGCTCCAAATCAGGGACAGATGAGGAGGACAGAGGGACGTTGCTCCAAATCAGGGACAGATGAGGAGGACAGAGGGACGTTGCTCCAAATCAGGGACAGATGAGGAGGACAGAGGGACTTTCCTCCAAATCAGGGACAGATGAGGAGGACAGAGGGACATTGCTCCAAATCAGGGACAGATGAGGAGGACGGAGGGACTTTCCTCCAAATCAGGGACAGATGAGGAGGACAGAGGGACGTTGCTCCAAATCAGGGACAGATGAGGAGGACAGAGGGACATTGCTCCAAATCAGGGACAGATGAGGAGGACGGAGGGACAGAGGGACGTTGCTCCAAATCAGGGACAGATGAGGAGGACAGAGGGACGTTGCTCCAAATCAGGGACAGATGAGGAGGATGGAGGGACGTTGCTCCAAATCAGGGACAGATGAGGAGGGACAGAGGGACGTTGCTCCAAATCAGGGACAGATGAGGAGGACAGAGGGACTTTCCTCCAAATCAGGGACAGATGAGGAGGACAGAGGGACGTTGCTCCAAATCAGGGACAGATGAGGAGGACAGAGGGACTTTCCTCCAAATCAGGGACAGATGAGGAGGACAGAGGGACGTTGCTCCAAATCAGGGACAGATGAGGAGGATGGAGGGACTTTCCTCCAAATCAGGGACAGATGAGGAGGACAGAGGGACGTTACTCCAAATCAGGGACAGATGAGGAGGACGGAGGGACGTTGCTCCAAATCAGGGACAGATGAGGAGGGACAGAGGGACGTTGCTCCAAATCAGGGACAGATGAGGAGGACAGAGGGACGTTGCTCCAAATCAGGGACAGATGAGGAGGACAGAGGGATGTTGCTCCAAATCAGGGACAGATGAGGAGGGACAGAGGGACGTTGCTCCAAATCAGGGACAGATGAGGAGGACAGAGGGACATTGCTCCAAATCAGGGACAGATGAGGAGGACAGAGGGACGTTACTCCAAATCAGGGACAGATGAGGAGGACGGAGGGACGTTGCTCCAAATCAGGGACAGATGAGGAGGACAGAGGGACGTTGCTCCAAATCAGGGACAGATGAGGAGGACAGAGGGACTTTCCTCCAAATCAGGGACAGATGAGGAGGACAGAGGGACATTGCTCCAAATCAGGGACAGATGAGGAGGACAGAGGGACGTTGCTCCAAATCAGGGACAGATGAGGAGGACAGAGGGACTTTCCTCCAAATCAGGGACAGATGAGGAGGACAGAGGGACGTTACTCCAAATCAGGGACAGATGAGGAGGACAGAGGGACATTGCTCCAAATCAGGGACAGATGAGGAGGACGGAGGGACGTTGCTCCAAATCAGGGACAGATGAGGAGGACGGAGGGACGTTGCTCCAAATCAGGGACAGATGAGGAGGACAGAGGGACGTTGCTCCAAATCAGGGACAGATGAGGAGGGACAGAGGGACGTTGCTCCAAATCAGGGACAGATGAGGAGGACGGAGGGACGTTGCTCCAAATCAGGGACAGATGAGGAGGACAGAGGGACGTTGCTCCAAATCAGGGACAGATGAGGAGGACAGAGGGACGTTGCTCCAAATCAGGGACTGATGAGGAGGACAGAGGGACTTTCCTCCAAATCAGGGACAGATGAGGAGGACAGAGGGACGTTGCTCCAAATCAGGGACAGATGAGGAGGGACAGAGGGATGTTGCTCCAAATCAGGGACAGATGAGGAGGGACAGAGGGACGTTGCTCCAAATCAGGGACAGATGAGGAGGACAGAGGGACGTTGCTCCAAATCAGGGACAGATGAGGAGGATGGAGGGACGTTGCTCCAAATCAGGGACAGATGAGGAGGGACAGAGGGACGTTGCTCCAAATCAGGGACAGATGAGGAGGGACAGAGGGACGTTGCTCCAAATCAGGGACAGATGAGGAGGACGGAGGGACGTTGCTCCAAATCAGGGACAGATGAGGAGGACAGAGGGACGTTGCTCCAAATCAGGGACAGATGAGGAGGACAGAGGGACGTTACTCCAAATCAGGGGCAGATGAGGAGGACAGAGGGACGTTGCTCCAAATCAGGGACAGATGAGGAGGACAGAGGGACGTTGCTCCAAATCAGGGACAGATGAGGAGGATGGAGGGACGTTGCTCCAAATCAGGGACAGATGAGGAGGACAGAGGGACGTTGCTCCAAATCAGGGACAGATGAGGAGGACGGAGGGACGTTGCTCCAAATCAGGGACAGATGAGGAGGATGGAGGGATGTTGCTCCAAATCAGGGGCAGATGAGGAGGACAGAGGGACGTTGCTCCAAATCAGGGACAGATGAGGAGGACAGAGGGACGTTGCTCCAAATCAGGGACAGATGAGGAGGACGGAGGGACATTGCTCCAAATCAGGGACAGATGAGGAGGACGGAGGGACATTGCTCCAAATCAGGGACAGATGAGGAGGACAGAGGGACATTGCTCCAAATCAGGGACAGATGAGGAGGACGGAGGGACATTGCTCCAAATCAGGGACAGATGAGGAGGACAGAGGGACATTGCTTCAAATCAGGGACAGATGAGGAGGACGGAGGGACATTGCTCCAAATCAGGGACAGATGAGGAGGACAGAGGGACGTTGCTCCAAATCAGGGACAGATGAGGAGGACGGAGGGACATTGCTCCAAATCAGGGACAGATGAGGAGGACAGAGGGACATTGCTTCAAATCAGGGACAGATGAGGAGTACGGAGGGACAGAGGGACATTGCTCCAAATCAGGGACAGATGAGGAGGACAGAGGGACGTTGCTCCAAATCAGGGACAGATGAGGAGGACGGAGGGACAGAGGGACGTTGCTCCAAATCAGGGACAGATGAGGAGGACGGAGGGACATTGCTCCAAATCAGGGACAGATGAGGAGGACGGAAGGACGTTGCTCCAAATCAGGGACAGATGAGGAGGACAGAGGGACGTTGCTCCAAATCAGGGACAGATGAGGAGGACAGAGGGACATTGCTCCAAATCAGGGACAGATGAGGAGGACAGAGGGACGTTGCTCCAAATCAGGGACAGATGAGGAGGGACAGAGGGACTTTCCTCCAAATCAGGGACAGATGAGGAGGACAGAGGGACGTTGCTCCAAATCAGGGACAGATGAGGAGGACGGAGGGACAGAGGGACGTTGCTCCAAATCAGGGACAGATGAGGAGGATGGAGGGACGTTGCTCCAAATCAGGGACAGATGAGGAGGACGGAGGGACGTTGCTCCAAATCAGGGACAGATGAGGAGGACAGAGGGACGTTGCTCCAAATCAGGGACAGATGAAGAGGACAGAGGGACGTTGCTCCAAATCAGGGACAGATGAGGAGGACGGAGGGACGTTGCTCCAAATCAGGGGCAGATGAGGAGGACAGAGGGACGTTGCTCCAAATCAGGGACAGATGAGGAGGACAGAGGGACAGAGGGACGTTGCTCCAAATCAGGGACAGATGAGGAGGACGGAGGGACGTTGCTCCAAATCAGGGACAGATGAGGAGGACAGAGGGACGTTGCTCCAAATCAGGGACAGATGAGGAGGACAGAGGGACGTTGCTCCAAATCAGGGACAGATGAGGAGGACGGAGGGACGTTGCTCCAAATCAGGGACAGATGAGGAGGACAGAGGGACGTTGCTCCAAATCAGGGACAGATGAGGAGGACAGAGGGACGTTGCTCCAAATCAGGGACAGATGAGGAGGACGGAGGGACGTTGCTCCAAATCAGGGACAGATGAGGAGGACGGAGGGACGTTGCTCCAAATCAGGGACAGATGAGGAGGACAGAGGGACTTTCCTCCAAATCAGGGACAGATGAGGAGGACAGAGGGACGTTACTCCAAATCAGGGACAGATGAGGAGGACAGAGGGACGTTGCTCCAAATCAGGGACAGATGAGGAGGACAGAGGGACGTTGCTCCAAATCAGGGACAGATGAGGAGGACAGAGGGACAGAGGGACGTTGCTCCAAATCAGGGACAGATGAGGAGGACGGAGGGACGTTGCTCCAAATCAGGGACAGATGAGGAGGACAGAGGGACGTTGCTCCAAATCAGGGACAGATGAGGAGGACGGAGGGACAGAGGGACGTTGCTCCAAATCAGGGACAGATGAGGAGGACAGAGGGACGTTGCTCCAAATCAGGGACAGATGAGGAGGACAGAGGGACGTTGCTCCAAATCAGGGACAGATGAGGAGGACAGAGGGACAGAGGGACGTTGCTCCAAATCAGGGACAGATGAGGAGGACGGAGGGACAGAGGGACGTTGCTCCAAATCAGGGACAGATGAGGACGGAGGGACGTTGCTCCAAATCAGGGACAGATGAGGAGGACGGAGGGACGTTGCTCCAAATCAGGGACAGATGAGGAGGACAGAGGGACGTTGCTCCAAATCAGGGACAGATGAAGAGGACAGAGGGACGTTGCTCCAAATCAGGGACAGATGAGGAGGACGGAGGGACGTTGCTCCAAATCAGGGACAGATGAGGAGGACGGAGGGACGTTGCTCCAAATCAGGGACAGATGAGGAGGACAGAGGGACGTTGCTCCAAATCAGGGACAGATGAGGAGGACAGAGGGACGTTGCTCCAAATCAGGGGCAGATGAGGAGGACGGAGGGACGTTGCTCCAAATCAGGGACAGATGAGGAGGACAGAGGGACTTTCCTCCAAATCAGGGACAGATGAGGAGGACAGAGGGACGTTGCTCCAAATCAGGGACAGATAAGGAGGACAGAGGGACGTTGCTCCAAATCAGGGACAGATAAGGAGGACAGAGGGACGTTGCTCCAAATCAGGGACAGATGAGGAGGACAGAGGGACGTTACTCCAAATCAGGGACAGATGAGGAGGACAGAGGGACGTTACTCCAAATCAGGGACAGATGAGGAGGACGGAGGGACGTTGCTCCAAATCAGGGACAGATGAGGAGGACAGAGGGACGTTGCTCCAAATCAGGGACAGATGAGGAGGACAGAGGGACGTTACTCCAAATCAGGGACAGATGAGGAGGATGGAGGGACGTTGCTCCAAATCAGGGACAGATGAGGAGGACGGAGGGACGTTACTCCAAATCAGGGACAGATGAGGAGGACAGAGGGACGTTGCTCCAAATCAGGGACAGATGAGGAGGACGGAGGGACGTTGCTCCAAATCAGGGACAGATAAGGAGGACAGAGGGACGTTGCTCCAAATCAGGGACAGATGAGGAGGACAGAGGGACGTTACTCCAAATCAGGGACAGATGAGGAGGACGGAGGGACGTTGCTCCAAATCAGGGACAGATAAGGAGGACAGAGGGACGTTGCTCCAAATCAGGGACAGATGAGGAGGACGGAGGGACAGAGGGACGTTGCTCCAAATCAGGGGCAGATGAGGAGGACAGAGGGACGTTGCTCCAAATCAGGGACAGATGAGGAGGACAGAGGGACGTTGCTCCAAATCAGGGACAGATGAGGAGGATGGAGGGACGTTGCTCCAAATCAGGGACAGATGAGGAGGACAGAGGGACGTTGCTCCAAATCAGGGACAGATGAGGAGGACGGAGGGACAGAGGGACGTTGCTCCAAATCAGGGACAGATGAGGAGGACGGAGGGACGTTGCTCCAAATCAGGGACAGATGAGGAGGACAGAGGGACGTTGCTCCAAATCAGGGACAGATGAGGAGGACAGAGGGACGTTGCTCCAAATCAGGGACAGATGAAGAGGACAGAGGGACGTTGCTCCAAATCAGGGACAGATGAGGAGGACAGAGGGACGTTGCTCCAAATCAGGGGCAGATGAGGAGGACAGAGGGACGTTGCTCCAAATCAGGGACAGATGAAGAGGACAGAGGGACGTTGCTCCAAATCAGGGACAGATGAGGAGGACGGAGGGACGTTGCTCCAAATCAGGGACAGATGAGGAGGACGGAGGGACGTTGCTCCAAATCAGGGACAGATGAGGAGGACAGAGGGACGTTGCTCCAAATCAGGGACAGATGAGGAGGACAGAGGGACGTTGCTCCAAATCAGGGGCAGATGAGGAGGACAGAGGGACGTTGCTCCAAATCAGGGACAGATGAGGAGGACAGAGGGACGTTGCTCCAAATCAGGGACAGATGAGGAGGACAGAGGGACGTTGCTCCAAATCAGGGACAGATGAGGAGGACGGAGGGACGTTGCTCCAAATCAGGGGCAGATGAGGAGGACAGAGGGACGTTGCTCCAAATCAGGGACAGATGAGGAGGACAGAGGGACGTTGCTCCAAATCAGGGACAGATGAGGAGGACGGAGGGACGTTGCTCCAAATCAGGGACAGATGAGGAGGACGGAGGGACGTTGCTCCAAATCAGGGACAGATGAGGAGGACGGAGGGACGTTGCTCCAAATCAGGGACAGATGAGGAGGACAGAGGGACGTTGCTCCAAATCAGGGACAGATGAGGAGGACGGAGGGACGTTGCTCCAAATCAGGGACAGATGAGGAGGACGGAGGGACGTTGCTCCAAATCAGGGACAGATGAGGAGGACAGAGGGACGTTGCTCCAAATCAGGGACAGATGAGGAGGACGGAGGGACGTTGCTCCAAATCAGGGACAGATGAGGAGGACAGAGGGACGTTGCTCCAAATCAGGGACAGATGAGGAGGACGGAGGGACGTTGCTCCAAATCAGGGACAGATGAGGAGGACAGAGGGACGTTGCTCCAAATCAGGGACAGATGAGGAGGACAGAGGGACGTTGCTCCAAATCAGGGACAGATGAGGAGGACGGAGGGACGTTGCTCCAAATCAGGGACAGATGAAGAGGACAGAGGGACGTTGCTCCAAATCAGGGACAGATGAGGAGGACAGAGGGACAGAGGGACGTTGCTCCAAATCAGGGACAGATGAGGAGGACAGAGGGACGTTGCTCCAAATCAGGGACAGATGAGGAGGACAGAGGGACAGAGGGACGTTGCTCCAAATCAGGGACAGATGAAGAGGACAGAGGGACGTTGCTCCAAATCAGGGACAGATGAGGAGGACAGAGGGACGTTGCTCCAAATCAGGGACAGATGAGGAGGACGGAGGGACGTTGCTCCAAATCAGGGGCAGATGAGGAGGACAGAGGGACGTTGCTCCAAATCAGGGACAGATGAGGAGGACAGAGGGACAGAGGGACGTTGCTCCAAATCAGGGACAGATGAGGAGGACAGAGGGACGTTGCTCCAAATCAGGGACAGATGAGGAGGACAGAGGGACGTTGCTCCAAATCAGGGACAGATGAGGAGGACAGAGGGACTTTCCTCCAAATCAGGGACAGATGAGGAGGACGGAGGGACGTTGCTCCAAATCAGGGACAGATGAGGAGGACAGAGGGACAGAGGGACGTTGCTCCAAATCAGGGACAGATGAGGAGGACAGAGGGACGTTGCTCCAAATCAGGGACAGATGAGGAGGACAGAGGGACTTTCCTCCAAATCAGGGACAGATGAGGAGGACAGAGGGACGTTGCTCCAAATCAGGGACAGATGAGGAGGACAGAGGGACGTTGCTCCAAATCAGGGACAGATGAGGAGGACAGAGGGACTTTCCTCCAAATCAGGGACAGATGAGGAGGACAGAGGGACGTTGCTCCAAATCAGGGACAGATGAGGAGGACAGAGGGACATTGCTCCAAATCAGGGACAGATGAGGAGGACAGAGGGACGTTGCTCCAAATCAGGGACAGATGAGGAGGACGGAGGGACGTTGCTCCAAATCAGGGACAGATGAGGAGGACGGAGGGACATTGCTCCAAATCAGGGACAGATGAGGAGGACAGAGGGACGTTGCTCCAAATCAGGGACAGTTGAGGAGGACAGAGGGACGTTGCTCCAAATCAGGGACAGATGAGGAGGACGGAGGGACGTTGCTCCAAATCAGGGACAGATGAGGAGGACGGAGGGACGTTGCTCCAAATCAGGGACAGATGAGGAGGATGGAGGGACATTGCTCCAAATCAGGGACAGATGAGGAGGACGGAGGGACATTGCTCCAAATCAGGGACAGTTGAGGAGGACAGAGGGACGTTGCTCCAAATCAGGGACAGATGAGGAGGACGGAGGGACGTTGCTCCAAATCAGGGACAGATGAGGACGACGGAGGGACGTTGCTCCAAATCAGGGACAGATGAGGAGGACAGAGGGACGTTGCTCCAAATCAGGGACAGATGAGGAGGACAGAGGGACGTTGCTTCAAATCAGGGACAGATGAGGAGGACAGAGGGACGTTGCTCCAAATCAGGGACAGATGAGGAGGACAGAGGGACGTTGCTTCAAATCAGGGACAGATGAGGAGGACAGAGGGACGTTGCTCCAAATCAGGGACAGATGAGGTGGACAGAGGGACATTGCTCCAAATCAGGGACAGATGAGGAGGACAGAGGGACATTGCTCCAAATCAGGGACAGATGAGGAGGACGGAGGGACGTTGCTCCAAATCAGGGACAGATGAGGAGGACAGAGGGACATTGCTCCAAATCAGGGACAGATGAGGAGGACGGAGGGACGTTGCTCCAAATCAGGGACAGATGAGGAGGACGGAGGGACGTTGCTCCAAATCAGAGACAGATGAGGAGGACGGAGGGACAGAGGGACATTGCTCCAAATCAGGGACAGATGAGGAGGACAGAGGGACGTTGCTCCAAATCAGGGACAGATGAGGAGGACAGAGGGACGTTGCTCCAAATCAGGGACAGTTGAGGAGGACAGAGGGACGTTGCTCCAAATCAGGGACAGATGAGGAGGACGGAGGGACGTTGCTCCAAATCAGGGACAGATGAGGAGGACGGAGGGACGTTGCTCCAAATCAGGGACAGATGAGGAGGACGGAGGGACGTTGCTCCAAATCAGGGACAGATGAGGAGGACGGAGGGACGTTGCTCCAAATCAGGGACAGATGAGGAGGACAGAGGGACGTTGCTCCAAATCAGGGACAGATGAGGAGGACAGAGGGACGTTGCTCCAAATCAGGGACAGATGAGGAGGACAGAGGGACGTTGCTCCAAATCAGGGGCAGATGAGGAGGACAGAGGGACGTTGCTCCAAATCAGGGACAGATGAGGAGGACAGAGGGACGTTGCTCCAAATCAGGGGCAGATGAGGAGGACAGAGGGACGTTGCTCCAAATCAGGGACAGATGAGGAGGATGGAGGGACGTTGCTCCAAATCAGGGACAAATGAGGAGGACAGAGGGACGTTGCTCCAAATCAGGGACAGATGAGGAGGACAGAGGGACGTTGCTCCAAATCAGGGACAGATGAGGAGGACAGAGGGACGTTGCTTCAAATCAGGGACAGATGAGGAGGACAGAGGGACGTTGCTCCAAATCAGGGACAGATGAGGAGGATGGAGGGACAGAGGGACGTTGCTCCAAATCAGGGACAAATGAGGAGGACAGAGGGACGTTGCTCCAAATCAGGGACAGATGAGGAGGACAGAGGGACGTTGCTCCAAATCAGGGACAGATGAGGAGGACAGAGGGACAGAGGGACGTTGCTCCAAATCAGGGACAAATGAGGAGGACAGAGGGACGTTGCTCCAAATCAGGGACAGATGAGGAGGACAGAGGGACGTTGCTCCAAATCAGGGACAGATGAGGAGGACAGAGGGACGTTGCTTCAAATCAGGGACAGATGAGGAGGACAGAGGGACGTTGCTCCAAATCAGGGACAGATGAGGTGGACAGAGGGACATTGCTCCAAATCAGGGACAGATGAGGAGGACAGAGGGACATTGCTCCAAATCAGGGACAGATGAGGAGGACGGAGGGACGTTGCTCCAAATCAGGGACAGATGAGGAGGACAGAGGGACATTGCTCCAAATCAGGGACAGATGAGGAGGACGGAGGGACGTTGCTCCAAATCAGGGACAGATGAGGAGGACGGAGGGACGTTGCTCCAAATCAGAGACAGATGAGGAGGACGGAGGGACAGAGGGACATTGCTCCAAATCAGGGACAGATGAGGAGGACAGAGGGACGTTGCTCCAAATCAGGGACAGATGAGGAGGACAGAGGGACGTTGCTCCAAATCAGGGACAGTTGAGGAGGACAGAGGGACGTTGCTCCAAATCAGGGACAGATGAGGAGGACGGAGGGACGTTGCTCCAAATCAGGGACAGATGAGGAGGACGGAGGGACGTTGCTCCAAATCAGGGACAGATGAGGAGGACGGAGGGACGTTGCTCCAAATCAGGGACAGATGAGGAGGACAGAGGGACGTTGCTCCAAATCAGGGACAGATGAGGAGGACAGAGGGACGTTGCTCCAAATCAGGGACAGATGAGGAGGACAGAGGGACGTTGCTCCAAATCAGGGACAGATGAAGAGGACAGAGGGACGTTGCTCCAAATCAGGGACAGATGAGGAGGACAGAGGGACGTTGCTCCAAATCAGGGGCAGATGAGGAGGACAGAGGGACGTTGCTCCAAATCAGGGACAGATGAGGAGGACAGAGGGACGTTGCTCCAAATCAGGGGCAGATGAGGAGGACAGAGGGACGTTGCTCCAAATCAGGGACAGATGAGGAGGACAGAGGGACGTTACTCCAAATCAGGGACAGATGAGGAGGACAGAAGGACGTTGCTCCAAATCAGGGGCAGATGAGGAGGACAGAGGGACGTTGCTCCAAATCAGGGACAGATGAGGAGGACAGAGGGACGTTGCTCCAAATCAGGGACAGATGAAGAGGACAGAGGGACGTTGCTCCAAATCAGGGACAGATGAGGAGGACAGAGGGACGTTGCTCCAAATCAGGGACAGATGAGGAGGACAGAGGGACGTTGCTCCAAATCAGGGACAGATGAGGAGGACAGAGGGACTTTCCTCCAAATCAGGGACAGATGAGGAGGACAGAGGGACGTTGCTCCAAATCAGGGACAGATGAGGAGGACAGAGGGACGTTGCTCCAAATCAGGGACAGATGAGGAGGACAGAGGGACTTTCCTCCAAATCAGGGACAGATGAGGAGGACAGAGGGACGTTGCTCCAAATCAGGGACAGATGAGGAGGACAGAGGGACATTGCTCCAAATCAGGGACAGATGAGGAGGACAGAGGGACGTTGCTCCAAATCAGGGACAGATGAGGAGGACGGAGGGACGTTGCTCCAAATCAGGGACAGATGAGGAGGACGGAGGGACATTGCTCCAAATCAGGGACAGATGAGGAGGACAGAGGGACGTTGCTCCAAATCAGGGACAGTTGAGGAGGACAGAGGGACGTTGCTCCAAATCAGGGACAGATGGAGGAGGACGGAGGGACGTTGCTCCAAATCAGGGACAGATGAGGAGGACGGAGGGACGTTGCTCCAAATCAGGGACAGATGAGGAGGATGGAGGGACATTGCTCCAAATCAGGGACAGATGAGGAGGACGGAGGGACATTGCTCCAAATCAGGGACAGTTGAGGAGGACAGAGGGACGTTGCTCCAAATCAGGGACAGATGAGGAGGACGGAGGGACGTTGCTCCAAATCAGGGACAGATGAGGACGACGGAGGGACAGAGGGACGTTGCTCCAAATCAGGGACAGATGAGGAGGATGGAGGGACGTTGCTCCAAATCAGGGACAAATGAGGAGGACAGAGGGACGTTGCTCCAAATCAGGGACAGATGAGGAGGACAGAGGGACGTTGCTCCAAATCAGGGGCAGATGAGGAGGACAGAGGGACAGAGGGACTTTCCTCCAAATCAGGGAGAGATGAGGAGGACGGAGGGACGTTGCTCCAAATCAGGGGCAGATGAGGAGGACAGAGGGACGTTGCTCCAAATCAGGGACAGATGAGGAGGACGGAGGGACATTGCTCCAAATCAGGGACAGATGAGGAGGACAGAGGGACAGAGGGACGTTGCTCCAAATCAGGGACAAATGAGGAGGACAGAGGGACGTTGCTCCAAATCAGGGACAGATGAGGAGGACAGAGGGACGTTGCTCCAAATCAGGGACAGATGAGGTGGACAGAGGGACATTGCTCCAAATCAGGGACAGATGAGGAGGACAGAGGGACATTGCTCCAATTCAGGGACAGATGAGGAGGACGGAGGGACGTTGCTCCAAATCAGGGGCAGATGAGGAGGACGGAGGGACGTTGCTCCAAATCAGGGACAGATGAGGAGGACGGAGGGACGTTGCTCCAAATCAGAGACAGATGAGGAGGACGGAGGGACAGAGGGACATTGCTCCAAATCAGGGACAGATGAGGAGGACAGAGGGACGTTGCTCCAAATCAGGGACAGATGAGGAGGACAGAGGGATGTTGCTCCAAATCAGGGACAGTTGAGGAGGACAGAGGGACGTTGCTCCAAATCAGGGACAGATGAGGAGGACGGAGGGACGTTGCTCCAAATCAGGGACAGATGAGGAGGACGGAGGGACGTTGCTCCAAATCAGGGACAGATGAGGAGGACGGAGGGACAGAGGGACGTTGCTCCAAATCAGGGACAGATGAGGAGGATGGAGGGATGTTGCTCCAAATCAGGGACAGATGAGGAGGATGGAGGGACGTTGCTCCAAATCAGGGACAAATGAGGAGGACAGAGGGACGTTGCTCCAAATCAGGGGCAGATGAGGAGGACAGAGGGACAGAGGGACTTTCCTCCAAATCAGGGAGAGATGAGGAGGACGGAGGGACGTTGCTCCAAATCAGGGACAGATGAGGAGGACAGAGGGACGTTGCTCCAAATCAGGGACAGATGAGGAGGACGGAGGGACATTGCTCCAAATCAGGGACAGATGAGGAGGACGGAGGGACGTTGCTCCAAATCAGGGACAGATGAGGAGGACAGAGGGACGTTGCTCCAAATCAGGGACAAATGAGGAGGACAGAGGGACGTTGCTCCAAATCAGGGACAGATGAGGAGGACGGAGGGACATTGCTTCAAATCAGGGACAGATGAGGAGGACAGAGGGACGTTGCTCCAAATCAGGGACAGATGAGGAGGACGGAGGGACGTTGCTCCAAATCAGGGACAGATGAGGAGGACGGAGGGACAGAGGGACATTGCTCCAAATCAGGGACAGATGAGGAGGACGGAGGGACATTGCTCCAAATCAGGGACAGATGAGGAGGACGGAGGGACGTTGCTCCAAATCAGGGACAGATGAGGAGGACGGAGGGACGTTGCTCCAAATCAGGGACAGATGAGGAGGACGGAGGGACAGAGGGACATTGCTTCAAATCAGGGACAGATGAGGAGGACGGAGGGACATTGCTCCAAATCAGGGACAGATGAGGAGGACGGAGGGACGTTGCTCCAAATCAGGGACAGATGAGGAGGACGGAGGGACGTTGCTCCAAATCAGGGACAGATGAGGAGGACGGAGGGACAGAGGGACATTGCTCCAAATCAGGGACAGATGAGGAGGACAGAGGGACGTTGCTCCAAATCAGGGACAGATGAGGAGGACAGAGGGACGTTGCTCCAAATCAGGGACAGATGAGGAGGACGGAGGGACGTTGCTCCAAAATCAGGGACAGATGAGGAGGACGGAGGGATGTTGCTCCAAATCAGGGACAGATGAGGAGGACGGAGGGACGTTACTCCAAATCAGGGACAGATGAGGAGGACGGAGGGACGTTGCTCCAAATCAGGGATAGATGAGGAGGACGGAGGGACGTTGCTCCAAAATCAGGGACAGATGAGGAGGACAGAGGGACGTTGCTCCAAATCAGGGACAGATGAGGAGGACGGAGGGACGTTACTCCAAATCAGGGACAGATGAGGAGGACGGAGGGACGTTGCTCCAAATCAGGGATAGATGAGGAGGACAGAGGGACGTTGCTCCAAATCAGGGACAGATGAGGAGGACGGAGGGACGTTGCTCCAAATCAGGGACAGATGAGGAGGACAGAGGGACGTTGCTCCAAATCAGGGACAGATGAGGAGGACGGAGGGACAGAGGGACGTTGCTCCAAATCAGGGACAGATGAGGAGGACAGAGGGACGTTGCTCCAAATCAGGGACAGATGAGGAGGACAGAGGGACAGAGGGACGTTGCTCCAAATCAGGGACAGATGAGGAGGACAGAGGGACGTTGCTCCAAATCAGGGACAGATGAGGAGGACGGAGGGACGTTGCTCCAAATCAGGGACAGATGAGGAGGACAGAGGGACGTTGCTCCAAATCAGGGACAGATGAGGAGGACAGAGGGACAGAGGGACGTTGCTCCAATTCAGGGACAGATGAGGAGGACAGAGGGACGTTGCTCCAAATCAGGGACAGATGAGGAGGACGGAGGGACAGAGGGACGTTGCTCCAAATCAGGGACAGATGAGGAGGACGGAGGGACGTTGCTCCAAATCAGGGACAGATGAGGAGGACAGAGGGACATTGCTCCAAATCAGGGACAGATGAGGAGGATGGAGGGATGTTGCTCCAAATCAGGGACAGATGAGGAGGGACAGAGGGACGTTGCTCCAAATCAGGGACAGATGAGGAGGACAGAGGGACATTGCTCCAAATCAGGGACAGATGAGGAGGACAGAGGGACGTTGCTCCAAATCAGGGACAGATGAGGAGGACGGAGGGACGTTGCTCCAAATCAGGGACAAATGAGGAGGACAGAGGGACGTTACTCCAAATCAGGGACAGATGAGGAGGACGGAGGGACGTTGCTCCAAAACAGGGACAGATGAGGAGGACGGAGGGACGTTGCTCCAAATCAGGGACAGATGAGGAGGACGGAGGGACGTTACTCCAAATCAGGGACAGATGAGGAGGACAGAGGGACGTTGCTCCAAATCAGGGACAGATGAGGAGGACAGAGGGACGTTGCTCCAAATCAGGGACAGATGAGGAGGACAGAGGGACGTTGCTCCAAATCAGGGACAGATGAGGAGGACGGAGGGACAGAGGGACGTTGCTCCAAATCAGGGACAGATGAGGAGGACAGAGGGACGTTGCTCCAAATCAGGGACAGATGAGGAGGACAGAGGGACTTTCCTCCAAATCAGGGACAGATGAGGAGGACGGAGGGACAGAGGGACGTTGCTCCAAATCAGGGACAGATGAGGAGGACAGAGGGACGTTGCTCCAAATCAGGGACAGATGAGGAGGACGGAGGGACGTTACTCCAAATCAGGGACAGATGAGGAGGACGGAGGGACGTTACTCCAAATCAGGGACAGATGAGGAGGACGGAGGGACGTTACTCCAAATCAGGGACAGATGAGGAGGGACAGAGGGACGTTGCTCCAAATCAGGGACAGATGAGGAGGACGGAGGGACGTTACTCCAAATCAGGGACAGATGAGGAGGACAGAGGGACGTTGCTCCAAATCAGGGACAGATGAGGAGGACAGAGGGACTTTCCTCCAAATCAGGGACAGATGAGGAGGATGGAGGGACGTTGCTCCAAATCAGGGACAGATGAGGAGGACAGAGGGACTTTCCTCCAAATCAGGGACAGATGAGGAGGACAGAGGGACGTTACTCCAAATCAGGGACAGATGAGGAGGACAGAGGGACGTTGCTCCAAATCAGGGACAGATGAGGAGGACAGAGGGACTTTCCTCCAAATCAGGGACAGATGAGGAGGATGGAGGGACGTTGCTCCAAATCAGGGACAGATGAGGAGGACAGAGGGACTTTCCTCCAAATCAGGGACAGATGAGGAGGACAGAGGGACGTTGCTCCAAATCAGGGACAGATGAGGAGGACAGAGGGACGTTGCTCCAAATCAGGGACAGATGAGGAGGACAGAGGGACTTTCCTCCAAATCAGGGACAGATGAGGAGGACAGAGGGACATTGCTCCAAATCAGGGACAGATGAGGAGGACAGAGGGACTTTCCTCCAAATCAGGGACAGATGAGGAGGACAGAGGGACTTTCCTCCAAATCAGGGACAGATGAGGAGGACAGAGGGACATTGCTCCAAATCAGGGACAGATGAGGAGGACAGAGGGACTTTCCTCCAAATCAGGGACAGATGAGGAGGACAGAGGGACGTTGCTCCAAATCAGGGACAGATGAGGAGGACAGAGGGACTTTCCTCCAAATCAGGGACAGATGAGGAGGACGGAGGGACTTTCCTCCAAATCAGGGACAGATGAGGAGGACAGAGGGACGTTGCTCCAAATCAGGGACAGATGAGGAGGACAGAGGGACGTTACTCCAAATCAGGGACAGATGAAGAGGACAGAGGGACATTGCTCCAAATCAGGGACAGATGAGGAGGACAGAGGGACGTTACTCCAAATCAGGGACAGATGAGGAGGATGGAGGGACGTTGCTCCAAATCAGGGACAGATGAGGAGGACAGAGGGACGTTGCTCCAAATCAGGGACAGATGAGGAGGACAGAGGGACTTTCCTCCAAATCAGGGACAGATGAGGAGGACAGAGGGACGTTGCTCCAAATCAGGGACAGATGAGGAGGACAGAGGGACTTTCCTCCAAATCAGGGACAGATGAGGAGGACAGAGGGACGTTGCTCCAAATCAGGGACAGATGAGGAGGACAGAGGGACGTTGCTCCAAATCAGGGACAGATGAGGAGGACAGAGGGACGTTGCTCCAAATCAGGGACAGATGAGGAGGACAGAGGGATGTTGCTCCAAATCAGGGACAGATGAGGAGGGACAGAGGGACGTTGCTCCAAATCAGGGACAGAGGAGGAGGACAGAGGGACATTGCTCCAAATCAGGGACAGATGAGGAGGACAGAGGGACGTTACTCCAAATCAGGGACAGATGAGGAGGACGGAGGGACGTTGCTCCAAATCAGGGACAGATGAGGAGGACAGAGGGACGTTGCTCCAAATCAGGGACAGATGAGGAGGACAGAGGGACGTTGCTCAAAATCAGGGACAGATGAGGAGGACGGAGGGACGTTGCTCCAAATCAGGGACAGATGAGGAGGACAGAGGGACTTTCCTCCAAATCAGGGACAGATGAGGAGGACAGAGGGACATTGCTCCAAATCAGGGACAGATGAGGAGGACAGAGGGACTTTCCTCCAAATCAGGGACAGATGAGGAGGACAGAGGGACGTTGCTCCAAATCAGGGACAGATGAGGAGGACAGAGGGACTTTCCTCCAAATCAGGGACAGATGAGGAGGACAGAGGGACGTTGCTCCAAATCAGGGACAGATGAGGAGGACAGAGGGACATTGCTCCAAATCAGGGACAGATGAGGAGGACGGAGGGACTTTCCTCCAAATCAGGGACAGATGAGGAGGACAGAGGGACGTTGCTCCAAATCAGGGACAGATGAGGAGGACAGAGGGACGTTGCTCCAAATCAGGGACAGATGAGGAGGACGGAGGGACGTTACTCCAAATCAGGGACAGATGAGGAGGACAGAGGGACATTGCTCCAAATCAGGGACAGATGAGGAGGATGGAGGGACGTTGCTCCAAATCAGGGACAGATGAGGAGGACAGAGGGACGTTGCTCCAAATCAGGGACAGATGAGGAGGACAGAGGGACTTTCCTCCAAATCAGGGACAGATGAGGAGGACAGAGGGACGTTGCTCCAAATCAGGGACAGATGAGGAGGGACAGAGGGATGTTGCTCCAAATCAGGGACAGATGAGGAGGGACAGAGGGACGTTGCTCCAAATCAGGGACAGATGAGGAGGACAGAGGGACGTTGCTCCAAATCAGGGACAGATGAGGAGGATGGAGGGACGTTGCTCCAAATCAGGGACAGATGAGGAGGACAGAGGGACGTTGCTCCAAATCAGGGACAGATGAGGAGGATGGAGGGACGTTGCTCCAAATCAGGGACAGATGAGGAGGACAGAGGGACGTTGCTCCAAATCAGGGACAGATGAGGAGGACAGAGGGACTTTCCTCCAAATCAGGGACAGATGAGGAGGGACAGAGGGACATTGCTCCAAATCAGGGACAGATGAGGAGGGACAGAGGGACTTTCCTCCAAATCAGGGACAGATGAGGAGGACAGAGGGACGTTGCTCCAAATCAGGGACAGATGAGGAGGACAGAGGGACGTTGCTCCAAATCAGGGACAGATGAGGAGGACAGAGGGACTTTCCTCCAAATCAGGGACAGATGAGGAGGGACAGAGGGACATTGCTCCAAATCAGGGACAGATGAGGAGGGACAGAGGGACGTTGCTCCAAATCAGGGACAGATGAGGAGGACAGAGGGACTTTCCTCCAAATCAGGGACAGATGAGGAGGACAGAGGGACGTTGCTCCAAATCAGGGACAGATGAGGAGGACAGAGGGACTTTCCTCCAAATCAGGGACAGATGAGGAGGACAGAGGGACGTTGCTCCAAATCAGGGACAGATGAGGAGGACAGAGGGACGTTGCTCCAAATCAGGGACAGATGAGGAGGACGGAGGGACAGAGGGACGTTGCTCCAAATCAGGGACAGATGAGGAGGACAGAGGGACGTTGCTCCAAATCAGGGACAGATGAGGAGGGACAGAGGGACGTTGCTCCAAATCAGGGACAGATGAGGAGGACAGAGGGACATTGCTCCAAATCAGGGACAGATGAGGAGGACAGAGGGACGTTACTCCAAATCAGGGACAGATGAGGAGGACGGAGGGACGTTGCTCCAAATCAGGGACAGATGAGGAGGACAGAGGGACGTTGCTCCAAATCAGGGACAGATGAGGAGGACGGAGGGACATTGCTTCAAATCAGGGACAGATGAGGAGGACGGAGGGACAGAGGGACGTTGCTCCAAAACAGGGACAGATGAGGAGGACAGAGGGACGTTGCTCCAAATCAGGGACAAATGAGGAGGACAGAGGGACGTTGCTCCAAATCAGGGACAGATGAGGAGGACGGAGGGACATTGCTTCAAATCAGGGACAGATGAGGAGGACAGAGGGACGTTGCTCCAAATCAGGGACAGATGAGGAGGACAGAGGGACATTGCTTCAAATCAGGGACAGATGAGGAGGACGGAGGGACAGAGGGACATTGCTCCAAATCAGGGACAGATGAGGAGGACAGAGGGACATTGCTCCAAATCAGGGACAGATGAGGAGGACGGAGGGACGTTGCTCCAAATCAGGGGCAGATGAGGAGGACGGAGGGACGTTGCTCCAAATCAGGGACAGATGAGGAGGACGGAGGGACGTTGCTCCAAATCAGGGACAGATGAGGAGGACGGAGGGACAGAGGGACATTGCTCCAAATCAGGGACAGATGAGGAGGACAGAGGGACGTTGCTCCAAATCAGGGACAGATGAGGAGGACAGAGGGACGTTGCTCCAAAATCAGGGACAGATGAGGACAGAGGGACAGAGGGACGTTGCTCCAAATCAGGGACAGATGAGGAGGACGGAGGGATGTTGCTCCAAATCAGGGACAGATGAGGAGGACAGAGGGACGTTGCTCCAAATCAGGGACAGATGAGGAGGACAGAGGGACGTTGCTCCAAATCAGGGACAGATGAGGAGGACAGAGGGACGTTACTCCAAATCAGGGACAGATGAGGAGGACAGAGGGACGTTGCTCCAAATCAGGGACAGATGAGGAGGACGGAGGGACATTGCTCCAAATCAGGGACAGATGAGGAGGACGGAGGGACGTTGCTCCAAATCAGGGACAGATGAGGAGGACGGAGGGACGTTGCTCCAAATCAGGGACAGATGAGGAGGACGGAGGGACGTTGCTCCAAATCAGGGACAGATGAGGAGGACGGAGGGACGTTGCTCCAAATCAGGGACAGATGAGGAGGACGGAGGGACGTTGCTCCAAATCAGGGACAGATGAGGAGGACGGAGGGACGTTGCTCCAAATCAGGGACAGATGAGGAGGACGGAGGGACGTTGCTCCAAATCAGGGACAGATGAGGAGGACGGAGGGACAGAGGGACGTTGCTCCAAATCAGGGACAGATGAGGAGGACAGAGGGACCTTGCTCCAAATCAGGGACAGATGAGGAGGACAGAGGGACAGAGGGACGTTGCTCCAAATCAGGGACAGATGAGGAGGACAGAGGGACGTTGCTCCAAATCAGGGACAGATGAGGAGGACAGAGGGACTTTCCTCCAAATCAGGGACAGATGAGGAGGACGGAGGGACGTTGCTCCAAATCAGGGACAGATGAGGAGGACAGAGGGACGTTGCTCCAAATCAGGGACAGATGAGGAGGACGGAGGGACGTTGCTCCAAATCAGGGACAGATGAGGAGGACAGAGGGACGTTGCTCCAAATCAGGGACAGATGAGGAGGACAGAGGGACGTTGCTCCAAATCAGGGACAGATGAGGAGGACAGAGGGACAGAGGGACGTTGCTCCAAATCAGGGACAGATGAGGAGGACAGAGGGACGTTGCTCCAAATCAGGGACAGATGAGGAGGACGGAGGGACAGAGGGACGTTGCTCCAAATCAGGGACAGATGAGGAGGACGGAGGGACGTTGCTCCAAATCAGGGACAGATGAGGAGGACAGAGGGACGTTGCTCCAAATCAGGGACAGATGAGGAGGACAGAGGGACGTTACTCCAAATCAGGGACAGATGAGGAGGACGGAGGGACGTTGCTCCAAATCAGGGACAGATGAGGAGGACGGAGGGACGTTGCTCCAAATCAGGGACAGATGAGGAGGACAGAGGGACGTTGCTCCAAATCAGGGACAGATGAGGAGGACGGAGGGACAGAGGGACGTTGCTCCAAATCAGGGACAGATGAGGAGGACAGAGGGACGTTGCTCCAAATCAGGGACAGATGAGGAGGACAGAGGGACTTTCCTCCAAATCAGGGACAGATGAGGAGGACAGAGGGACATTGCTCCAAATCAGGGACAGATGAGGAGGACAGAGGGACGTTACTCCAAATCAGGGACAGATGAGGAGGATGGAGGGACGTTGCTCCAAATCAGGGACAGATGAGGAGGACGGAGGGACGTTACTCCAAATCAGGGACAGATGAGGAGGACAGAGGGACGTTACTCCAAATCAGGGACAGATGAGGAGGGACAGAGGGACGTTGCTCCAAATCAGGGACAGATGAGGAGGGACAGAGGGACGTTGCTCCAAATCAGGGACAGATGAGGAGGACGGAGGGACGTTACTCCAAATCAGGGACAGATGAGGAGGACGGAGGGACGTTACTCCAAATCAGGGACAGATGAGGAGGGACAGAGGGACGTTGCTCCAAATCAGGGACAGATGAGGAGGACGGAGGGACGTTACTCCAAATCAGGGACAGATGAGGAGGACAGAGGGACGTTGCTCCAAATCAGGGACAGATGAGGAGGACAGAGGGACTTTCCTCCAAATCAGGGACAGATGAGGAGGATGGAGGGACGTTGCTCCAAATCAGGGACAGATGAGGAGGACAGAGGGACGTTGCTCCAAATCAGGGACAGATGAGGAGGACAGAGGGACGTTGCTCCAAATCAGGGACAGATGAGGAGGACAGAGGGACGTTGCTCCAAATCAGGGACAGATGAGGAGGACAGAGGGACTTTCCTCCAAATCAGGGACAGATGAGGAGGACAGAGGGACATTGCTCCAAATCAGGGACAGATGAGGAGGACAGAGGGACTTTCCTCCAAATCAGGGACAGATGAGGAGGACAGAGGGACGTTGCTCCAAATCAGGGACAGATGAGGAGGACAGAGGGACATTCCTCCAAATCAGGGACAGATGAGGAGGACAGAGGGACGTTGCTCCAAATCAGGGACAGATGAGGAGGACAGAGGGACTTTCCTCCAAATCAGGGACAGATGAGGAGGACAGAGGGACGTTGCTCCAAATCAGGGACAGATGAGGAGGACAGAGGGACATTGCTCCAAATCAGGGACAGATGAGGAGGATGGAGGGACGTTGCTCCAAATCAGGGACAGATGAGGAGGACAGAGGGACGTTGCTCCAAATCAGGGACAGATGAGGAGGACAGAGGGACTTTCCTCCAAATCAGGGACAGATGAGGAGGACAGAGGGACGTTGCTCCAAATCAGGGACAGATGAGGAGGACAGAGGGACTTTCCTCCAAATCAGGGACAGATGAGGAGGACAGAGGGACGTTGCTCCAAATCAGGGACAGATGAGGAGGACAGAGGGACTTTCCTCCAAATCAGGGACAGATGAGGAGGACAGAGGGACGTTGCTCCAAATCAGGGACAGATGAGGAGGACAGAGGGACATTGCTCCAAATCAGGGACAGATGAGGAGGATGGAGGGACGTTGCTCCAAATCAGGGACAGATGAGGAGGACAGAGGGACGTTGCTCCAAATCAGGGACAGATGAGGAGGACAGAGGGACGTTGCTCCAAATCAGGGACAGATGAGGAGGACAGAGGGACGTTGCTCCAAATCAGGGACAGATGAGGAGGACAGAGGGACTTTCCTCCAAATCAGGGACAGATGAGGAGGACAGAGGGACGTTGCTCCAAATCAGGGACAGATGAGGAGGACGGAGGGACATTGCTTCAAATCAGGGACAGATGAGGAGGACAGAGGGACGTTGCTCCAAATCAGGGACAGATGAGGAGGACAGAGGGACATTGCTTCAAATCAGGGACAGATGAGGAGGACGGAGGGACAGAGGGACATTGCTCCAAATCAGGGACAGATGAGGAGGACAGAGGGACATTGCTCCAAATCAGGGACAGATGAGGAGGACGGAGGGACGTTGCTCCAAATCAGGGGCAGATGAGGAGGACGGAGGGACGTTGCTCCAAATCAGGGACAGATGAGGAGGACGGAGGGACGTTGCTCCAAATCAGGGACAGATGAGGAGGACGGAGGGACAGAGGGACATTGCTCCAAATCAGGGACAGATGAGGAGGACAGAGGGACGTTGCTCCAAATCAGGGACAGATGAGGAGGACAGAGGGACGTTGCTCCAAAATCAGGGACAGATGAGGACAGAGGGACAGAGGGACGTTGCTCCAAATCAGGGACAGATGAGGAGGACGGAGGGATGTTGCTCCAAATCAGGGACAGATGAGGAGGACAGAGGGACGTTGCTCCAAATCAGGGACAGATGAGGAGGACAGAGGGACGTTGCTCCAAATCAGGGACAGATGAGGAGGACAGAGGGACGTTGCTCCAAATCAGGGACAGATGAGGAGGACGGAGGGACATTGCTCCAAATCAGGGACAGATGAGGAGGACGGAGGGACGTTGCTCCAAATCAGGGACAGATGAGGAGGACGGAGGGACGTTGCTCCAAATCAGGGACAGATGAGGAGGACGGAGGGACGTTGCTCCAAATCAGGGACAGATGAGGAGGACGGAGGGACGTTGCTCCAAATCAGGGACAGATGAGGAGGACGGAGGGACGTTGCTCCAAATCAGGGACAGATGAGGAGGACGGAGGGACGTTGCTCCAAATCAGGGACAGATGAGGAGGACGGAGGGACAGAGGGACGTTGCTCCAAATCAGGGACAGATGAGGAGGACAGAGGGACCTTGCTCCAAATCAGGGACAGATGAGGAGGACAGAGGGACAGAGGGACGTTGCTCCAAATCAGGGACAGATGAGGAGGACAGAGGGACGTTGCTCCAAATCAGGGACAGATGAGGAGGACAGAGGGACTTTCCTCCAAATCAGGGACAGATGAGGAGGACGGAGGGACGTTGCTCCAAATCAGGGACAGATGAGGAGGACAGAGGGACGTTGCTCCAAATCAGGGACAGATGAGGAGGACGGAGGGACGTTGCTCCAAATCAGGGACAGATGAGGAGGACAGAGGGACGTTGCTCCAAATCAGGGACAGATGAGGAGGACAGAGGGACAGAGGGACGTTGCTCCAAATCAGGGACAGATGAGGAGGACAGAGGGACGTTGCTCCAAATCAGGGACAGATGAGGAGGACGGAGGGACAGAGGGACGTTGCTCCAAATCAGGGACAGATGAGGAGGACGGAGGGACGTTGCTCCAAATCAGGGACAGATGAGGAGGACAGAGGGACGTTGCTCCAAATCAGGGACAGATGAGGAGGACAGAGGGACGTTACTCCAAATCAGGGACAGATGAGGAGGACGGAGGGACGTTGCTCCAAATCAGGGACAGATGAGGAGGACAGAGGGACGTTGCTCCAAATCAGGGACAGATGAGGAGGACAGAGGGACTTTCCTCCAAATCAGGGACAGATGAGGAGGACAGAGGGACGTTACTCCAAATCAGGGACAGATGAGGAGGACAGAGGGATGTTGCTCCAAATCAGGGACAGATGAGGAGGACAGAGGGACGTTGCTCCAAATCAGGGACAGATGAGGAGGACAGAGGGACGTTGCTCCAAATCAGGGACAGATGAGGAGGACAGAGGGACTTTCCTCCAAATCAGGGACAGATGAGGAGGACAGAGGGACATTGCTCCAAATCAGGGACAGATGAGGAGGACAGAGGGACGTTACTCCAAATCAGGGACAGATGAGGAGGATGGAGGGACGTTGCTCCAAATCAGGGACAGATGAGGAGGACGGAGGGACGTTACTCCAAATCAGGGACAGATGAGGAGGACAGAGGGACGTTACTCCAAATCAGGGACAGATGAGGAGGGACAGAGGGACGTTGCTCCAAATCAGGGACAGATGAGGAGGGACAGAGGGACGTTGCTCCAAATCAGGGACAGATGAGGAGGACGGAGGGACGTTACTCCAAATCAGGGACAGATGAGGAGGACGGAGGGACGTTACTCCAAATCAGGGACAGATGAGGAGGGACAGAGGGACGTTGCTCCAAATCAGGGACAGATGAGGAGGACGGAGGGACGTTACTCCAAATCAGGGACAGATGAGGAGGACAGAGGGACGTTGCTCCAAATCAGGGACAGATGAGGAGGACAGAGGGACTTTCCTCCAAATCAGGGACAGATGAGGAGGATGGAGGGACGTTGCTCCAAATCAGGGACAGATGAGGAGGACAGAGGGACGTTGCTCCAAATCAGGGACAGATGAGGAGGACAGAGGGACGTTGCTCCAAATCAGGGACAGATGAGGAGGACAGAGGGACGTTGCTCCAAATCAGGGACAGATGAGGAGGACAGAGGGACTTTCCTCCAAATCAGGGACAGATGAGGAGGACAGAGGGACATTGCTCCAAATCAGGGACAGATGAGGAGGACAGAGGGACTTTCCTCCAAATCAGGGACAGATGAGGAGGACAGAGGGACGTTGCTCCAAATCAGGGACAGATGAGGAGGACAGAGGGACATTCCTCCAAATCAGGGACAGATGAGGAGGACAGAGGGACGTTGCTCCAAATCAGGGACAGATGAGGAGGACAGAGGGACTTTCCTCCAAATCAGGGACAGATGAGGAGGACAGAGGGACGTTGCTCCAAATCAGGGACAGATGAGGAGGACAGAGGGACGTTGCTCCAAATCAGGGACAGATGAGGAGGACAGAGGGACATTGCTCCAAATCAGGGACAGATGAGGAGGATGGAGGGACGTTGCTCCAAATCAGGGACAGATGAGGAGGACAGAGGGACGTTGCTCCAAATCAGGGACAGATGAGGAGGACAGAGGGACTTTCCTCCAAATCAGGGACAGATGAGGAGGACAGAGGGACGTTGCTCCAAATCAGGGACAGATGAGGAGGACAGAGGGACTTTCCTCCAAATCAGGGACAGATGAGGAGGACAGAGGGACGTTGCTCCAAATCAGGGACAGATGAGGAGGACAGAGGGACTTTCCTCCAAATCAGGGACAGATGAGGAGGACAGAGGGACGTTGCTCCAAATCAGGGACAGATGAGGAGGACAGAGGGACATTGCTCCAAATCAGGGACAGATGAGGAGGATGGAGGGACGTTGCTCCAAATCAGGGACAGATGAGGAGGATGGAGGGACGTTGCTCCAAATCAGGGACAGATGAGGAGGACAGAGGGACGTTGCTCCAAATCAGGGACAGATGAGGAGGACAGAGGGACGTTGCTCCAAATCAGGGACAGATGAGGAGGACAGAGGGACGTTGCTCCAAATCAGGGACAGATGAGGAGGACAGAGGGACTTTCCTCCAAATCAGGGACAGATGAGGAGGACAGAGGGACGTTGCTCCAAATCAGGGACAGATGAGGAGGACAGAGGGACGTTGCTCCAAATCAGGGACAGATGAGGAGGACAGAGGGACGTTGCTCCAAATCAGGGACAGATGAGGAGGACAGAGGGATGTTGCTCCAAATCAGGGACAGATGAGGAGGGACAGAGGGACGTTGCTCCAAATCAGGGACAGATGAGGAGGACAGAGGGACATTGCTCCAAATCAGGGACAGATGAGGAGGACAGAGGGACGTTACTCCAAATCAGGGACAGATGAGGAGGACGGAGGGACGTTGCTCCAAATCAGGGACAGATGAGGAGGACAGAGGGACGTTGCTCCAAATCAGGGACAGATGAGGAGGACGGAGGGACGTTGCTCCAAATCAGGGACAGATGAGGAGGACGGAGGGACGTTGCTCCAAATCAGGGACAGATGAGGAGGACAGAGGGACGTTGCTCCAAATCAGGGACAGATGAGGAGGACAGAGGGACGTTGCTCCAAATCAGGGACAGATGAGGAGGACAGAGGGATGTTGCTCCAAATCAGGGACAGATGAGGAGGACAGAGGGACGTTGCTCCAAATCAGGGACAGATGAGGAGGACGGAGGGACATTGCTCCAAATCAGGGACAGATGAGGAGGACGGAGGGACGTTGCTCCAAATCAGGGACAGATGAGGAGGACAGAGGGACATTGCTCCAAATCAGGGACAGATGAGGAGGACAGAGGGACTTTCCTCCAAATCAGGGACAGATGAGGAGGACAGAGGGACGTTGCTCCAAATCAGGGACAGATGAGGAGGACAGAGGGACTTTCCTCCAAATCAGGGACAGATGAGGAGGACAGAGGGACATTGCTCCAAATCAGGGACAGATGAGGAGGACGGAGGGACTTTCCTCCAAATCAGGGACAGATGAGGAGGACAGAGGGACGTTGCTCCAAATCAGGGACAGATGAGGAGGACAGAGGGACATTGCTCCAAATCAGGGACAGATGAGGAGGACAGAGGGACGTTACTCCAAATCAGGGACAGATGAGGAGGATGGAGGGACGTTGCTCCAAATCAGGGACAGATGAGGAGGACAGAGGGACGTTGCTCCAAATCAGGGACAGATGAGGAGGACAGAGGGACTTTCCTCCAAATCAGGGACAGATGAGGAGGACAGAGGGACGTTGCTCCAAATCAGGGACAGATGAGGAGGGACAGAGGGATGTTGCTCCAAATCAGGGACAGATGAGGAGGGACAGAGGGACGTTGCTCCAAATCAGGGACAGATGAGGAGGACAGAGGGACGTTGCTCCAAATCAGGGACAGATGAGGAGGATGGAGGGACGTTGCTCCAAATCAGGGACAGATGAGGAGGGACAGAGGGACGTTGCTCCAAATCAGGGACAGATGAGGAGGACAGAGGGACTTTCCTCCAAATCAGGGACAGATGAGGAGGACAGAGGGACGTTGCTCCAAATCAGGGACAGATGAGGAGGACAGAGGGACTTTCCTCCAAATCAGGGACAGATGAGGAGGACAGAGGGACGTTGCTCCAAATCAGGGACAGATGAGGAGGACAGAGGGACTTTCCTCCAAATCAGGGACAGATGAGGAGGACAGAGGGACGTTGCTCCAAATCAGGGACAGATGAGGAGGACAGAGGGACGTTGCTCCAAATCAGGGACAGATGAGGAGGACAGAGGGACGTTGCTCCAAATCAGGGACAGATGAGGAGGACAGAGGGATGTTGCTCCAAATCAGGGACAGATGAGGAGGACAGAGGGACGTTGCTCCAAATCAGGGACAGATGAGGAGGACAGAGGGACGTTGCTCCAAATCAGGGACAGATGAGGAGGACAGAGGGACTTTCCTCCAAATCAGGGACAGATGAGGAGGACAGAGGGACATTGCTCCAAATCAGGGACAGATGAGGAGGACAGAGGGACTTTCCTCCAAATCAGGGACAGATGAGGAGGACAGAGGGACGTTGCTCCAAATCAGGGACAGATGAGGAGGACAGAGGGACGTTGCTCCAAATCAGGGACAGATGAGGAGGACAGAGGGACATTGCTCCAAATCAGGGACAGATGAGGAGGACAGAGGGACGTTACTCCAAATCAGGGACAGATGAGGAGGACGGAGGGACGTTGCTCCAAATCAGGGACAGATGAGGAGGACAGAGGGACGTTGCTCCAAATCAGGGACAGATGAGGAGGACAGAGGGACTTTCCTCCAAATCAGGGACAGATGAGGAGGACAGAGGGACATTGCTCCAAATCAGGGACAGATGAGGAGGACAGAGGGACTTTCCTCCAAATCAGGGACAGATGAGGAGGACAGAGGGACGTTGCTCCAAATCAGGGACAGATGAGGAGGACAGAGGGACGTTGCTCCAAATCAGGGACAGATGAGGAGGACAGAGGGACATTGCTCCAAATCAGGGACAGATGAGGAGGACAGAGGGACGTTACTCCAAATCAGGGACAGATGAGGAGGACAGAGGGACGTTACTCCAAATCAGGGACAGATGAGGAGGACAGAGGGACGTTACTCCAAATCAGGGACAGATGAGGAGGACGGAGGGACGTTACTCCAAATCAGGGACAGATGAGGAGGACGGAGGGACGTTGCTCCAAATCAGGGACAGATGAGGAGGACGGAGGGACGTTACTCCAAATCAGGGACAGATGAGGAGGACAGAGGGACGTTACTCCAAATCAGGGACAGATGAGGAGGACAGAGGGACGTTACTCCAAATCAGGGACAGATGAGGAGGACGGAGGGACGTTACTCCAAATCAGGGACAGATGAGGAGGACGGAGGGACGTTACTCCAAATCAGGGACAGATGAGGAGGACGGAGGGACGTTGCTCCAAATCAGGGACAGATGAGGAGGACGGAGGGACGTTGCTTCAAATCAGGGACAGATGAGGAGGATGGAGGGACAGAGGGACGCTGCTCCAAATCAGGGACAGATGAGGAGGACGGAGGGACAGAGGGACGTTGCTCCAAATCAGGGACAGATGAGGAGGATGGAGGGACAGAGGGACGCTGCTCCAAATCAGGGACAGATGAGGAGGGACAGAGGGACTTTCCTCCAAATCAGGGACAGATGAGGAGGACAGAGGGACGTTGCTCCAAATCAGGGACAGATGAGGAGGACGGAGGGACAGAGGGACGTTGCTCCAAATCAGGGACAGATGAGGAGGATGGAGGGACAGAGGGACGCTGCTCCAAATCAGGGACAGATGAGGAGGGACAGAGGGACTTTCCTCCAAATCAGGGACAGATGAGGAGGACAGAGGGACGTTGCTCCAAATCAGGGACAGATGAGGAGGACGGAGGGACAGAGGGACGTTGCTCCAAATCAGGGACAGATGAGGAGGACAGAGGGACGTTGCTCCAAATCAGGGACAGATGAGGAGGACGGAGGGACATTGCTCCAAATCAGGGACAGTTGAGGAGGACAGAGGGACATTGCTTCAAATCAGGGACAGATGAGGAGGACGGAGGGACATTGCTCCAAATCAGGGACAGATGAGGAGGACAGAGGGACGTTACTCCAAATCAGGGACAGATGAGGAGGACGGAGGGACGTTGCTCCAAATCAGGGACAGATGAGGAGGACAGAGGGACGTTGCTCCAAATCAGGGACAGATGAGGAGGACAGAGGGACGTTACTCCAAATCAGGGACAGATGAGGAGGACGGAGGGACATTGCTCCAAATCAGGGACAGATGAGGAGGACAGAGGGACAGAGGGACGTTGCTCCAAATCAGGGACAAATGAGGAGGACAGAGGGACGTTGCTCCAAATCAGGGACAGATGAGGAGGACGGAGGGACAGAGGGACGTTGCTTCAAATCAGGGACAGATGAGGAGGACAGAGGGACGTTGCTCCAAATCAGGGACAGATGAGGAGGACAGAGGGACAGAGGGACGTTGCTTCAAATCAGGGACAGATGAGGAGGACAGAGGGACGTTGCTCCAAATCAGGGACAGATGAGGAGGACGGAGGGACAGAGGGACGTTGCTTCAAATCAGGGACAGATGAGGAGGACAGAGGGACGTTGCTCCAAATCAGGGACAGATGAGGAGGACAGAGGGACAGAGGGACGTTGCTTCAAATCAGGGGCAGATGAGGAGGACGGAGGGACGTTGCTCCAAATCAGGGACAGATGAGGAGGACGGAGGGACGTTGCTCCAAATCAGGGACAGATGAGGAGGACGGAGGGACGTTGCTCCAAATCAGGGACAGATGAGGAGGACGGAGGGACGTTGCTCCAAATCAGGGACAGATGAGGAGGACGGAGGGACAGAGGGACATTGCTCCAAATCAGGGACAGATGAGGAGGACAGAGGGACGTTGCTCCAAATCAGGGACAGATGAGGAGGACAGAGGGACGTTGCTCCAAATCAGGGACAGATGAGGAGGACAGAGGGACGTTGCTCCAAATCAGGGACAGATGAGGAGGACGGAGGGATGTTGCTCCAAATCAGGGACAGATGAGGAGGACAGAGGGACGTTGCTCCAAATCAGGGACAGATGAGGAGGACGGAGGGACGTTGCACCAAATCAGGGACAGATGAGGAGGACAGAGGGACGTTGCTCCAAATCAGGGACAGATGAGGAGGACAGAGGGACGTTGCTCCAAATCAGGGACAGATGAGGAGGACAGAGGGACGTTGCTCCAAATCAGGGACAGATGAGGAGGACAGAGGGACGTTGCTTCAAATCAGGGACAGATGAGGAGGACGGAGGGACAGAGGGACATTGCTCCAAATCAAGGACAGATGAGGAGGACAGAGGGACGTTGCTCCAAATCAGGGACAGATGAGGAGGACGGAGGGACATTGCTCCAAATCAGGGACAGATGAGGAGGACAGAGGGACATTGCTTCAAATCAGGGACAGATGAGGAGGACGGAGGGACAGAGGGACATTGCTCCAAATCAGGGACAGATGAGGAGGACAGAGGGACGTTGCTCCAAATCAGGGACAGATGAGGAGGACAGAGGGACGTTGCTCCAAATCAGGGACAGATGAGGAGGACGGAGGGACATTGCTCCAAATCAGGGACAGATGAGGAGGACAGAGGGACATTGCTTCAAATCAGGGACAGATGAGGAGGACGGAGGGACAGAGGGACATTTCTCCAAATCAGGGACAGATGAGGAGGACAGAGAGACATTGCTCCAAATCAGGGACAGATGAGGAGGACAGAGGGATGTTGCTCCAAATCAGGGACAGATGAGGAGGACAGAGGGACGTTGCTCCAAATCAGGGACAGATGAGGAGGACGGAGGGAGGTTGCTCCAAATCAGGGACAGATGAGGAGGACGGAGGGACAGAGGGACGTTGCTCCAAATCAGGGACAGATGAGGAGGACGGAGGGACGTTGCTACAAATCAGGGACAGATGAGGAGGGACAGAGGGACTTTCCTCCAAATCAGGGACAGATGAGGAGGACAGAGGGACGTTGCTCCAAATCAGGGACAGATGAGGAGGACGGAGGGACAGAGGGACGTTGCTCCAAATCAGGGACAGATGAGGAGGACAGAGGGACGTTGCTCCAAATCAGGGACAGATGAGGAGGACGGAGGGACATTGCTCCAAATCAGGGACAGATGAGGAGGACGGAGGGACGTTGCTCCAAATCAGGGACAGATGAGGAGGACGGAGGGACGTTGCTCCAAATCAGGGACAGATGAGGAGGACGGAGGGACGTTGCTCCAAATCAGGGACAGATGAGGAGGACGGAGGGACAGAGGGACGTTGCTCCAAATCAGGGACAGATGAGGAGGACAGAGGGACGTTGCTCCAAATCAGGGGCAGATGAGGAGGACAGAGGGACGTTGCTCCAAATCAGGGACAGATGAGGAGGACAGAGGGACGTTGCTCCAAATCAGGGACAGATGAGGAGGACGGAGGGACGTTGCTCCAAATCAGGGACAGATGAGGAGGACAGAGGGACGTTGCTCCAAATCAGGGACAGATGAGGAGGACGGAGGGACAGAGGGACGTTGCTCCAAATCAGGGACAGATGAGGAGGACGGAGGGACAGAGGGACGTTGCTCCAAATCAGGGACAGATGAGGAGGACGGAGGGACGTTGCTCCAAATCAGGGACAGATGAGGAGGACAGAGGGACGTTACTCCAAATCAGGGACAGATGAGGAGGACAGAGGGACGTTACTCCAAATCAGGGACAGATGAGGAGGACGGAGGGACGTTGCTCCAAATCAGGGACAGATGAGGAGGACGGAGGGACGTTGCTCCAAATCAGGGACAGATGAGGAGGACGGAGGGACGTTGCTCCAAATCAGGGACAGATGAGGAGGACGGAGGGACGTTACTCCAAATCAGGGACAGATGAGGAGGACGGAGGGACGTTGCTCCAAATCAGGGACAGATGAGGAGGACGGAGGGAGGTTGCTCCAAATCAGGGACAGATGAGGAGGACGGAGGGACGTTGCTCCAAATCAGGGACAGATGAGGAGGACGGAGGGACAGAGGGACGTTGCTCCAAATCAGGGACAGATGAGGAGGACAGAGGGACGTTGCTCCAAATCAGGGACAGATGAGGAGGACAGAGGGACAGAGGGACGTTGCTCCAAATCAGGGACAGATGAGGAGGACAGAGGGACGTTGCTCCAAATCAGGGACAGATGAGGAGGACGGAGGGACAGAGGGACGTTGCTCCAAATCAGGGACAGATGAGGAGGACAGAGGGACGTTGCTCCAAATCAGGGGCAGATGAGGAGGACAGAGGGACGTTGCTCCAAATCAGGGACAGATGAGGAGGACGGAGGGACAGAGGGACGTTGCTCCAAATCAGGGACAGATGAGGAGGACAGAGGGACGTTGCTCCAAATCAGGGACAGATGAGGAGGACGGAGGGACAGAGGGACGTTGCTCCAAATCAGGGACAGATGAGGAGGACAGAGGGACGTTGCTGCAAATCAGGGACAGATGAGGAGGACGGAGGGACAGAGGGACGTTGCTCCAAATCAGGGACAGATGAGGAGGACGGAGGGACGTTGCTCCAAATCAGGGACAGATGAGGAGGACAGAGGGACGTTGCTCCAAATCAGGGACAGATGAGGAGGACAGAGGGACGTTACTCCAAATCAGGGACAGATGAGGAGGACGGAGGGACGTTGCTCCAAATCAGGGACAGATGAGGAGGACGGAGGGACGTTGCTCCAAATCAGGGACAGATGAGGAGGACGGAGGGACGTTGCTCCAAATCAGGGACAGATGAGGAGGACAGAGGGACGTTGCTCCAAATCAGGGACAGATGAGGAGGACGGAGGGACAGAGGGACGTTGCTCCAAATCAGGGACAGATGAGGAGGACAGAGGGACGTTGCTCCAAATCAGGGACAGATGAGGAGGACAGAGGGACTTTCCTCCAAATCAGGGACAGATGAGGAGGACAGAGGGACGTTACTCCAAATCAGGGACAGATGAGGAGGACAGAGGGATGTTGCTCCAAATCAGGGACAGATGAGGAGGACAGAGGGACGTTGCTCCAAATCAGGGACAGATGAGGAGGACAGAGGGACGTTGCTCCAAATCAGGGACAGATGAGGAGGACAGAGGGACAGAGGGACTTTCCTCCAAATCAGGGACAGATGAGGAGGACAGAGGGACATTGCTCCAAATCAGGGACAGATGAGGAGGACAGAGGGACGTTACTCCAAATCAGGGACAGATGAGGAGGATGGAGGGACGTTGCTCCAAATCAGGGACAGATGAGGAGGACGGAGGGACGTTACTCCAAATCAGGGACAGATGAGGAGGGACAGAGGGACGTTGCTCCAAATCAGGGACAGATGAGGAGGACGGAGGGACGTTACTCCAAATCAGGGACAGATGAGGAGGACGGAGGGACGTTACTCCAAATCAGGGACAGATGAGGAGGGACAGAGGGACGTTGGTCCAAATCAGGGACAGATGAGGAGGACGGAGGGACGTTACTCCAAATCAGGGACAGATGAGGAGGATGGAGGGACGTTGCTCCAAATCAGGGACAGATGAGGAGGACGGAGGGACGTTACTCCAAATCAGGGACAGATGAGGAGGACAGAGGGACGTTGCTCCAAATCAGGGACAGATGAGGAGGACAGAGGGACGTTGCTCCAAATCAGGGACAGATGAGGAGGACGGAGGGACGTTACTCCAAATCAGGGACAGATGAGGAGGGACAGAGGGACGTTGCTCCAAATCAGGGACAGATGAGGAGGACGGAGGGACGTTACTCCAAATCAGGGACAGATGAGGAGGACGGAGGGACGTTACTCCAAATCAGGGACAGATGAGGAGGACGGAGGGACGTTACTCCAAATCAGGGACAGATGAGGAGGGACAGAGGGACGTTGCTCCAAATCAGGGACAGATGAGGAGGACGGAGGGACGTTACTCCAAATCAGGGACAGATGAGGAGGACAGAGGGACGTTGCTCCAAATCAGGGACAGATGAGGAGGACGGAGGGACGTTACTCCAAATCAGGGACAGATGAGGAGGGACAGAGGGACGTTGCTCCAAATCAGGGACAGATGAGGAGGACGGAGGGACGTTACTCCAAATCAGGGACAGATGAGGAGGACAGAGGGACGTTGCTCCAAATCAGGGACAGATGAGGAGGACAGAGGGACTTTCCTCCAAATCAGGGACAGATGAGGAGGATGGAGGGACGTTGCTCCAAATCAGGGACAGATGAGGAGGACAGAGGGACTTTCCTCCAAATCAGGGACAGATGAGGAGGACAGAGGGACGTTACTCCAAATCAGGGACAGATGAGGAGGACAGAGGGACGTTGCTCCAAATCAGGGACAGATGAGGAGGACGGAGGGACGTTGCTCCAAATCAGGGACAGATGAGGAGGACAGAGGGACGTTGCTCCAAATCAGGGACAGATGAGGAGGACAGAGGGACTTTCCTCCAAATCAGGGACAGATGAGGAGGACAGAGGGACATTGCTCCAAATCAGGGACAGATGAGGAGGACAGAGGGACTTTCCTCCAAATCAGGGACAGATGAGGAGGACAGAGGGACGTTGCTCCAAATCAGGGACAGATGAGGAGGACAGAGGGACATTGCTCCAAATCAGGGACAGATGAGGAGGACAGAGGGACTTTCCTCCAAATCAGGGACAGATGAGGAGGACAGAGGGACGTTGCTCCAAATCAGGGACAGATGAGGAGGACAGAGGGACTTTCCTCCAAATCAGGGACAGATGAGGAGGACAGAGGGACGTTGCTCCAAATCAGGGACAGATGAGGAGGACAGAGGGACATTGCTCCAAATCAGGGACAGATGAGGAGGACAGAGGGACGTTACTCCAAATCAGGGACAGATGAGGAGGATGGAGGGACGTTGCTCCAAATCAGGGACAGATGAGGAGGACAGAGGGACGTTGCTCCAAATCAGGGACAGATGAGGAGGACAGAGGGACTTTCCTCCAAATCAGGGACAGATGAGGAGGACAGAGGGACGTTGCTCCAAATCAGGGACAGATGAGGAGGACAGAGGGACTTTCCTCCAAATCAGGGACAGATGAGGAGGACAGAGGGATGTTGCTCCAAATCAGGGACAGATGAGGAGGGACAGAGGGACGTTGCTCCAAATCAGGGACAGATGAGGAGGACAGAGGGACATTGCTCCAAATCAGGGACAGATGAGGAGGACAGAGGGACATTGCTCCAAATCAGGGACAGATGAGGAGGACAGAGGGACGTTGCTCCAAATCAGGGACAGATGAGGAGGACAGAGGGACATTGCTCCAAATCAGGGACAGATGAGGAGGACAGAGGGACATTGCTCCAAATCAGGGACAGATGAGGAGGACAGAGGGACGTTGCTCCAAATCAGGGACAGATGAGGAGGACGGAGGGACGTTGCTCCAAATCAGGGACAGATGAGGAGGACAGAGGGACGTTGCTCCAAATCAGGGACAGATGAGGAGGACAGAGGGACTTTCCTCCAAATCAGGGACAGATGAGGAGGACAGAGGGACATTGCTCCAAATCAGGGACAGATGAGGAGGACAGAGGGACTTTCCTCCAAATCAGGGACAGATGAGGAGGACAGAGGGACGTTGCTCCAAATCAGGGACAGAGGAGGAGGACAGAGGGACTTTCCTCCAAATCAGGGACAGATGAGGAGGACAGAGGGACGTTGCTCCAAATCAGGGACAGATGAGGAGGACAGAGGGACGTTGCTCCAAATCAGGGACAGATGAGGAGGACAGAGGGACGTTGCTCCAAATCAGGGACAGATGAGGAGGACAGAGGGACTTTCCTCCAAATCAGGGACAGATGAGGAGGACAGAGGGACATTGCTCCAAATCAGGGACAGATGAGGAGGACGGAGGGACTTTCCTCCAAATCAGGGACAGATGAGGAGGACAGAGGGACGTTGCTCCAAATCAGGGACAGATGAGGAGGACAGAGGGACATTGCTCCAAATCAGGGACAGATGAGGAGGACGGAGGGACAGAGGGACGTTGCTCCAAATCAGGGACAGATGAGGAGGACAGAGGGACGTTGCTCCAAATCAGGGACAGATGAGGAGGATGGAGGGACGTTGCTCCAAATCAGGGACAGATGAGGAGGGACAGAGGGACGTTGCTCCAAATCAGGGACAGATGAGGAGGACAGAGGGACTTTCCTCCAAATCAGGGACAGATGAGGAGGACAGAGGGACGTTGCTCCAAATCAGGGACAGATGAGGAGGACAGAGGGACTTTCCTCCAAATCAGGGACAGATGAGGAGGACAGAGGGACGTTGCTCCAAATCAGGGACAGATGAGGAGGATGGAGGGACTTTCCTCCAAATCAGGGACAGATGAGGAGGACAGAGGGACGTTACTCCAAATCAGGGACAGATGAGGAGGACGGAGGGACGTTGCTCCAAATCAGGGACAGATGAGGAGGGACAGAGGGACGTTGCTCCAAATCAGGGACAGATGAGGAGGACAGAGGGACGTTGCTCCAAATCAGGGACAGATGAGGAGGACAGAGGGATGTTGCTCCAAATCAGGGACAGATGAGGAGGATGGAGGGACGTTGCTCCAAATCAGGGACAGATGAGGAGGACAGAGGGACGTTGCTCCAAATCAGGGACAGATGAGGAGGACAGAGGGACATTGCTCCAAATCAGGGACAGATGAGGAGGACAGAGGGACGTTACTCCAAATCAGGGACAGATGAGGAGGACGGAGGGACGTTGCTCCAAATCAGGGACAGATGAGGAGGACAGAGGGACGTTGCTCCAAATCAGGGACAGATGAGGAGGACAGAGGGACTTTCCTCCAAATCAGGGACAGATGAGGAGGACAGAGGGACATTGCTCCAAATCAGGGACAGATGAGGAGGACAGAGGGACGTTGCTCCAAATCAGGGACAGATGAGGAGGACAGAGGGACTTTCCTCCAAATCAGGGACAGATGAGGAGGACGGAGGGACATTGCTCCAAATCAGGGACAGATGAGGAGGACGGAGGGACGTTGCTCCAAATCAGGGACAGATGAGGAGGACGGAGGGACGTTGCTCCAAATCAGGGACAGATGAGGAGGACAGAGGGACGTTGCTCCAAATCAGGGACAGATGAGGAGGGACAGAGGGACGTTGCTCCAAATCAGGGACAGATGAGGAGGACGGAGGGACGTTGCTCCAAATCAGGGACAGATGAGGAGGACAGAGGGACGTTGCTCCAAATCAGGGACAGATGAGGAGGACAGAGGGACGTTGCTCCAAATCAGGGACAGATGAGGAGGACAGAGGGACTTTCCTCCAAATCAGGGACAGATGAGGAGGACAGAGGGACGTTGCTCCAAATCAGGGACAGATGAGGAGGGACAGAGGGATGTTGCTCCAAATCAGGGACAGATGAGGAGGGACAGAGGGACGTTGCTCCAAATCAGGGACAGATGAGGAGGACAGAGGGACGTTGCTCCAAATCAGGGACAGATGAGGAGGATGGAGGGACGTTGCTCCAAATCAGGGACAGATGAGGAGGGACAGAGGGACGTTGCTCCAAATCAGGGACAGATGAGGAGGGACAGAGGGACGTTGCTCCAAATCAGGGACAGATGAGGAGGACGGAGGGACGTTGCTCCAAATCAGGGACAGATGAGGAGGACGGAGGGACAGAGGGACGTTGCTCCAAATCAGGGACAGATGAGGAGGACGGAGGGACGTTGCTCCAAATCAGGGACAGATGAGGAGGGACAGAGGGACGTTGCTCCAAATCAGGGACAGATGAGGAGGACAGAGGGACATTGCTCCAAATCAGGGACAGATGAGGAGGACAGAGGGACATTGCTCCAAATCAGGGACAGATGAGGAGGACAGAGGGACGTTACTCCAAATCAGGGACAGATGAGGAGGACGGAGGGACGTTGCTCCAAATCAGGGACAGATGAGGAGGACAGAGGGACATTGCTCCAAATCAGGGACAGATGAGGAGGACAGAGGGACGTTGCTCCAAATCAGGGACAGATGAGGAGGACAGAGGGACTTTCCTCCAAATCAGGGACAGATGAGGAGGACAGAGGGACATTGCTCCAAATCAGGGACAGATGAGGAGGACAGAGGGACTTTCCTCCAAATCAGGGACAGATGAGGAGGACAGAGGGACGTTGCTCCAAATCAGGGACAGATGAGGAGGACAGAGGGACGTTGCTCCAAATCAGGGACAGATGAGGAGGACAGAGGGACGTTGCTCCAAATCAGGGACAGATGAGGAGGACAGAGGGACGTTGCTCCAAATCAGGGACAGATGAGGAGGACAGAGGGACTTTCCTCCAAATCAGGGACAGATGAGGAGGACAGAGGGACATTGCTCCAAATCAGGGACAGATGAGGAGGACGGAGGGACTTTCCTCCAAATCAGGGACAGATGAGGAGGACAGAGGGACGTTGCTCCAAATCAGGGACAGATGAGGAGGACAGAGGGACATTGCTCCAAATCAGGGACAGATGAGGAGGACAGAGGGACGTTACTCCAAATCAGGGACAGATGAGGAGGATGGAGGGACGTTGCTCCAAATCAGGGACAGAAGAGGAGGACAGAGGGACGTTGCTCCAAATCAGGGACAGATGAGGAGGACAGAGGGACTTTCCTCCAAATCAGGGACAGATGAGGAGGACAGAGGGACGTTGCTCCAAATCAGGGACAGATGAGGAGGGACAGAGGGATGTTGCTCCAAATCAGGGACAGATGAGGAGGGACAGAGGGACGTTGCTCCAAATCAGGGACAGATGAGGAGGACAGAGGGACGTTGCTCCAAATCAGGGACAGATGAGGAGGATGGAGGGACGTTGCTCCAAATCAGGGACAGATGAGGAGGGACAGAGGGACGTTGCTCCAAATCAGGGACAGATGAGGAGGACAGAGGGACGTTGCTCCAAATCAGGGACAGATGAGGAGGACAGAGGGACGTTGCTCCAAATCAGGGACAGATGAGGAGGACAGAGGGACGTTGCTCCAAATCAGGGACAGATGAGGAGGACAGAGGGACTTTCCTCCAAATCAGGGACAGATGAGGAGGACAGAGGGACTTTCCTCCAAATCAGGGACAGATGAGGAGGACAGAGGGACGTTGCTCCAAATCAGGGACAGATGAGGAGGACAGAGGGACTTTCCTCCAAATCAGGGACAGATGAGGAGGACAGAGGGACGTTGCTCCAAATCAGGGACAGATGAGGAGGACAGAGGGACGTTGCTCCAAATCAGGGACAGATGAGGAGGACAGAGGGATGTTGCTCCAAATCAGGGACAGATGAGGAGGGACAGAGGGACGTTGCTCCAAATCAGGGACAGATGAGGAGGACAGAGGGACATTGCTCCAAATCAGGGACAGATGAGGAGGACAGAGGGACGTTACTCCAAATCAGGGACAGATGAGGAGGACGGAGGGACGTTGCTCCAAATCAGGGACAGATGAGGAGGGACAGAGGGACGTTGCTCCAAATCAGGGACAGATGAGGAGGACAGAGGGATGTTGCTCCAAATCAGGGACAGATGAGGAGGGACAGAGGGACGTTGCTCCAAATCAGGGACAGATGAGGAGGACAGAGGGACATTGCTCCAAATCAGGGACAGATGAGGAGGACGGAGGGACTTTCCTCCAAATCAGGGACAGATGAGGAGGACAGAGGGACGTTGCTCCAAATCAGGGACAGATGAGGAGGACAGAGGGACATTGCTCCAAATCAGGGACAGATGAGGAGGACAGAGGGACGTTACTCCAAATCAGGGACAGATGAGGAGGATGGAGGGACGTTGCTCCAAATCAGGGACAGATGAGGAGGACAGAGGGACGTTGCTCCAAATCAGGGACAGATGAGGAGGACAGAGGGACGTTGCTCCAAATCAGGGACAGATGAGGAGGGACAGAGGGATGTTGCTCCAAATCAGGGACAGATGAGGAGGGACAGAGGGACGTTGCTCCAAATCAGGGACAGATGAGGAGGACAGAGGGACGTTGCTCCAAATCAGGGACAGATGAGGAGGATGGAGGGACGTTGCTCCAAATCAGGGACAGATGAGGAGGGACAGAGGGACGTTGCTCCAAATCAGGGACAGATGAGGAGGACGGAGGGACGTTGCTCCAAATCAGGGACAGATGAGGAGGACAGAGGGACGTTGCTCCAAATCAGGGACAGATGAGGAGGACAGAGGGACTTTCCTCCAAATCAGGGACAGATGAGGAGGACAGAGGGACGTTGCTCCAAATCAGGGACAGATGAGGAGGACAGAGGGACTTTCCTCCAAATCAGGGACAGATGAGGAGGACAGAGGGACGTTGCTCCAAATCAGGGACAGATGAGGAGGACAGAGGGACGTTGCTCCAAATCAGGGACAGATGAGGAGGACAGAGGGATGTTGCTCCAAATCAGGGACAGATGAGGAGGGACAGAGGGACGTTGCTCCAAATCAGGGACAGATGAGGAGGACAGAGGGACATTGCTCCAAATCAGGGACAGATGAGGAGGACAGAGGGACGTTACTCCAAATCAGGGACAGATGAGGAGGACGGAGGGACGTTGCTCCAAATCAGGGACAGATGAGGAGGGACAGAGGGACGTTGCTCCAAATCAGGGACAGATGAGGAGGACAGAGGGATGTTGCTCCAAATCAGGGACAGATGAGGAGGGACAGAGGGACGTTGCTCCAAATCAGGGACAGATGAGGAGGACAGAGGGACATTGCTCCAAATCAGGGACAGATGAGGAGGACAGAGGGACGTTGCTCCAAATCAGGGACAGATGAGGAGGACAGAGGGACGTTGCTCCAAATCAGGGGCAGATGAGGAGGACAGAGGGACGTTGCTCCAAATCAGGGACAGATGAGGAGGACAGAGGGACGTTGCTCCAAATCAGGGACAGATGAGGAGGACGGAGGGACGTTACTCCAAATCAGGGACAGATGAGGAGGACGGAGGGACGTTGCTCCAAATCAGGGACAGATGAGGAGGACAGAGGGACGTTGCTCCAAATCAGGGACAGATGAGGAGGACAGAGGGACGTTACTCCAAATCAGGGACAGATGAGGAGGACAGAGGGACGTTACTCCAAATCAGGGACAGATGAGGAGGACGGAGGGACGTTGCTCCAAATCAGGGACAGATGAGGAGGACAGAGGGACGTTACTCCAAATCAGGGACAGATGAGGAGGACAGAGGGACGTTACTCCAAATCAGGGACAGATGAGGAGGACAGAAGGACGTTGCTCCAAATCAGGGACAGATGAAGAGGACAGAGGGACTTTCCTCCAAATCAGGGACAGATGAGGAGGACAGAGGGACTTTCCTCCAAATCAGGGACAGATGAGGAGGACAGAGGGACGTTGCTCCAAATCAGGGACAGATGAGGAGGACAGAGGGACATTGCTCCAAATCAGGGACAGATGAGGAGGACAGAGGGACGTTACTCCAAATCAGGGACAGATGAGGAGGACGGAGGGACGTTGCTCCAAATCAGGGACAGATGAGGAGGAAAGAGGGACGTTGCTCCAAATCAGGGACAGATGAGGAGGACAGAGGGACGTTGCTCCAAATCAGGGACAGATGAGGAGGACAGAGGGACTTTCCTCCAAATCAGGGACAGATGAGGAGGACAGAGGGACATTGCTCCAAATCAGGGACAGATGAGGAGGACAGAGGGACTTTCCTCCAAATCAGGGACAGATGAGGAGGACAGAGGGACGTTGCTCCAAATCAGGGACAGATGAGGAGGACAGAGGGACGTTTCCTCCAAATCAGGGACAGATGAGGAGGACAGAGGGACGTTGCTCCAAATCAGGGACAGATGAGGAGGACAGAGGGACGTTGCTCCAAATCAGGGACAGATGAGGAGGACAGAGGGACTTTCCTCCAAATCAGGGACAGATGAGGAGGACAGAGGGACGTTGCTCCAAATCAGGGACAGATGAGGAGGACAGAGGGACGTTGCTCCAAATCAGGGACAGATGAGGAGGACAGAGGGACTTTCCTCCAAATCAGGGACAGATGAGGAGGACAGAGGGACGTTGCTCCAAATCAGGGACAGATGAGGAGGGACAGAGGGACGTTGCTCCAAATCAGGGACAGATGAGGAGGGACAGAGGGACGTTGCTCCAAATCAGGGACAGATGAGGAGGACAGAGGGACGTTGCTCCAAATCAGGGACAGATGAGGAGGACTGGAGGGACGTTGCTCCAAATCAGGGACAGATGAGGAGGGACAGAGGGACGTTGCTCCAAATCAGGGACAGATGAGGAGGACAGAGGGACTTTCCTCCAATTCAGGGACAGATGAGGAGGACAGAGGGACGTTGCTCCAAATCAGGGACAGATGAGGAGGACAGAGGGACGTTGCTCCAAATCAGGGACAGATGAGGAGGACAGAGGGATGTTGCTCCAAATCAGGGACAGATGAGGAGGGACAGAGGGACGTTGCTCCAAATCAGGGACAGATGAGGAGGACAGAGGGACTTTCCTCCAAATCAGGGACAGATGAGGAGGACAGAGGGACTTTCCTCCAAATCAGGGACAGATGAGGAGGACAGAGGGACGTTGCTCCAAATCAGGGACAGATGAGGAGGACAGAGGGACGTTGCTCCAAATCAGGGACAGATGAGGAGGACAGAGGGACGTTGCTCCAAATCAGGGACAGATGAGGAGGACAGAGGGACTTTCCTCCAAATCAGGGACAGATGAGGAGGACAGAGGGACGTTGCTCCAAATCAGGGACAGATGAGGAGGACAGAGGGACGTTACTCCAAATCAGGGACAGATGAGGAGGATGGAGGGACGTTGCTCCAAATCAGGGACAGATGAGGAGGACAGAGGGACTTTCCTCCAAATCAGGGACAGATGAGGAGGGACAGAGGGACGTTGCTCCAAATCAGGGACAGATGAGGAGGGACAGAGGGATGTTGCTCCAAATCAGGGACAGATGAGGAGGGACAGAGGGACGTTGCTCCAAATCAGGGACAGATGAGGAGGACAGAGGGACGTTGCTCCCAAATCAGGGACAGATGAGGAGGATGGAGGGACGTTGCTCCAAATCAGGGACAGATGAGGGAGGGACAGAGGGACGTTGCTCCAAATCAGGGGACAGATGAGGAGGACAGAGGGACTTTCCTCCAAATCAGGGACAGATGAGGAGGACAGAGGGACGTTGCTCCAAATCAGGGACAGATGAGGAGGACAGAGGACGTTGCTCCAAATCAGGGACAGATGAGGAGGACAGAGGGATGTTGCTCCAAATCAGGGACAGATGAGGAGGGACAGAGGGACGTTGCTCCAAATCAGGGACAGATGAGGAGGACAGAGGGCCGTTACTCCAAATCAGGGACAGATGAGGAGGGACAGAGGGACGTTGCTCCAAATCAGGGACAGATGAGGAGGACAGAGGGACGTTGCTCCAAATCAGGGACAGATGAGGAGGACAGAGGGACGTTACTCCAAATCAGGGGCAGATGAGGAGGACGGAGGGACGTTGCTCCAAATCAGGGACAGATGAGGAGGACAGAGGGACGTTGCTCCAAATCAGGGACAGATGAGGAGGACGGAGGGACAGAGGGACGTTGCTCCAAATCAGGGACAGATGAGGAGGACGGAGGGACGTTGCTCCAAATCAGGGACAGATGAGGGAGGACGGAGGGACAGAGGGACGTTGCTCCAAATCAGGGACAGATGAGGAGGACAGAGGGACGTTACTCCAAATCAGGGACAGATGAGGAAGACAGAGGGACAGAGGGACGTTGCTCCAAATCAGGGACAGATGAGGAGGGGACAGAGGGACGTTACTCCAAATCAGGGACAGATGAGGAGGACGGAGGGACGTTGCTCCAAATCAGGGACAGATGAGGAGGACAGAGGGACGTTACTCCAAATCAGGGACAGATTGAGGAGGACAGAGGGACGTTGCTCCAAATCAGGGACAGATGAGGAGGACAGAGGACGTTGCTCCAAATCAGGGACAGATGAGGAGGACAGAGGGACGTTGCTCCAAATCAGGGACAGATGAGGAGGACAGAGGGACAGAGGGACGTTGCTCCAAATCAGGGACAGATGAGGAGGACGGAGGGACAGAGGGACGTTGCTCCAAATCAGGGACAGATGAGGAGGACAGAGGGACGTTGCTCCAAATCAGGGACAGATGAGGAGGACAGAGGGACGTTGCTCCAAATCAGGGACAGATGAGGAGGACGGAGGGACAGAGGGACGTTGCTCCAAATCAGGGACAGATGAGGAGGACAGAGGGACGTTGCTCCAAATCAGGGGCAGATGAGGAGGACGGAGGGACGTTGCTCCCAATCAGGCGGGGGGGGGGACAATCTTCTCATCAGAGCTCCGTATGAAGTTGGGGGGTCACATTATCCGGTGGGGGGGTCTGGAGTCACACATGGACATCACTGATACACTACACTGTCATAAGTATTGGGACGCCTGCCTTTACACACACATGACCTGTAATGACCCCCCCAGTCTTAGTCCGGAGGGTTCAATATTGAGTTGGCCCTTTGCAGCTATAACAGCTTCACCTCTTCTGGGAAGGCCGTCCACAAGGTTTAGGAGGGTGTCTATGGGAATGTTTGACCATTCTTCCAGAAGCGCATTTGTGAGGTCAGGCACTGATGTTGGATGAGAAGGCCTGGCTTCAAGTCTCCACTCTTAATTCATCCCAAAGGCGTTCTTTGGGGTTGAGGTCAGGACTCTGTGCAAGCCCGCCAAGTTCCTCCACCCCAAACTCGCTCATCCATGTCTTTATGGGCCTTGCTTTATGCACTGATCCTAATCATTTGGTGGAGGGGGGATTATGATGTGGGGGTGGAGGGGGAGTATAGTGGGGGGGAGGGGATTATAGTGAGGGGGGATTGTGGTGTGAGGGGATTATGGTGAGGGGGGATTATGGTGTTGGGGGAGGGGGATTATGGTGTGAGGGGGATTATGGTATGGGGGTGGAGGGGGATTATAGTGAGGGGGGATTGTGGTGTGGTGGAGGGGGGATTATGGTGTGGGGGAGGGGGGATTATGATGTGGGGGTGGAGGGGGAGTATAGTGGGGGGAGGGGGATTATAGTGAGGGGGGATTATGGTGTGGGGGGGATTATAGTGAGGGGGGATTATGGGTGTGGGGGAGGGGGATTATAGTGAGGGGGGGTTGTGGTGTGGGGGAGGGGGGATTATGATGTGGGGGTGGAGGGGGAGTATAGTGGGGGGAGGGGGATTATAGTGAGGGGGATTATGGTGTGGGGGGGGATTATAGTGAGGGGGGATTATGGTGTGGGGAGGGAGGATTATAGTGAGGGGGGGTTGTGGTGTGGGGGAGGGGGGATTATGATGTGGGGGTGGAGGGGGAGTATAGTGGGGGGGAGGGGGATTATAGTGAGGGGGGATTATGGTGTGGGGGAGGGGGGATTATGATGTGGGGGTGGAGGGGAGTATAGTGTGGGGGGAGGGGGGATTATTGTAGGGGAATTATGGTGTGGGGGAGGGGGATTATAGTGAGGGGGGATTATGGTGTGGGGGAGGGGGATTATGGTGTGGGGGGGTTGTGGTGTGGGGGAGGGGGTATTATGGTGGGGGTTGTTTTTCAGGGGGTTGGGCTTGGCCCCTTAGTTCCAATGAAGGGAACTCTTAAAGCGGAGATTAAGAGCCAGGCCTTCTCATCCAACATCAGTGCCTGTCCTCACAAATGCTCTTCTGGAAGAATGGTCAGACATTCCCATAGACACCCTCCTAAACCTTGTGGACGGCCTTCCCCTCTCTCCCATTAGGATGGATGTGGAATCTCCTACAACCTGCGGCTGTCTCTTCTCTCCGATCCCCTACCAGCTGGAGCCGTAATAATGGATTTCTAGAACTCCATAGAGGAGACACTGCAGCCATCTGCTGCTTCTGCCTCTATCGTCCCAGCTGCCTTAAGCATTATGCTCTGATTGGTCTGCTCTGGTCATGTGACTTCTCAGCTCAGCACTAGAGGGGAAGAAGAGTGCCCACATTACATGTCACTGTGACTCCAAAGACTCCAACTCCATGGCTGAGACTGGAACTCCCACAATCCCCTGGGCTGTGACATCATCACTTCCTGTGTCACCATGAATGGGGGTCCCCTTCTGCTGTGCTGAGAGGTAATCAGACTGTGCTGTGTTATAATCACCTCCGGAGTGTAATCCCTCAGACTGATCGTGTATGTCTCTGTACTGACCGACCGTAATATAACTGACCCCATATAACCGTCCTCCGACCGTAATAATATAACTGACCTGCTATAACCGTCCTCCGACCGTAATAATATAACTGACCCCATATAACCGCCCTCCGACCGTAATAATATAACTGACCCGATATAACCGTCCTCCGACCGATCGTAATAATATAACTGACCTGCTATAACCGTCCTCCGACCGTAATAATATAACTGACCTGATATAACCGCCCTCCGACCGTAATAATATAACTGACCTGATATAACCGTCCTCCGACCGTAATAATATAACTGACCCGATATAACCGTCCTCCGACCGTAATAATATAACTGACCCGATATAACCGTCCTCCGACCGTAATAATATAACTGACCTGATATAACCGTCCTCCGACCATAATAATATAACTGACCCCATATAACCGCCCTCCGACCGTAATAATATAACTGACCTGATATAACCGTCCTCCGACCGTAATAATATAACTGACCTGATATAACCGTCCTCCGACCGTAATAATATAACTGACCTGATATAACCGCCCTCCGACCGTAATAATATAACTGACCCGATATAACCGTCCTCCGACCGTAATAATATAACTGACCTGATATAACCGCCCTCCGACCGTAATAATATAACTGACCCGATATAACCGTCCTCCGACCGTAATAATATAACTGACCCCATATAACCGCCCTCCGACCGTAATAATATAACTGACCTGCTATAACCGTCCTCCGACCGTAATAATATAACTGACCTGCTATAACCGTCCTCCGACCGTAATAATATAACTGACCTGATATAACCGTCCTCCGACCGTAATAATATAACTGACCTGATATAACCGTCCTCCGACCGTAATAATATAACTGACCTGCTATAACCGTCCTCCGACCGTAATAATATAACTGACCCCATATAACCGCCCTCCGACCGACCATAATAATATAACTGACCTGCTATAACCGTCCTCCGACCGTAATAATATAACTGACCTGCTATAACCGTCCTCCGACCGTAATAATATAACTGACCTGATATAACCGTCCTCCGACCGTAATAATATAACTGACCTGCTATAACCGTCCTCCGACCGTAATAATATAACTGACCTGATATAACCGTCCTCCGACCGTAATAATATAACTGACCTGCTATAACCGTCCTCCGACCGTAATAATATAACTGACCTGATATAACCGTCCTCCGACCGTAATAATATAACTGACCTGATATAACCACCCTCCGACCGATCGTAATAATATAACTGACCCGATATAACCGTCCTCCGACCGTAATAATATAACTGACCTGATATAACCGTCCTCCGACCGTAATAATATAACTGACCTGCTATAACCGTCCTCCGACCGATCGTAATAATATAACTGACCCGATATAACCGTCCTCCGACCGTAATAATATAACTGACCTGCTATAACCGTCCTCCGACCGATCGTAATAATATAACTGACCCGATATAACCGTCCTCCGACCGTAATAATATAACTGACCTGATATAACCGTCCTCCGACCGACCGTAATAATATAACTGACCTGATATAACCGTCCTCCGACCGTAATAATATAACTGACCTGATATAACCGTCCTCCGACCGTAATAATATAACTGACCTGATATAACCGTCCTCCGACCGTAATAATATAACTGACCTGCTATAACCGTCCTCCGACCGACCGTAATAATATAACTGACGCGATATAACCGTCCTCCGACCGTAATAATATAACTGACCTGATATAACCGTCCTCCGACCGTAATAATATAACTGACCCCATATAACCGTCCTCCGACCGTAATAATATAACTGACCTGATATAACCGCCCTCCGACCGTAATAATATAACTGACCCGATATAACCGCCCTCCGACCGTAATAATATAACTGACCCGATATAACCGTCCTCCGACCGACCGTAATAATATAACTGACCTGATATAACCGCCCTCCGACCGTAATAATATAACTGACCCGATATAACCGTCCTCCGACCGAACATAATAATATAACTGACCCGATATAACCGTCCTCCGACCGACCGTAATAATATAACTGACCTGCTATAACCGTCCTCCGACCGACCGTAATAATATAACTGACCTGCTATAACCGTCCTCCGACCGTAATAATATAACTGACCTGCTATAACCGTCCTCCGACCGTAATAATATAACTGACCCGATATAACCGTCCTCCGACCGTAATAATATAACTGACCTGATATAACCGTCCTCCGACCGTAATAATATAACTGACCCCATATAACCGTCCTCCGAACCGTAACAATATAACTGACCTGCTATAACCGTCCTCCGACCGTAATAATATAACTGACCTGCTATAACCGTCCTCCGACCGTAATAATATAACTGACCCGATATAACCGTCCTCCGAACCGTAACAATATAACTGACCTGATATAACCGTCCTCCGACCGTAATAATATAACTGACCTGCTATAACCGTCCTCCGACCGTAATAATATAACTGACCTGCTATAACCGTCCTCCGACCGTAATAATATAACTGACCTGATATAACCGTCCTCCGACCGTAATAATATAACTGACCTGATATAACCGTCCTCCGACCGTAATAATATAACTGACCCGATATAACCGTCCTCTGACCGTAATAATATAACTGACCTGATATAACCGTTCTCCGACCGACCGTAATAATATAACTGACCCGATATAACCGTTCTCCGACCGACCGTAATAATATAACTGACCCGATATAACCGTTCTCCGACCGACCGTAATAATATAACTGACCTGATATAACCGTCCTCCGACCGTAATAATATAACTGACCCCATATAACCGTCCTCCGACCGTAATAATATAACTGACCCCATATAACCGCCCTCCGAACCGTAATAATATAACTGACCTGATATAACCGTCCTCCGACCGTAATAATATAACTGACCTGCTATAACCGTCCTCCGACCGTAATAATATAACTGACCTGATATAACCGTCCTCCGACCGTAATAATATAACTGACCTGCTATAACCGTCCTCCGACCGTAATAATATAACTGACCCCATATAACCGCCCTCCGACCGACCATAATAATATAACTGACCTGCTATAACCGTCCTCCGACCGTAATAATATAACTGACCTGCTATAACCGTCCTCCGACCGTAATAATATAACTGACCTGATATAACCGTCCTCCGACCGTAATAATATAACTGACCTGCTATAACCGTCCTCCGACCGTAATAATATAACTGACCTGATATAACCGTCCTCCGACCGTAATAATATAACTGACCTGCTATAACCGTCCTCCGACCGTAATAATATAACTGACCTGATATAACCGTCCTCCGACCGTAATAATATAACTGACCTGATATAACCACCCTCCGACCGATCGTAATAATATAACTGACCCGATATAACCGTCCTCCGACCGTAATAATATAACTGACCTGATATAACCGTCCTCCGACCGTAATAATATAACTGACCTGCTATAACCGTCCTCCGACCGATCGTAATAATATAACTGACCCGATATAACCGTCCTCCGACCGTAATAATATAACTGACCTGCTATAACCGTCCTCCGACCGATCGTAATAATATAACTGACCCGATATAACCGTCCTCCGACCGTAATAATATAACTGACCTGATATAACCGTCCTCCGACCGACCGTAATAATATAACTGACCTGATATAACCGTCCTCCGACCGTAATAATATAACTGACCTGATATAACCGTCCTCCGACCGTAATAATATAACTGACCTGATATAACCGTCCTCCGACCGTAATAATATAACTGACCTGCTATAACCGTCCTCCGACCGACCGTAATAATATAACTGACGCGATATAACCGTCCTCCGACCGTAATAATATAACTGACCTGATATAACCGTCCTCCGACCGTAATAATATAACTGACCCCATATAACCGTCCTCCGACCGTAATAATATAACTGACCTGATATAACCGCCCTCCGACCGTAATAATATAACTGACCCGATATAACCGCCCTCCGACCGTAATAATATAACTGACCCGATATAACCGTCCTCCGACCGACCGTAATAATATAACTGACCTGATATAACCGCCCTCCGACCGTAATAATATAACTGACCCGATATAACCGTCCTCCGACCGAACATAATAATATAACTGACCCGATATAACCGTCCTCCGACCGACCGTAATAATATAACTGACCTGCTATAACCGTCCTCCGACCGACCGTAATAATATAACTGACCTGCTATAACCGTCCTCCGACCGTAATAATATAACTGACCTGCTATAACCGTCCTCCGACCGTAATAATATAACTGACCCGATATAACCGTCCTCCGACCGTAATAATATAACTGACCTGATATAACCGTCCTCCGACCGTAATAATATAACTGACCCCATATAACCGTCCTCCGAACCGTAACAATATAACTGACCTGCTATAACCGTCCTCCGACCGTAATAATATAACTGACCTGCTATAACCGTCCTCCGACCGTAATAATATAACTGACCCGATATAACCGTCCTCCGAACCGTAACAATATAACTGACCTGATATAACCGTCCTCCGACCGTAATAATATAACTGACCTGCTATAACCGTCCTCCGACCGTAATAATATAACTGACCTGCTATAACCGTCCTCCGACCGTAATAATATAACTGACCTGATATAACCGTCCTCCGACCGTAATAATATAACTGACCTGATATAACCGTCCTCCGACCGTAATAATATAACTGACCCGATATAACCGTCCTCTGACCGTAATAATATAACTGACCTGATATAACCGTTCTCCGACCGACCGTAATAATATAACTGACCCGATATAACCGTTCTCCGACCGACCGTAATAATATAACTGACCCGATATAACCGTTCTCCGACCGACCGTAATAATATAACTGACCTGATATAACCGTCCTCCGACCGTAATAATATAACTGACCCCATATAACCGTCCTCCGACCGTAATAATATAACTGACCCCATATAACCGCCCTCCGAACCGTAATAATATAACTGACCCGATATAACCGTCCTCCGACCGTAATAATATAACTGACCTGATATAACCGCCCTCCGACCGACCATAATAATATAACTGACCCGATATAACCGTCCTCCGACCGTAATAATATAACTGACCTGATATAACCGCCCTCCGACCGTAATAATATAACTGACCTGATATAACCGCCCTCCGACCGTAATAATATAACTGACCTGATATAACCGCCCTCCGACCGACCATAATAATATAACTGACCCGATATAACCGTCCTCCGACCATAATAATATAACTGACCCGATATAACCGTCCTCCGACCGTAATAATATAACTGACCTGATATAACCGTCCTCCGACCGTAATAATATAACTGACCCGATATAACCGTCCTCCGACCGTAATAATATAACTGACCCGATATAACCGTACTCCGACCGTAATAATATAACTGACCTGATATAACCGCCCTCCGACCGTAATAATATAACTGACCCGATATAACCGTACTCCGACCGTAATAATATAACTGACCTGATATAACCGTCCTCCGACCGTAATAATATAACTGACCTGATATAACCGTCCTCCGACCGACCGTAATAATATAACTGACCCGATATAACCGCCCTCCGACCGTAATAATATAACTGACCTGATATAACCGCCCTCCGACCGTAATAATATAACTGACCCGATATAATCGTACTCCGACCGTAATAATATAACTGACCTGATATAACTGTCCTCCGACCGTAATAATATAACTGACCCGATATAACCGTCCTCCGACCGACCGTAATAATATAACTGACCTGATATAACCGCCCTCCGACCGTAATAATATAACTGACCTGATATAACCGCCCTCCGACCGTAATAATATAACTGACCTGATATAACCGTCCTCCGACCGACCGTAATAATATAACTGACCTGATATAACCGCCCTCCGACCGTAATAATATAACTGACCTGATATAACCGCCCTCCGACCGTAATAATATAACTGACCTGATATAACCGCCCTCCGACCGTAATAATATAACTGACCTGATATAACTGCCCTCCGACCGTAATAATATAACTGACCCGATATAACCGTACTCCGACCGTAATAATATAACTGACCTGATATAACCGTCCTCCGACCGACCGTAATAATATAACTGACCCGATATAACCGCCCTCCGACCGTAATAATATAACTGACCTGATATAACCGCCCTCCGACCGTAATAATATAACTGACCTGATATAACCGTCCTCCGACCGACCGTAATAATATAACTGACCTGATATAACCGCCCTCCGACCGTAATAATATAACTGACCTGATATAACCGCCCTCCGACCGTAATAATATAACTGACCTGATATAACCGCCCTCCGACCGTAATAATATAACTGACCTGATATAACTGCCCTCCGACCGTAATAATATAACTGACCCGATATAACCGTACTCCGACCGTAATAATATAACTGACCTGATATAACCGTCCTCCGACCGACCGTAATAATATAACTGACCCGATATAACCGCCCTCCGACCGTAATAATATAACTGACCTGATATAACCGCCCTCCGACCGTAATAATATAACTGACCCGATATAACCGCCCTCCGACCGTAATAATATAACTGACCTGCTATAACCGTCCTCCGACCGTAATAATATAACTGACCTGATATAACCGTCCTCCGACCGTAATAATATAACTGACCTGATATAACCACCCTCCGACCGATCGTAATAATATAACTGACCCGATATAACCGTCCTCCGACCGTAATAATATAACTGACCTGATATAACCGTCCTCCGACCGTAATAATATAACTGACCTGCTATAACCGTCCTCCGACCGATCGTAATAATATAACTGACCCGATATAACCGTCCTCCGACCGTAATAATATAACTGACCTGCTATAACCGTCCTCCGACCGATCGTAATAATATAACTGACCCGATATAACCGTCCTCCGACCGTAATAATATAACTGACCTGATATAACCGTCCTCCGACCGACCGTAATAATATAACTGACCTGATATAACCGTCCTCCGACCGTAATAATATAACTGACCTGATATAACCGTCCTCCGACCGTAATAATATAACTGACCTGATATAACCGTCCTCCGACCGTAATAATATAACTGACCTGCTATAACCGTCCTCCGACCGATCGTAATAATATAACTGACCCGATATAACCGTCCTCCGACCGTAATAATATAACTGACCTGATATAACCGTCCTCCGACCGACCGTAATAATATAACTGACGCGATATAACCGTCCTCCGACCGTAATAATATAACTGACCTGATATAACCGTCCTCCGACCGTAATAATATAACTGACCCCATATAACCGTCCTCCGACCGTAATAATATAACTGACCTGATATAACCGTCCTCCGACCGTAATAATATAACTGACCCCATATAACCGTCCTCCGACCGTAATAATATAACTGACCTGATATAACCGCCCTCCGACCGTAATAATATAACTGACCCGATATAACCGCCCTCCGACCGTAATAATATAACTGACCCGATATAACCGTCCTCCGACCGACCGTAATAATATAACTGACCTGATATAACCGCCCTCCGACCGTAATAATATAACTGACCCGATATAACCGTCCTCCGACCGAACATAATAATATAACTGACCCGATATAACCGTCCTCCGACCGACCGTAATAATATAACTGACCTGCTATAACCGTCCTCCGACCGACCGTAATAATATAACTGACCTGCTATAACCGTCCTCCGACCGTAATAATATAACTGACCTGCTATAACCGTCCTCCGACCGTAATAATATAACTGACCCGATATAACCGTCCTCCGACCGTAATAATATAACTGACCTGATATAACCGTCCTCCGACCGTAATAATATAACTGACCCCATATAACCGTCCTCCGAACCGTAACAATATAACTGACCTGCTATAACCGTCCTCCGACCGTAATAATATAACTGACCTGCTATAACCGTCCTCCGACCGTAATAATATAACTGACCCGATATAACCGTCCTCCGAACCGTAACAATATAACTGACCTGATATAACCGTCCTCCGACCGTAATAATATAACTGACCTGCTATAACCGTCCTCCGACCGTAATAATATAACTGACCTGCTATAACCGTCCTCCGACCGTAATAATATAACTGACCTGATATAACCGTCCTCCGACCGTAATAATATAACTGACCTGATATAACCGTCCTCCGACCGTAATAATATAACTGACCCGATATAACCGTCCTCTGACCGTAATAATATAACTGACCTGATATAACCGTTCTCCGACCGACCGTAATAATATAACTGACCCGATATAACCGTTCTCCGACCGACCGTAATAATATAACTGACCCGATATAACCGTTCTCCGACCGACCGTAATAATATAACTGACCTGATATAACCGTCCTCCGACCGTAATAATATAACTGACCCCATATAACCGTCCTCCGACCGTAATAATATAACTGACCCCATATAACCGCCCTCCGAACCGTAATAATATAACTGACCCGATATAACCGTCCTCCGACCGTAATAATATAACTGACCTGATATAACCGCCCTCCGACCGACCATAATAATATAACTGACCCGATATAACCGTCCTCCGACCGTAATAATATAACTGACCTGATATAACCGCCCTCCGACCGTAATAATATAACTGACCTGATATAACCGCCCTCCGACCGTAATAATATAACTGACCTGATATAACCGCCCTCCGACCGACCATAATAATATAACTGACCCGATATAACCGTCCTCCGACCATAATAATATAACTGACCCGATATAACCGTCCTCCGACCGTAATAATATAACTGACCTGATATAACCGTCCTCCGACCGTAATAATATAACTGACCCGATATAACCGTCCTCCGACCGTAATAATATAACTGACCCGATATAACCGTACTCCGACCGTAATAATATAACTGACCTGATATAACCGCCCTCCGACCGTAATAATATAACTGACCCGATATAACCGTACTCCGACCGTAATAATATAACTGACCTGATATAACCGTCCTCCGACCGTAATAATATAACTGACCTGATATAACCGTCCTCCGACCGACCGTAATAATATAACTGACCCGATATAACCGCCCTCCGACCGTAATAATATAACTGACCTGATATAACCGCCCTCCGACCGTAATAATATAACTGACCCGATATAATCGTACTCCGACCGTAATAATATAACTGACCTGATATAACTGTCCTCCGACCGTAATAATATAACTGACCCGATATAACCGTCCTCCGACCGACCGTAATAATATAACTGACCTGATATAACCGCCCTCCGACCGTAATAATATAACTGACCTGATATAACCGCCCTCCGACCGTAATAATATAACTGACCTGATATAACCGTCCTCCGACCGACCGTAATAATATAACTGACCTGATATAACCGCCCTCCGACCGTAATAATATAACTGACCTGATATAACCGCCCTCCGACCGTAATAATATAACTGACCTGATATAACCGCCCTCCGACCGTAATAATATAACTGACCTGATATAACTGCCCTCCGACCGTAATAATATAACTGACCCGATATAACCGTACTCCGACCGTAATAATATAACTGACCTGATATAACCGTCCTCCGACCGACCGTAATAATATAACTGACCCGATATAACCGCCCTCCGACCGTAATAATATAACTGACCTGATATAACCGCCCTCCGACCGTAATAATATAACTGACCTGATATAACCGTCCTCCGACCGACCGTAATAATATAACTGACCTGATATAACCGCCCTCCGACCGTAATAATATAACTGACCTGATATAACCGCCCTCCGACCGTAATAATATAACTGACCTGATATAACCGCCCTCCGACCGTAATAATATAACTGACCTGATATAACTGCCCTCCGACCGTAATAATATAACTGACCCGATATAACCGTACTCCGACCGTAATAATATAACTGACCTGATATAACCGTCCTCCGACCGACCGTAATAATATAACTGACCCGATATAACCGCCCTCCGACCGTAATAATATAACTGACCTGATATAACCGCCCTCCGACCGTAATAATATAACTGACCCGATATAACTGCCCTCCGACCGTAATAATATAACTGACCTGCTATAACCGTCCTCTGATAACTGTACTGAGTACAATATTATTATACCAGGGGCAGTGTGTTATGTATTTTATATGGAGGGAAGCATTATATTATATACAGGGGAGGGCTTTCTATATACAGTATCTGACAAAAGTCAGTACACCCCTAAGTGAAAATGTCCCAAATTGGGCCCAATTGGCCATTTTCCCTCCCCCGGTGTCATGTGACTCGTTAGTGTTACAAGGTCTCAGGTGTGAATGGGGAGCAGGTGTGATAAATTTGGTGTTACCGCTCTCACTCTCTCATACTGGTCACTGGAAGTACAACATGGCACCTCATGGCAAAGATCTCTCTGAGGATCTGAAGATAAGAATTTTTGCTCTACATAAAGATGTTCTAGGCTATAAGAAGATTGCCAAGACCCTGAAACTGATCTGCAGCACGGTGGCCAAGACCATACAGCGGAATAACAGGACGGGTTCCCCTCAGAACAGGCCTCGCCATGGTCCACCAAAGAAGTTGAGGTCACGTGATCAGCGTCATATCCAGAGGTTGTCTTTGGGAAATAGACGTATGAGTGCTGCCAGCATTGCTGCAGAGTTTGTAGGGGGGGGGGGGGGGGTCAGCCTGTCAGTGCTCAGACCATACACCGCACACTGCATCAAATTGGTCTGCATGGCTGTCATCCCAGAAGGAAGCCTCTTCTAAAGATGATGCACAAGAAAGACCACAAACAGTTTGCTGAAGACAAGCAGACTAAGGAGATGGAATACTGGAACCATGTCCTGTGGTCTGATGAGACCAAGATAAAGGTATTTGGTGTCAGATGGTGACAAGCGTGTGTGGGGGCAACCAGGTGAGGAGGACAAAGACAAGTGTGTCTTGTCTACAGTCAGGCATGGTGGTGGGGGTGTCATGGTCTGGGGCTACATGAGTGCTGCCGGCACTGGGGGGGCTACAGATCATTGAGGGGACAATGAATGCCAACATGTACTGTGACATACTGAAGCAGAGCATGATCCCCTCCCTTCAGAGACTGGACCGCAGGGCAGTATTCCAACATGATAACCACCCCAAACACACCTCCAACACCACCACTGCCTTGCTAAAGAAGCTGAGGGTGAAGGTGATGGACTGGCCAAGCATGTCTCCAGACCTAAACCCTATTGATCATCTGTGGGGGATCCTCAGAGGGAAGGTGGAGGAGGGGAAGGTCTCCAACATCCACCAGCTCTGTGATGTCATCATAGGGGAGGGGAAGAGGACTCCAGAGACAACCTGTGAAGCTCTGCTGACCTCCATGTCCAAGAGGGTGAAGGCCGTGCTGGAAAATAATGGCGGCCACACAAAATATTGACACTTTGGGCCCAATTTGGACATTTTCACTTAGGGGTGTACTGACTTTTGTGAGATACTGTATATATGGAGGGGGGAGGGGGCATTAGTCTGTCAGGTTCACACAGTCGATCTCCTCTGTACAGGATCTTTAGGAAGTATTATTGGCCATTGTAATATCGTTATGTGGCATTTTCTCTCTTCTAAGATCACCAATGGTCAGTTCTCCATCACAACATCCACACCTCTGACCACTTCACCCGGGATGGACGGCACCAACATAGCCAAGAGGATACTGAACCTCACCCTGGAGATCGTCTACCTGCTGACCGGAGAGGTGAGGAGGATTCTGGGAGGTCACATGACATCACTCTTATCTCTATTAATAAAACACAGACCTGACCGGAGAGGTGAGGAGGATTCTGGGAGGTCACATGACATCACTCTTATCTCCATTAATAAAACACAGACCTGACCGGAGAGGTGAGGAGGATTCTGGGAGGAGGTCACATGACATCACTCTTATCTCTATTAATAAAACACAGACCTGACCGGAGAGGTGAGGAGGATTCTGGGAGGTCACATGACATCACTCTTATCTCTATTAATAAAACACAGACCTGACCGGAGAGGTGAGGAGGATTCTGGGAGGTCACATGACATCACTCTTATCTCTATTAATAAAACACAGACCTGACCGGAGAGGTGAGGAGGATTCTGGGAGGTCACATGACATCACTCTTATCTCTATTAATAAAACACAGACCTGACCGGAGAGGTGAGGAGGATTCTGGGAGGTCACATGACATCACTCTTATCTCCATTAATAAAACACAGACCTGACCGGAGAGGTGAGGAGGATTCTGGGAGGTCACATGACATCACTCTTATCTCTATTAATAACACACAGACCTGACCGGAGAGGTGAGGAGGATTCTGGGAGGAGGTCACATGACCGGAGAGGTGAGGAGGATTCTGGGAGGTCACATGACATCACTCTTATCTCTATTAATAACACACAGACCTGACCGGAGAGGTGAGGAGGATTCTGGGAGGAGGTCACATGACCGGAGAGGTGAGGAGGATTCTGGGAGGTCACATGACATGAATCTTATCTCTATTAATAAAACACAGACCTGACCGGAGAGGTGAGGAGGATTCTGGGAGGTCACATGACATCTCTCTTATCTCTATTAATAAAACACAGACCTGACCGGAGAGGTGAGGAGGATTCTGGGAGGTCACATGACATCACTCTTATCTCTATTAATAAAACACAGACCTGACCGGAGAGGTGAGGAGGATTCTGGGAGGTCACATGACATCACTCTTATCTCTATTAATAAAACACAGACCTGACCGGAGAGGTGAGGAGGATTCTGGGAGGTCACATGACATCACTCTTATCTCTATTAATAAAACACAGTCCTGACCGGAGAGGTGAGGAGGATTCTGGGAGGTCACATGACATCACTCTTATCTCTATTAATAAAACACAGACCTGACCGGAGAGGTGAGGAGGATTCTGGGAGGTCACATGACATCACTCTTATCTCTATTATATAAAACACAGACCTGACCGGAGAGGTGAGGAGGATTCTGGGAAGTCACATGACATCACTCTTATCTCTATTAATAAAACACAGACCTGACTGGAGAGGTGAGGAGGATTCTGGGAGGTCACATGACATCACTCTTATCTCTATTAATAACACACAGACCTGACCGGAGAGGTGAGGAGGATTCTGGGAGGAGGTCACATGACCGGAGAGGTGAGGAGGATTCTGGGAGGTCACATGACATGAATCTTATCTCTATTAATAAAACACAGACCTGACCGGAGAGGTGAGGAGGATTCTGGGAGGTCACATGACATGAATCTTATCTCTATTAATAATACACAGACCTGACCGGAGAGGTGAGGAGGATTCTGGGAGGTCACATGACATCTCTCTTATCTCTATTAATAAAACACAGACCTGACCGGAGAGGTGAGGAGGATTCTGGGAGGTCACATGACATCTCTCTTATCTCTATTAATAAAACACAGACCTGACCGGAGAGGTGAGGAGGATTCTGGGAGGTCACATGACATCACTCTTATCTCTATTAATAAAACACAGACCTGACCGGAGAGGTGAGGAGGATTCTGGGAGGTCACATGACATCACTCTTATCTCTATTAATAAAACACAGACCTGACCGGAGAGGTGAGGAGGATTCTGGGAGGTCACATGACATCACTCTTATCTCTATTAATAAAACACAGTCCTGACCGGAGAGGTGAGGAGGATTCTGGGAGGTCACATGACATCACTCTTATCTCTATTAATAAAACACAGACCTGACCGGAGAGGTGAGGAGGATTCTGGGAGGTCACATGACATCACTCTTATCTCTATTATATAAAACACAGACCTGACCGGAGAGGTGAGGAGGATTCTGGGAAGTCACATGACATCACTCTTATCTCTATTAATAAAACACAGACCTGACCGGAGAGGTGAGGAGGATTCTGGGAGGAGGTCACATGACCGGAGAGGTGAGGAGGATTCTGGGAGGTCACATGACATGAATCTTATCTCTATTAATAAAACACAGACCTGACCGGAGAGGTGAGGAGGATTCTGGGAGGTCACATGACATCTCTCTTATCTCTATTAATAAAACACAGACCTGACCGGAGAGGTGAGGAGGATTCTGGGAGGTCACATGACATCACTCTTATCTCTATTAATAAAACACAGACCTGACCGGAGAGGTGAGGAGGATTCTGGGAGGTCACATGACATCACTCTTATCTCTATTAATAAAACACAGACCTGACCGGAGAGGTGAGGAGGATTCTGGGAGGTCACATGACATCACTCTTATCTCTATTAATAAAACACAGTCCTGACCGGAGAGGTGAGGAGGATTCTGGGAGGTCACATGACATCACTCTTATCTCTATTAATAAAACACAGACCTGACCGGAGAGGTGAGGAGGATTCTGGGAGGTCACATGACATCACTCTTATCTCTATTATATAAAACACAGACCTGACCGGAGAGGTGAGGAGGATTCTGGGAAGTCACATGACATCACTCTTATCTCTATTAATAAAACACAGACCTGACTGGAGAGGTGAGGAGGATTCTGGGAGGTCACATGACATCACTCTTATCTCTATTAATAACACACAGACCTGACCGGAGAGGTGAGGAGGATTCTGGGAGGAGGTCACATGACCGGAGAGGTGAGGAGGATTCTGGGAGGTCACATGACATGAATCTTATCTCTATTAATAAAACACAGACCTGACCGGAGAGGTGAGGAGGATTCTGGGAGGTCACATGACATGAATCTTATCTCTATTAATAATACACAGACCTGACCGGAGAGGTGAGGAGGATTCTGGGAGGTCACATGACATCTCTCTTATCTCTATTAATAAAACACAGACCTGACCGGAGAGGTGAGGAGGATTCTGGGAGGTCACATGACATCACTCTTATCTCTATTAATAAAACACAGACCTGACCGGAGAGGTGAGGAGGATTCTGGGAGGTCACATGACATCACTCTCATCTCTATTAATAAAACACAGACCTGACCGGAGAGGTGAGGAGGATTCTGGGAGGTCACATGACATCACTCTCATCTCTATTAATAAAACACAGACCTGACCGGAGAGGTGAGGAGGATTCTGGGAGGTCACATGACATCACTCTCATCTCTATTAATAAAACACAGACCTGACCGGAGAGGTGAGGAGGATTCTGGGAGGTCACATGGCATCACTCTCATCTCTATTAATAAAACACAGACCTGACCGGAGAGGTGAGGAGGATTCTGGGAGGTCACATGGCATCACTCTCATCTCTATTAATAAAACACAGACCTGACCGGAGAGGTGAGGAGGATTCTGGGAGGTCACATGACCGGAGAGGTGAGGAGGATTCTGGGAGGTCACATGACATCACTCTTATCTCTATTAATAAAACACAGACCTGACCGGAGAGGTGAGGAGGATTCTGGGAGGTCACATGACATCACTCTCATCTCTATTAATAAAACACAGACCTGACCGGAGAGGTGAGGAGGATTCTGGGAGGTCACATGACATCACTCTCATCTCTATTAATAAAACACAGACCTGACCGGAGAGGTGAGGAGGATTCTGGGAGGTCACATGACATCACTCTCATCTCTATTAATAAAACGCAGACCTGACCGGAGAGGTGAGGAGGATTCTGGGAGGTCACATGACATCACTCTTATCTCTATTAATAAAACACAGACCTGACCAGAGAGGAGAGGAGGATTCTGGGAGGTCACGTGACATCACTCTTATCTCTATTAATAAAACGCAGACCTGACCGGAGAGGTGAGGAGGATTCTGGGAGGTCACATGACATCACTCTTATCTCTATTAATAAAACACAGACCTGACCAGAGAGGTGAGGAGGATTCTGGGAGGTCACGTGACATCACTCTTATCTCTATTAATAAAACACAGACCTGACCGGAGAGGTGAGGAGGATTCTGGGAGGTCACATGACATCACTCTCATCTCTATTAATAAAACGCAGACCTGACCGGAGAGGTGAGGAGGATTCTGGGAGGTCACATGACATCACTCTTATCTCTATTAATAAAACACAGACCTGACCGGAGAGGTGAGGAGGATTCTGGGAGGTCACGTGACATCACTCTTATCTCTATTAATAAAACACAGACCTGACCGGAGAGGTGAGGAGGATTCTGGGAGGTCACATGACATCACTCTTATCTCTATTAATAAAACACAGACCTGACCGGAGAGGTGAGGAGGATTCTGGGAGGTCACATGACATCACTCTTATCTCTATTAATAATACACAGACCTGACCGGAGAGGTGAGGAGGATTCTGGGAGGTCACATGACATCACTCTCATCTCTATCAATAAAACACAGACCTGACCGGAGAGGTGAGGAGGATTCTGGGAGGTCACATGACATCACTCTCATCTCTATTAATAAAACACAGACCTGACCGGAGAGGTGAGGAGGATTCTGGGAGGTCACATGACATCACTCTCATCTCTATCAATAAAACACAGACCTGACCGGAGAGGTGAGGAGGATTCTGGGAGGTCACATGACATCACTCTCATCTCTATTAATAAAACGCAGACCTGACCGGAGAGGTGAGGAGGATTCTGGGAGGTCACATGACATCCCTCTTATCTCTATTAATAATACACAGACCTGACCGGAGAGGTGAGGAGGATTCTGGGAGGTCACATGACATCACTCTCATCTCTATTAATAATACACAGACCTGACCGGAGAGGTGAGGAGGATTCTGGGAGGTCACATGACATCACTCTCATCTCTATTAATAAAACACAGACCTGACCGGAGAGGTGAGGAGGATTCTGGGAGGTCACATGACATCACTCTCATCTCTATTAATAAAACACAGACCTGACCGGAGAGGTGAGGAGGATTCTGGGAGGTCACATGACATCACTCTTATCTCTATTAATAAAACACAGACCTGACCGGAGAGGTGAGGAGGATTCTGGGAGGTCACATGACATCCCTCTTATCTCTATTAATAAAACACAGACCTGACCGGAGAGGTGAGGAGGATTCTGGGAGGTCACATGACATCACTCTCATCTCTATTAATAAAACACAGACCTGACCGGAGAGGTGAGGAGGATTCTGGGAGGTCACATGACATCACTCTTATCTCTATTAATAAAACACAGACCTGACCGGAGAGGTGAGGAGGATTCTGGGAGGTCACATGACATCACTCTTATCTCTATTAATAAAACACAGACCTGACCGGAGAGGTGAGGAGGATTCTGGGAGGTCACATGACATCCCTCTTATCTCTATTAATAAAACACAGACCTGACCAGAGAGGAGAGGAGGATTCTGGGAGGTCACATGACATCCCTCTTATCTCTATTAATAAAACACAGACCTGACCAGAGAGGAGAGGAGGATTCTGGGAGGTCACATGACATCACTCTTATCTCTATTAATAAAACACAGACCTGACCGGAGAGGTGAGGAGGATTCTGGGAGGTCACATGACATCACTCTTATCTCTATTAATAAAACACAGACCTGACCGGAGAGGTGAGGAGGATTCTGGGAGGTCACATGACATCCCTCTTATCTCTATTAATAAAACACAGACCTGACCAGAGAGGAGAGGAGGATTCTGGGAGGTCACATGACATCCCTCTTATCTCTATTAATAAAACACAGACCTGACCAGAGAGGAGAGGAGGATTCTGGGAGGTCACATGACATCACTCTTATCTCTATTAATAAAACACAGACCTGACCGGAGAGGTGAGGAGGATTCTGGGAGGTCACATGACATCACTCTTATCTCTATTAATAAAACACAGACCTGACCGGAGAGGTGAGGAGGATTCTGGGAGGTCACATGACATCCCTCTTATCTCTATTAATAAAACACAGACCTGACCAGAGAGGAGAGGAGGATTCTGGGAGGTCACATGACATCACTCTTATCTCTATTAATAAAACACAGACCTGACCGGAGAGGTGAGGAGGATTCTGGGAGGTCACATGACATCACTCTTATCTCTATTAATAAAACACAGACCTGACCGGAGAGGTGAGGAGGATTCTGGGAGGTCACATGACATCCCTCTTATCTCTATTAATAAAACACAGACCTGACCGGAGAGGTGAGGAGGATTCTGGGAGGTCACATGACATCACTCTCATCTCTATTAATAAAACACAGACCTGACCGGAGAGGTGAGGAGGATTCTGGGAGGTCACATGACATCCCTCTTATCTCTATTAATAAAACACAGACCTGACCAGAGAGGAGAGGAGGATTCTGGGAGGTCACATGACATCCCTCTTATCTCTATTAATAAAACACAGACCTGACCGGAGAGGTGAGGAGGATTCTGGGAGGTCACATGACATCACTCTTATCTCTATTAATAAAACACAGACCTGAGGTCTGGAGCAATGGGGAGGATTCTGGAGAAGCTTTTCTTTCAGAATGTTCGTGCTTCTAGAAAAGAGTCCATAAAAGTTCTGACTTTTTTCATTTGGAGTTGTAGGTTTTAGTTGTCAGTCTGGCCTTGATAATGTCCAGCACAGTGTGTGGCCACAACACCCCCCCTCCCCCTCCCCACGGGGCTCATTGAATATTTCCAGATAGGATAGATTGAGGTTGACCCTTCGCTGTTCTGTTCAGGAGAATCTTGCAAGTTGAGTTTAGATAAACCTTGCCACCAATTGAGGGAAACAAAACAAACAAATGTCCTGTCATTGGATGATCTAATAGAGGTTCCTCCAGCTGTGTCCTTTGGGGATGATGTAATAGAGGTTCCTCAAGCTGTGGCCTTTGATTGGAGATGATGTAATAGAGGATGGAGGAACCTCTAGTGCATGGGTCTTCAAACTATGGCCCTCCAGTTGTTCAGGAACTACAATTCCCATCATGCCTAGTCATGTCTGTGAATGTCAGAGTTTTACAATGCCTCGTGGGATGTGTAGTTTCGCAACAGCTGGAGGGCCGTAGTTTGAGGATCCCTGCTCTAGTAGATCATCTCCATCCAAAGACCAAAGCTTAAAGAACCTCGATTACATCATCCCCAAAGGACACAGCTGGAGGAACCACTATTAGATCCTCCCCAACCAAAGACACAGCTGGAGGAACCTCGTTTACATCATCCCCAACCAAAGGCCACATGATGAGGATCCTCTATTACATCATCCCCAACCAAAGGCTGCCTGTGAAAGAACGGGTTCTGTTCAAAACGGGATGTCTTGTCCATAAGCCATTGCATGGATGTGGCCCAGAGTACCTGAAGGAAAAATTCATCAAGTATGTGCCCACCCGATCCCTGAGATCAGCGAACTTGGCCAAATTGAAGATTCCAAAATTCAAAAAGAAAATATGCGGAGGGAGAACGAGTGAAGTGAAGAATTTTGGAACTCCTTGCCTCTGAAACTGAGACTTGAGAATGACTTTCTGAAATCCCAAAAGAAATTGAAAACCTTTCCTTTTTGTACAAGCTTTTGGAGTCACCTAATTTTAATGGGGTGTGATGGACAGACCTCCAGGCTTTTACTTTTTTATGTTGTATCTTCTAAGGTCTTTTAATGTCAATGTCTTTTGTTTTGCGCATTGAAGCCTTGGGATAAGACTGCGTAGGTTAAGCATTTTAATAAATAAATAATGAGGTGGCCTTTGGTCGGGGATGGTCTAATAGCGGTTCTTCCAGCTGGGGCTTTTGGTTGGGGATGATCTAATAGTGGTTCCTCAAGCTGTGGCTTTTGATTGGGGATGATCTAATAGTGGTTCCTCAAGCTGTGGCCTTTGATTGGGGATGATCTACTAGTGGTTCCTCAAGCTGTGGTTTTTGGTTGGGGATGGTCTAATAGTGGTTCTTCCAGCTGGGGCTTTTGGCAGGGGATGGTCTAATAGAGGTTCCTCAAGCTGTGGCCTTTGATTGGAAATGATGTAATAGAGGCTCCTCATGATGTGGCCTTTGGTTGGGGATGATCTAATATTGATTCCTCCAGCTGTGTCCTCTGGTTGGGGATGATCTAATATTGGTTCCTCTAGCTGTATCCTTTGGTTGGGGATAATGTAATAGAGGTTCTTCAACCTTTGTTCTTTGGATGGAGATGATTTAATAGAGGTTCCTCAAGCTGTGGCCTTTGGATGGAGATGATTTAATAGAGGTTCCTCAAGCTGTGGCCTTTGGATGGAGATGATTTAATAGAGGTTCCTCAAGCTGTGGCCTTTGGTTTAGGATGATCTAATAGTGGTTCCTCCAGCAGTGGATTTTGGTTGGGGATGGTCTAATAGTGGTTTTTCCAGCAGGGGGTTTTGGCAGGGGATGGTCTAATAGTGGTTCCTCAGGCTGTGGTTTTTGGTTGGGGATGATCTAATAGTGGTTCTTCCAGCTGGGGCTTTTGGCTGGGGATGATCTAATAGTGGTTCCTCAAGCTGTGGCCTTTGATTGGAAATGATGTAATAGAGGCTCCTCATGATGTGGCCTTTGGTTGGGGATGATCTAATATTGATTCCTCCAGCTGTGTCCTCTGGTTGGGGATGATCTAATATTGGTTCCTCTAGCTGTATCCTTTGGTTGGGGATAATGTAATAGAGGTTCTTCAACCTTTGTTCTTTGGATGGAGATGATTTAATAGAGGTTCCTCAAGCTGTGGCCTTTGGTTTAGGATGATCTAATAGTGGTTCCTCCAGCAGTGGATTTTGGTTGGGGATGATCTAATAGTGGTTCCTCAAACTGTGGCATTTGATTGGAGATGATGTAATAGAGGATCCTCCAGCTGTGGCCTTTGGTTAGGAATGATCTAATAGTGGTTCCTCCAGCAGTGGATTTTGGTTGGGGATGATCTAATAGTGGTTCCTCAAACTGTGGCATTTGATTGGAGATGATGTAATAGAGGATCCTCCAGCTGTGGCCTTTGGTTAGGAATGATCTAATAGTGGTTCCTCCAGCTGGGACCTTTGGTTGGGGATTATCTAATAGTGGTTCCTCAAGCTGTGGCTTTTGGTTGGGGATGATCTAATAGAGTTTCCTCAAGCTGTGGTCTTTGGTTTAGGACGATCATCTAAAAGTGGTTCCTTCAGCTAGGGCCTTTGGTTAGGAATAATCTAATAGAGGTTTCTCAAGCTTACACCCTTGGTTAGGGATGATCTAAAAGAGGTTCCTCGTCTTGTGGCCTTTGGTTGGGGATGATCTAATAGTGGTTCCTCAAGCTGTGGCCTTTGGTTGGGGATGATATACAATTCCCATGATGCTCATGCACTCTACAGTGTAGTTGAGAATCATGGGAAATGTAGTTCCAAAACATCTGAGGTGCCAAGGTTCACCATCACTGTAATAGAGGATCCTCATGATGGGGCCTTTGGTTGGGGATGATGTAATAGAGGTTCCTCTAGCTGGGGCCTTTGGTTGGGGATGATCTCATAGATCATCCCCAACCAAAGGCCACAGCTTGAGGAAACACTATTAGATCATCCCCAACCAAAGGCCCCAGCTGGAAGAACCATGTTTAGATCACCCCCAACCAAAGTCCACAGCTCGTGGTATAACTATCAGATCATCCACAACTTAAAGCCACAGCTTAATGAACCACTATTAGATCATCCCCAACCAAAGGCCACAGCGGGTGCTTAGGGCCCCTTTTGGCTTTGGGAACAATGAATAGGTTTGTGTAAAAAAACTTTAAAATTTGAGGAACAACATCAATGATTCATTGACCTGGAAGTTTTGCCAAGGCAGCATGAAGACAGTCTTTGCAGAGAGGTTGGTATATTGTGGGATGGAGGGGGGCGGCTGGAGGAACATCTATTAGATCATCCCCAAGCAAAGGCCCCAGCTGGAGGAACCACTATTAGATTATCCCCAACCAAAGGCCATAGCTTGAGGAACCTCTTTTAGATAATACCTAACCAAAGGCCACAGCTTGAGGAAACACTAACAGGTTGCTCAAGCTGTGGCCTTTGGTTGGGAATGATCTAATAGAGGTTCCTCCAGATGTGGCTGTTGGTTGGGGATGATCTAATAGTGATTCCTCTAGCTATGGCCTTTGGTTGGGGATGATCTAACAGTGGTTCCTTCAGCTGTGGCTTTGGTTGGGGATGATCTAATAGTGTTTCCTCAACTCTGGCCTTTGGTTGGGGGATGATCTAATAGTGATTCCTCTAGCTGAGGCCTTTGGTTGGGGATGATCTAATAGTGATTCCTCTAGCTGAGGCCTTTGGTTGGGAATGATCTAATAGTGATTCCTCTAGCTGTGGCCTTTGGTTGGGGATGATCTAATAGTGATTCCTCTAGCTGAGGCCTTTGGTTGGGGATGATCTAATAGTGATTCCTCTAGCTGAGGCCTTTGGTTGGGAATGATCTAATAGTGATTCCTCTAGCTGAGGCCTTTGGTTGGGAATGATCTAATAGTGATTCCTCTAGCTGAGGCCTTTGGTTGGGGATGATCTAATAGTGTTTCCTCTAGCTGAGGCCTTTGGTTGGGAATGATCTAATAGTGATTCCTCTAGCTGTGGCCTTTGGTTGGGAATGATCTAATAGTGATTCCTCTAGCTGTGGCCTTTGGTTGGGAATGATCTAATAGTGATTCCTCTAGCTGAGGCCTTTGGTTGGGGATGATCTAATAGTGATTCCTCTAGCTGAGGCCTTTGGTTGGGGGATGATCTAATAGTGATTCCTCTAGCTGAGGCCTTTGGTTGGGGATGATCTAATAGTGATTCCTCTAGCTGAGGCCTTTGGTTGGGGATGATCTAATAGTGATTCCTCTAGCTGAGGCCTTTGGTTGGGGGATGATCTAATAGTGATTCCTCTAGCTGAGGCCTTTGGTTGGGAATGATCTAATAGTGATTCCTCTAGCTGAGGCCTTTGGTTGGGGATGATCTAATAGTGATTCCTCTAGCTGAGGCCTTTGGTTGGGGATGATCTAATAGTGATTCCTCTAGCTGAGGCCTTTGGTTGGGGGATGATCTAATAGTGATTCCTCTAGCTGAGGCCTTTGGTTGGGAATGATCTAATAGTGATTCCTCTAGCTGAGGCCTTTGGTTGGGGATGATCTAATAGTGATTCCTCTAGCTGAGGCCTTTGGTTGGGGATGATCTAATAGTGATTCCTCTAGCTGAGGCCTTTGGTTGGGAATGATCTAATAGTGATTCCTCTAGCTGTGGCCTTTGGTTGGGGATGATCTAATAGTGATTCCTCTAGCTGAGGCCTTTGGTTGGGAATGATCTAATAGTGATTCCTCTAGCTGAGGCCTTTGGTTGGGGATGATCTAATAGTGATTCCTCTAGCTGAGGCCTTTGGTTGGGGATGATCTAATAGTGATTCCTCTAGCTGAGGCCTTTGGTTGGGAATGATCTAATAGTGATTCCTCTAGCTGAGGCCTTTGGTTGGGGATGATCTAATAGTGATTCCTCTAGCTGTGGCCTTTGGTTGGGGATGATCTAATAGTGATTCCTCTAGCTGAGGCCTTTGGTTGGGGGATGATCTAATAGTGATTCCTCTAGCTGAGGCCTTTGGTTGGGAATGATCTAATAGTGATTCCTCTAGCTGAGGCCTTTGGTTGGGAATGATCTAATAGTGATTCCTCTAGCTGAGGCCTTTGGTTGGGGGATGATCTAATAGTGATTCCTCTAGCTGAGGCCTTTGGTTGGGGATGATCTAATAGTGATTCCTCTAGCTGTGGCCTTTGGTTGGGGATGATCTAATAGTGATTCCTCTAGCTGTGGCCTTTGGTTGGGGATGATCTAATAGTGATTCCTCTAGCTGAGGCCTTTGGTTGGGGATGATCTAATAGTGATTCCTCTAGCTGAGGCCTTTGGTTGGGAATGATCTAATAGTGATTCCTCTAGCTGAGGCCTTTGGTTGGGGGATGATCTAATAGTGATTCCTCTAGCTGAGGCCTTTGGTTGGGAATGATCTAATAGTGATTCCTCTAGCTGAGGCCTTTGGTTGGGAATGATCTAATAGTGATTCCTCTAGCTGAGGCCTTTGGTTGGGGATGATCTAATAGTGATTCCTCTAGCTGAGGCCTTTGGTTGGGAATGATCTAATAGTGATTCCTCTAGCTGAGGCCTTTGGTTGGGAATGATCTAATAGTGATTCCTCTAGCTGAGGCCTTTGGTTGGGGATGATCTAATAGTGATTCCTCTAGCTGAGGCCTTTGGTTGGGGATGATCTAATAGTGATTCCTCTAGCTGAGGCCTTTGGTTGGGGATGATCTAATAGTGATTCCTCTAGCTGAGGCCTTTGGTTGGGGGATGATCTAATAGTGATTCCTCTAGCTGTGGCCTTTGGTTGGGGATGATCTAATAGTGATTCCTCTAGCTGTGGCCTTTGGTTGGGGATGATCTAATAGTGATTCCTCTAGCTGAGGCCTTTGGTTGGGGATGATCTAATAGTGATTCCTCTAGCTGAGGCCTTTGGTTGGGAATGATCTAATAGTGATTCCTCTAGCTGAGGCCTTTGGTTGGGGGATGATCTAATAGTGATTCCTCTAGCTGAGGCCTTTGGTTGGGAATGATCTAATAGTGATTCCTCTAGCTGTGGCCTTTGGTTGGGGATGATCTAATAGTGATTCCTCTAGCTGTGGCCTTTGGTTGGGGATGATCTAATAGTGATTCCTCTAGCTGTGGCCTTTGGTTGGGGATGATCTAATAGTGATTCCTCTAGCTGAGGCCTTTGGTTGGGGATGATCTAATAGTGATTCCTCTAGCTGTGGCCTTTGGTTGGGGATGATCTAATAGTGATTCCTCTAGCTGAGGCCTTTGGTTGGGGATGATCTAATAGTGATTCCTCTAGCTGAGGCCTTTGGTTGGGAATGATCTAATAGTGATTCCTCTAGCTGAGGCCTTTGGTTGGGGATGATCTAATAGTGATTCCTCTAGCTGAGGCCTTTGGTTGGGAATGATCTAATAGTGATTCCTCTAGCTGTGGCCTTTGGTTGGGGATGATCTAATAGTGATTCCTCTAGCTGTGGCCTTTGGTTGGGGATGATCTAATAGTGATTCCTCTAGCTGAGGCCTTTGGTTGGGGATGATCTAATAGTGATTCCTCTAGCTGAGGCCTTTGGTTGGGAATGATCTAATAGTGATTCCTCTAGCTGAGGCCTTTGGTTGGGGATGATCTAATAGTGATTCCTCTAGCTGTGGCCTTTGGTTGGGGATGATCTAATAGTGATTCCTCTAGCTGAGGCCTTTGGTTGGGGATGATCTAATAGTGATTCCTCTAGCTGAGGCCTTTGGTTGGGGATGATCTAATAGTGGTTCCTTCAGCTGTGGCCTTTGGTTGGGGATGATCTAATAGTGATTCCTCTAGCTGAGGCCTTTGGTTGGGGATGATCTAATAGTGATTCCTCTAGCTGAGGCCTTTGGTTGGGGATGATCTAATAGTGATTCCTCTAGCTGAGGCCTTTGGTTGGGGATGATCTAATAGTGGTTCCTTCAGCTGTGGCCTTTGGTTGGGGATGATCTAATAAATGTTCTGGGTCAAGGAATCATTGATGTTGTTCCTCAAATTTTCAAGGTTTTTACTGAAACCTGTTCATTGTTTCCAAAGCCAGAAAGGGCTCTAAGCACCCAATGTCTTTATTTGGATGGAAAGATTTTGCCTGGAATCCCACTGGTCAGTCACTGCCTCCTTCTGTCTGGGAGACTACCTGGCCACTGAGGACATCAAGGACTTGCAGGTCAGCTTCTTTCTAGCACATCCAAGTTTCTGTGAAACCTCCCTGCTGGAAAATCTCCTCTCGATCAGTGCTGTAGGCTATAGGCTGTAGAGCTGGTCAGTGTCTTCTGACAGTGGGGAAGCCAAAAAGCAATCACACTGCGGGGAGGATTCCATTGAATGTGTGGATGTGGGAGTCAGGTCAGTTTTTTTTTCCCCTTTCAACCTGCTGGCTGCCTTAAGTGGTGTACACACTATGAGAAAATCGGAACAAATATTTTCCGATCGTTCAAATTTTGCAAATGAAAATTTCCAAATGGACAAATTTCAAAAGTTTTCTCGTATGTGAACAGAACAAATAAATGATTTTTGTACGAGAAAAATCAGATACGAAAGACTGCACGTGATCAGAAACGATAAAAAAAAGCCTTTGTTGTACGAGAATTTTCATACACTATTTCCTTTCTCTGGTCTGACTTGCTGTGAAACATCGAGAAAAAAAACAATGATAGCTCAATTTTCTTATAGTGTCCACACACCTTTAGGATGTTTCTGATTCTACTAATTCTGTGTCCCTTGAGGAACTCTTAAGAAAGGGCTATACATTGGGTACAAAAATCCTGTGTGGCACAGAGGGTAAGGAAACATTTCAGAGCCTTATTATCTGGTACAGGTGTGACTCCACTAGAACCTGCCTGGAAATGGCTGACCCACGTAGACAGTATGAAGGCATTGATAGTAGGGATGCACCGAATGTTTTTTTTGGTGCCGATACCGAAAATGAAAAATACACTAGGCCGAAAACCGAAACGGCACCGATACCGAAAATGACTGTTTTTAAAAAATATTTTTATACAGGAGGTGGTCAGAGACTGGAGACATGGTACAGGAGGTGGTCAGAGACTGGGGACATGGTACAGGAGGTGGTCAGAGACAGGGGACATGGTACAGGAGGTGGTCAGAGACTGGGGACACGGTACAGGAGATGGTCAGAGACTGGGGACATGGTACAGGAGGTGGTCAGAGACAGGGGACATGGTACAGGAGATGGTCAGAGACTGGGGACATGGTACAGGTGGTCAGAGACTGGGGACATGGTACAGGAGATGGTCAGAGACTGAGGACATGGTACAGGAGATGGTCAGAGACTGGGGACATGGTACAGGAGATGGTCAGAGACTGGAGACATGGTACAGGAGATGGTCAGAGACTGGGGACATGGTACAGGAGATGGTCAGAGACTGCTGGCATGGTACAGGAGGTGGTCAGAGACTGGGGACACGGTACAGGAGATGGTCAGACTGGGGATGTGGTACAGGAGATGGTCAGAGACTGGGGACATGGTACAGAAGATGGTCAGACTGGGGACATGGTACAGGAGATGGTCAGAGACAGAGGACGTGGTACAGTAACAGGAGACATCCCCCATTGCAGCCAGTGTGCCTGTGCCCCATTGCAGCCAGTGTGCCCCATTGCAGCCAGTGTGCCCCATTGCAGCCAGTGTGCCTCATTGCAGCCAGTGTGCCCCATTGCAGCCAGTGTGCCCCATTGCAGCCAGTGTGCCCCATTGCAGCCAGTGTGCCTCATTGCAGCCAGTGCCATTTTGCAGCCAGTGTGCCCCATTGCAGCCAGTGTGCCATTTTGCAGCCAGTGTGCCCCATTGCAGCCAGTGTGCCATTTTGCAGCCAGTGTGCCATTTTGCAGCCAGTGTGCCATTTTGCAGCCAGTGTGCCATTTTGCAGCCAGCCTGTGCAGAGAAGAGAGCCGCCTCCGCCGCCTGTTTGATTACAGCGCCGGGAACATCACAGCTTTCATTTCAATAGCTGTGTGTCCCCTTGTGTCCAGTGTGTCCCCCTTTGCAGCCTGTGTGTCCCCTTTTGTTGCAGCCTGTGTAGGGAAGAGAGCCGCCTCCGCCGCCTGTTTGATCACAGCGCCGGGAACATCACAGCTTTCATTTCAATAGCTGTGTGTTCCCGGACGCGCGCCGTCACACGCAGCCCCTCCCCCTTGTCCGGGCACTTTGATAGACAGATCATCCGTCCAATCCTGTCCATCAAAGTGCCCGGACAAGGGGGAGGGGCTGCGTGTGACGGCGCGCGGCCGGGAACACACAGCTATTGAAATGAAAGCTGTGATGTTCCCGGCGCTGTGATCAAACAGGCGGCGGAGGCGGCTCTCCTGCGCTATACACCCCCCATGATGGGCGTCACCAGGGGCGGGGGGACGGAGCCCCGTCCCCACCCAGGCCACGCCCCATTTTCGGCTCCATTATCGGCCATTTTTCTCTTTCGGCAAATTGCCGAAAAGGGCATTTTCGGCCGATATGTTTCGGCGGCCGAAATTTCGGTGCATCCCTAATTTATAGGTTACTGGGTTGTGAAATTGTCTGGCGTTTGAGCAATGATCAAATGATTCAGTTTTTATATTTTGTCTCTGATTACGGCAGAGCTCGGCCACAGTTCCTCCACCTCGCTGTGTGACACCTGAAAGGAACAAGAAGAAGAAGATCCTGGAACTGGCCAACAGGATCATCGAGCTGCTGACAGGAGAGGTGAGCGGTGCGGAGACATTATCCAGTAACAGGCAAGGGATGTGTCTGGATGGTGACTGTATCATTGTGTGTGTCAGGTTCCTATAAGGTGTCAGGATGTCACTGTCTATTTCTCCATGGAGGAGTGGGAGTATTTAGAAGGACACAAGGATCTCTACAAGGACGTCATGACGGAGGACCACCACACCCTCCCGGCTCCGGGTAAGAGATTACACTAATTTTTGTGTTGCTATTAGACATGTGCAAAAGGAAAAAAATTTGTTTAGTTTCGTTTCGTTTTAATTCGTTAACTTCCTTAAATTCGTTTTCGGATTTCGTTTAGTTTTCTACCGAATTAGAAAAATCGGCCACATTCGAAAATATTTCAACCAAATTCGAAAATATTTCTACCGCATTCGAAATGATTTCAACATGTTTCGACATTATTTCAACCGCATTCGAAAATATTTTGTGACCCAACTTTAGGGCCATGTATCTCGGGGTCACTTGGTGCTAGAAACTCCAAATTTGGATATGTTGTATTGCTAGTATTATTGTGTTTGCATACCAAATTTGGGGTTTCTAGCTATAAGTGACCCCAAGATATGTGGCCCCAAAATCGGGTCGCAAAATGTAATTCTCTGCTCTAACTAATAACATTTTGTGACCCGATTTTGGGGCCACATATCTCGGGGTCTCTTATAGCTAGAAACCCCAAATTTGGTATGCAAACACAATAATACTAGCAATACAACATATCCAAATTTGAAGTGTCTAGCTCCAAGTGACCCCGAGATACATGGCCCTAAAGTCGGGTCACAAAATATTTTCGAATGCGGTTGAAATAATGTCGAATCATGTCGAATTCATTCGTTATATTTCTTTCGTATTCGTTGTAATTTGTTATTCTTTTATTCGGATTCATCCGAATGTCCGAAAGATGCAAAATTCGGCCGAATTTCGATTCGTTACTAAATGAATTGCACAAGCCTAGTTGCTGTTATTAAAGCGGGAGTCCACCGGGACTCCGCGTTTTTTTTTTTTTTTTTAAAAGCCAGCAGCTACAAATACTGCAGCTGCTGACTTTTAAAATAGTGACACTTACCTGTCCAGCGCGCCCGCGATGTCGGCACCCGAAGCCGATCTCTAGATCGACACTCGAGTGCTGCCGCCGCCATCTTGGGTATGGGAATCAGGAAATGGAGCCTTTCGGCTTCATTTCCCGGTTCCCTACTGCGCATGCGCGAATTGCGCTGCGCAATAAGGACGCTCCCCGCTGCCTCTGGGAGCTGTGTGTTTCCCAGCAGGCAGCGGGGCACTTGCGGGAAGGGGCGGGCACTTGCGGAAAGGGGCGTAAGTTACGCCCCTTTCCGCAGAGAGCTGTCCCGGAAGTGGGTGCAGTTACCTGGATTATCCAGGTAACTGCACCCCCCTCCCCCCTGAAAGGTGCCGATTGTGGCACCGGAGGGGGGGGGAGGGTTCCGATGAGCGGAAGGTCCACTTTAGGGTGGAGCTCCGCTTTAAGACATGGAATATGATGATAACACTGTATCCTTATATCATGCAGGTGGACCTCCAACCAAATATTTGACACCTGAAGATTTCCATAGCCGTCCCTCCATATACAGCAACAGCACTGGAATTAACAGTCATGGAGAAGATATGAACGTTCTTGAAGCAGACGAGGTGCAGAGAACATTGGTGAAGAACATGGTGGAGGAAAAGGAGGATTCTCCACACACCACACAATATTCCTTCACTGAAGAATTGCATTCCCGTTCTGAAAGTCTTCTCAGCATGGAGATTTATACACCAGCTGTATGTACATCGGAACTTCGTAAAGAGGAAGCCTACTCACCTGTACATGGCAGTCTTACCACTGCTAGTCTTTACACAACGGTCCCTACTCCTTTCACGTGTAATTATGTGAAGGGGCCACCCCACTCAAGTGACGAGGAAGAACTTCCCAGCACTGATGTTGCTATACCGCTAGATCCTGATGAGTACACAACTACCATTGTTAAGGAGGAACCCTACTCAGGGGATGAGGACCTAGACTCTGATGTGTATACACCCATAAATCACAGACTTTTTACATCTGGTGACATTAAAGAGGAAGGTGGATTATTTGAGGAAGCAAATCTTGGTGACTTTTACAGCCCAGCAGGTAACAGACAATCAGATTATATGTCTCAGAACTTTAAGGACCAGTCTGGCTCTGCGTTTAGTGATGGAAACTTATCAGATAATATCTACATGCCAGCTCTGAGTACTTGTGAAGGAGGCTCTAGTCAGCTGGCCTCCTGGGACATGGAGCCGCCACAGATGGATGGAACCTCATTATCCTATCATAACTCTACAAGTGCCCCCGGTGCTCAGGCCTTGGGGGAGAAGTCCTTTGTATGTTTAGAATGTGGGAAGTGTTTTTCATGTGGTCCACATCTAGTCCGCCACAAGCGGACACACACTGGTGAGCGACCCTTCAAGTGTACAGAATGCGGAAAATTCTTTTCCAGCAGCTCCAACCTTCTCATGCACCAGAGGACTCACACAGGAGAAAAACCCTTCGCCTGCCACCAGTGTGGGAAACGCTTTGCCCGAAACCCCCACCTGGTTCGCCACCTCCGAATTCACACTGGAGAGAAACCATTCGAGTGCGCCGAGTGTGGCAGAAGGTTTAACCAGGACTCCAACCTTCTCAAACATCAACGCACACACTCAGGAGAGCGCCCGTTCATGTGCTTGGACTGCGGCAAGTTCTTCACCAGCAACCCCCATCTACTCCGACATCGACGTGTCCACACTGGGGAGAAGCCATTCTCCTGTCCAGAGTGTGGGAAATGTTTCTCCAACAGCTCCAATCTCATCACACACCGCAGAACTCACCTTTCTCTCCGACTGCTAGAAGAGCTTCCCAACCAAAGAAAGGCCCAACTACAGCGCACAGGACCCAACCAGCCCCTCTAGAATCATTGCCCGACCATCAGACCAATCATACAGCAGATAGGACCCGACCAGCTCCTCTAGAGTCATTGCCCAACTACAGTGGACAGGACCCGACTAGCCCCTATAGAATCATTGTCCAAGCACCAGACCAGTCATACAGCAGATAGGACCTGACCAGCTTCTATAGAATCATTGTCCAACCACCAGACCAGTCATACATCAGACAGGACCTGACCAGCCCCTATAGAATCATTGTCCAACCACCAGACCAGTCATACATCAGACAGGACCTGACCAGCCCTATAGAATCATTGTCCAACCACCAGACCAGTCATACATCAGACAGGACCTGACCAGCCCCTATAGAATCATTGTCCAACCACCAGACCAGTCATACATCAGACAGGACCCAACCAGCCCCTCTAGAATGATTGCTCAATCACCAGACCAGTCATATAGTAGACAGGACCTGACCAGCCCCTATAGAATCATTGTCCAACCACCAGACCAGTCATACATCAGACAGGACCTGACCAGCCCCTATAGAATCATTGTCCAACCACCAGACCAGTCATACATCAGACAGGACCTGACCAGCCCCTATAGAATCATTGTCCAACCACCAGACCAGTCATACATCAGACAGGACCTGACCAGCCCCTATAGAATCATTGTCCAACCACCAGACCAGTCATACATCAGACAGGACCCAACCAGCCCCTATAGAATCATTGTCCAACCACCAGACCAGTCATACATCAGACAGGACCTGACCAGCCCCTATAGAATCATTGTCCAACCACCAGACCAGCCACAAAGTGGATAGGACCCAACCGTCCCCCTAGAATCATTGCCCAACCACCAGACCAGTCATACATCAGACAGGACCTGACCAGCCCCTATAGAATCATTGTCCAACCACCAGACCAGTCATACATCAGACAGGACCTGACCAGCCCCTATAGAATCATTGTCCAACCATCAGACAGGACCTGACCAGCCCCCATAGAATCATTGTCCAACCACTAGACCAGTCATACATCAGACAGGACCTGACCAGCCCCTATAGAATCATTGTCCAACCACCAGACCAGTCATACATCAGACAGGACCTGACCAGCCCCTATAGAATCATTGTCCAACCATCAGACAGGACCTGACCAGCCCCCATAGAATCATTGTCCAACCACTAGACCAGTCATACATCAGACAGGACCTGACCAGCCCCTATAGAATCATTGTCCAACCACCAGACCAGTCATACATCAGACAGGACCCAACCAGCCCCTATAGAATCATTGTCCAACCACCAGACCAGTCATACATCAGACAGGACCTGACCAGCCCCTATAGAATCATTGTCCAACCACCAGACCAGTCATACATCAGACAGGACCCAACCAGCCCCTCTAGAATGATTGCTCAACCACCAGACCAGTCATACAGCAGATAGGACCTGACCAGCTTCTATAGAATCATTGTCCAACCACCAGACCAGTCATACATCAGACAGGACCCAACCAGCCCCTATAGAATCATTGTCCAACCACCAGACCAGTCATACATCAGACAGGACCCAACCAGCCCCTATAGAATCATTGTCCAACCACCAGACCAGTCATACATCAGACAGGACCTGACCAGCCCCCATAGAATCATTGTCCAACCACCAGACCAGTCATACATCAGACAGGACCTGACCAGCCCCTATAGAATCATTGTCCAACCACCAGACCAGCCACAAAGTGGATAGGACCCAACCGCCCCCCTAGAATCATTGCCCAACCACCAGACCAGTCATACATCAGACAGGACCTGACCAGCCCCTATAGAATCATTGTCCAACCACCAGACCAGTCATACATCAGACAGGACCTGACCAGCCCCTATAGAATCATTGTCCAACCACCAGACCAGTCATACATCAGACAGGACCCAACCAGCCCCTATAGAATCATTGTCCAACCACCAGACCAGTCATACATCAGACAGGACCTGACCAGCCCCTATAGAATCATTGTCCAACCACCAGACCAGCCACAAAGTGGATAGGACCCAACCGTCCCCCTAGAATCATTGCCCAACCACCAGACCAGTCATACATCAGACAGGACCTGACCAGCCCCTATAGAATCATTGTCCAACCACCAGACCAGTCATACATCAGACAGGACCTGACCAGCCCCTATAGAATCATTGTCCAACCATCAGACAGGACCTGACCAGCCCCCATAGAATCATTGTCCAACCACTAGACCAGTCATACATCAGACAGGACCTGACCAGCCCCTATAGAATCATTGTCCAACCACCAGACCAGTCATACATCAGACAGGACCTGACCAGCCCCTATAGAATCATTGTCCAACCATCAGACAGGACCTGACCAGCCCCCATAGAATCATTGTCCAACCACTAGACCAGTCATACATCAGACAGGACCTGACCAGCCCCTATAGAATCATTGTCCAACCACCAGACCAGTCATACATCAGACAGGACCCAACCAGCCCCTATAGAATCATTGTCCAACCACCAGACCAGTCATACATCAGACAGGACCTGACCAGCCCCTATAGAATCATTGTCCAACCACCAGACCAGTCATACATCAGACAGGACCCAACCAGCCCCTCTAGAATGATTGCTCAACCACCAGACCAGTCATACAGCAGATAGGACCTGACCAGCTTCTATAGAATCATTGTCCAACCACCAGACCAGTCATACATCAGACAGGACCCAACCAGCCCCTATAGAATCATTGTCCAACCACCAGACCAGTCATACATCAGACAGGACCCAACCAGCCCCTATAGAATCATTGTCCAACCACCAGACCAGTCATACATCAGACAGGACCTGACCAGCCCCCATAGAATCATTGTCCAACCACCAGACCAGTCATACATCAGACAGGACCTGACCAGCCCCTATAGAATCATTGTCCAACCACCAGACCAGCCACAAAGTGGATAGGACCCAACCGCCCCCCTAGAATCATTGCCCAACCACCAGACCAGTCATACATCAGACAGGACCTGACCAGCCCCTATAGAATCATTGTCCAACCACCAGACCAGTCATACATCAGACAGGACCTGACCAGCCCCTATAGAATCATTGTCCAACCATCAGACAGGACCTGACCAGCCCCCATAGAATCATTGTCCAACCACTAGACCAGTCATACATCAGACAGGACCTGACCAGCCCCTATAGAATCATTGTCCAACCACCAGACCAGTCATACATCAGACAGGACCCAACCAGCCCCTATAGAATCATTGCCCAACCACCAGACCAGTCATACATCAGACAGGACCTGACCAGCCCCTATAGAATCATTGTCCAACCACCAGACCAGTCATACATCAGACAGGACCTGACCAGCCCCTATAGAATCATTGTCCAACCACCAGACCAGTCATACATCAGACAGGACCCGACCTGCCCCTGTAGAATCATTGCCCAACCACAGGACCAGCCAGGATCCAACCAGCCCCTCTAGAATCAATGCCCAACCACCAGACCAGCCACAAATTGGATAGGACCCAACCGTCCCCCTAGAATCATTGCCCAACCACCAGACCAGTCACACAGAGGACAGGTCCCAGTCATCCCCTCTAGAACCATTGCCCAACCAAAATACCAGTCACGCGGTTCACCCAGATAGACCTCTCACTGACTCCAGCAGTCTTGGTGTATAGAAAGTCAATGTCCGACATCAGAATGATGCTGTTCTGTAATAATTATTTGTGGATATTATTAGCTGTAAGAACTTATCAAAGTTCCATTATTGATTCTGCAATGACTACCTCAGGGGGTATTGGATTCCTTATCTTATCCACCCTTACTATAAAGAAACCCTTCCTAAACTCATTGTGACCTAGTGGATAGAAGGTAGCATTGGACCAACAATGGCCTTGTATTGTATTCATCTGTAAAGAAGCATTGTCCAGAGACCCTCCTGCAATGGAGGTGAAATGTATAGAGATGTGGTCACAGTGAGTGCACCATAAGACGTATACTTATCTCTGTCTATAGGGTTAGGCGCACCTTGTGAGGACAGTGGTGAAGGTCGGTGAGCAGTATAAAGTATTAAGAACATCCAACACGTTTCGGGGGAATAAGACCTCCCCTTTCTATATGGCCTAAAATCCACAAAGTGTAAATACAACCGGACTCCAGCCACCCCTTCTCCACGACAATACAGCGACACCTCCATTTTATTTAGCCCCCAAAACCAAGCCGTGTAATAAAAACTGTCCGGATTTAACTACACTCCATAGACTGTAAGTCCTGAAGAAGGAAGAGGCATTCTCTCACCACCGAAACATGTTGGATATCCTGAATACTTTGAGATACATTGAGCAGGCGCCCCCCAACCCTATACTCATATCTGTCTTCTGTACCCCACTTTGAGAGCTAAAAGGCTGCCAATCTTTATAGTTGAGCTATATAGTTATATAAATGTTTGTGTTAGACCCCCTTCAAAGTCTCTATCCCCATCCCTCCCCCCCCAAAAAAACTTTTCATTGTAAGCCCCTCCCCCATCCATTTCTTTTATTCAGTAAGTCACCAGATCTGTGTCCTCCATACAGTACCCATATCCGTCCATCATAATCTAGATGTGGCCTTACATGTGATCTATACAGGGGCAATACTTCCCATTCATTGGAGTTTTACTGTCTTCTACATTCCCACATGGATGCCAGAGTGACCCATCGGAGTCCCTTCTCGGGAAAACATTGGGGTTTATTTACTAAAGGAAAACACACATTCTGCAATACAAGTGCACTCACTGGAGATCCGAGGGGGGCATGCAAGGAAAGTGAAAAACAGCATTGCACATGATTGGATGATAGAAATCAGCAGAGCTTCCCCTCAGATCTACAGCGAGTTCACTTGTAGTGGATTTAACTTTAGTAAATTAACCCCTCGGTGACACATTTCAGGGAACTGGCTGGGGTGCCAAGCTCTTTCTTGGTTACAAAATGGAAAATGAACAAACACGGAAATATTTATTTATGGTTTTGGCCTTTTTTGCACTGTGTATTCCAATAAACTGTTAGCACTGTACTGGTAGCGGCTCAGCCTTGTGTCCGGATTGTTCCAAACATAAATCTCAGTACATAGTACATGTCTTGTTCCTGATTGTCAGCAGCCAGAGGGGTGGCAAAACAGGACTTTATATATCCTTTTCCTGGAGAGTCAGAAGCATTCTGAGATGACCGGGTTATACTGCCACCTACAGGAGAATTGAACACTAGCAGTCAAAAGCTAGCCCCACCCCCAACAATGCTTCAGTTTTGTGCACTAGGCATCTAGCAAGTCTTCATCTATGGCGGTCTTCAGGATTTTTCTCTGGGGCCCTAGAGATGGACAGAGCTATGTCCATGGTGCACAGTCTGTAACCTATAAGAAGAATATGAAAAATTATCAGAGACTGTTCTACAGAAGACCGTCATAGATGAAGACAATAGAGGAAATGGTCAGAGACTGTTCTACAGAAGACCGTCATAGATGAAGACAATAGAGGAAATGGTCAGAGACTGTTCTATAGAAGACCGTCATAGATGAAGACCTACTAGAGGAAATGGTCAGAGACTGTTCTACAGAAGACCGTCATAGATGAAGACCTACTAGAGGAAATGGTCAGAGACTGTTCTACAGAAGACCGTCATAGATGAAGACAATAGAGGAAATGGTCAGAGACTGTTCTACAGAAGACCGTCATAGATGAAGACCTACTAGAGGAAATGGTCAGAGACTGTTCTACAGAAGACCGTCATAGATGAAGACCTACTAGAGGAAATGGTCAGAGACTGTTCTACAGAAGACCGTCATAGATGAAGACAATAGAGGAAATGGTCAGAGACTGTTCTATAGAAGACCGTCATAGATGAAGACCTACTAGAGGAAATGGTCAGAGACGGTTCTACAGAAGACCGTCATAGATGAAGACAATAGAGGAAATGGTCAGAGACTGTTCTACAGAAGACCGTCATAGATGAAGACAATAGAGGAAATGGTCAGAGACTGTTCTATAGAAGACCGTCATAGATGAAGACCTACTAGAGGAAATGGTCAGAGACTGTTCTACAGAAGACCGTCATAGATGAAGACCTACTAGAGGAAATGGTCAGAGACTGTTCTACAGAAGACCGTCATAGATGAAGACAATAGAGGAAATGGTCAGAGACTGTTCTACAGAAGACCGTCATAGATGAAGACCTACTAGAGGAAATGGTCAGAGACTGTTCTACAGAAGACCGTCATAGATGAAGACCTACTAGAGGAAATGGTCAGAGACTGTTCTACAGAAGACCGTCATATATGAAGACAATAGAGGAAATGGTCAGAGACTGTTCTACAGAAGACCGTCATAGATGAAGACAACAGAGGAAATGGTCAGAGACTGTTCTATAGAAGACCGTCATAGATGAAGACAACAGAGGAAATGGTCAGAGACTGTTCTACAGAAGACCGTCATAGATGAAGACCTACTAGAGGAAATGGTCAGAGACTGTTCTACAGAAGACCGTCATAGATGAAGACCTACTAGAGGAAATGGTCAGAGACTGTTCTATAGAAGACCGTCATAGATGAAGACAATAGAGGAAATGGTCAGAGACTGTTCTACAGAAGACCGTCATAGATGAAGACAATAGAGGAAATGGTCAGAGACTGTTCTATAGAAGACCGTCATAGATGAAGACAACAGAGGAAATGGTCAGAGACTGTTCTATAGAAGACCGTCATAGATGACGACAATAGAGGAAATGGTCAGAGACTGTTCTATAGAAGACCGTCATAGATGAAGACAATAGAGGAAATGGTCAGAGACTGTTCTATAGAAGACCGTCATAGATGAAGACAACAGAGGAAATGGTCAGAGACTGTTCTATAGAAGACCGTCATAGATGACGACAATAGAGGAAATGGTCAGAGACTGTTCTATAGAAGACCGTCATAGATGAAGACAACAGAGGAAATGGTCAGAGACTGTTCTATAGAAGACCGTCATAGACGAAGACAACAGAGGAAATGGTCAGAGACTGTTCTATAGAAGACCGTCATAGATGAAGACAACAGAGGAAATGGTCAGAGACTGTTCTACAGAAGACCGTCATAGATGAAGACAACAGAGGAAATGGTCAGAGACTGTTCTACAGAAGACCGTCATAGACGAAGACAATAGAGGAAATGGTCAGAGACAGTTCTATAGAAGACCGTCATAGACGAAGACAATAGAGGAAACGGTCAGAGACTGTTCTATAGAAGACCGTCATAGATGAAGACAATAGAGGAAATGGTCAGAGACTGTTCTACAGAAGACCGTCATAGACGAAGACAACAGAGGAAATGGTCAGAGACTGTTCTATAGAAGACCTTCATAGATGAAGACACTAGAGGAAATGGTCAGAGACTGTTCTACAGAAGACCGTCATAGACGAAGACAACAGAGGAAATGGTCAGAGACTGTTCTATAGAAGACCGTCATAGATGAAGACAATAGAGGAAATGGTCAGAGACTGTTCTACAGAAGACCGTCATAGATGAAGACAACAGAGGAAATGGTCAGACTTCTACAGAAGACCGTCATAGATGAAGACAATAGAGGAAATGGTCAGAGACTGTTCTACAGAAGACCGTCATAGATGAAGACAATAGAGGAAACGGTCAGAGACTGTTCTATAGAAGACCGTCATAGATGAAGACAATAGAGGAAATGGTCAGAGACTGTTCTATAGAAGACCGTCATAGATGAAGACAACAGAGGAAACGGTCAGAGACTTCTACAGAAGACCGTCATAGATGAAGACAATAGAGGAAATGGTCAGAGACTGTTCTACAGAAGACCGTCATAGATGAAGACAACAGAGGAAATGGTCAGAGACTGTTCTATAGAAGACCATCATAGATGAAGACCTACTAGAGGAAATGGTCAGAGACTGTTCTACAGAAGACCGTCATAGATGAAGACCTACTAGAGGAAATGGTCAGAGACTGTTCTACAGAAGACCGTCATAGATGAAGACAACAGAGGAAATGGTCAGAGACTGTTCTGCAGAAGACCGTCATAGATGAAGACAATAGAGGAAATGGTCAGAGACTGTTCTATAGAAGACCGTCATAGATGAAGACAATAGAGGAAATGGTCAGAGACTTCTACAGAAGACCGTCATAGATGAAGACAATAGAGGAAATGGTCAGAGACTGTTCTATAGAAGACCGTCATAGATGAAGACAACAGAGGAAATGGTCAGAGACTGTTCTACAGAAGACCGTCATAGATGAAGACAACAGAGGAAATGGTCAGAGACTGTTCTATAGAAGACCGTCATAGATGAAGACAACAGAGGAAATGGTCAGAGACTGTTCTGCAGAAGACCGTCATAGATGAAGACAACAGAGGAAATGGTCAGAGACTGTTCTATAGAAGACCGTCATAGATGAAGACAACAGAGGAAATGGTCAGAGACTGTTCTGCAGAAGACCGTCATAGACGAAGACAATAGAGGAAATGGTCAGAGACAGTTCTATAGAAGACCGTCATAGACGAAGACAATAGAGGAAATGGTCAGAGACTGTTCTATAGAAGACCGTCATAGATGAAGACCTACTAGAGGAAATGGTCAGAGACTGTTCTATAGAAGACCGTCATAGACGAAGACCTACTAGAGGAAATGGTCAGAGACTGTTCTATAGAAGACCGTCATAGATGAAGACAACAGAGGAAATGGTCAGAGACTTCTACAGAAGACCGTCATAGATGAAGACAATAGAGGAAATGGTCAGAGACTGTTCTACAGAAGACCGTCATAGACGAAGACAATAGAGGAAATGGTCAGAGACAGTTCTATAGAAGACCGTCATAGACGAAGACAATAGAGGAAATGGTCAGAGACTGTTCTATAGAAGACCGTCATAGATGAAGACCTACTAGAGGAAATGGTCAGAGACTGTTCTATAGAAGACCGTCATAGACGAAGACCTACTAGAGGAAATGGTCAGAGACTGTTCTATAGAAGACCGTCATAGATGAAGACAACAGAGGAAATGGTCAGAGACTTCTACAGAAGACCGTCATAGATGAAGACAATAGAGGAAATGGTCAGAGACTGTTCTACAGAAGACCGTCATAGATGAAGACAACAGAGGAAATGGTCAGAGACTGTTCTGCAGAAGACCGTCATAGACGAAGACAATAGAGGAAATGGTCAGAGACAGTTCTATAGAAGACCGTCATAGACGAAGACAATAGAGGAAATGGTCAGAGACAGTTCTACAGAAGACCATCATAGATGAAGACCTACTAGAGGAAATGGTCAGAGACTGTTCTACAGAAGACCGTCATAGATGAAGACAACAGAGGAAATGGTCAGAGACTTCTACAGAAGACCGTCATAGATGAAGACAATAGAGGAAATGGTCAGAGACTGTTCTACAGAAGACCGTCATAGATGAAGACAACAGAGGAAATGGTCAGAGACTGTTCTACAGAAGACCATCATAGACGAAGACAATAGAGGAAATGGTCAGAGACTGTTCTACAGAAGACCGTCATAGATGAAGACAATAGAGGAAATGGTCAGAGACTGTTCTACAGAAGACCGTCATAGATGAAGACAATAGAGGAAATGGTCAGAGACTGTTCTACAGAAGACCGTCATAGATGAAGACAATAGAGGAAACGGTCAGAGACTGTTCTACAGAGGTGGTTGGCGTACTTATCTCATAATGCAGGAGACAGTAAGAGGCTAGGGACAATATAATAAAGTGAAAGGGACTACTGATACTGAAGGGCTCCTTACAAACTAATGCTTCCACTACTGACTGCAGGGGACCAAGGACCACATTTCAAACACCTAAGAGCCATACGTGGACTGCAAGTTGGGAAGCAGGGCTTTAGTCAGAGACCCCAAACAAGCATGTTTTCTTATCTCTGCTCCTAGTCAGCGATTCAGCCATGGAACTAGCATTGACTATAGCAGAGGTCAGCGATGGCAGCCCCCCCCATACTATTAGAGTCACACAGCACCCAATCCGTACAGACGGGAGAAGAGGTGGGCAGTGGGGCCCCCCCAGTACAGACACAAATAAGGCAGACACAGGCCGCTGGTATCATGCACGGCTGCTAACAAGGCAGTATATATATTTATTCATTCCAGCCCATTACTAAAAATAAAATATGGCAGGACAAAATGGGGAAATGGTAACGCAGGTTACAGGTGAACGTAGAAATAAAATCAGAAAGAACGGCTTGCCATGACAGAGAGCTTCTGGTTTAAAAGACGCGTCATCTCTCAACAAGGGACAAGAAAGATGGCGGAGGGGGGGGGAGGGGGATGGTCAGAAATTATCGTCACATAGCAAGCGTCAGCACGCATCCAGATATTGTCAGGTGGTTAATTAACAGCCTTTAATTAAGACATTTTAGTTATTTTCAATATGAAAAAAATTATAAAGATGGAATTGCAGGAAAAAAAAGAAAAAAAGTCAACTTTCGTCCTCACTGAACGCTCCTCGGCCCGGCGAACGTCTTATTTTTGGAAATAAAAAAATAACTATCCTCAAACATTATTGTGAATCGTTTGCAGTAGTCCAGAGATATATACGATACAAATGAGAAGAAACAAAGATGGCCAATTTTCCAGGCAGGCGTGGCGGCTCTCGTATCGGCTCTGGGCTAGTGGGCCTCGGCCATTGGCAAAGAGATCCTTCCTGGAAAGACAAATACTCGAGTTCGAAGACTTTGGCCACGTAACACAAAAAGGAAAACACCCTCCGACTCTCAGGAGGAAAAAAAAACGGAAACAACGAGATTTTTAGATGGTTAGTCTCCCTGATGCCACGGTGAGTATATTGCATAAATTGGGGAAAGGGGGCGGGGACTGACAGACAAGACGCACATGCTACTGTCCACGAGGTCACAAAGGGGGTGGGGACTCCGGTAAACATGGTCAAATATTAATAGGTGTCTGTATGTTAGAAATGGCTTCTTCCACGACAAGATCCAACGATGGTCCATCTCACAAGATCTGCTTGACTAACATATCGGAGACGTTCAGGGAGGTGAAGGGGCTCCGCTCTATGTGGGTGGCCTGATGGACAATCAGATTGCTATTTCTGGTGAAACATTTGCCACATACAGAACAGGAATACGGTTTCTCTCCAGTGTGACCGGTCAGGTGGTTGAGAAGGGTCGGCTTGTTGGCGAACACCTTACCACACTCTGGGCAGGTCAGTCTCTCCCTTCGGTGATCTCTCCGGTGATTGGCGAAGTCTGAGCGCCTGACGAAGCACTCCTGACATTCCGAGCACGTGTAGGTCTTCATGGTGCGGTCTTTCTTGGTGGAGGAGACGGTCGCCTCTTCGCTCGTTCCTTCCTCGCCTGAATTGGGCTCCTCTGTACTGGGAGCTGATTTTTGGGGTGTGTCATCTTGGGGTGGAGGTTGGATTTCAGGTTCTGGAACCGGCTCGTCTTCCTCCGAGCCCGATCCGCCCTCGATTGGGGCAAATGAGAATTTCGTATGTGCGTGTTTTATTAGAGCGTTTACATCCGTATCCAAGTTACTGTTGTCGTCAAACCCTAAGAAGTCCACGGGGCCGCCACTGTTTGGGAAGAGCATTGAAGGGGGTTCGGTGTGAGTAGCCGGGTACTGCTCATAGTCAGCTGGGGTGTACATGTTAGAATCATTGTCGTCTCCTCCAGAGTCGCTATCTTCAGCGCGGTATGTAGGCGTGTAGCTAGGTTTCTTGTATTTAGGGGCTTTATAGGTTTCAAGATAGCTGCCACTTCCTTCGTCTTCAGAGCCAGATTCCTCTTTGATCTTTATGGACAAGAACTGCGTGTTGTCCACGGCGTTCCCATCTTCACAAGACGCAGATTCTTCCTTGATACGGATAGCCGTGAACGCTGCAGGATCCGGGTCACCCAGATTGTCCTCTGCGCTCGACTCGTCTTTGATGGTCAGAACCTTAAAGGGTGTATTGACCGTCTGGACATAGGTTCCCGATTCGGTGATCATTTCCCCCTTGTGGCTGGCCACCTCATCCTTAATAATGTTATCTGCACCCCTATAGACGTTGGCATCTCTGGAAATGACCTCCTCAGCCAGCCTTGCACCTGGAATAAAGAAGAACACAAACATGAAAATCTTCTCTATCGTCTACACATTGTACAACTCGGTGAAGATGAAAAGACAAACTGCTCTTACCCTGGGAGGTGGAAGGTCGGCTCCTCTCCACTATCACACTTTTGTGTGCACCTTTGTTCTTCCCTTTCCCAACATGGGAACTAGTTGAATCCTCACCACCTCCGGGGCCCTAAGACACACAATGACACGGTCACCATCCCGGCACATCCCCAAACATCCAAAGATACATCCCAGAACCTCACCATCCGGGACATCCCAGAACCTCACCTCCCCGGCACATCCCAGAACCTCACCATCCTGGTACCTCACCTCCATGGCACATTCCCAACCATCACCATCCCAGAACCTCACCATCCCGGCACATCCCAGAACCTCACCTCCCCAACCATCACCATCGCAGAACCTCACCTCCCCAACCATCACATTCCAAACCTCACCATCCTGGTACCTCACCATCCCGGCACATCCCAGAACCTCACCTCCCCAACCATCACATTCCAAACCTCACCACCCTGGTACCGCAACTCCATGGCACATCCCCAACCATCACAAAACCTCACCTCCCCGGCACATCCCCAACCATCACCAGCCCAATGCTCCATCCCAGTACCTCACCACCCTGGCACATCCTCAACCATCCAAAGATACATCCCAGAACCTCACCATCCCGGCACATCCCAGAACCTCACCTCCCCAACCATCACCATCCCAGAACCTCACCTCCCCAACCATCACCATCCCAGAACCTCACCTCCCCAACCATCACCATCCCCGAACCTCATCTCCCCAACCATCACATTCCACAACCTCACCATCCTGGTACCTCACCTCCATGGCACATTCCCAACCATCACCATCCCAGAACCTCACCTCCCCGGCACATCCTAAAACCTCACCTCCCCAGCCATCACCATCCCAGAACCTCACCTCCCCAACCATCACCATCCCAGAACCTCACCTCCCCAACCATCACCATCCCCGAACCTCATCCCCCCAACCATCACATTCCACAACCTCACCATCCTGGTACCTCACCTCCATGGCACATTTCCAACCATCACCATCCCAGAACCTCACCTCCCCGGCACATCCTAAAACCTCACCTCCCCAGCCATCACCATCCCAGAACCTCACCTCCCCAACCATCACCATCCCAGAACCTCACCTCCCCAGCCATCACCATCCCAGAACCTCACCTCCCCAACCATCACCATCCCAGAACCTCACCTCCCCAACCATCACCATCCCAGAACCTCATCATCCTGGTACCGCAACTCCATGGCACATCCCCAACCATCACAAAACCTCACCTCCACGGCACATCCCAGAACCTCACCTCCCCAACCATCACATTCCACAACCTCACCATCCTGGTACCTCACCTCCCCAACCATCACCATCCCAGAACCTCACCTCCCCAACCATCACCATCCCAAAACCTCACCTCCCCAACCATCACCATCCCAAAACCTCACCTCCCCAACCATCACCATCCCCGAACCTCATCTCCCCAACCATCACATTCCACAACCTCACCATCCTGGTACCTCACCTCCATGGCACATTCCCAACCATCACCATCTCAGAACCTCACCTCCCCGGCACATCCTAAAACCTCACCTCCCCAGCCATCACCATCCCAGAACCTCACCTCCCCAACCATCACCATCCCAGAACCTCACCTCCCCAACCATCACCATCCCAGAACCTCACCTCCCCAACCATCACCATCCCAGAACCTCACCTCCCCAACCATCACCATCCCAGAACCTCACCTCCCCAACCATCACATTCCACAACCTCACCATCCTGGTACCTCACCTCCCCAACCATCACCATCCCAAAACCTCACCTCCCCAACCATCACCATCCCAAAACCTCACCTCCCCAACCATCACCATCCCCGAACCTCATCTCCCCAACCATCACATTCCACAACCTCACCATCCTGGTACCTCACCTCCATGGCACATTCCCAACCATCACCATCCCAGAACCTCACCTCCCCGGCACATCCTAAAACCTCACCTCCCCAGCCATCACCATCCCAGAACCTCACCTCCCCAACCATCACCATCCCAGAACCTCACCTCCCCAACCATCACCATCCCAGAACCTCACCTCCCCAACCATCACCATCCCAGAACCTCACCTCCCCAACCATCACATTCCACAACCTCACCATCCTGGTACCTCACCTCCCCGGCACATCCCAAAACCTCACCTCCCCAACCATCACCATCCCAGAACCTCACCTCCCCAACCATCACATTCCACAACCTCACCATCCTGGTACCGCAACTCCATGGCACATCCCCAACCATCACAAAACCTCACCTCCCGGCACATCCCAGAACCTCACCTCCCCGGCACATCCCCAACTATCACCAGCCCAATGCTTCATCATAGTACCTCACCACCCTGGCACATCCTCAACCATCCAAAGATACATCCCAGAACCTCACTATCCCGGCACATCCCAGAACCTCACCTCCCCGGCACGTCCCAGAACCTCATCCCCGGCACGTCCCAGAACCTCACCTCCCCGGCACGTCCCAGAACCTCACCTCCCCGGCACGTCCCAGAACCTCACCTCCCCAACCATCACATTCCAAACCTCACCATCCTGGTACCTCACCTCCCGGCACATCACAAAACCTCACCTCCCCGGCACATCCCCAACCATCACCAGCCCAATGCTCCATCCCAGTACCTCACCACCCTGGCACATCCTCAACCATCCAAAGATACATCCCAGAACCTCACCATCCCGGCACATCCCAGAACCTCACCTCCCCAACCATCACCATCCCAGAACCTCACCTCCCCAACCATCACCATCCCAGAACCTCACCTCCCCAACCATCACCATCCCCGAACCTCATCTCCCCAACCATCACATTCCACAACCTCACCATCCTGGTACCTCACCTCCATGGCACATTCCCAACCATCACCATCCCAGAACCTCACCTCCCCGGCACATCCTAAAACCTCACCTCCCCAGCCATCACCATCCCAGAACCTCACCATCCTGGTACCGCAACTCCATGGCACATCCCCAACCATCACAAAACCTCACCTCCCCGGCACATCCCAGAACCTCACCTCCCCAACCATCACATTCCACAACCTCACCATCCTGGTACCTCACCTCCCCGGCACATCCCAAAACCTCACCTCCCCAACCATCACCATCCCAGAACCTCACCTCCCCAACCATCACATTCCAAACCTCACCATCCTGGTACCTCACCATCCCGGCACATCCCAGAACCTCACCTCCCCAACCATCACATTCCAAACCTCACCATCCTGGTACCGCAACTCCATGGCACATCCCCAACCATCACAAAACCTCACCTCCCCGGCACATCCCCAACCATCACCAGCCCAATGCTCCATCCCAGTACCTCACCACCCTGGCACATCCTCAACCATCCAAAGATACATCCCAGAACCTCACCATCCCGGCACATCCCAGAACCTCACCTCCCCAACCATCACCATCCCAGAACCTCACCTCCCCAACCATCACCATCCCAGAACCTCACCTCCCCAACCATCACCATCCCCGAACCTCATCTCCCCAACCATCACCATCCCCGAACCTCATCTCCCCAACCATCACATTCCACAACCTCACCATCCTGGTACCTCACCTCCATGGCACATTCCCAACCATCACCATCCCAGAACCTCACCTCCCCGGCACATCCTAAAACCTCACCTCCCCAACCATCACCATCCCAGAACCTCACCTCCCCGGCACATCCTAAAACCTCACCTCCCCAGCCATCACCATCCCAGAACCTCACCTCCCCCAACCATCACCATCCCAGAACCTCACCTCCCCAACCATCACCATCCCAGAACCTCACCTCCCCAACCATCACCATCCCAGAACCTCACCTCCCCCAACCATCACCATCCCAGAACCTCACCTCCCCAACCATCACCATCCCAGAACCTCACCTCCCCAACCATCACATTCCACAACCTCACCATCCTGGTACCGCAACTCCATGGCACATCCCCAACCATCACAAAACCTCACCTCCCGGCACATCCCAGAACCTCACCTCCCCGGCACATCCCCAACTATCACCAGCCCAATGCTTCATCATAGTACCTCACCACCCTGGCACATCCTCAACCATCCAAAGATACATCCCAGAACCTCACTATCCCGGCACATCCCAGAACCTCACCTCCCCGGCACGTCCCAGAACCTCACCTCCCCGGCACGTCCCAGAACCTCACCTCCCCGGCACGTCCCAGAACCTCACCTCCCCGGCACGTCCCAGAACCTCACCTCCCCGGCACGTCCCAGAACCTCACCTCCCCGGCACGTCCCAGAACCTCACCTCCCCGGCACATCCCGGAACCTCACCTCCCGGGCACATCCCGGAACCTCACCTCCCCGGCACATCCTCAACCATCACCAGCCCAATGCTTCGTCCCAGAACCTCACCTCCCCGGCACATCCCAGAACCTCACCTCCCCGGCACATCCCGGAACCTCACCTCCCCGGCACATCCCGGAACCTCACCTCCCCGGCACATCCTCAACCATCACCAGCCCAATGCTTCATCCCAGTACCTCGCCACCCTGGCACATCCTCAACCATCCAAAGATACATCCCAGAACCTCATCATCCCGGCACATCCCAGAACCTCACCTTCCCCACATAATCCCAACCATCCAATAATACATCCCAGAACCTCACCTCCCCAGCACATCCCCAACCATCACCAGTCCAATGATTCATCCCAGTACCTCACCACCCTGGCACATCCTCAACCATCCAATGATACATCCCAGAATCTCATCATCCTAGCACATCCCAGAACCTCACCTCCCCCCGCATAATCCCAACCATCCAATAATAACCATCCCCAATAATCCAAAGTTAAATCCCAGAACTTCACCTCCCGGGACATTCCCAACTATCGCCATCCAAAATTACATCCCAGAACCTCACCTCCCCGGTCAACAGCTGGATGATTCGGAAGGTAAAATCAAGGATCTTCTGGTCACTTTGCCTCTCCTGTTTCAGAGTCTGTGCTACAGATGCCGATACTGGACCTCCTGGGGCTGGTGGGTAGTTCCCGGGGATGACAGGCTCACCAGACTTTGTCATGACTGTACATTCCTAGACAAGAAGATGTGACAATAACATCTCCACATACAGACAGATCGTTCCTCCAACCACAAGATCCAGAAGGAAAATCAGCAGTGGAGGAGATTCTTACAATACAGTTGTGGGACACAAAATCAAAGTTACTTCCATCATACATAGGAATGTCTAATCTACAAACACCCAGGGAGCACCACGGAGAACTATGGAGCACCATGGGGAACCACGGAGCACTATGGAGCGCCACAGAAAACTATGGAGTGCTAAGGAGCACCATGGGGAACCACGGAGCACTATGAAGCACCACCGAGAACTATGGAGTGCTAAGGAGCACCACGGAGAACTATGGAGCACCACGGGGAACCACAGAGCACTATGGAGTGCTAAGGAGCACCACAGAGAACCATGGAGCACCATGGGGAACCATAGAGCACTATGAAGGACCACAGAGAACTATGGAGTACTAAGGAGTACCACGGGGGAACCATGGAGCACTATGAAGCACCACAGAGAACTAAGGAGCACCATGGGGAACCATAGAGCACTATGAAGCACCACAGAGAACTATGGAGTACTAAGGAGTACCACGGGGAACCACGGAGCACTATGAAGCACCACCGAGAACTATGGAGTGCTAAGGAGCACCACGGAGAACTATGGAGCACCACGGGGAACCACAGAGCACTATGGATCGCCACAGAGAACTATGGAGTGCTAAGGAGCACCACAGAGAACCATGGAGCACCATGGGGAACCATAGAGCACTATGAAGCACCACAGAGAACTATGGAGTACTAAGGAGTACCACGGGGAACCATGGAGCACTATGAAGCACCACAGAGAACTAAGGAGCACCACGGAGAACTATGGAGCACCATGGGGAACCACAGAGCACTATGGATCGCCACAGAGAACTATGGAGTGCTAAGGAGCACCACAGAGAACCATGGAGCACCATGGGGAACCATAGAGCACTATGAAGCACCACAGAGAACTATGGAGTACTAAGGAGTACCACGGGGAACCATGGAGCACTATGAAGCACCACAGAGAACTAAGGAGCACCACGGAGAACTATGGAGCACCATGGGGAACCACAGAGCACTATGGATCGCCACAGAGAACTATGGAGTGCTAAGGAGCACCACAGAGAACCATGGAGCACCATGGGGAACCATAGAGCACTATGAAGCACCACAGAGAACTATGGAGTACTAAGGAGTACCACGGGGAACCATGGAGCACCAAAAAGAACTATGGAGCGCCACAGAGAACTATGGAGTGGTAAGGAGCACCGCAGGGGACTATGGAGCACTATGAAGCACCACAGAGAACTATGGAGCACCACGGAGCAGGGGACACAATACTTCTCCAGAGGTAAAAGGCAAATCCCATGCCCTTGTTGGCTTTAGGACCGGCGTAACATTGAATTCCACATCCATATGTGTAGCTTTGGTGAGAATACCAGCAAGCCCTCAGAAATTTTAGTTGCATCCTTTCCCTCCGGACCTCTGGTACGTCTTGTTCTGTGTCCCTACCAATCCTCCCGCCGTCCCAACATAGGGAATCAGCTTTCTTGAGAAGCCCTTCACACGCCTGGTCTTTATAGGAATGCTGGATATTGGTCTAAGGCAGTGGTCACCAAGCCTGTCCTCAGGACCCCCTAACAGGCCAGGTTTGCAAGATAACTGAAATACATGACAGGTGATCTCATTTGCTGCTCAGTGACTGCCGTATTCTAGTCTGCATCTCCCCGAGGTAATACCTAAAACCTGGCCTGTTAGTGGGCCCCGAGGACAGGGTGATGATCACTAAAAGGGTCAGTTCACCTTTTCACAAACAACTGAAAAAATGAACTCACAACACCCTCCCCCCCCGCAACCTCTCCGGTCCCAATCTTCCGACACCCTCTGCAGCCGGTATGACTGCCCGCCCCTTTAAATCATCACTACACAACGCCGGCGGCCATATAACAGCATGACACGAGCAGAGACGACTGCTCATTGGTCAACACTGGTCATGTGACTGTGAAGGAGTGCTGTTAAATGCTGCACCCAGGCTGTCAATAAAGGTCAGCAACAACCTGACCTTTTGACATATTTGACGTGTGGCACAAATGATACAACAGCGCCATCTAAAGTTTGGGTTGGGGGACATTCACTCATTCAGACTGATGAAATAAAAGGATACGCCCACGTTTTCCAAATAAGTGGCCAACAGGACAAGCTGCAAAAGGAAGGCGGGTGGGGGGGTTGGGGCTCCATAGCAACCAGGAATGTCTGTGAAATGGGAGGCTCCATAGCAACCAGGAAGGTCTGTGAAACGAGAGGCTCCATAGCAACCAGGAAGGTCTGTGAAACGGGAGGCTCCATAGCAACCAGGAAGGTCTGTGAAATGGGAGGCTCCATAGCAACCAGGAAGGTCTGTGAAACGGGAGGCTCCATAGCAACCAGGAAGGTCTGTGAAATGAGAGGCTCCATAACAACCAGGAAGGTCTGTGAAATGGGAGGCTCCATAGCAACCAGGAAGGTCTGTGAAATGGGAGGCTCCATAGCAACCAGGAAGGTCTGTGAAATGGGAGGCTCCATAGCAACCAGGAAGGTCTGTGAAATGGCAGGCTCCATAGCAACCAGGAAGGTCTGTGAAATGGCAGGCTCCATAGCAACCAGGAAGGTCTGTGAAATGGCAGGCTCCATAGCAACCAGGAAGGTCTGTACCAGAAGAAACTTCATGGGGGAATGGCGCTAGAACTGGATTTCTTGCAATCTCCAGTAGAGCCGGGAGCCCTGGTTGCCTATGGAGATGGTGAAGGCGCTTTAACCTAAGTATTGTACACAGACCATGCTTTTCCTGGAGGAAGGGTAGGTAGCGTGTGCATGTGTTGTATACAGATCTGTAATTCTAGTTCAGTAAAAGCACAGAATACACTACAGAGGTTTAGGTTTTCTTGCTTTTACCACAAAGCAAAAAACAGTCACCAAACTCCTCGAGGTTCCTTTCTTCTGGGACAGTCTCCAAAACAAAAAGGATTCTTATTGGTCAGTGCGATCACATGGTCAGTGCTGACCAATAAGCACTCACTATTGCAAGCAATATGCGGCTATAAAGTCTCCAGCTCTGTTTAGGGCCTGACCATTACTCCAGATGGAGGGGGCATCAAAGATGGGGGCAATGCATTGGATACACAAAGCTACCCTAGCTCCTGCCAGTCCCTGGTCATGTGACACTCCCAGAATCCCTCACCTCTCCAGCCAGGACAGAAATGATTTCCATGGTGAGGTTGAGAATCTTCTCCGACATCTCCTTCCTTTCCTTGGCAGTTCTGGCTTTGGGTTTCATTCCAGCCTTGCGTAGTTGGGAACGTTCGCTCGATCTTCTTGTTTTTTTACTGGCCTTCAAATGAGAGAAATAAAAAAAGGAAATACATTTAGTCTGAACACCGTATGGAGCATTCGTACTTCTACATGGAAGAAAACGTCCTACCCTGACGCTGCATTCCTGTCCTGCAGGGTTTTTGGAACTCCAAGCTTTGGCGTCTTTTGCTACATTAATGTGCAGAGAATCAATACAAATTCAGAAAGTGTTATTCTCTATAAACTGTCTGAGACCCCCCTACACACTATTAGATTTTCTGCAGAGGTCTTTAGATTTACCAAAACCATGTAGTGCAAGAGCCTGTCCGATTGTATACAAATTGAAACTCTTAATGTTTGACCTCACATTATATGGTTTTGGTCAATTTGAAGACACAAATCTGCTGAAAATCTAATAGTGTGTGTGAGGCTTTACTTGGTTTTCATGGTCTAGAAGACATCGTTCCATATTTAATCATGCTGGTTCCTCCACAAGATTCCAACTATCAGATATTTTTTTTTGCTCTGTGTTTGCTCAAGACAGTATTGTAAGAGCCTGCGCAAAGCTCTGACCTCAACCCAATGAAAGAGCCTGCACAAAGCTCTGACCTCAACCCAATGAAAGAGCCTGCACAAAGCTCTGACCTCAACCCAATGAAAGAGCCTGCACAAAGCTCTGACCTCAACCCAATGGAAGAGCCTGCACAAAGCTCTGACCTCAACCCAATGGAAGAGCCTGCACAAAGCTCTGACCTCAACCCAATGGAAGAGCCTGCACAAAGCTCTGACCTCAACCCAATGGAAGAGCCTGCACAAAGCTCTGACCTCAACCCAATGGAAGAGCCTGCACAAAGCTCTGACCTCAACCCAATGGAAGAGCCTGCACAAAGCTCTGACCTCAACCCAATGGAAGAGCCTGCACAAAGCTCTGACCTCAACACAACGAAAGAGCCTGCACAAAGCTCTGACCTCAACCCAATGGAAGAGCCTGCACAAAGCTCTGACCTCAACCCAACGGAAGAGCCTGCACAAAGCTCTGACCTCAACCCAATGGAAGAGCCTGCACAAAGCTCTGACCTCAACCCAACGGAAGAGCCTGCACAAAGCTCTGACCTCAACCCAATGGAAGAGCCTGCACAAAGCTCTGACCTCAACCCAATGGAAGAGCCTGCACAAAGCTCTGACCTCAACCCAATGGAAGAGCCTGCACAAAGCTCTGATCTCAACCCAATGAAAGAGCCTGCACAAAGCTCTGACCTCAACACAATTAAAGAGCCTGCACAAAGCTCTGACCTCAACACAATTAAAGAGCCTGCACAAAGCTCTGACCTCCAATGGAAGAACCAGCACAAAGCTCTGACCTCCAATGGAAGAACCTGCACAAAGCTCTGACCTCCAATGGAAGAACCTGCACAAAGCTCTGACCTCCAATGGAAGAACCTGCACAAAGCTCTGACCTCCAATGAAAGAGCCTGCGCAAAGCTCTGACCTCAACCCAATGAAAGAGCCTGCACAAAGCTCTGACCTCAACCCAATGAAAGAGCCTGCACAAAGCTCTGACCTCAACCCAATGAAAGAGCCTGCACAAAGCTCTGACCTCAACACAACGAAAGAGCCTGCACAAAGCTCTGACCTCAACCCAATGGAAGAGCCTGCACAAAGCTCTGACCTCAACCCAATGGAAGAGCCTGCACAAAGCTCTGACCTCAACCCAATGGAAGAGCCTGCACAAAGCTCTGACCTCAACCCAATGGAAGAGCCTGCACAAAGCTCTGACCTCAACCCAATGAAAGAGCCTGCACAAAGCTCTGACCTCAACCCAATGAAAGAGCCTGCACAAAGCTCTGACCTCAACCCAATGGAAGAGCCTGCACAAAGCTCTGACCTCAACCCAATGGAAGAGCCTGCACAAAGCTCTGACCTCAACCCAATGGAAGAGCCTGCACAAAGCTCTGACCTCAACCCAATGGAAGAGCCTGCACAAAGCTCTGACCTCAACCCAATGGAAGAGCCTGCACAAAGCTCTGACCTCAACCCAATGGAAGAGCCTGCACAAAGCTCTGACCTCAACCCAATGGAAGAGCCTGCACAAAGCTCTGACCTCAACACAACGAAAGAGCCTGCACAAAGCTCTGACCTCAACCCAATGGAAGAGCCTGCACAAAGCTCTGACCTCAACCCAACGGAAGAGCCTGCACAAAGCTCTGACCTCAACCCAATGGAAGAGCCTGCACAAAGCTCTGACCTCAACCCAACGGAAGAGCCTGCACAAAGCTCTGACCTCAACCCAATGGAAGAGCCTGCACAAAGCTCTGACCTCAACCCAATGGAAGAGCCTGCACAAAGCTCTGACCTCAACCCAATGGAAGAGCCTGCACAAAGCTCTGACCTCAACCCAATGGAAGAGCCTGCACAAAGCTCTGATCTCAACCCAATGAAAGAGCCTGCACAAAGCTCTGACCTCAACACAATTAAAGAGCCTGCACAAAGCTCTGACCTCAACACAACGAAAGAGCCTGCACAAAGCTCTGACCTCAACACAATTAAAGAGCCTGCACAAAGCTCTGACCTCCAATGGAAGAACCAGCACAAAGCTCTGACCTCCAATGGAAGAACCTGCACAAAGCTCTGACCTCCAATGGAAGAACCTGCACAAAGCTCTGACCTCCAATGGAAGAACCTGCACAAAGCTCTGACCTCCAATGGAAGAGCCTGCGCAAAGCTCTGACCTCAACCCAATGAAAGAGCCTGCACAAAGCTCTGACCTCAACCCAATGAAAGAGCCTGCACAAAGCTCTGACCTCAACACAACGAAAGAGCCTGCACAAAGCTCTGACCTCAACCCAATGGAAGAGCCTGCACAAAGCTCTGACCTCAACCCAATGGAAGAGCCTGCACAAAGCTCTGACCTCAACCCAATGGAAGAGCCTGCACAAAGCTCTGACCTCAACCCAATGAAAGAGCCTGCACAAAGCTCTGACCTCAACCCAATGAAAGAGCCTGCACAAAGCTCTGACCTCAACACAACGAAAGAGCCTGCACAAAGCTCTGACCTCAACCCAATGGAAGAGCCTGCACAAAGCTCTGACCTCAACCCAATGGAAGAGCCTGCACAAAGCTCTGACCTCAACCCAATGGAAGAGCCTGCACAAAGCTCTGACCTCAACCCAATGGAAGAGCCTGCACAAAGCTCTGACCTCAACCCAATGGAAGAGCCTGCACAAAGCTCTGACCTCAACCCAATGGAAGAGCCTGCACAAAGCTCTGACCTCAACCCAATGGAAGAGCCTGCACAAAGCTCTGACCTCAACCCAATGGAAGAGCCTGCACAAAGCTCTGACCTCAACACAACGAAAGAGCCTGCACAAAGCTCTGACCTCAACCCAATGGAAGAGCCTGCACAAAGCTCTGACCTCAACCCAACGGAAGAGCCTGCACAAAGCTCTGACCTCAACCCAATGGAAGAGCCTGCACAAAGCTCTGACCTCAACCCAACGGAAGAGCCTGCACAAAGCTCTGACCTCAACCCAATGGAAGAGCCTGCACAAAGCTCTGACCTCAACCCAATGGAAGAGCCTGCACAAAGCTCTGACCTCAACCCAATGGAAGAGCCTGCACAAAGCTCTGACCTCAACCCAATGGAAGAGCCTGCACAAAGCTCTGATCTCAACCCAATGAAAGAGCCTGCACAAAGCTCTGACCTCAACACAATTAAAGAGCCTGCACAAAGCTCTGACCTCCAATGGAAGAACCAGCACAAAGCTCTGACCTCCAATGGAAGAACCTGCACAAAGCTCTGACCTCCAATGGAAGAACCTGCACAAAGCTCTGACCTCCAACGGAAGAACCTGCACAAAGCTCTGACCTCCAATGGAAGAACCTGCACAAAGCTCTGACCTCCAATGGAAGAACCTGCACAAAGCTCTGACCTCCAATGGAAGAACCTGCACAAAGCTCTGACCTCCAATGGAAGAACCTGCACAAAGCTCTGACCTCCAATGGAAGAACCTGCACAAAGCTCTGACCTCCAATGGAAGAACCAGCACTGAACAGAACATCTGCAGGAGGAAGTGGAAATGCCATCTAGTGGCCTCACCAACTTCAATCCCCCCACCATTGTTCCCGCATCTAATGGAAGGTCCACAGAAGAACATAGAGAAAGGAAGACTAAGATTCAGGCAATACTCTAACCCCTTGAAATATAGGTGCAGGGTATGAAGGGGCCCCAATACAACCCCCGGGAACAAGGTGCAGGGTATGAAGGGGCCCCCAATACAACCCCCGGGAACAAGGTGCAGGGTATGAAGGGCCCCCAATACAACCCCCCGGGAATAAGCTGCAGGGTATGAAGGGCCCCCAATACAACCCCCTGGAATAAGGTGCAGGATATGAAGGGCCCCCAATACAACCCCCGGGAATAAGGTGCAGGGTATGAAGGGGCCCCCAATACAACCCCCGGGAACAAGCTGCAGGGTATGAAGGGCCCCCAATACAACCCCCTGGAATAAGGTGCAGGATATGAAGGGCCCCCAATACAACCCCCTGGAATAAGCTGCAGGGTATGAAGGGGCCCCAATACAACCCCCTGGAATAAGCTGCAGGGTATGAAGGGGCCCCAATACAACCCCCTGGAATAAGGTGCAGGATATGAAGGGCCCCCAATACAACCCCCTGGAATAAGGTGCAGGATATGAAGGGGCCCCAATACAACCCCCTGGAATAAGGTGCAGGATATGAAGGGCCCCCAATACAACCCCCTGGAATAAGCTGCAGGGTATGAAGGGCCCCCAATACAACCCCCCGGGAATAAGGTGCAGGGTATGCAGAGCCCCCAATACAACCCCCTGGAATAAGGTGCAGGATATGAAGGGCCCCCAATACAACCCCCTGGAATAAGGTGCAGGATATGAAGGGCCCCCAATACAACCCCCTGGAATAAGCTGCAGGGTATGAAGGGCCCCCAATACAACCCCCTGGAATAAGGTGCAGGGTATGAAGGGGCCCCAATACAACCCCCTGGAATAAGGTGCAGGATATGAAGGGCCCCCAATACAACCCCCTGGAATAAGCTGCAGGGTATGAAGGGCCCCCAATACAACCCCCTGGAATAAGGTGCAGGATATGAAGGGCCCCCAATACAACCCCCTGGAATAAGGTGCAGGGTATGCAGAGCCCCCAATACAACCCCCTGGAATAAGGTGCAGGGTATGAAGGGCCCCCAATACAACCCCCTGGAATAAGCTGCAGGGTATGAAGGGGCCCCAATACAACCCCCTGGAATAAGGTGCAGGATATGAAGGGCCCCCAATACAACCCCCTGGAATAAGCTGCAGGGTATGAAGGGCCCCCAATACAACCCCCTGGAATAAGGTGCAGGATATGAAGGGCCCCCAATACAACCCCCTGGAATAAGGTGCAGGGTATGCAGAGCCCCCAATACAACCCCCTGGAATAAGCTGCAGGGTATGAAGGGCCCCCAATACAACCCCCTGGAATAAGGTGCAGGATATGAAGGGCCCCCAATACAACCCCCGGGAATAAGGTGCAGGGTATGCAGAGCCCCCAATACAACCCCCTGGAATAAGGTGCAGGGTATGAAGGGCCCCCAATACAACCCCCTGGAATAAGGTGCAGGATATGAAGGGCCCCCAATACAACCCCCTGGAATAAGGTGCAGGATATGAAGGGCCCCCAATACAACCCCCTGGAATAAGCTGCAGGGTATGAAGGGCCCCCAATACAACCCCCTGGAATAAGGTGCAGGGTATGAAGGGGCCCCAATACAACCCCCTGGAATAAGGTGCAGGATATGAAGGGCCCCCAATACAACCCCCTGGAATAAGCTGCAGGGTATGAAGGGCCCCCAATACAACCCCCTGGAATAAGGTGCAGGATATGAAGGGCCCCCAATACAACCCCCTGGAATAAGGTGCAGGGTATGCAGAGCCCCCAATACAACCCCCTGGAATAAGGTGCAGGGTATGAAGGGCCCCCAATACAACCCCCTGGAATAAGCTGCAGGGTATGAAGGGGCCCCAATACAACCCCCTGGAATAAGGTGCAGGATATGAAGGGCCCCCAATACAACCCCCTGGAATAAGCTGCAGGGTATGAAGGGCCCCCAATACAACCCCCTGGAATAAGGTGCAGGATATGAAGGGCCCCCAATACAACCCCCTGGAATAAGGTGCAGGGTATGCAGAGCCCCCAATACAACCCCCTGGAATAAGCTGCAGGGTATGAAGGGCCCCCAATACAACCCCCTGGAATAAGGTGCAGGATATGAAGGGCCCCCAATACAACCCCCGGGAATAAGGTGCAGGGTATGCAGAGCCCCCAATACAACCCCCTGGAATAAGGTGCAGGGTATGAAGGGGCCCCAATACAACCCCCTGGAATAAGCTGCAGGGTATGAAGGGCCCCCAATACAACCCCCTGGAATAAGGTGCAGGGTATGAAGGGGCCCCAATACAACCCCCTGGAATAAGCTGCAGGGTATGAAGGGGCCCCCAATACAACCCCCTGGAATAAGCTGCAGGATATGAAGGGCCCCCAATACAACCCCCTGGAATAAGCTGCAGGGTATGAAGGGCCCCCAATACAACCCCCCGGGAATAAGGTGCAGGGTATGCAGAGCCCCCAATACAACCCCCTGGAATAAGGTGCAGGATATGAAGGGCCCCCAATACAACCCCCTGGAATAAGGTGCAGGATATGAAGGGCCCCCAATACAACCCCCTGGAATAAGCTGCAGGGTATGAAGGGCCCCCAATACAACCCCCTGGAATAAGGTGCAGGGTATGAAGGGGCCCCAATACAACCCCCTGGAATAAGGTGCAGGATATGAAGGGCCCCCAATACAACCCCCTGGAATAAGCTGCAGGGTATGAAGGGCCCCCAATACAACCCCCTGGAATAAGGTGCAGGATATGAAGGGCCCCCAATACAACCCCCTGGAATAAGGTGCAGGGTATGCAGAGCCCCCAATACAACCCCCTGGAATAAGGTGCAGGGTATGAAGGGCCCCCAATACAACCCCCTGGAATAAGGTGCAGGGTATGAAGGGGCCCCAATACAACCCCCTGGAATAAGCTGCAGGGTATGAAGGGGCCCCCAATACAACCCCCTGGAATAAGCTGCAGGATATGAAGGGCCCCCAATACAACCCCCTGGAATAAGCTGCAGGGTATGAAGGGCCCCCAATACAACCCCCCGGGAATAAGGTGCAGGGTATGCAGAGCCCCCAATACAACCCCCTGGAATAAGGTGCAGGATATGAAGGGCCCCCAATACAACCCCCTGGAATAAGGTGCAGGATATGAAGGGCCCCCAATACAACCCCCTGGAATAAGCTGCAGGGTATGAAGGGCCCCCAATACAACCCCCTGGAATAAGGTGCAGGGTATGAAGGGGCCCCAATACAACCCCCTGGAATAAGGTGCAGGATATGAAGGGCCCCCAATACAACCCCCTGGAATAAGCTGCAGGGTATGAAGGGCCCCCAATACAACCCCCTGGAATAAGGTGCAGGATATGAAGGGCCCCCAATACAACCCCCTGGAATAAGGTGCAGGGTATGCAGAGCCCCCAATACAACCCCCTGGAATAAGGTGCAGGGTATGAAGGGCCCCCAATACAACCCCCTGGAATAAGGTGCAGGGTATGAAGGGGCCCCAATACAACCCCCTGGAATAAGGTGCAGGATATGAAGGGCCCCCAATACAACCCCCTGGAATAAGCTGCAGGGTATGAAGGGCCCCCAATACAACCCCCTGGAATAAGGTGCAGGATATGAAGGGCCCCCAATACAACCCCCTGGAATAAGGTGCAGGGTATGCAGAGCCCCCAATACAACCCCCTGGAATAAGCTGCAGGGTATGAAGGGCCCCCAATACAACCCCCTGGAATAAGGTGCAGGATATGAAGGGCCCCCAATACAACCCCCGGGAATAAGGTGCAGGGTATGCAGAGCCCCCAATACAACCCCCTGGAATAAGGTGCAGGGTATGAAGGGGCCCCAATACAACCCCCTGGAATAAGCTGCAGGGTATGAAGGGCCCCCAATACAACCCCCTGGAATAAGGTGCAGGGTATGAAGGGGCCCCAATACAACCCCCTGGAATAAGCTGCAGGGTATGAAGGGGCCCCCAATACAACCCCCTGGAATAAGCTGCAGGGTATGAAGGGCCCCCAATACAACCCCCTGGAATAAGGTGCAGGGTATGAAGGGCCCCCAATACAACCCCCTGGAATAAGCTGCAGGGTATGAAGGGGCCCCAATGATTTGATCTCTTTAGCATATGTTTATTAGTCCCAAGCTATGACCGCCCCAGCCAGGCTCCTGTACACGATTGGCTGGAGACGCCTCTATGATCACAACCCACCAATCCATAAAGAAATGAACCTCATGGAACTCTACGGAACGTCTGACACTTACTGGGCCATCTGGAAGAAGTACGGGGCCGACCCCAGCCAGGTCCACCGCTCCAGATGGGAGGGAGGTAGGTTCTCCACCATAATCTTGTCCCTGAGATGTGTTCAGCACTATGGAGAGCGGCGGGTGAGTTCTCTTACGCGGTGCGTTCGCCTTGCGTCCTCGGCGGGACGCGTTGGGGAAGATCGATGAAACGGGAACCTTCTTCAATATATTATGCAGCCCACTCGCCTCAAAGGCGTCCGCCGGAAAGTAGCCAATCCCGTCTGGAAGTCCCTCCGCCATCCTGTCCATGGTGACACCGGGGGGGCCGGTCAGTGCTCCTCTATCATCATCCAATGGCGGCCACCCTGTGGGGAGACATCCAGAATTATCCACAGGAACTCCAATGGGGCCCAGACTACAGAAAACCATCTCCACCACTTACCCTCAGCTCTCTGTGGTGGGGAGTCCTCTCATCCAATCACCATCCAATATCTGAAAGACAGACCAATGGAGAGTGAGCGAGGGAATATCGGGAGAAGAGCAACATCAGCGGGCCTTATACCAATATATATATATATCCATCAATACAGCGCATAATACTCCGTATACAGAGACCACCAGGAGGCTGTGCACTGACCTCATCGGAATGGGCCATCCCACCCCCCAATATTCCCAAATCCCCCTATAATACCCCCCCAATATTCCCAAATACCCCTATAATCCCCCAATATTTCCAAATCCCCCTATAATCCCATCCCCCAATATTCCCAAATCCCCCTATAATCCCACCCCCCAATATTCCCAAATCCCACCCCCAATATTCCCAAATCCCCCTATAATCCCACCCAATATTCCCAAATCCCCTATAATCCCCCCAATATTCCCAAATCCCACCCCCCAATATTCCCAAATCCCCCTATAATCCCCCCAATATTCCCAAATCCCCCTATAATCCCCCTCAATATTCCCAAATCCCCCTATAATCCCCCTCAATATTCCCAAATCCCCCTATAATCCCCCTCAATATTCCCAAATCCCCCTATAATCCCCCTCAATATTCCCAAATCCCCCTCAATATTCCCAAATCCCCCTATAATCCCCCTCAATATTCCCAAATCCCCCTATAATCCCACCCAATATTCCCAAATCCCCCTCAATATTCCCAAATCCCCCTATAATCCCCCTCAATATTCCCAAATCCCCCTATAATCCCCCTCAATATTCCCAAATCCCCCTATAATCCCCCTCAATATTCCCAAATCCCCCTCAATATTCCCAAATCCCCCTATAATCCCCCCAATATTCCCAAATCCCCCTATAATCCCCCTCAATATTCCCAAATCCCCCTCAATATTCCCAAATCCCCCTATAATCCCCCTCAATATTCCCAAATCCCCCTATAATCCCACCCAATATTCCCAAATCCCCCTATAATCCCCCTCAATATTCCCAAATCCCCCTATAATCCCCCTCAATATTCCCAAATCCCCCTCAATATTCCCAAATCCCCCTATAATCCCCCCAATATTCCCAAATCCCCCTATAATCCCACCCAATATTCCCAAATCCCCCAATATTCCCAAATCCCCCTATAATCCCCCTCAATATTCCCAAATCCCCCTATAATCCTACCCAATATTCCCAAATCCCCCTATAATCCCCCCCAATATTCCCAAATCCCCCAATATTCCCAAATCCCCCTATAATCCCACCCAATATTCCCAAATCCCCCTATAATCCCCCCAATATTCCCAAATCCCCCTATAATCCCCCTCAATATTCCCAAATCCCCCAATATTCCCAAATCCCCCTCAATATTCCCAAATCCCCCTATAATCCCCCCCAATATTCCCAAATCCCCCTATAATCCCCCTCAATATTCCCAAATCCCCCTCAATATTCCCAAATCCCCCTATAATCCCCCCAATATTCCCAAATCCCCCTATAATCCCCCTCAATATTCCCAAATCCCCCAATATTCCCAAATCCCCCTATAATCCCATCCCCCAATATTCCCAAATCCCCCTCAATATTCCCAAATCCCCCAATATTCCCAAATCCCCCAATCCCCCTCAATATTCCCAAATCCCCCTCAATATTCCCAAATCCCCCTATAATCCCCCTCAATATTCCCAAATCCCCCTATAATCCCCCCAATATTCCCAAATCCCCCTATAATCCCCCCCAATACAAACAACATCCAACCCCACAACCCAAACCCAACAACCCACACAAAAACCAAATCCCCCAACAACCAACATCAAACACATCCAAATCCCCCAATATTCCCAAATCCCCTCCCCAAATCCCAATCCCCCAATATTCCCAAAACCCCCTTCAATATTCACATATCCCTATAATCCCCCAATTCCCTCAATTCCAACTCACCCATATCCCAAATCCCCCAAATCCCCTCAAATTCCAAATCCCCTATATCCCCTATTACAATATTCCCAATCCCCTATAATCCCCCCAATATTCCCAAATCCCAAATCCCCAATATCCCAAATCCCCCTATAATCCCCCTCAATATTCCCAAATCCCCCTATAATCCCCCCAATATTCCAAATCCCCCCTATAATCCCCCAATATTCCAAATCCCCCTCAATATTCCCAAATCCCCCAAGATTCCCAAATCCCCCAATATTCCCAAATCCCCCTATAATCCCATCCCCCAATATTCCCAAATCCCCCTCAATATTCCCAAATCCCCCAATATTCCCAAATCCCCCAATCCCCCTCAATATTCCCAAATCCCCCTCAATATTCCAAATCCCCTATAATCCCCCTCAATATTCCCAAATCCCCCTATAATCCCCCCAATATTCCCAAATCCCCTATAATCCCCCCCAATATTCCCAAATCCCCCTATAATCCCCCTCAATATTCCCAAATCCCCCTATAATCCCCCTCAATATTCCCAAATCCCCCTATAATCCCCCCAATATTCCCAAATCCCCCTATAATCCCCCCCAATATTCCCAAATCCCCAAATCCCCCTATAATCCCCCTCAATATTCCCAAATCCCCCTATAATCCCACCCAATATTCCCAAATCCCCTATAATCCCCCAATATTCCCAAATACCCCTATAATCCCCCTCAATATTCCCAAATCCCCCTATAATCCCCCCCAATATTCCCAAATCTTCCAATATTCCCAAATCCCCCAATATTCCCAAATCCCCCTATAATCCCCCTCAATATTCCCAAATCCCCCTATAATCCCACCCCCCAATATTCCCAAATCCCCCTATAATCCCCCCCAATATTCCCAAATCCCCCAATATTCCCAAACACCCCTATAATCCCCCTCAATATTCCCAAATCCCACCTATAATCCCACCCCCCAATATTCCCAAATCCCCCTATAATCCCCCCAATATTCCCAAATCCCCCTATAATCCCCCTCAATATTCCCAAATCCCACCTATAATCCCACCCCCCAATATTCCCAAATCCCCCTATAATCCCCCCCAATATTCCCAAATCCCCCTATAATCCCATCCCCCAATATTCCCAAATCCCCCAATATTCCCAAAATTGACCTGATACACCCCTTCCCTCACAACAATCCCAAATTGTTCCTCATCAGCCCAAACCCCCCCCCCCCCCAACTCCTATCTCTCCTGCAGAGTATTACACCTAATAAGATCCGGATCTCCCCGCAGAGTATTACTCCTAATAAGATCCGGATCTCCCCTGCAGAGTATTACTCCTAATAAGATCCGGATCTCCCCTGCAGAGTATTACACCTAATAAGATCCGGATCTCCCCTGCAGAGTATTACACCTAATAAGATCCGGATCTCCCCTGCAGAGTATTACACCTAATAAGATCCGGATCTCCCCTGCAGAGTATTACTCCTAATAAGATCCGGATCTCCCCTGCAGAGTATTACACCTAATAAGATCCGGATCTCCCCGCAGAGTATTACTCCTAATAAGATCCGGATCTCCCCTGCAGAGTATTACACCTAATAAGATCCGGATCTCCCCGCAGAGTATTACACCTAATAAGATCCGGATCTCCCCGCAGAGTATTACTCCTAATAATATCCGGATCTCCCCTGCAGAGTATTACTCCTAATAAGATCCGGATCTCCCCTGCAGAGTATTACACCTAATAATATCCGATCTCCCCTGCAGAGTATTACTCCTAATAAGATCCGGATCTCCCCTGCAGAGTATTACACCTAATAAGATCCGATCTCCCCTGCAGAGTATTACTCCTAATAAGATCCGGATCTCCCCTGCAGAGTATTACTCCTAATAAGATCCGGATCTCCCCTGCAGAGTATTACACCTAATAAGATCCGGATCTCCCCTGCAGAGTATTACACCTAATAAGATCCGGATCTCCCCTGCAGAGTATTACACCTAATAAGATCCGATCTCCCCTGCAGAGTATTACTCCTAATAAGATCCGGATCTCCCCTGCAGAGTATTACACCTAATAAGATCCGATCTCCCCTGCAGAGTATTACTCCTAATAAGATCCGGATCTCCCCTGCAGAGTATTACTCCTAATAAGATCCGGATCTCCTCTGCAGAGTATTACTCCTAATAAGATCCGGATCTCCCCTGCAGAGTATTACTCCTAATAAGATCCGATCTCCCCTGCAGAGTATTACACCTAATAAGATCCGATCTCCCCTGCAGAGTATTACACCTAATAAGATCCGGATCTCCCCTGCAGAGTATTACACCTAATAAGATCCGGATCTCCCCTGCAGAGTATTACTCCTAATAAGATCCGATCTCCCCTGCAGAGTATTACACCTAATAAGATCCGGATCTCCCCTGCAGAGTATTACTCCTAATAAGATCCGATCTCCCCTGCAGAGTATTACTCCTAATAAGATCCGGATCTCCCCTGCAGAGTATTACACCTAATAAGATCCGGATCTCCCTGCAGAGTATTACACCTAATAAGATCCGATCTCCCCTGCAGAGTATTACACCTAATAAGATCCGATCTCCCCTGCAGAGTATTACTCCTAATAAGATCCGATCTCCCCTGCAGAGTATTACACCTAATAAGATCCGATCTCCCCTGCAGAGTATTACACCTAATAATATCCGGATCTCCCCTGCAGAGTATTACTCCTAATAAGATCCGGATCTCCTCTGCAGAGTATTACTCCTAATAAGATCCGATCTCCCCTGCAGAGTATTACTCCTAATAAGATCCGGATCTCCTCTGCAGAGTATTACTCCTAATAAGATCCGGATCTCCTCTGCAGAGTATTACTCCTAATAAGATCCGATCTCCCCTGCAGAGTATTACTCCTAATAAGATCCGGATCTCCCCTGCAGAGTATTACACCTAATAAGATCCGAATCTCCCCTGCAGAGTATTACTCCTAATAAGATCCGGATCTCCCCTGCAGAGTATTACACCTAATAAGATCCGGATCTCCCTGCAGAGTATTACACCTAATAAGATCCGATCTCCCCTGCAGAGTATTACTCCTAATAAGATCCGATCTCCCCTGCAGAGTATTACACCTAATAAGATCCGGATCTCCCCTGCAGAGTATTACACCTAATAAGATCCGGATCTCCCCTGCAGAGTATTACACCTAATAAGATCCGGATCTCCCTGCAGAGTATTACACCTAATAAGATCCGGATCTCCCCTGCAGAGTATTACTCCCAGGTGGGGGAGGGGCGGTCAGGGCTGCAGACTATCTCACCCCTCTCGGCTCCTCCCCCTTAGCCCCTCTCTGAGGGGTCGGAGGATGGTAGGTACCTTCTTCCGGTCGGTGTCAGTGGGTCAGTCCAGATCTCCCCGGTTCTGGTTGCTATCCGGCCTTCCTCCCTGGATACCGTCTGCCCTCCCCCTCCCTTTCCTTCCGCGTCACCTGACCACCAGCCGGCCAATCAGCGCCCGCCTCCTCCCCAGCCCGGCACCACGTGATCCCGGGGGCGGGCCCTCGGCGCACTGCCTGACAGGCGCTCATTGTCCTCTGCCGCCATCTTGTCCTCCTCCGCCATGATGGCCAGACGGGGCCCCTGAGAGGGATATAGGGGCCCCTGAGTGTAATACGTCACCCCTCCCCCTATAGGAGGGTGTATATAACACACAATGTATAAAGAGAGAAGGGCCCCTGAGGGTGATATAGGGGCCCCTCAATGTAATACGTCACCCACCTCCCCCTATAGAGGGGTGTATATAACATACAGTGTATAAAGAGAGAAGGGCCCCTGAGAGGGATATAGAGGCCCCTCAATGTAATACGTCACCCACCTCCCCCTATAGAGGGGTGTATATAACACACAATGTATAAAGAGAGAAGGGCCCCTGAGGGTGATATAGGGGCCCCTCAATGTAATACGTCACCCACCTCCCCCTATAGAGGGGTGTATATAACATACAGTGTATAAAGAGAGAAGGGCCCCTGAGGGTGATATAGGGGCCCCTCAATGTAATACGTCACCCACCTCCCCCTATAGAGGGGTGTATATAACATACAGTGTATAAAGAGAGAAGGGCCCCTGAGGGTGATATAGGGGCCCCTCAGTGTAATACGTCACCCACCTCCCCCTATAGAGGGGTGTATATAACACACAATGTATAAAGAGAGAAGGGCCCCTGAGGGTGATATAGGGGCCCCTCAATGTAATACGTCACCCACCTCCCCCTATAGAGGGGTGTATATAACACACAATGTATAAAGAGAGAAGGGCCCCTGAGGGGGATATAGGGGCCCCTCAGTGTAATACGTCACCCACCTCCCCCTATAGAGGGGTGTATATAACATACAGTGTATAAAGAGAGAAGGGCCCCTGAGGGTGATATAGGGGCCCCTCAGTGTAATACGTCACCCACCTCCCCCTATAGAGGGGTGTATATAACATACACTGTATAAAGAGAGAAGGGCCCCTGAGGGGGATATAGGGGCCCCTCAGTGTAATACGTCACCACCTCCCCCTATAGAGGGGTGTATATAACATACAGTGTATAAAGAGAGAAGGGCCCCTGAGGGGGATATAGGGACCCCTCAGTGTAATACGTCACTCACCTCCCCCTATAGAGGGGTGTATATAACACACAGTGTATAAAGAGAGAAGGGCCCCTGAGGGTGATATAGGGGCCCCTCAATGTAATACGTCACCCACCTCCCCCTATAGAGGGGTGTATATAACATACAGTGTATAAAGAGAGAAGGGCCCCTGAGGGTGATATAGGGGCCCCTCAGTGTAATACGTCACCCACCTCCCCCTATAGAGGGGTGTATATAACATACACTGTATAAAGAGAGAAGGGCCCCTGAGGGGGATATAGGGGCCCCTCAGTGTAATACGTCACCACCTCCCCCTATAGAGGGGTGTATATAACATACAGTGTATAAAGAGAGAAGGGCCCCTGAGGGTGATATAGGGGCCCCTCAGTGTAATACGTCACCCACCTCCCCCTATAGAGGGGTGTATATAACATACACTGTATAAAGAGAGAAGGGCCCCTGAGGGGGATATAGGGGCCCCTCAGTGTAATACGTCACCACCTCCCCCTATAGAGGGGTGTATATAACATACAGTGTATAAAGAGAGAAGGGCCCCTGAGGGGGATATAGGGGCCCCTCAGTGTAATACGTCACCCACCTCCCCCTATAGAGGGGTGTATATAACATACAGTGTATAAAGAGAGAAGGGCCCCTGAGGGTGATATAGGGGCCCCTCAATGTAATACGTCACCCACCTCCCCCTATAGAGGGGTGTATATAACATACAGTGGTGTATAAAGAGAGAAGGGGCCCCTGAGAGGGATATAGGGGCCCCTCTGTGTTATACATCACCCTCTCCCCCAATAGGGGGGTGTATATAACACACAGTGTATAAAGAGAGAAGGGCCCCTGAGAGGGGATATAGGGGCCCTTCAGTGTCTCCCACCTCCCCCTTTACAGGAGTGTATAAAGAGAGCCCGTCCCAGCATCTGTGAGAGAAGGGGCCCCTGAGGGGTGTGTGTGGCCCCTTCACCTGTACAGGAGGAATGTATATGATACATCGTATATAAAGAGAACCTGTCTGGGAAGTGGCCCCTGAGGATGGCGGGGGGTATAGGGGCCCCTATAAAGAGACCCTGTCACTATGTGAACAAATGTTTCTGAGGACACCCCCCCCCCCCCCTGCACCACCAATCATCTTTCATTCCATAGAACGTTGATCATATTTTATTCCATCTCTTCAATACCAGAAAATAATCCTTATTGGTCCTGCCAGGAATCCTGGAAGCTGATCAGTTCCGTTGTTCCCAGTCACACCCCCCTCCCCCCTTCATGTTGTGGAGATGGGGGGGGGGGGGTGCTGTATTCCTGTCCTGAGATGGGAAGAGGGAGGAGGATATATGGGACTACTGACTTCCCTTTGGTTTAGGGTGTAGGGGCCACCATGGGGGTGACTGGAAAGATGTACAGAAATCAGCTGTGTTCCAGTATAGGGTTAGAAGGAATGTATTGTGTCTGGACTCCTCCTTCTCCTAACCTCCAGGTGAGGACCTCTTCTGAGGTAAGGCCCGGAGAAGGTACAGGACGTTCCTCCACTCAGCTCTTTGCTTGGAGGAGTGTGTGACCACCATGGGGGTGACTGGAGGGATGTATGGATGTGTTCCAGTATAGGGTTAGGGGGTTCATTGTGTCTGGACTCCTCCCTCTCCTAACCATCCAGGTGAGGACCTCTTCTGAGGTAAGGCCCGGAGAAGGTACAGGACGTTCCTCCAAGCTCTTTGCTTGGAGGAGTGTGTGACCACCATGGGGGTGACTGGAGGGATGTATGGATGTGTTCCAGTATAGGGTTAGGGGGTTCATTGTGTCTGGACTCTTCCTTCTCCTAACATCCAGATGAGGACCTCTTCTGAGGTAAGGCCCGGAGAAGGTACGGGACGTTCCTCCACTCAGCTCTTTGCTTGGAGGAGTGTGTGACCACCATGGGGGTGACTGGAGGGATGTATGGATGTGTTCCAGTATAGGGTTAGGGGGTTCATTGTGTCTGGACTCTTCCTTCTCCTAACCATCCAGGTGAGGACCTCTTCTGAGGTAAGACCCGGAGAAGGTACAGGACGTTCCTCCAAGCAAAGAGCTTGGAGGAGTGTGTGACCACCATGGGGGTGACTGGAGGGATGTATGGATGTGTTCCAGTATAGGGTTAGGGGGTTCATTGTGTCTGGACTCCTCCCTCTCCTAACCATCCAGATGAGGACCTCTTCTGAGGTAAGGCCCGGAGAAGGTACGGGACGTTCCTCCACTCAGCTCTTTGCTTGGAGGAGTGTGTGACCACCATGGGGGTGACTGGAGGGATGTATGGATGTGTTCCAGTATAGGGTTAGGGGGTTCATTGTGTCTGGACTCCTCCTTCTCCTAACCATCCAGGTGAGGACCTCTTCTGAGGTAAGGCCCGGAGAAGGTACGGGACGTTCCTCCACTCAGCTCTTTGCTTGGAGGAGTGTGTGACCACCATGGGGGTGACTGGAGGGATGTATGGATGTGTTCCAGTATAGGGTTAGGGGGTTCATTGTGTCTGGACTCCTCCTTCTCCTAACCATCCAGGTGAGGACCTCTTCTGAGGTAAGGCCCGGAGAAGGTACGGGACGTTCCTCCACTCAGCTCTTTGCTTGGAGGAGTGTGTGACCACCATGGGGGTGACTGGAGGGATGTATGGATGTGTTCCAGTATAGGGTTAGGGGGTTCATTGTGTCTGGACTCCTCCTTCTCCTAACCATCCAGGTGAGGACCTCTTCTGAGGTAAGGCCCGGAGAAGGTACGGGACGTTCCTCCACTCAGCTCTTTGCTTGGAGGAGTGTGTGACCACCATGGGGGTGACTGGAGGGATGTATGGATGTGTTCCAGTATAGGGTTAGGGGGTTCATTGTGTCTGGACTCCTCCCTCTCCTAACCATCCAGGTGAGGACCTCTTCTGAGGTAAGGCCCGGAGAAGGTACGGGACGTTCCTCCACTCAGCTCTTTGCTTGGAGGAGTGTGTGACCACCATGGGGGTGACTGGAGGGATGTATGGATGTGTTCCAGTATAGGGTTAGGGGGTTCATTGTGTCTGGACTCCTCCCTCTCCTAACCATCCAGGTGAGGACCTCTTCTGAGGTAAGGCCCGGAGAAGGTACGGGACGTTCCTTCAATTAAGCTCTTTGCTTGGAGGAGTGTGTGACCACCATGGGGGTGACTGGAGGGATGTATGGATGTGTTCCAGTATAGGGTTAGGGGGTTCATTGTGTCTGGACTCCTCCCTCTCCTAACCATCCAGGTGAGGACCTCTTCTGAGGTAAGGCCTGGAGAAGGTACAAGACGTTCCTCCACTCAGCTCTTTGCCTGGAGGAGTGTGTGACCACCATGGGGGTGACTGGAGGGATGTATGGATGTGTTCCAGTATAGGGTTAGGGGGTTCATTGTGTCTGGACTCCTCCTTCTCCTACCCATCCAGGTGAGGACCTCTTCTGAGGTAAGGCCCGGAGAAGGTACGGGACGTTCCTCCACTCAGCTCTTTGCTTGGAGGAGTGTGTGACCACCATGGGGGTGACTGGAGGGATGTATGGATGTGTTCCAGTATAGGGTTAGGGGGTTCATTGTGTCTGGACTCCTCCTTCTCCTAACCATCCAGGTGAGGACCTCTTCTGAGGTAAGGCCTGGAGAAGGTACAAGACGTTCCTCCAAGCAAAGAGCTTGGAGGAGTGTGTGACCACCATGGGGGTGACTGGAGGGATGTATGGATGTGTTCCAGTATAGGGTTAGGGGGTTCATTGTGTCTGGACTCCTCCTTCTCCTAACCATCCAGGTGAGGACCTCTTCTGAGGTAAGGCCCGGAGAAGGTACGGGACGTTCCTCCACTCAGCTCTTTGCTTGGAGGAGTGTGTGACCACCATGGGGGTGACTGGAGGGATGTATGGATGTGTTCCAGTATAGGGTTAGGGGGTTCATTGTGTCTGGACTCCTCCTTCTCTTAACCATCCAGATGAGGACCTCTTCTGAGGTAAGGCCCGGAGAAGGTACGGGACGTTCCTCCACTCAGCTCTTTGCTTGGAGGAGTGTGTGACCACCATGGGGGTGACTGGAGGGATGTATGGATGTGTTCCAGTATAGGGTTAGGGGGTTCATTGTGTCTGGACTCCTCCTTCTCCTAACCATCCAGGTGAGGACCTCTTCTGAGGTAAGGCCCGGAGAAGGTACGGGACGTTCCTCCACTCAGCTCTTTGCTTGGAGGAGTGTGTGACCACCATGGGGGTGACTGGAGGGATGTATGGATGTGTTCCAGTATAGGGTTAGGGGGTTCATTGTGTCTGGACTCCTCCCTCTCCTAACCATCCAGGTGAGGACCTCTTCTGAGGTAAGGCCCGGAGAAGGTACGGGACGTTCCTCCACTCAGCTCTTTGCTTGGAGGAGTGTGTGACCACCATGGGGGTGACTGGAGGGATGTATGGATGTGTTCCAGTATAGGGTTAGGGGGTTCATTGTGTCTGGACTCCTCCCTCTCCTAACCATCCAGGTGAGGACCTCTTCTGAGGTAAGGCCCGGAGAAGGTACGGGACGTTCCTTCAATTAAGCTCTTTGCTTGGAGGAGTGTGTGACCACCATGGGGGTGACTGGAGGGATGTATGGATGTGTTCCAGTATAGGGTTAGGGGGTTCATTGTGTCTGGACTCCTCCCTCTCCTAACCATCCAGGTGAGGACCTCTTCTGAGGTAAGGCCTGGAGAAGGTACAAGACGTTCCTCCACTCAGCTCTTTGCCTGGAGGAGTGTGTGACCACCATGGGGGTGACTGGAGGGATGTATGGATGTGTTCCAGTATAGGGTTAGGGGGTTCATTGTGTCTGGACTCCTCCTTCTCCTACCCATCCAGGTGAGGACCTCTTCTGAGGTAAGGCCCGGAGAAGGTACGGGACGTTCCTCCACTCAGCTCTTTGCTTGGAGGAGTGTGTGACCACCATGGGGGTGACTGGAGGGATGTATGGATGTGTTCCAGTATAGGGTTAGGGGGTTCATTGTGTCTGGACTCCTCCTTCTCCTAACCATCCAGGTGAGGACCTCTTCTGAGGTAAGGCCTGGAGAAGGTACAAGACGTTCCTCCAAGCAAAGAGCTTGGAGGAGTGTGTGACCACCATGGGGGTGACTGGAGGGATGTATGGATGTGTTCCAGTATAGGGTTAGGGGGTTCATTGTGTCTGGACTCCTCCTTCTCCTAACCATCCAGGTGAGGACCTCTTCTGAGGTAAGGCCCGGAGAAGGTACGGGACGTTCCTCCACTCAGCTCTTTGCTTGGAGGAGTGTGTGACCACCATGGGGGTGACTGGAGGGATGTATGGATGTGTTCCAGTATAGGGTTAGGGGGTTCATTGTGTCTGGACTCCTCCTTCTCTTAACCATCCAGATGAGGACCTCTTCTGAGGTAAGGCCCGGAGAAGGTACGGGACGTTCCTCCACTCAGCTCTTTGCTTGGAGGAGTGTGTGACCACCATGGGGGTGACTGGAGGGATGTATGGATGTGTTCCAGTATAGGGTTAGGGGGTTCATTGTGTCTGGACTCCTCCTTCTCTTAACCATCCAGATGAGGACCTCTTCTGAGGTAAGGCCCGGAGAAGGTACGGGACGTTCCTTCAATTAAGCTCTTTGCTTGGAGGAGTGTGTGACCACCATGGGGATGATTGGAAGGATACAGTATAGAAATCAGTTGTGTTTCGGTATAGGGTTAGGTGGGGTTTATTGTGCCTGGACTCCTCCTCATCCGAACCTCAAGGTGGGGACCTCTTCTGGAAAGGAAGCTTGTACTGGGTGGTGCTGCTAATGGTGTCCATTGCTGTAAGGCCTGCATAAGGTATTGGATGGACTACAGTGTGGTGCTGGTTAGGCTGGGGGTGCCCCTGTACTGGTGCCCAAGGGAGGGTTCAGTATGTCTAAGGGGTCCAACCTCTGCTGGGCAGGAATGGGTTGCAGGTGCTCAATCACCATATGGCTATACACATGGAGGACATGTAGCTCTGCCGTGACACAACCCTGCGCATCACAACGTGGGTTCTGTAAGCCTATTATATGGTTAGCAGTGGTGGGAAGGATGCTCCATAGACTGATCCACAGTCTACCCTATATGCTGAACCCCAGATTGATCCATAGACTGGTCCCTAGTTTGATCCACTGTTTTCCCTATTGGCTGAACCCCAGATTGCTCTATAGACTGATCCCTAGACTCCTGCACAGACCAATCTATACAATGATCCACAGACCAATCCTTAGACTGCTCCCCTAAATGTATCCATAGACTGGTCCCTAGACTGATTCACAGTCTGCCCTATAGGCTGAACCCAAAAACGCTCCATAGACTGGTCCCGGAATGTTTCCTAGACTGAGCAACAGACTAATAAAACATAGACTAATCCCTAGACTGGTCCCTAAATGGATCCCTAGATTTATGCATAGACTGGAAGGTAGACTGATCTGTAGACTGGTCCACAGACAGAACCGTAGACTGCCCAACAGAGTGCTCCCTAGATCGATCTATAGAGTGTTCTCGTAGATTTCTCCATAGACTGATCCCTAGACTCCTGCACAGACCAATCCATACAATGATCCACAGATTGCTCTCCATAGACTGGTCCCTGAATGGATCAACAAAATAATACACAGACCGATCCATAGACAGAACAGTAGACTGAAGTGTAGATAGTTCTGTAGTTTGGGTCCTACAGTTGTAGATGTAATATATCCCTCCTCCACCATCATTTATTATACCACCATATATTGCCATATTCGGGAATTCAACTCAGTGGTAGAAGCCATTTTAGTGAGCCCATGCCAGTCTGAACTGTGGTTCAGGGCTTTGCAGCCCACTTTTATTAAACAGACTTAAAAGAGAAGTTAAGGATTTTTTTTTCTCAAGAACCATACTTACCTTGATGGATGCTGCATCTGTCCCCCAAAGCCTCTAAGGCTGAGAACTGAGCGATCAAACACTGTTGATTGCTCGGTTCTCAAAGCTCCCTGAGCAAAAACCTGGTGGCTGTCAGTCACCGCTGTCTGCTCTTCTGTAGAGGGGGTGGGAGTGGCCGACTTGCTGAGAGGCTGAACTAGGTGCTGGTCCAGGCATGTGAGCGGATCCTGACCATTTCGTTGTAATTTTCCCCAGTCTGGGCCTGCTCTGTGACATCAGCAGACAACGGGCTTTAGCCTGCTGAAAACGGGTCACAGGAATGCAGAGCGAACTGCACTCCTGTGATCCACACCAGAAGTACAGCCAAATCAGCTTTCCCTGTACATCTCCTTTAAAGTTCAGCACAGAAACAGTTGCCCATAGCCGGGATTTTCACCAATGAAAACAGGTAATGGAAAACTGCAGAACCACCTGGCTCTCTTTTCAGCAGCACCTCTTAGGCATTGCCCTTGGCTTTTGGTTGGTCCCTCAGACAGGCTTATCTGCGTTACCTCAGTGCTGCATTCAGCTTTCACAGCTCTCCTGGCTCTCTCACCCTTTTTGGTTGCAGCACACAACTGCATGGGCCTACTCCCTGACCTCTTGATAAAGTATCTTCTGACTCCCTGTGCTCTCTCACTTTTCCAAGACCTCCCGATTCCCTCAGTCCCCTCAACTTGCCTAGCCCTCCAGGCTAGTCTTCCTCTCAGTCCCATGGACTCGCTTACTCCTCCTGGCTCTCTCAGTCTCCTGGACTTGCCTAGCCTTTCTGGCTCTCTCAGCCTCCTGGACTAGCCTAATCTTCCCGGCTCTCTCAGCCTCCTGGACTCGCCTAGTCCTCCTGGCTCTCTCAGCCTCCTGGACTCGCCTAGTCCTCCTGGCTCTCTCAGCCTCCTGGACTCGCCTAGTCCTCCTGGCTCTCTCAGCCTCCTGGACTCGGCTAGTCCTTCTTGCTCTCTCAGTCTCCTGGGCTCGCCTAGTCCTCCTGGTTCTCTGTCCCCTGGACTCGCCTAGCCTTCCTGGCTCTCTCAGTCTCCTGGACTTGCCTGGCCTTTCTGTCTCTCTCAGTAGCCTGGACTTGCCTAGTCCTCCTGGCTCTCTCAGCCTCCTGGACTCGCCTAGTCCTCCTCGCTCTCTCAGTCTCCTGGACTCGCCTAGTTATTCTGACTCTCTCAGCCTCCTGGACTTGCCTAGTCTTCCTGGCTCTCTCAGTATCCTGGACTTGCCTAGTTATTCTGACTCTCTCAGCCTCCTGGACTTGCCTAGTCTTCCTGGCTCTCTCAGTATCATGGACTCGCCTAGTCCTGGCTCTCTCTGTCTCCTGGACTCGCCTAGTCCACCTGGCTCTCTCGGTCTTCAGGACTCGCTTAGCCCTCCCGGCTCTCAGTCCTCAGGACTCACCTAGTATTCCTGGCTCTCTCAGTCATGGTCCTCTTAGTTCTCTCAGTCCCCTGGACTTGCCTAGTCTTCCTGTCTCTCTCAGTCCCCTGGACTTGCCTAGTTCTCCTAGCGCTCTCAGTCTCCTGGACTCACCTAGTCCTCCTGGCTCTCTCAGTCTCCATGTGCTTGTCTAGCCCTCCTGGCTCTCTCAGCCTCCTGGACTCGCCTAGTCCTCCTCGCTCGCTCAGCCTCCTGGACTCGCCTAGTCCTCCTCGCTCTCTCAGATTCCTGGACTCGCCTAGTTATTCTGACTCTCTCAGCCTCCTGGACTTGCCTAGTCTTCCTGGCTCTCTCAGTATCCTGGACTCGCCTAGTCCTGGCTCTCTCTGTCTCCTGGACTCGCCTAGTCCACCTGGCTCTCTCGGTCTTCAGGACTCGCTTAGCCCTCCTGGCTCTCAGTCCTCAGGACTCACCTAGTATTCCTGGCTCTCTCAGTCATGGTCCTCTTAGTTCTCTCAGTCCCCTGGACTTGCCTAGTCTTCCTGTCTCTCTCAGTCCCCTGGACTTGCCTAGTTCTCCTAGCGCTCTCAGTCTCCTGGACTCACCTAGTCCCCCTGGCTCTCTCAGTCTCCATGTGCTTGTCTAGCCCTCCTGGCTCTCTCAGTCTCCTAGACTTGCCTAGCCTTCCTGGTTCTCTCAGTCTCCTGGACTCATCTAGCCTTCCTGGCTCTCTCATTATCTTGGACTCTCATAGTCCTCCTGGCTCTCTCAGCTTGCAGGACTAAGTCTTCCTGGTTCTTCCAGTCTCCCAGACTTGCTTAGCCACCTCAACTCTCTCAGTCCTATGGACAAAGAATCTCTCCTCCAGTATGGAGTGCTGTCTCTGGAATGGTGGCCTCCTAACAGGAGGCCACACTTGTTTTCTGATCGGAGCTCTGCACTATGGTCTTTCATTAACTGCCAGTCTCCTGCAAGACCTGAATACTAGACTACAGGCTTCTTCCTTCCCAAAACTCTTTGAAATCTACAAACTCCGGAACCCAAGCAGGCATACCAAAATTTAGAGAAAACCCCAAAAATCGGTTGATTTTCCAGAGCCCAACAAATCGGCATATGGGTGAACCCCATGTCCCTTTTCCCTACTTAACCACAGTGGTGGGACCTTACGCTGTCACAATATATAAGCTACAACAGGACAGTGCCATGTCAGGAAAGAGACTGATAGCACCTAGGGTTCTGACCCACAGAGAGTGAGGGGTTCCAACATATATGTCTCAGAGGGAGAACTGGATTTACAGCTTCCTCTGGAATACAATATCCTGGGATGAAGCCTGCAATCCTGAGTCCATATGTGCAAGACTTATGTGAGGAAGCTGACAGTAGTTCCGGCTTTTACTCTCCCCGGGAGTTGGTGCAGCTGCAAGCAAGCAGCTTGTCAGGGCTCCGTCCGTTCCGTGCGAGCAGATCGCCGCTCGCGCATGCGCACTCGCGACGCGGGTCGGCGTGTGCACGCGCGCCGCCGGGCACCTCAGGCGTGCGCGTGTGCACGCCGTTCGTGTGCACGCTAGCGCGATTGGCGCCAGTGGCCCTTTTTAAAGGTACAGCTGCAGATGTTCTGTGCTGTTCGTCTGCAGCTAGTACCTGAAGCAACCCGTTTTTCTGCCTAAGTCTACTTGCTTACCCGACCCGGCTCCTGTCTGACTCCGCTGCTCTCTCCTGCCCCGACCCCGGCTTGCCTGACCTTATCTCGGACTGATCACCATTGCTGAACCTCCGCTTGTTGACGTTTCTTCTTGCCTCTCCCCTGCTGGTTCCTGCTTGTTGTCGGTCCTGTTTAGTCCCCCGCTCAGAGACCTTCCTGAACCTGCTACTGCCTCTCAAGGTCCGTGGACCATCCACCCAGCCGCCACAGTCAGCTTGCCAACCATAACCTGCTGCCCTCTGCTGATGAGGTTCCTGCATCTGGAAGATCTCCACCTCATCTGCATCCGCTGCTGCATCTGGCCAGATGCTCCTACCCCGCTGTGCTCTTGTCCCACTGTTCCCACTTCAGGGGGACTTGAACCAGAGCCGTAAGAGAGGTCTCCTTCCACTAAGTCAGGCTCACCACCCAGGTACCTAACACAGCTAGAGATGGTGCACAAGTGAGTCTGGAGGATGGAGACATGGGCCTAAGCCTGAGGGTGAGAGCAGTAGTGCTGCAAAGTGAAAGCCAAGGGGTGAAAGTTTTTGTTCCCACAAAAGTGGGCAAGAAAGCCCTGAAATGAAGGTTTGGCGGGTGGACTGCGTCCTTGATAATGAGCTAATTTCCACAATCACACACACCATAAATAATAAAAAAATATAAATATCAGTTTAAAAATAAAATAAAATGAACCTGAATCCATTATAGTTCCATTGAAATCACGAGTGGAAACCGGCAACATAAAAAAAAAAAACGTTTTATTAGTTAATAAAGACAAAGAGAAAGCGATACTCATGAAGGACCGTACTGTCCTGTCCACCACCTGCACCCTCTGCCCAGAGGTGGGAGAATTATTTTGTGATGTATTTCCTCCTGGTAGTCTGCCCAGTGGTCAGTAGTCATGTGGTGTCCATGTAGGACATTGTTCAGTATGGGTGGATTCTTCCAAGGACAGCCATGGCTGATCTTGATAAGCTCTGTTGGCTTGGCGTTGAGGTCCCTTCACATCTGCACGTTCCATTGCATGGTAGCTTGTGTTAAGGCAGCCCATCTGTGTAGAATAGGTTGTCCGCACATGGTGATGGAACTGGCACTGGACCTGCACCTTCTGTTTTTTATAGCAGTGTACTACTATGGTGTGGTCTCTGCGTTGTGGTGCGTTTCAGTGTGGGTCTCACCTACTATACTATGCACTAGGGCGTCCTAAATGAAGACCAAGGTAATTAATGTGTGTTAGGCCCTGTATGGGAATGAAGTTCTGTGCACACCACTGGGAGTGCTGGCTGGGAAGGGAGCTTGTCTATGCTCCAGGCAATGGTAGAGAGTGACTAGGGTCCTGGGAGCCACACATCAAGTCAAAACCTGCTGCACAACAGTGAATGTCAGTCTCAGCCTGGACCCTCCCACCAGACTACGCTCCAATGCATTTCACTCCACCCACTGGAGCTTACACACGGGGGCTTGATGTGCAGCTCCCTGGACACCTAATCACCTTCTACATGCAGAAGAGTGATCTACACAGCCCCTTCAGACGTCCAGTATGCATATTATGTCAACATAAAACCAAAGTGTCAAACAAGAGCCAAAACAGCCACCATTTTCAGGAGTGGTCAGCGATAACAGCCTCCATATATAAAGAGTATGGCCAATTTAATTTACCCAAGGGGGGTGTTTTTACTGAAGCTACTGTTACCTGTCCCCTGGGGTGCAGCTACATCTTCAGCCCTCACAGGTTGTATCCTCCTTGTTGTGGTTTGGTAGGTCCACTACTCTAATGCCCTGTACACACGGTCGGACATTCCGACGACAAAATCCGTCTGAATTGTCCACACACACGATCGGAATTTAAACGATCGGATTTTGTTGTCGGAAAATTTTTGATCCTGCTCTCAAACTTTGTGTGTTGGAAATTTCCGATGAAAAAAGTCAGATGGAGCCCACACACGATCGGATTTTCCAACAAGATCCGATCGCATATTTTCCATCGGAAAGTTTGACCGTGTTTACAAGGCATAAGACTTTATGTACATCCTGCCTACGCTTACTGCGGCAAAGTTGTGCCCTGATTTTGCAGCAGTTTTGCAATTTCCTGCAGCAGACGGTCAAAACTTTCCTGTTCTAAATGCGATTCTTCTGCGCTTCGGAGCAGGAGGTTGAAGTTCCCCTAACCGCAGCAGCTATTAAACTTTGCTAGAAGCCTATGTGTGCATGGACACATAGGAGTTTATGGAGTTGAGTTTAGGAGCTGCCAGTGTATATGATGCCTAATGGCTTCTCGGCCTTTTGGCTAAGATCAAGTGTAGTATCTGTTCTTATCAATTGCCAAAGGAGGCGCTGGTCCATCCCTATTTGAGAGGGTTTGGGCGGCGCTTTCCGATGGTGTAATTTGCATCCCGAAGGATGGTTTCGGTAGGGGCCACGTCGTGCCGCCCGACAGTAAACTGGGGGCCGATGCATGGTCGAGTCTGAGCCATCTGGTAGGATGCCCCTGGTGAGGATGGGTGCTGCCTGGTCGGATCCAGAGGGTCGGGTACCTGGCCTCTGGTCTGGATTGGGGTAGTTCTAGCCCCGGGCAGTTTTTCGGAAAGGAAAACCGGCTACTCCCTTGGTGGGGGGGAGGAACGGTTAGTACATCCGAATATAATTAGGAAGGAGTGATGGGAGCGACGGTGGAGCCTGATGGCAAAGGGCTCTCACCAAGCTTCCTGATCTTCATGCCTTCCTGTCCGGGGTGGGGGCTGCTGTGGTCTGGACCGGGGGTTGGGGGCGGTCTTGAAAGCCTATGGAGTATGTGCCCCTGGACTGGCAGTCCGGGGGTGCCTAAGAATCACTGTGAGTGAGGGTCACTTTGATTTTGGGCACCAAGGTCACTGCACCATGACACGCTTTTTTAGCACCTGCCTCTTGGGCCGGGCCTTTTGGCTGGGACCAGAGGAATTTTTTATTCCCGGCCGGAGGGCCTGGTCGTTGTTTCACACAACGACCACCTTTTCACTCTCCTCTCCAGTATCCCTTCCCCACTTTTTATTTATTTTCAGTGTGTGTCTTGTCACGTCTTGTTTTGTCACTTTGCACGTTTGCTGTGATGAGTAGGGTCACAGGTTCTAGGGCCTGTCCTGAAAGTCTGGTGTGGGGGTGGACATGGCCTTCTGGCTTAGTTCACCCTCTGCCTTAGGGTTTGGGGTCTCCCTTCGGGGGAGCCCTACCTAGTATTTGGGTGGGTCTGTTTCGGCAGACCTTCCGAAGAACGGGGTCTGACTGGTTTCGGCCAGGAAGACCAAGTTTTAAGTGTCCTTGTCCCTGTCAGGAGCCTAACGCCCCGGGGGATTCAGGACAAGGTCCTCTGATTTTAGAGGACTTGTGTACCTGTCTGCACTTTTTTGTGTCACTCTTTATGTGTGTGCACATTTTTTATGCACCGGGTGAAGTTTTTTGGAGTGTGTTTTGCACGCCACTGGCTTTCAATAAAAAAAAAAAAAAAATAAAAAAAAACATGATGCCTAATGGCTGTCTAAACTTCTCAAGCTCAGTCAGGCTGGACTCCCATAATGTCCTTCACAGGGTTTCTCCACTTTATGGTGAAGAATATAAAGTGTGTATCACTGGTGGCTGTATGGATAGTAGGTTGGGTAAAGGTTTTTTTCTCCACATGAGCCGGGTTCTTCCTTCAGACACTCGGATGTTATCCATGTCTGATCTCCAGCTGAGGTGTCCATGTGGGTAAAACGGCCGTCTGCACAGTTTCTGGGTACCTCCTTAACCACTTTCAGACCGGACCATTTTGCTGGTAAATGACCAGAGGTCTTTTTACACTTTGGCACTGCGCTGCTTTAACTGGTAATTGCGCGGTCATGCAATGTTGTACCCAAACAAAATTTGCGTCCTTTTCTTCCCACAAATAGAGCTTTCTTTTGATGGTATTTGATTGCCTCTGCGATTTTTATTTTTTGCGATATAAACGTAAAAAGACCGCAAATTTTGAAAAAAAATGATATTTTCTACTTTTTGTTATTAGAAAAATCCAATAAACTCAATTTTAGTCATACATTTAGGACAAAATGTATTCAGCCACATGTCTTTGGTAAAAAAAAAGTCAATAATTGTATATTTATTGGTTTGCGCAAAAGTTGTCACATCTACAAACTAAGGTACATTTTCTGGAATTTACGCAGCTTTTAGTTTACGACTGCCTATCTCATTTCTTGAGGTGCTAAAATGACAGGGCAGTACAAAACCCCCCCAAATGACCCCATTTTGGAAAGTAGACCCCCTAAGGAAATTGATAAGAGGCATGTTGAGCCCATTGAATATTTTATTTTTTTGCCTCAAGCGATTGAATAATGACAAAAAAAAATTTTTTTTTTTTTTTTTACACAAAGTTGTCACTAAATGATATATTGCTCACACATGCTATGGGCGTATGTGAAATGACACCCCAAAATAAATTCTGCTGCTTCTCCTGAGTACGGGGATACCACATATGTGGGACTTTTTGGGAGCCTAGCCGCGTACAGGGCCCCGAAAACCAAGCACCGCCTTCAGGCTTTCTAAGGGCGTCAATTTTTGATTTCACGCCTCACTACCTATTACAGTTTTGAAGGCCATAAAATGCCAAGATGGCACAAAACCCCCACAAATGACCCCATTTTAGAAAGTAGACACCCCAAGCTATTTGCTGAGAGGCATGTTGAGTCCATGGAATATTTTATATTTTGCCACAAGTTGCGGGAAAATTACAAACTTTTTTTTTTTTTTTTTTTTTTTCACAAAGTTGTCACTAAATGATATATTGCTCATGCATGCCATGGGCATATGTGAAATGACACCCCAAAATAAATTCTGCTGCTTCTCCTGAGTACGGGGATACCACATATGTGGGACTTTTTGGGAGCCTAGCCGCGTACGGGGCCCCGAAAACCAAGCACCGCCTTCAGGCTTTCTAAGGGCGTAATTTTTTGAGTTCACTTCTCACTACCTATTACAGTTTTGAAGGCCATAAAATGCCAAGATGGCACAAAACCCCCACAAATGACCCCATTTTAGAAAGTAGACACCCCAAGCTATTTGCTGAGAGGCATGTTGAGTCCATGGAATATTTTATATTTTGCCACAAGTTGCGGGAAAATTACAAACTTTTTTTTTTTTTCACAAAGTTGTCACTAAATGATATATTGCTCACGCATGCCATGGGCATATGTGAAATGACACCCCAAAATAAATTCTGCTGCTTCTCCTGAGTACGGGGATACCACATATGTGGGACTTTTTGGGAGCCTAGCCGCGTACGGGGCCCCAAAAACCAAGCACCGCCTTCAGGCTTTCTAAGGGCGTTACAGTTTTGAAGGCCATAAAATGCCAAGATGGCACAAACCCCCCCCCCCCCCCAAATGACCCCATTTTAGAAAGTAGACACCCCTAAATTTAGGGGTACACTAGTGAGACTAGGTAATAAATGGCGGGTGCCCTGAAACTATAAAAAAATAACTAACCAACCAGCGTCACCTGTAACAGTTATATGGTGATCACTGGTGAAAGGGTTAACTAGGGGGCAATCAGGGGGCTTTATGCGGTAGTATATGGGGGTCCCTGGCGCTATAAAAAGCTGCGGCGAACCTAAATACCTACCTGCCTAACTAGCGTCACCTGTGACACTAATACAGCGATCAGAAAAACGATCGCTTATTAGGCTGGGTTCACACTGGAGCGATGCGGGAACGCCACGAATGCGCGGCGGGTTCCCGCATCGCATGCCTCCCGGCGGCAGTTCACACTGCCCTATGCGAACTGCTGGGAGTGTCAGTGAAATGTTAATGACACCCCCAGATCAGTTCGCATATCGCAGTGCGATCTGCAAACTTGGATCGCATGGTGTGAACACCCATGCGATCCGATTCTGCTGCGGACCAAAAAAAGGGTCCCGTGCGAGTTTGCGGCGGGTGCGACACGAATTCAGCCATACTATCTGTATAGCTGAACTCGAATCGCACAGAGATCGGATGTGATTTGCACTGCAGTGCGGTGCGAATCACATCCGTTCTCATAAACCGCTGCAATGTGAACCCAGCCTTAGTGACACTGGCGACGGGGGGTGATCACGGGGTTAAACCTTTATTGGGGGGGTTAGGGGGGTACCTTAGAACTAAAGGGGGCTAACCCTAACTGCCCTAACAGTTATTACAGTCACAAATGACACCTGCCGGGTGATCAGGGGGTTAAACCTTTATTAGGTAATAAATGGCGGGTGCCCTGAAACTATAAAAAAATAACTAACCAACCAGCGTCACCTGTAACAGTTATATGGTGATCACTGGTGAAAGGGTTAACTAGGGGGCAATCAGGGGGCTTTATGCGGTAGTATATGGGGGTCCCTAGCGCTATAAAAAGCTGCGGCGAACCTAAATACCTACCTGCCTAACTAGCGTCACCTGTGACACTAATACGGCGATCAGAAAAATGATCGCTTATTAGGCTGGGTTCACACTGGAGCGATGCGGAAACGCCGCGAATCCGCGGCGGGTTCCCGCATCGCATGCCTCCCGGCGGCAGTTCACACTGCCCTATGCGAACTGCTGGGAGTGTCAGTGAAATGTTACTGACACCCCCAGATCAGTTCGCATATCGCAGTGCGATCTGCAAACTCGGATCGCATGGTGTGAACACCCATGCGATCCGATTCTGCTGCGGGCCAAAAAAAGGGTCCCGTGCGAATTTGCGGCGGGTGCGGCGGGTGTGGCGGGTGCGGCGGGTGCGGCGAATGGCTGAACTCGAATCGCACAGAGATCGGATGTGATTTGCACTGCAGTGCGGTGCGAATCACATTCGTTCTCATAAACCGCTGCAATGTGAACCCAGCCTTAGTGACACTGGCGACGGGGGGTGATCACGGGGTTAAACCTTTATTGGGGGGGTTAGGGGGGTACATTAGAACTAAAGGGGGCTAACCCTAACTGCCCTAACAGTTATTACAGTCACAAATGACACCAATGCAAAAAAAAAATAAAAAAAAAAAAAAATGACATTGGTGTCACTGTGACTGGGGGGCAGGGGTAATTGGGGGGGTGATCGGGGGGTAAAGGGGGGGTGTGAGTGTGCCTGGCATGTTCTACTGTGTGTGGGATGTGTTGGTGCAACTCACTGATCCGCTCTCCTCCGTGTCGGAACGAAAAATACCGACACGGAGGAGAGAATACATCACTTCCTCTCCTGTGTTTACATTACAGGAGAGGAAGTGATGTCACCGGGGATTTCCATTCGTCGGGAGCGATCGCGAGGGGGTGGCCATGAATGAATGGCCGTCCCCTCGTCCGGGATCGCTCCCGAACGAAAACCGACCGCCGCAGGCACCGGGCGGGGGCCCGATCGGGCCCCCGACCCGCGGGAGGCAAAGGACGTACATATATGTGCTTATGCCTGCCCGTGCCATTCTGATGACGTACATCGGCGTGAGGCGGTCGGCAAGTGGTTAATAACTAAAGCTGTGTGCTGCGGATGGACAGCGGCTGTATCAGTGTCCGGGAGGTGGGAGTTCTCTGCTGATGGCGAGAGGTGCTCCTCGTTGATAATAACAGACGTATACTGTAGATGGTCCAATGAGGGAAGACTTTGGGTTTCCCCCTTGACGTGTGTTGATGAATCTTGCTGTTGATGGTCTGATGGTTCAGTAATGTCTCTTGCTGTCAGGTTTTGTCTTTTTGATGTTTGGGGTTCCTTGTTATCAGCACACTGCTCTGTGTGGTTCGGGGGTGGGATGGCAAAGTCACATGTGGAACGTTCTGTAATTCCAGGTGATGAGCATTGAGTGGACAGGTCTGTGTGCGGTGGATTTCCATGGCTCGGGGGTACCAGCTCCTCCTGAGTAGACACATGCTGGGTATAAACTTTAAGATTTCCCCCTCCAGATAAGAGAGGTTCCTCTACAACATGTGCAGATGAAGTTTGTGCCTCATTGGAACCTGAATCCTGTACGGCATCCTCTTCACACAAGACCAGCTTTTTGGTCCCATTCGCCTCGGATATGGCCGTCCACGTGGAGATTTTAAAGTGTTTGGCCTCTTGGACATCCTGGACAACAACTTCTTCCACATCCATAGAACCGGAAGATGATAAACGTGGGGGGGCTGTATTGGTCTCCTGGAAGACACCTGGAATATAGGCCACATCAATGATTGTGTCACTTCAATACTAGACCCTCCAATTCTCCATACACCTCCACCCACCCTTACCTGAAGAAATACAATCAGCCCGGAATCTACATAACATGGACAATGATGAGAAGACCAGAAGATGAACAGAAGGTAACTGCAGACCAATACCAGAGGGAACAACCTTCTTCTTACCTGGTAGATGGAAGCTCTGGGGATTCTTCATCATGACTTCTGTGGAGGCTTCTTCATGTCCATCTGTGCCATCCTCCTGTATAAAGAAACAGACACTCAGCCTTCATCCAAACATGAATAATATGGCAGAATTTCCAGCACCGCTCACCTCTCCAGTCAGAAGATCAAACATCTTGCTGGTCAGGTCCAGGATCATGTGTTCATTAACCCAGTCCAACACTTGGGACTCAGACACCACTTCGGAACATTGGGTCCTTCTGTCAAGCCTGACCCTTGGACACGACTTCTTCACAACAACATAATCCTACAAAACATGAGCCACAATTACTAGATCCTTCTTCAGTCTTAAAACCATATGACTGTATCCCTCCCAGAATCCTTCACTTCAAATGTGTTTTTACTAATACAGATGAGTATTGTCATATGACCCTCCCAGAATCCTCCTCACCTCTCCGGTCAGGTCTGTGTTTTATTAATAGAGATAAGAGTGATGTCATGTGACCCTCCCAGAATCCTCCTCACCTCTCCGGTCAGGTCTGTGTTTTATTAATAGAGATAAGAGTGATGTCATGTGACCTCCCAGAATCCTCCTCACCTCTCCGGTCAGGTCTGTGTATTATTAATAGAGATGAGAGTGATGTCATGTGACCTCCCAGAATCCTCCTCACCTCTCCGGTCAGGTCTGTGTTTTATTAATAGAGATGAGAGTGATGTCATGTGACCTCCCAGAATCCCCCTCACCTCTCCGGTCAGGTCTGTGTTTTATTAATAGAGATAAGAGTGATGTCATGTGACCTCCCAGAATCCTCCTCACCTCTCCGGTCAGGTCTGTGTTTTATTAATAGAGATAAGAGTGATGTCATGTGACCTCCCAGAATCCTCCTTACCTCTCCGGTCAGGGTTTTATTAATAGAGATGAGAGTGATGTCATGTGACCTCCCAGAATCCTCCTTACCTCTCCGGTCAGGGTTTTATTAATAGAGATGAGAGTGATGTCATGTGACCTCCCAGAATCCTCCTCACCTCTCCGGTCATGTGACCTCCCAGAATCCTCCTCACCTCTCCGGTCAGGTCTGTGTATTATTAATAGAGATAAGAGTGATGTCATGTGACCTCCCAGAATCCTCCTCACCTCTCCGGTCAGGTCTGTGTTTTATTAATAGAGATAAGAGTGATGTCATGTGACCTCCCAGAATCCTCCTCACCTCTCCGGTCAGGTCTGTGTTTTATTAATAGAGATAAGAGTGATGTCATGTGACCTCCCAGAATCCTCCTCACCTCTCCGGTCAGGTATGTGTATTATTAATAGAGATGAGAGTGATGTCATGTGACCTCCCAGAATCCTCCTCACCTCTCCGGTCAGGTCTGTGTATTATTAATAGAGATAAGAGTGATGTCATGTGACCTCCCAGAATCCTCCTCACCTCTCCGGTCAGGTCTGTGTTTTATTAATAGAGATAAGAGTGATGTCATGTGACCTCCCAGAATCCTCCTCACCTCTCCGGTCAGGTCTGTGTTTTATTATTAGAGATAAGAGTGATGTCATGTGACCTCCCAGAATCCTCCTCACCTCTCCGGTCAGGTCTGTGTTTTATTAATAGAGATAAGAGTGATGTCATGTGACCTCCCAGAATCCTCCTCACCTCTCCGGTCAGGTCTGTGTATTATTAATAGAGATAAGAGTGATGTCATGTGACCTCCCAGAATCCTCCTCACCTCTCCGGTCAGGTCTGTGTATTATTAATAGAGATAAGAGTGATGTCATGTGACCTCCTCCCAGAATCCTCCTCACCTCTCCGGTCAGGTCTGTGTTTTATTAATAGAGATAAGAGTGACGTCATGTGACCCCCCAGAATCCTCCTCACCTCTCCGGTCAGGTCTGTGTTTTATTAATAGAGATAAGAGTGATGTCATGTGACCTCCCAGAATCCTCCTTACCTCTCCGGTCAGGGTTTTATTAATAGAGATGAGAGTGATGTCATGTGACCTCCCAGAATCCTCCTCACCTCTCCGGTCATGTGACCTCCCAGAATCCTCCTCACCTCTCCGGTCAGGTCTGTGTATTATTAATAGAGATAAGAGTGATGTCATGTGACCTCCCAGAATCCTCCTCACCTCTCCGGTCAGGTCTGTGTTTTATTAATAGAGATAAGAGTGATGTCATGTGACCTCCCAGAATCCTCCTCACCTCTCCGGTCAGGTATGTGTATTATTAATAGAGATGAGAGTGATGTCATGTGACCTCCCAGAATCCTCCTCACCTCTCCGGTCAGGTCTGTGTATTATTAATAGAGATAAGAGTGATGTCATGTGACCTCCCAGAATCCTCCTCACCTCTCCGGTCAGATCTGTGTTTTATTAATAGAGATAAGAGTGATGTCATGTGACCTCCCAGAATCCTCCTCACCTCTCCGGTCAGGTCTGTGTTTTATTATTAGAGATAAGAGTGATGTCATGTGACCTCCCAGAATCCTCCTCACCTCTCCGGTCAGGTCTGTGTTTTATTAATAGAGATAAGAGTGATGTCATGTGACCTCCCAGAATCCTCCTCACCTCTCCGGTCAGGTCTGTGTATTATTAATAGAGATAAGAGTGATGTCATGTGACCTCCCAGAATCCTCCTCACCTCTCCGGTCAGGTCTGTGTATTATTAATAGAGATAAGAGTGATGTCATGTGACCTCCTCCCAGAATCCTCCTCACCTCTCCGGTCAGGTCTGTGTTTTATTAATAGAGATAAGAGTGACGTCATGTGACCCCCCAGAATCCTCCTCACCTCTCCGGTCAGGTCTGTGTTTTATTAATAGAGATAAGAGTGATGTCATGTGACCTCCCAGAATCCTCCTCACCTCTCCGGTCAGGTCTGTGTTTTATTAATAGAGATAAGAGTGATGTCATGTGACCTCCCAGAATCCTCCTCACCTCTCCGGTCAGGTATGTGTATTATTAATAGAGATGAGAGTGATGTCATGTGACCTCCCAGAATCCTCCTCACCTCTCCGGTCAGGTCTGTGTATTATTAATAGAGATAAGAGTGATGTCATGTGACCTCCCAGAATCCTCCTCACCTCTCCGGTCAGGTCTGTGTTTTATTAATAGAGATAAGAGTGATGTCATGTGACCTCCCAGAATCCTCCTCACCTCTCCGGTCAGGTCTGTGTTTTATTATTAGAGATAAGAGTGATGTCATGTGACCTCCCAGAATCCTCCTCACCTCTCCGGTCAGGTCTGTGTTTTATTAATAGAGATAAGAGTGATGTCATGTGACCTCCCAGAATCCTCCTCACCTCTCCGGTCAGGTCTGTGTATTATTAATAGAGATAAGAGTGATGTCATGTGACCTCCCAGAATCCTCCTCACCTCTCCGGTCAGGTCTGTGTATTATTAATAGAGATAAGAGTGATGTCATGTGACCTCCTCCCAGAATCCTCCTCACCTCTCCGGTCAGGTCTGTGTTTTATTAATAGAGATAAGAGTGACGTCATGTGACCCCCCAGAATCCTCCTCACCTCTCCGGTCAGGTCTGTGTTTTATTAATAGAGATAAGAGTGATGTCATGTGACCTCCCAGAATCCTCCTTACCTCTCCGGTCAGGGTTTTATTAATAGAGATGAGAGTGATGTCATGTGACCTCCCAGAATCCTCCTCACCTCTCCGGTCATGTGACCTCCCAGAATCCTCCTCACCTCTCCGGTCAGGTCTGTGTATTATTAATAGAGATAAGAGTGATGTCATGTGACCTCCCAGAATCCTCCTCACCTCTCCGGTCAGGTCTGTGTTTTATTAATAGAGATAAGAGTGATGTCATGTGACCTCCCAGAATCCTCCTCACCTCTCCGGTCAGGTATGTGTATTATTAATAGAGATGAGAGTGATGTCATGTGACCTCCCAGAATCCTCCTCACCTCTCCGGTCAGGTCTGTGTATTATTAATAGAGATAAGAGTGATGTCATGTGACCTCCCAGAATCCTCCTCACCTCTCCGGTCAGATCTGTGTTTTATTAATAGAGATAAGAGTGATGTCATGTGACCTCCCAGAATCCTCCTCACCTCTCCGGTCAGGTCTGTGTTTTATTATTAGAGATAAGAGTGATGTCATGTGACCTCCCAGAATCCTCCTCACCTCTCCGGTCAGGTCTGTGTTTTATTAATAGAGATAAGAGTGATGTCATGTGACCTCCCAGAATCCTCCTCACCTCTCCGGTCAGGTCTGTGTTTTATTAATAGAGATAAGAGTGATGTCATGTGACCTCCCAGAATCCTCCTCACCTCTCCGGTCAGGTATGTGTATTATTAATAGAGATGAGAGTGATGTCATGTGACCTCCCAGAATCCTCCTCACCTCTCCGGTCAGGTCTGTGTATTATTAATAGAGATAAGAGTGATGTCATGTGACCTCCCAGAATCCTCCTCACCTCTCCGGTCAGGTCTGTGTTTTATTAATAGAGATAAGAGTGATGTCATGTGACCTCCCAGAATCCTCCTCACCTCTCCGGTCAGGTCTGTGTTTTATTATTAGAGATAAGAGTGATGTCATGTGACCTCCCAGAATCCTCCTCACCTCTCCGGTCAGGTCTGTGTTTTATTAATAGAGATAAGAGTGATGTCATGTGACCTCCCAGAATCCTCCTCACCTCTCCGGTCAGGTCTGTGTATTATTAATAGAGATAAGAGTGATGTCATGTGACCTCCCAGAATCCTCCTCACCTCTCCGGTCAGGTCTGTGTATTATTAATAGAGATAAGAGTGATGTCATGTGACCTCCTCCCAGAATCCTCCTCACCTCTCCGGTCAGGTCTGTGTTTTATTAATAGAGATAAGAGTGATGTCATGTGACCTCCCAGAATCCTCCTCACCTCTCCGGTCAGGTCTGTGTTTTATTAATAGAGATAAGAGTGATGTCATGTGACCTCCCAGAATCCTCCTCACCTCTCCGGTCAGGTCTGTGTTTTATTAATAGAGATAAGAGTGATGTCATGTGACCTCCCAGAATCCTCCTCACCTCTCCGGTCAGGTCTGTGTTTTATTAATAGAGATAAGAGTGATGTCATGTGACCTCCCAGAATCCTCCTCACCTCTCCAGTCAGGTCTGTGTTTTATTAATAGAGATAAGAGTGATGTCATATGACCTCCCAGAATCCTCCTCACCTCTCCGGTCAGGTCTGTGTTTTATTAATAGAGATAAGAGTGATGTCATGTGACCTCCCAGAATCCTCCTCACCTCTCCGGTCAGGTCTGTGTTTTATTAATAGAGATAAGAGTGATGTCATGTGACCTCCCAGAATCCTCCTCACCTCTCCGGTCAGGTCTGTGTTTTATTAATAGAGATAAGAGTGATGTCATGTGACCTCCCAGAATCCTCCTCACCTCTCCGGTCAGGTCTGTGTTTTATTAATAGAGATAAGAGTGATGTCATATGACCTCCCAGAATCCTCCTCACCTCTCCGGTCAGGTCTGTGTTTTATTAATAGAGATAAGAGTGATGTCATATGACCTCCCAGAATCCTCCTCACCTCTCCGGTCAGGTCTGTGTTTTATTAATAGAGATAAGAGTGATGTCATATGACCTCCCAGAATCCTCCTCACTTCTCCGGTCAGGTCTGTGTATTATTAATAGAGATGAGAGTGATGTCATGTGACCTCCCAGAATCCTCCTCACTTCTCCGGTCAGGTCTGTGTTTTATTAATAGAGATAAGAGTGATGTCATATGACCTCCCAGAATCCTCCTCACCTCTCCGGTCAGGTCTGTGTTTTATTAATAGAGATAAGAGTGATGTCATGTGACCTCCCAGAATCCTCCTCACCTGTCCGGTCAGGTCTGTGTTTTATTAATAGAGATAAGAGTGATGTCATGTGACCTCCCAGAATCCTCCTCACCTCTCCGGTCAGGTCTGTGTTTTATTAATAGAGATAAGAGTGATGTCATGTGACCTCCCAGAATCCTCCTCACCTCTCCGGTCAGGTCTGTGTTTTATTAATAGAGATAAGAGTGATGTCATGTGACCTCCCAGAATCCTCCTCACCTCTCCGGTCAGGTCTGTGTATTATTAATAGAGATAAGAGTGATGTCATGTGACCTCCCAGAATCCTCCTCACCTCTCCGGTCAGGTCTGTGTATTATTAATAGAGATGAGAGTGATGTCATGTGACCTCCCAGAATCCTCCTCACCTCTCCGGTCAGGTCTGTGTATTATTAATAGAGATAAGAGTGATGTCATGTGACCTCCCAGAATCCTCCTCACCTCTCCGGTCAGGTCTGTGTTTTATTAATAGAGATAAGAGTGATGTCATGTGACCTCCCAGAATCCTCCTCACCTCTCCGGTCAGGTCTGTGTTTTATTAATAGAGATAAGAGTGATGTCATGTGACCTCCCAGAATCCTCCTCACCTCTCCGGTCAGGTCTGTGTATTATTAATAGAGATAAGAGTGATGTCATGTGACCTCCCAGAATCCTCCTCACCTCTCCGGTCAGGTCTGTGTATTATTAATAGAGATAAGAGTGATGTCATGTGACCTCCTCCCAGAATCCTCCTCACCTCTCCGGTCAGGTCTGTGTTTTATTAATAGAGATAAGAGTGATGTCATGTGACCTCCCAGAATCCTCCTCACCTCTCCGGTCAGGTCTGTGTTTTATTAATAGAGATAAGAGTGATGTCATGTGACCTCCCAGAATCCTCCTCACCTCTCCGGTCAGGTCTGTGTTTTATTAATAGAGATAAGAGTGATGTCATATGACCTCCCAGAATCCTCCTCACCTCTCCGGTCAGGTCTGTGTTTTATTAATAGAGATAAGAGTGATGTCATGTGACCTCCCAGAATCCTCCTCACCTCTCCGGTCAGGTCTGTGTTTTATTAATAGAGATAAGAGTGATGTCATATGACCTCCCAGAATCCTCCTCACCTCTCCGGTCAGGTCTGTGTTTTATTAATAGAGATAAGAGTGATGTCATATGACCTCCCAGAATCCTCCTCACCTCTCCGGTCAGGTCTGTGTTTTATTAATAGAGATAAGAGTGATGTCATATGACCTCCCAGAATCCTCCTCACTTCTCCGGTCAGGTCTGTGTATTATTAATAGAGATGAGAGTGATGTCATGTGACCTCCCAGAATCCTCCTCACTTCTCCGGTCAGGTCTGTGTTTTATTAATAGAGATAAGAGTGATGTCATATGACCTCCCAGAATCCTCCTCACCTCTCCGGTCAGGTCTGTGTTTTATTAATAGAGATAAGAGTGATGTCATGTGACCTCCCAGAATCCTCCTCACCTCTCCGGTCAGGTCTGTGTTTTATTAATAGAGATGAGAGTGATGTCATGTGACCTCCCAGAATCCTCCTCACCTCTCCGGTCAGGTCTGTGTTTTATTAATAGAGATAAGAGTGATGTCATGTGACCTCCCAGAATCCTCCTCACCTCTCCGGTCAGGTCTGTGTTTTATTAATAGAGATGAGAGTGATGTCATATGACCCTCCCAGAATCCTCCTCACCTCTCCGGTCAGGTCTGTGTTTTATTAATAGAGATGAGAGTGATGTCATGTGACCTCCCAGAATCCTCCTCTCCTCTCCGGTCAGGTCTGTGTTTTATTAATAGAGATGAGAGTGATGTCATGTGACCTCCCAGAATCCTCCTCACCTCTCCGGCCAGGTCTGTGTTTTATTAATAGAGATGAGAGTGATGTCATATGACCTCCCAGAATCCTCCTCACTTCTCCAGTCAGGTCTGTGTTTTATTAATAGAGATAAGAGTGATGTCATGTGACCTCCCAGAATCCTCCTCACCTCTCCGGTCAGGTCTGTGTTTTTATTAATAGAGATAAGAGTGATGTCATGTGACCTCCCAGAATCCTCCTCACCTCTCCGGTCAGGTCTGTGTTTTATTAATAGAGATAAGAGTGATGTCATGTGACCTCCCAGAATCCTCCTCACCTCTCCGGTCAGGTCTGTGTTTTATTAATAGAGATGAGAGTGATGTCATATGACCCTCCCAGAATCCTCCTCACCTCTCCGGTCAGGTCTGTGTTTTATTAATAGAGATGAGAGTGATGTCATGTGACCTCCCAGAATCCTCCTCTCCTCTCCGGTCAGGTCTGTGTTTTAATAATAGAGATGAGAGTGATGTCATGTGACCTCCCAGAATCCTCCTCACCTCTCCGGCCAGGTCTGTGTTTTTATTAATAGAGATAAGAGTGATGTCATGTGACCTCCCAGAATCCTCCTCACCTCTCCGGTCAGGTCTGTGTTTTTATTAATAGAGATAAGAGTGATGTCATGTGACCTCCCAGAATCCTCCTCACCTCTCCGGTCAGGTCTGTGTTTTATTAATAGAGATAAGAGTGATGTCATGTGACCTCCCAGAATCCTCCTCACCTCTCCGGTCAGGTCTGTGTTTTATTAATAGAGATAAGAGTGATGTCATGTGACCTCCCAGAATCCTCCTCACCTCTCCGGTCAGGTCTGTGTTTTATTAATAGAGATAAAAGTGACGTCATGTGACCCCCCCCCCCCAGAATCCTCCTCACCTCTCCGGTCAGGTCTGTGTTTTATTAATAGAGATGAGAGTGATGTCATGTGACCTCCCAGAATCCTCCTCACCTCTCCGGTCAGGTCTGTGTTTTATTAATAGAGATAAGAGTGATGTCATGTGACCTCCCAGAATCCTCCTCACCTCTCCGGTCAGGTCTGTGTATTATTAATAGAGATAAGAGTGATGTCATGTGACCTCCCAGAATCCTCCTCACCTCTCCGGTCAGGTCTGTGTATTATTAATAGAGATGAGAGTGATGTCATGTGACCTCCCAGAATCCTCCTCACCTCTCCGGTCAGGTCTGTGTTTTATTAATAGAGATAAGAGTGATGTCATGTGACCTCCCAGAATCCTCCTCACCTCTCCGGTCAGGTCTGTGTTTTTATTAATAGAGATAAGAGTGATGTCATGTGACCTCCCAGAATCCTCCTCACCTCTCCGGTCAGGTCTGTGTATTATTAATAGAGATAAGAGTGATGTCATGTGACCTCCCAGAATCCTCCTCACCTCTCCGGTCAGGTCTGTGTTTTATTAATAGAGATAAGAGTGATGTCATGTGACCTCCCAGAATCCTCCTCACCTCTCCGGTCAGGTCTGAGTTTTATTAATAGAGATAAGAGTGACGTCATGTGACCTCCCAGAATCCTCCTCACCTCTCCGGTCAGGTCTGAGTTTTATTAATAGAGATGAGAATGATGTCATGTGACCTCCCAGAATCCTCCTCACCTCTCCGGTCAGGTCTGTGTTTTATTAATAGAGATGAGAATGATGTCATGTGACCTCCCAGAATCCTCCTCACCTCTCCGGTCAGGTCTGTGTTTTATTAATAGAGATGAGAATGATGTCATGTGACCTCCCAGAATCCTCCTCACCTCTCCGGTCAGGTCTGTGTTTTATTAATAGAGATGAGAGTGATGTCATATGACCTCCCAGAATCCTCCTCTCCTCTCCGGTCAGGTCTGTGTTTTATTAATAGAGATAAGAGTGATGTCATGTGACCTCCCAGAATCCTCCTCACCTCTCCGGTCAGGTCTGTGTTTTATTATTAGAGATAAGAGTGATGTCATGTGACCTCCCAGAATCCTCCTCACCTCTCCGGTCAGGTCTGTGTTTTATTAATAGAGATGAGAGTGATGTCATATGACCTCCCAGAATCCTCCTCTCCTCTCCGGTCAGGTCTGTGTTTTATTAATAGAGATAAGAGTGATGTCATGTGACCTCCCAGAATCCTCCTCACCTCTCCGGTCAGGTCTGTGTTTTATTATTAGAGATAAGAGTGATGTCATGTGACCTCCCAGAATCCTCCTCACCTCTCCGGTCAGGTCTGTGTTTTATTAATAGAGATAAGAGTGATGTCATGTGACCTCCCAGAATCCTCCTCACCTCTCCGGTCAGGTCTGTGTATTATTAATAGAGATAAGAGTGATGTCATGTGACCTCCTCCCAGAATCCTCCTCACCTCTCCGGTCAGGTCTGTGTTTTATTAATAGAGATAAGAGTGATGTCATGTGACCTCCCAGAATCCTCCTCACCTCTCCGGTCAGGTCTGTGTTTTATTAATAGAGATAAGAGTGATGTCATGTGACCTCCCAGAATCCTCCTCACCTCTCCGGTCAGGTCTGTGTTTTATTAATAGAGATAAGAGTGATGTCATATGACCTCCCAGAATCCTCCTCACCTCTCCGGTCAGGTCTGTGTTTTATTAATAGAGATAAGAGTGATGTCATATGACCTCCCAGAATCCTCCTCACTTCTCCGGTCAGGTCTGTGTATTATTAATAGAGATGAGAGTGATGTCATGTGACCTCCCAGAATCCTCCTCACTTCTCCGGTCAGGTCTGTGTTTTATTAATAGAGATAAGAGTGATGTCATATGACCTCCCAGAATCCTCCTCACCTCTCCGGTCAGGTCTGTGTTTTATTAATAGAGATAAGAGTGATGTCATGTGACCTCCCAGAATCCTCCTCACCTCTCCGGTCAGGTCTGTGTTTTATTAATAGAGATGAGAGTGATGTCATATGACCCTCCCAGAATCCTCCTCACCTCTCCGGTCAGGTCTGTGTTTTATTAATAGAGATGAGAGTGATGTCATGTGACCTCCCAGAATCCTCCTCTCCTCTCCGGTCAGGTCTGTGTTTTATTAATAGAGATGAGAGTGATGTCATGTGACCTCCCAGAATCCTCCTCACCTCTCCGGCCAGGTCTGTGTTTTATTAATAGAGATGAGAGTGATGTCATATGACCTCCCAGAATCCTCCTCACTTCTCCAGTCAGGTCTGTGTTTTATTAATAGAGATAAGAGTGATGTCATGTGACCTCCCAGAATCCTCCTCACCTCTCCGGTCAGGTCTGTGTTTTTATTAATAGAGATAAGAGTGATGTCATGTGACCTCCCAGAATCCTCCTCACCTCTCCGGTCAGGTCTGTGTTTTATTAATAGAGATAAGAGTGATGTCATGTGACCTCCCAGAATCCTCCTCACCTCTCCGGTCAGGTCTGTGTTTTATTAATAGAGATGAGAGTGATGTCATGTGACCTCCCAGAATCCTCCTCACCTCTCCGGTCAGGTCTGTGTTTTATTAATAGAGATAAGAGTGATGTCATGTGACCTCCCAGAATCCTCCTCTCCTCTCCGGTCAGGTCTGTGTTTTAATAATAGAGATGAGAGTGATGTCATGTGACCTCCCAGAATCCTCCTCACCTCTCCGGCCAGGTCTGTGTTTTATTAATAGAGATGAGAGTGATGTCATATGACCTCCCAGAATCCTCCTCACTTCTCCAGTCAGGTCTGTGTTTTATTAATAGAGATGAGAGTGATGTCATGTGACCTCCCAGAATCCTCCTCACCTCTCCGGTCAGGTCTGTGTTTTATTAATAGAGATAAGAGTGATGTCATGTGACCTCCCAGAATCCTCCTCACCTCTCCGGTCAGGTCTGTGTTTTTATTAATAGAGATAAGAGTGATGTCATGTGACCTCCCAGAATACTCCTCACCTCTCCGGTCAGGTCTGTGTTTTATTAATAGAGATAAGAGTGATGTCATGTGACCTCCCAGAATCCTCCTCACCTCTCCGGTCAGGTCTGTGTTTTATTAATAGAGATGAGAGTGATGTCATGTGACCTCCCAGAATCCTCCTCACCTCTCCGGTCAGGTCTGTGTTTTATTAATAGAGATAAGAGTGATGTCATGTGACCTCCCAGAATCCTCCTCACCTCTCCGGTCAGGTCTGTGTATTATTAATAGAGATAAGAGTGATGTCATGTGACCTCCCAGAATCCTCCTCACCTCTCCGGTCAGGTCTGTGTATTATTAATAGAGATGAGAGTGATGTCATGTGACCTCCCAGAATCCTCCTCACCTCTCCGGTCAGGTCTGTGTTTTATTAATAGAGATAAGAGTGATGTCATGTGACCTCCCAGAATCCTCCTCACCTCTCCGGTCAGGTCTGTGTTTTTATTAATAGAGATAAGAGTGATGTCATGTGACCTCCCAGAATCCTCCTCACCTCTCCGGTCAGGTCTGAGTTTTATTAATAGAGATGAGAATGATGTCATGTGACCTCCCAGAATCCTCCTCACCTCTCCGGTCAGGTCTGTGTTTTATTAATAGAGATGAGAGTGATGTCATGTGACCTCCCAGAATCCTCCTCACCTCTCCGGTCAGGTCTGTGTTTTATTAATAGAGATAAGAGTGATGTCATGTGACCTCCCAGAATCCTCCTCACCTCTCCGGTCAGGTCTGTGTTTTATTAATAGAGATGAGAGTGATGTCATGTGACCTCCCAGAATCCTCCTCACCTCTCCGGTCAGGTCTGTGTTTTATTAATAGAGATGAGAGTGATGTCATGTGACCTCCCAGAATCCTCCTCACCTCTCCGGTCAGGTCTGTGTTTTATTAATAGAGATGAGAGTGATGTCATGTGACCTCCCAGAATCCTCCTCTCCTCTCCGGTCAGGTCTGTGTTTTATTAATAGAGATAAGAGTGATGTCATGTGACCTCCCAGAATCCTCCTCACCTCTCCGGTCAGGTCTGTGTTTTATTAATAGAGATGAGAGTGATGTCATGTGACCTCCCAGAATCCTCCTCACCTCTCCGGTCAGGTCTGTGTTTTATTAATAGAGATAAGAGTGATGTCATGTGACCTCCCAGAATCCTCCTCACCTCTCCGGTCAGGTCTGTGTTTTATTAATAGAGATGAGAGTGATGTCATATGACCCTCCCAGAATCCTCCTCACCTCTCCGGTCAGGTCTGTGTTTTATTAATAGAGATGAGAGTGATGTCATGTGACCTCCCAGAATCCTCCTCTCCTCTCCGGTCAGGTCTGTGTTTTATTAATAGAGATGAGAGTGATGTCATGTGACCTCCCAGAATCCTCCTCTCCTCTCCGGTCAGGTCTGTGTTTTATTAATAGAGATAAGAGTGATGTCATGTGACCTCCCAGAATCCTCCTCACCTCTCCGGTCAGGTCTGTGTTTTATTAATAGAGATGAGAGTGATGTCATGTGACCTCCCAGAATCCTCCTCACCTCTCCGGTCAGGTCTGTGTTTTATTAATAGAGATAAGAGTGATGTCATGTGACCTCCCAGAATCCTCCTCACCTCTCCGGTCAGGTCTGTGTTTTATTAATAGAGATGAGAGTGATGTCATATGACCCTCCCAGAATCCTCCTCACCTCTCCGGTCAGGTCTGTGTTTTATTAATAGAGATGAGAGTGATGTCATGTGACCTCCCAGAATCCTCCTCTCCTCTCCGGTCAGGTCTGTGTTTTATTAATAGAGATGAGAGTGATGTCATGTGACCTCCCAGAATCCTCCTCACCTCTCCGGCCAGGTCTGTGTTTTATTAATAGAGATAAGAGTGATGTCATGTGACCCCCCAGAATCCTCCTCACCTCTCCGGTCAGGTCTGTGTTTTTATTAATAGAGATAAGAGTGATGTCATGAGACCTCCCAGAATCCTCCTCACCTCTCCGGTCAGGTCTGTGTATTATTAATAGAGATAAGAGTGATGTCATGTGACCTCCCAGAATCCTCCTCACCTCTCCGGTCAGGTCTGTGTTTTTATTAATAGAGATAAGAGTGATGTCATGTGACCTCCCAGAATCCTCCTCACCTCTCCGGTCAGGTCTGTGTTTTATTAATAGAGATAAGAGTGATGTCATGTGACCTCCCAGAATCCTCCTCACCTCTCCGGTCAGGTCTGTGTTTTATTAATAGAGATGAGAGTGATGTCATGTGACCTCCCAGAATCCTCCTCACCTCTCCGGTCAGGTCTGTGTTTTATTAATAGAGATGAGAGTGATGTCATGTGACCTCCCAGAATCCTCCTCACCTCTCCGGTCAGGTCTGTGTATTATTAATAGAGATGAGAGTGATGTCATGTGACCTCCCAGAATCCTCCTCACCTCTCCGGTCAGGTCTGTGTATTATTAATAGAGATGAGAGTGATGTCATGTGACCTCCCAGAATCCTCCTCACCTCTCCGGTCAGGTCTGTGTTTTATTAATAGAGATAAGAGTGATGTCATGTGACCTCCCAGAATCCTCCTCACCTCTCCGGTCAGGTCTGTGTTTTTATTAATAGAGATAAGAGTGATGTCATGTGACCTCCCAGAATCCTCCTCACCTCTCCGGTCAGGTCTGTGTTTTATTAATAGAGATAAGAGTGATGTCATGTGACCTCCCAGAATCCTCCTCACCTCTCCGGTCAGGTCTGAGTTTTATTAATAGAGATAAGAGTGACGTCATGTGACCTCCCAGAATCCTCCTCACCTCTCCGGTCAGGTCTGAGTTTTATTAATAGAGATGAGAATGATGTCATGTGACCTCCCAGAATCCTCCTCACCTCTCCGGTCAGGTCTGTGTTTTATTAATAGAGATGAGAGTGATGTCATGTGACCTCCCAGAATCCTCCTCACCTCTCCGGTCAGGTCTGTGTTTTATTAATAGAGATGAGAGTGATGTCATATGACCCTCCCAGAATCCTCCTCACCTCTCCGGTCAGGTCTGTGTTTTATTAATAGAGATGAGAGTGATGTCATGTGACCTCCCAGAATCCTCCTCTCCTCTCCGGTCAGGTCTGTGTTTTATTAATAGAGATAAGAGTGATGTCATGTGACCTCCCAGAATCCTCCTCACCTCTCCGGTCAGGTCTGTGTTTTATTAATAGAGATGAGAGTGATGTCATGTGACCTCCCAGAATCCTCCTCACCTCTCCGGTCAGGTCTGTGTTTTATTAATAGAGATAAGAGTGATGTCATGTGACCTCCCAGAATCCTCCTCACCTCTCCGGTCAGGTCTGTGTTTTATTAATAGAGATGAGAGTGATGTCATATGACCCTCCCAGAATCCTCCTCACCTCTCCGGTCAGGTCTGTGTTTTATTAATAGAGATGAGAGTGATGTCATGTGACCTCCCAGAATCCTCCTCTCCTCTCCGGTCAGGTCTGTGTTTTATTAATAGAGATGAGAGTGATGTCATGTGACTTCCCAGAATCCTCCTCACCTCTCCGGCCAGGTCTGTGTTTTATTAATAGAGATAAGAGTGATGTCATGTGACCCCCCAGAATCCTCCTCACCTCTCCGGTCAGGTCTGTGTTTTTATTAATAGAGATAAGAGTGATGTCATGTGACCTCCCAGAATCCTCCTCACCTCTCCGGTCAGGTCTGTGTTTTATTAATAGAGATGAGAGTGATGTCATGTGACCTCCCAGAATCCTCCTCACCTCTCCGGTCAGGTCTGTGTTTTATTAATAGAGATAAGAGTGACGTCATGTGACCTCCCAGAATCCTCCTCACCTCTCCGGTCAGGTCTGTGTTTTTATTAATAGAGATAAGAGTGACGTCATGTGACCTCCCAGAATCCTCCTCACCTCTCCGGTCAGGTCTGTGTTTTATTAATAGAGATGAGAGTGACGTCATGTGACCTCCCAGAATCCTCCTCACCTCTCCGGTCAGGTCTGTGTTTTATTAATAGAGATGAGAGTGATGTCATGTGACCTCCCAGAATCCTCCTCACCTCTCCGGTCAGGTCTGTGTTTTATTAATAGAGATAAGAGTGACGTCATGTGACCTCCCAGAATCCTCCTCACCTCTCCGGTCAGGTCTGTGTTTTATCAATAGAGATAAGAGTGACGTCATGTGACCTCCCAGAATCCTCCTCACCTCTCCGGTCAGGTCTGTGTTTTATTAATAGAGATGAGAGTGACGTCATGTGACCTCCCAGAATCCTCCTCACCTCTCCGGTCAGGTCTGTGTTTTATTAATAGAGATGAGAGTGATGTCATGTGACCTCCCAGAATCCTCCTCACCTCTCCGGTCAGGTCTGTGTTTTATTAATAGAGATGAGAGTGACGTCATGTGACCTCCCAGAATCCTCCTCACCTCTCCGGTCAGGTCTGTGTTTTATTAATAGAGATAAGAGTGATGTCATGTGACCTCCCAGAATCCTCCTCACCTCTCCGGTCAGGTCTGTGTTTTATTAATAGAGATAAGAGTGATGTCATGTGACCTCCCAGAATCCTCCTCACCTCTCCGGTCAGGTCTGTGTTTTATTAATAGAGATGAGAGTGATGTCATGTGACCTCCCAGAATCCTCCTCACCTCTCCGGTCAGGTCTGTGTTTTATTAATAGAGATGAGAGTGATGTCATGTGACCTCCCAGAATCCTCCTCACCTCTCCGGTCAGGTCTGTGTTTTATTAATAGAGATGAGAGTGACGTCATGTGACCTCCCAGAATCCTCCTCACCTCTCCGGTCAGGTCTGTGTTTTATTAATAGAGATAAGAGTGATGTCATGTGACCTCCCAGAATGCTCCTCACCTCTCCGGTCAGGTCTGAGTTTTATTAATAGAGATAAGAGTGATGTCATGTGACCTCCCAGAATCCTCCTCACCTCTCGGGTCAGGTCTGTGTTTTATTAATAGAGATAAGAGTGATGTCATGTGACCTCCCAGAATCCTCCTCACCTCTCCGGTCAGTAGAGCGATGATATCCAGGGTGAGGTTCAGTAATTTTTGTGCTAGTTCTTGCCCAATTTTTGTATTGGTGGATTCGGTGCCTTTTTTCTTTAGATGTCTGCTGTCCTAGAAACACAGAGCAATCCAAATGTCAACTTTTTTTTTTTGTACAGGATCTATAGCAGAATAATGATTGAAGGCAATGGACCTTCTCATCTAACTATTCAGCCCTTTCTCCTTCCTTCATAAATGGAGTTACATAAGAGATCAGACTACTGGAGCTATAGCTTGGGCTAGTCATATACAGTCAGAAAAAAAGTCCAACCTCCTGTTCTCAGTATGATCGTGGCTTCCAATCGTTGTTTTCACTGTTCCTGTAGTTTTGCTGGTGATAAAAACAGGATTTCTGACTGTAATATCCTTTTCTTGGAGTACATTTTGGGGCACAGGACGAAGCATTCAGGTATGCTGGGTTATGCTGCCACCTTCAGTAGACTGTAAGGACAGCCCAGTATAATCCCTTCCACTCCCATCATGTTCCAGTTTTGTAGAAATGCAATATTAGGAGCTAAGATAGGAAGAAAAGTGAGGGGCCAACGTCCTGTAATGTACTCCAAGAAATGGACTTTACAGGAAGACATGAAATACTATTTTATGAACGGCTCATTACGAGACACAGGATGAAGTCATTCAGGAACATGAGGCTTTCCACAAGCCATTGAACTAAAGCGGGTTTTAGAAAAGGAAATACTATGGCCAAGATTTGACCCTAGATGCTACTCAAGGCCTAATGTTCACTCAGAAAAAATGGATTCATCCTATAAAGTACTTTCTGGGTAGGAACTTTCTTGGTTGTGACATGAGAAATATTCCTTCCAAATGCGGTGATAGACTTAGAAGTCACTTCCTAGCTTTTAAAAGCAAAGGAACTGAAGGGAACAGGTCTTCAACGGCCTTTCAGGAAATAGAAAGGAATTCTCAGGTACATGCAGGCCATAATCTACAGCTAATCCATTGCAGGAGCTATGCCAACCTTCAGATGAATACTACTTACTCAATTTACCCCCACCCATCTCTTGGTGGTCAGAGGTGCCCCTTAACCTACCAGGGTATTCAGCATCTCCTGTCTCTTCCTCTTTTTGATCTGTTTTGAAACATGCATGGCATGTCTATTGACAAAGACAGTGGGAACGGATTCCTTCTTCAGGACCCTCTTGTCTGCATTTACACAGTAACATTGAATGGTGAAATGTTCGGAGCACACTCGGTACGAGTCAAATTTCTTTCCGTCATAGATTTTTTTTGCCATCTCGTCCAGGTTGCCAAAGATCTGTCCACTCTGTTCAATGGCTTGTAGCCATAATTTAATGCGGTCCAGTGTGGTGGGGAAAGCATGGAGAATTACATTGGTGTAGTTATTCTTCATTCCAGCATAGTTCCGGCAGTAGTCCACGATGCATTTTGGCATCTTTCTACCTGGAATTCTGAAAAACAGAAAGAAGAAATATTTGTAGAGAAAAAACAAAAAAAGGTCAATGATATTGAACAACATTCCTCTTCTCTGTCCCACCATTATACATTGATGTGGAGGAACCTTCCTCTTCTCTGTCCCACCATTATACATTGATGTGGAGGAACGTTCCTCTTCTCTGTCCCACCATTATACATTGATGTGGAGGAACGTTCCTCTTCTCCGTCCCTCCATTATACATTGATGTGGAGGAACGTTCCCCTTCTCTGTCCCTCCATTATACATTGATGTGGAGGAACGTTCCTCTTCTCTGTCCCTCCATTATACATTGATGTGGAGGAACGTTCCTCTTCTCCGTCCCTCCATTATACATTGATGTGGAGGAACGTTCCTCTTCTCCGTCCCTCCATTATACATTGATGTGGAGGAACGTTCCTCTTCTCTGTCCCTCCATTATACATTGATGTGGAGGAACGTTCCTCTTCTCTGTCCCTCCATTATACATTGATGTGGAGGAACGTTCCTCTTCTCTGTCCCTCCATTATACATTGATGTGGAGGAACGTTCCTCTTCTCTGTCCCTCCATTATACATTGATGTGGAGGAACGTTCCCCTTCTCTGTCCCTCCATTATACATTGATGTGGAGGAACGTTCCTCTTCTCTGTCCCACCATTATACATTGATGTGGAGGAACGTTCCTCTTCTCTGTCCCACCATTATACATTGATGTGGAGGAACGTTCCTCTTCTCTGTCCCTCCATTATACATTGATGTGGAGGAACGTTCCTCTTCTCTGTCCCTCCATTATACATTGATGTGGAGGAACGTTCCCCTTCTCTGTCCCACCATTATACATTGATGTGGAGGAACGTTCCTCTTCTCTGTCCCTCCATTATACATTGATGTGGAGGAACGTTCCTCTTCTCTGTCCCTCCATTATACATTGATGTGGAGGAACGTTCCTCTTCTCTGTCCCACCATTATACATTGATGTGGAGGAACGTTCCTCTTCTCTGTCCCTCCATTATACATTGATGTGGAGGAACGTTCCTCTTCTCTGTCCCTCCATTATACATTGATGTGGAGGAACGTTCCTCTTCTCTGTCCCACCATTATACATTGATGTGGAGGAACGTTCCTCTTCTCTGTCCCTCCATTATACATTGATGTGGAGGAACGTTCCTCTTCTCTGTCCCTCCATTATACATTGATGTGGAGGAACGTTCCTCTTCTCTGTCCCACCATTATACATTGATGTGGAGGAACCTTCCTCTTCTCTGTCCCACCATTATACATTGATGTGGAGGAACGTTCCTCTTCTCTGTCCCTCCATTATACATTGATGTGGAGGAACGTTCCTCTTCTCTGTCCCTCCATTATACATTGATGTGGAGGAACGTTCCTCTTCTCTGTCCCTCCATTATACATTGATGTGGAGGAACGTTCCTCTTCTCTGTCCCTCCATTATACATTGATGTGGAGGAACGTTCCTCTTCTCTGTCCCACCATTATACATTGATGTGGAGGAACGTTCCCCTTCTCTGTCCCACCATTATACATTGATGTGGAGGAACGTTCCTCTTCTCTGTCCCACCATTATACATTGATGTGGAGGAACGTTCCTCTTCTCTGTCCCACCATTATACATTGATGTGGAGGAACGTTCCTCTTCTCTGTCCCTCCATTATACATTGATGTGGAGGAACGTTCCTCTTCTCTGTCCCTCCATTATACATTGATGTGGAGGAACGTTCCTCTTCTCTGTCCCTCCATTATACATTGATGTGGAGGAACGTTCCCCTTCTCTGTCCCTCCATTATACATTGATGTGGAGGAACGTTCCTCTTCTCTGTCCCTCCATTATACATTGATGTGGAGGAACGTTCCTCTTCTCTGTCCCTCCATTATACATTGATGTGGAGGAACGTTCCTCTTCTCTGTCCCTCCATTATACATTGATGTGGAGGAACGTTCCTCTTCTCTGTCCCTCCATTATACATTGATGTGGAGGAACGTTCCCCTTCTCTGTCCCTCCATTATACATTGATGTGGAGGAACGTTCCTCTTCTCTGTCCCTCCATTATACATTGATGTGGAGGAACGTTCCTCTTCTCTGTCCCTCCATTATACATTGATGTGGAGGAACGTTCCTCTTCTCTGTCCCACCATTATACATTGATGTGGAGGAACGTTCCTCTTCTCTGTCCCACCATTATACATTGATGTGGAGGAACGTTCCTCTTCTCTGTCCCACCATTATACATTGATGTGGAGGAACGTTCCTCTTCTCTGTCCCTCCATTATACATTGATGTGGAGGAACGTTCCTCTTCTCTGTCCCTCCATTATACATTGATGTGGAGGAACGTTCCTCTTCTCTGTCCCACCATTATACATTGATGTGGAGGAACGTTCCTCTTCTCTGTCCCTCCATTATACATTGATGTGGAGGAACGTTCCTCTTCTCTGTCCCTCCATTATACATTGATGTGGAGGAACGTTCCTCTTCTCTGTCCCACCATTATACATTGATGTGGAGGAACGTTCCTCTTCTCTGTCCCACCATTATACATTGATGTGGAGGAACGTTCCTCTTCTCTGTCCCTCCATTATACATTGATGTGGAGGAACGTTCCTCTTCTCTGTCCCACCATTATACATTGATGTGGAGGAACGTTCCTCTTCTCTGTCCCTCCATTATACATTGATGTGGAGGAACGTTCCTCTTCTCTGTCCCTCCATTATACATTGATGTGGAGGAACGTTCCTCTTCTCTGTCCCTCCATTATACATTGATGTGGAGGAACGTTCCCCTTCTCTGTCCCTCCATTATACATTGATGTGGAGGAACGTTCCTCTTCTCTGTCCCTCCATTATACATTGATGTGGAGGAACGTTCCTCTTCTCTGTCCCACCATTATACATTGATGTGGAGGAACGTTCCTCTTCTCTGTCCCTCCATTATACATTGATGTGGAGGAACGTTCCTCTTCTCTGTCCCTCCATTATACATTGATGTGGAGGAACGTTCCTCTTCTCTGTCCCACCATTATACATTGATGTGGAGGAACGTTCCTCTTCTCTGTCCCACCATTATACATTGATGTGGAGGAACGTTCCTCTTCTCTGTCCCACCATTATACATTGATGTGGAGGAACGTTCCCCTTCTCTGTCCCTCCATTATACATTGATGTGGAGGAACGTTCCTCTTCTCTGTCCCATTATACATTGATGTGGAGGAACGTTCCTCTTCTCTGTCCCTCCATTATACATTGATGTGGAGGAACGTTCCTCTTCTCTGTCCCACCATTATACATTGATGTGGAGGAACGTTCCTCTTCTCTGTCCCACCATTATACATTGATGTGGAGGAACGTTCCTCTTCTCTGTCCCACCATTATACATTGATGTGGAGGAACGTTCCTCTTCTCTGTCCCTCCATTATACATTGATGTGGAGGAACGTTCCCCTTCTCTGTCCCTCCATTATACATTGATGTGGAGGAACGTTCCTCTTCTCTGTCCCACCATTATACATTGATGTGGAGGAACGTTCCTCTTCTCTGTCCCACCATTATACATTGATGTGGAGGAACGTTCCTCTTCTCTGTCCCTCCATTATACATTGATGTGGAGGAACGTTCCTCTTCTCTGTCCCACCATTATACATTGATGTGGAGGAACGTTCCTCTTCTCTGTCCCTCCATTATACATTGATGTGGAGGAACGTTCCTCTTCTCTGTCCCACCATTATACATTGATGTGGAGGAACGTTCCCCTTCTCTGTCCCTCCATTATACATTGATGTGGAGGAACGTTCCTCTTCTCTGTCCCTCCATTATACATTGATGTGGAGGAACGTTCCTCTTCTCTGTCCCTCCATTATACATTGATGTGGAGGAACGTTCCTCTTCTCTGTCCCACCATTATACATTGATGTGGAGGAACGTTCCTCTTCTCTGTCCCACCATTATACATTGATGTGGAGGAACGTTCCCCTTCTCTGTCCCTCCATTATACATTGATGTGGAGGAACGTTCCCCTTCTCTGTCCCTCCATTATACATTGATGTAGAGGAACGTTCCTCTTCTCTGTCCCTCCATTATACATTGATGTGGAGGAACGTTCCTCTTCTCTGTCCCTCCATTATACATTGATGTGGAGGAACGTTCCTCTTCTCTGTCCCTCCATTATACATTGATGTGGAGGAACGTTCCTCTTCTCTGTCCCACCATTATACATTGATGTGGAGGAACGTTCCTCTTCTCTGTCCCTCCATTATACATTGATGTAGAGGAACGTTCCCCTTCTCTGTCCCTCCATTATACATTGATGTGGAGGAACGTTCCCCTTCTCCGTCCCTCCATTATACATTGATGTGGAGGAACGTTCCCCTTCTCCGTCCCTCCATTATACATTGATGTGGAGGAACGTTCCTCTTCTCTGTCCCTCCATTATACATTGATGTGGAGGAACGTTCCTCTTCTCTGTCCCTCCATTATACATTGATGTGGAGGAACGTTCCCCTTCTCTGTCCCACCATTATACATTGATGTGGAGGAACGTTCCTCTTCTCTGTCCCTCCATTATACATTGATGTGGAGGAACGTTCCTCTTCTCTGTCCCTCCATTATACATTGATGTGGAGGAACGTTCCTCTTCTCTGTCCCTCCATTATACATTGATGTGGAGGAACGTTCCTCTTCTCTGTCCCTCCATTATACATTGATGTGGAGGAACGTTCCCCTTCTCTGTCCCACCATTATACATTGATGTGGAGGAACGTTCCTCTTCTCTGTCCCACCATTATACATTGATGTGGAGGAACGTTCCCCTTCTCTGTCCCACCATTATACATTGATGTGGAGGAACGTTCCTCTTCTCTGTCCCACCATTATACATTGATGTGGAGGAACGTTCCTCTTCTCTGTCCCTCCATTATACATTGATGTGGAGGAACGTTCCTCTTCTCTGTCCCACCATTATACATTGATGTGGAGGAACGTTCCTCTTCTCTGTCCCTCCATTATACATTGATGTGGAGGAACGTTCCTCTTCTCTGTCCCTCCATTATACATTGATGTGGAGGAACGTTCCTCTTCTCTGTCCCACCATTATACATTGATGTGGAGGAACGTTCCTCTTCTCTGTCCCACCATTATACATTGATGTGGAGGAACGTTCCCCTTCTCTGTCCCTCCATTATACATTGATGTGGAGGAACGTTCCTCTTCTCTGTCCCTCCATTATACATTGATGTGGAGGAACGTTCCTCTTCTCTGTCCCACCATTATACATTGATGTGGAGGAACGTTCCTCTTCTCTGTCCCTCCATTATACATTGATGTGGAGGAACGTTCCTCTTCTCTGTCCCACCATTATACATTGATGTGGAGGAACGTTCCCCTTCTCCGTCCCACCATTATACATTGATGTGGAGGAACGTTCCTCTTCTCTGTCCCACCATTATACATTGATGTGGAGGAACGTTCCTCTTCTCCGTCCCACCATTATACATTGATGTGGAGGAACGTTCCTCTTCTCTGTCCCTCCATTATACATTGATGTGGAGGAACGTTCCTCTTCTCTGTCCCTCCATTATACATTGATGTGGAGGAACGTTCCCCTTCTCTGTCCCTCCATTATACATTGATGTGGAGGAACGTTCCTCTTCTCTGTCCCTCCATTATACATTGATGTGGAGGAACGTTCCTCTTCTCTGTCCCTCCATTATACATTGATGTGGAGGAACGTTCCTCTTCTCTGTCCCTCCATTATACATTGATGTGGAGGAACGTTCCCCTTCTCTGTCCCACCATTATACATTGATGTGGAGGAACGTTCCTCTTCTCTGTCCCTCCATTATACATTGATGTGGAGGAACGTTCCTCTTCTCTGTCCCTCCATTATACATTGATGTGGAGGAACGTTCCTCTTCTCTGTCCCTCCATTATACATTGATGTGGAGGAACGTTCCTCTTCTCTGTCCCTCCATTATACATTGATGTGGAGGAACGTTCCCCTTCTCTGTCCCACCATTATACATTGATGTGGAGGAACGTTCCTCTTCTCTGTCCCTCCATTATACATTGATGTGGAGGAACGTTCCTCTTCTCTGTCCCACCATTATACATTGATGTGGAGGAACGTTCCCCTTCTCCGTCCCACCATTATACATTGATGTGGAGGAACGTTCCTCTTCTCTGTCCCTCCATTATACATTGATGTGGAGGAACGTTCCTCTTCTCTGTCCCACCATTATACATTGATGTGGAGGAACGTTCCTCTTCTCTGTCCCTCCATTATACATTGATGTGGAGGAACGTTCCTCTTCTCTGTCCCTCCATTATACATTGATGTGGAGGAACGTTCCTCTTCTCTGTCCCTCCATTATACATTGATGTGGAGGAACGTTCCCCTTCTCTGTCCCTCCATTATACATTGATGTGGAGGAACGTTCCTCTTCTCTGTCCCTCCATTATACATTGATGTGGAGGAACGTTCCTCTTCTCTGTCCCTCCATTATACATTGATGTGGAGGAACGTTCCTCTTCTCTGTCCCTCCATTATACATTGATGTGGAGGAACGTTCCTCTTCTCTGTCCCACCATTATACATTGATGTGGAGGAACGTTCCTCTTCTCTGTCCCACCATTATACATTGATGTGGAGGAACGTTCCTCTTCTCTGTCCCTCCATTATACATTGATGTGGAGGAACGTTCCTCTTCTCTGTCCCACCATTATACATTGATGTGGAGGAACGTTCCTCTTCTCTGTCCCACCATTATACATTGATGTGGAGGAACGTTCCTCTTCTCTGTCCCACCATTATACATTGATGTGGAGGAACGTTCCTCTTCTCTGTCCCTCCATTATACATTGATGTAGAGGAACGTTCCCCTTCTCTGTCCCTCCATTATACATTGATGTAGAGGAACGTTCCTCTTCTCTGTCCCTCCATTATACATTGATGTGGAGGAACGTTCCTCTTCTCTGTCCCTCCATTATACATTGATGTGGAGGAACGTTCCTCTTCTCTGTCCCTCCATTATACATTGATGTGGAGGAACGTTCCTCTTCTCTGTCCCTCCATTATACATTGATGTGGAGGAACGTTCCCCTTCTCTGTCCCACCATTATACATTGATGTGGAGGAACGTTCCTCTTCTCTGTCCCTCCATTATACATTGATGTGGAGGAACGTTCCTCTTCTCTGTCCCTCCATTATACATTGATGTGGAGGAACGTTCCCCTTCTCTGTCCCACCATTATACATTGATGTGGAGGAACGTTCCTCTTCTCTGTCCCTCCATTATACATTGATGTGGAGGAACGTTCCTCTTCTCTGTCCCACCATTATACATTGATGTGGAGGAACGTTCCCCTTCTCCGTCCCACCATTATACATTGATGTGGAGGAACGTTCCTCTTCTCTGTCCCTCCATTATACATTGATGTGGAGGAACGTTCCTCTTCTCTGTCCCACCATTATACATTGATGTGGAGGAACGTTCCTCTTCTCTGTCCCTCCATTATACATTGATGTGGAGGAACGTTCCTCTTCTCTGTCCCTCCATTATACATTGATGTGGAGGAACGTTCCTCTTCTCTGTCCCTCCATTATACATTGATGTGGAGGAACGTTCCCCTTCTCTGTCCCTCCATTATACATTGATGTGGAGGAACGTTCCTCTTCTCTGTCCCTCCATTATACATTGATGTGGAGGAACGTTCCTCTTCTCTGTCCCTCCATTATACATTGATGTGGAGGAACGTTCCTCTTCTCTGTCCCTCCATTATACATTGATGTGGAGGAACGTTCCTCTTCTCTGTCCCACCATTATACATTGATGTGGAGGAACGTTCCTCTTCTCTGTCCCACCATTATACATTGATGTGGAGGAACGTTCCTCTTCTCTGTCCCTCCATTATACATTGATGTGGAGGAACGTTCCTCTTCTCTGTCCCACCATTATACATTGATGTGGAGGAACGTTCCTCTTCTCTGTCCCACCATTATACATTGATGTGGAGGAACGTTCCTCTTCTCTGTCCCTCCATTATACATTGATGTAGAGGAACGTTCCCCTTCTCTGTCCCTCCATTATACATTGATGTAGAGGAACGTTCCCCTTCTCTGTCCCTCCATTATACATTGATGTGGAGGAACGTTCCTCTTCTCTGTCCCTCCATTATACATTGATGTGGAGGAACGTTCCTCTTCTCTGTCCCTCCATTATACATTGATGTGGAGGAACGTTCCTCTTCTCTGTCCCACCATTATACATTGATGTGGAGGAACGTTCCCCTTCTCTGTCCCTCCATTATACATTGATGTGGAGGAACGTTCCTCTTCTCTGTCCCTCCATTATACATTGATGTGGAGGAACGTTCCTCTTCTCTGTCCCACCATTATACATTGATGTGGAGGAACGTTCCCCTTCTCTGTCCCTCCATTATACATTGATGTGGAGGAACGTTCCTCTTCTGTGATCACATGACCCCTCACTCTTCTATGATCACATGACCCTTCAGTGTCCCCTCCCTCTTCTCTGATTACATGACCCTTCAGTGTTCTCCACTCTTCTCTGATCACATGACCCCCTCACTCTTCTCTGATCACATGACCCCTCACTCTTCTATGATCACATGACCCTTCAGTGTCCCCTCCCTCTTCTCTGATTACATGACCCCTCAGTGTTCTCCACTCTTCTCTGATCACATGACCCCCTCACTCTTCTCTGATCACATGACCCCTCAGTGTTCTCTCCTCTTATCACATGACCACTCAGTGTCCCCTCCCTCTTCTCTGATCACATGACCCCCCCTCTTCTCTGATCACATGACCCCCTCAGTGTCCCCTCCCTCATCTCTGATCACATGACCCCTCCCTCTTCTCTGATCACATGACCCCTCAGTGTCTCACCAGGGAGATGTAGGATTGGTTCCTCTATCACAGATCGGATAGAATGCAGTCACAGATCACACAGCTTTTTCCTGTAATGAGGACTACATCCCCCACAATACATTGCAGCTTCTTCCTGTTCTCCCCGTGACGTCATCCCCCACAATGCATCATCCCTGCTCTTCTGTCTTCTGACTGAGCGTTCCTTCAGCCGGAAGTTCAGACACGTCATCGGAAGTGACATCACGGAGGATTGTGGGAATTGTGTTATTTAGGTATGTCCGCCTCTAGAGGGCGATGTGTCCTCTGTACGTGTGTTCCTATGAATCTCAGCCGATCGGTGTGTGTGGGGGGGTCATATCACTGATCTGATCGGACTGTAATACCCTGCGCTCTGTCTGCTCGAACCCCGCCTCTTCCCAGCGGAGGATCAGCCAATAAGAACTTCCCTACATGAGACCAGACTCCGGAAACATGGCGGCCCTTCTGGGGACACCTCCCTCCCCCTCTAGTGTCCGGAGATATCATTCCCTCCGACACTCCGCGCTCACTTCCTGATCGTTCATAGCGAGTGCAGCGACCGAGGTGAGACTCCCGACCCGTTCCACGCCACCCTCCCCCTCCTGTATATATTACAGTGTGTACGTCACTGGAGGGGGTTATATACCGCTACAATGTGTCTATCACCCCTCCCCCTCCTATATATCTCCTCCCCCTATATATTATACAGTGTGTACGTCACTGGAGGGGGTAATATACCTCTATACTATGTATATCACCCATCCTCTGTATATTATACAGTGTGTACGTCATTGGAGGGGGTATTATACCTCTATACTGTGTATATCACCCCTCCCCCTCTTATATACCCCCTCCCCTGTATATTATACAGTGTGTACATCACTGGAGGGGGTATTATATCGCTATACTGTGTATATCACCCCTCCCCCTCCTATATACCCCTCCCCTGTATATATTACAGTGTGTACGTCACTGGAGGGGGTATTATACCTCTATACTGTGTATATCACCCCTCCCCCTATATTATACAGTGTGTACGTCACTGGAGGGGGTAATATACCTCTATAATGTGTCTATCACCCCTCCCCCTCCCCTGTATATTATACAGTGTATACGTCACTGGAAGGGGTAATATACCTCTATACTGTGTATATCGCCCATCCTCTGTATATTATACAGTGTGTACGTCATTGGAGGGGGTATTATACCTCTATAATGTGTCTATCACCCCTCCCCCTCTATATACCCCCTCCCCTGTATATTATACAGTGTATACGTCACTGGAAGGGGTAATATACCTCTATACTGTGTATATCACCCATCCTCTGTATATTATACAGTGTGTACGTCATTGGAGGGGGTATTATACCTCTATACTGTGTATATCACCCCTCCCCCTCTTATATACCCCCTCCCCTGTATATTATACAGTGTTTACATCACTGGAGGGGGTATTATATCGCTATACTGTGTATATCACCCCTCCCCCTCCTATATACCCCCTCCCCTGTATATATTACAGTGTGTACATCACTGGAGGGGGTATTATACCTCTATACTGTGTATATCGCCCCTCCCCCTATATTATACAGTGTGTACATCACTGGAGGGGGTAATATTCCTCTATAATGTGTCTATCACCCCTCCCCCTCCCCTGTATATTATACAGTGTATACATCACTGGAGGGGGTAATATTCCTCTATAATGTGTCTATCACCCCTCCCCCTCTATATATACAATCCTATACACACCGGTGATCCAGAGGAATGTGAAACTCCAGCAAAGTTTTCTCCAATCTACTCCAGTAGAGGAACAATTCCTTCCTGATCCCCCGAGAGACGCCAGATACCCCGGATCTCCCTACAAATGTCCCCCGTTATATTCTGTACATTCAGGAAATAATCCCGACTTTTCTCATCTGTCCGGATCCCCTCCGGAGGAGTCCATTCCACGTCCTCACAGCTCTTACTGTGAAGAAACCTTTCCGTAATCTCTTTTCCTCCAGATTTAAAGAGACCCCCTTGTCCTCTGTGATGACCGTAAAGAGAATAACTCAACACCAAGTTCACTATATGGACCCCCCTTATATATTTATACACGGAGATCATATCCCCCCTTATGTATTTATACACGGAGATCATATCCCCCCCTTATGTATTTATACATGGAGATCATATCCCCCTTATGTATTTATACTTGGAGATCATATCCCCCCTTATGTATTTATACATGTTGATCATATCCCCCCTTATGTATTTATACATGGAGATCATATCCCCCCTTATGTATTTATACATGGAGATCATATCCCCCCTTATGTATTTATACATGGAGATCATATCCCCCCTTATGTATTTATACATGGAGATCATATCCCCCCTTATGTATTTATACACGGAGATCATATCCCCCCTTATGTATTTATACATGGAGATCATATCCCCCTTATGTATTTATACATGGAGATCATATCCCCCCTTATGTATTTATACACGGAGATCATATCCCCCCTTATGTATTTATACACGGAGATCATATCCCCCCTTATGTATTTATACATGGAGATCATATCCCCCTTATGTATTTATACACGGAGATCATATCCCCCTTATGTATTTATACACGGAGATCATATCCCCCTTATGTATTTATACACGGAGATCATATCCCCCCTTATGTATTTATACATGGAGATCATATCCCCCTTATGTATTTATACATGGAGATCATATCCCCCCTTATGTATTTATACACGGAGATCATATCCCCCCTTATGTATTTATACATGGAGATCATATCCCCCCTTATGTATTTATACATGGAGATCATATCCCCCCTTATGTATTTATACATGGAGATCATATCCCCCTTATGTATTTATACATGGAGATCAATACCCCCCCCTTATGTATTTATACACGGAGATCATATCCCCCTTATGTATTTATACACGGAGATCATATCCCCCTTATGTATTTATACATGGAGATCAATACCCCCCCCCCTTATGTATTTATACACGGAGATCATATCCCCCCTTATGTATTTATACATGGAGATCATATCCCCCCTTATGTATTTATACATGGAGATCATATCCCCCCCTTATGTATTTATACACGGAGATCATATCCCCCCCTTATGTATTTATACACGGAGATCATATCCCCCCCTTATGTATTTATACACGGAGATCATATCCCCCCCTTATGTATTTATACACGGAGATCATATCCCCCCCTTATGTATTTATACACGGAGATCATATCCCCCCTTATGTATTTATACACGGAGATCATATCCCCCCTTATGTATTTATACATGGAGATCATATCCCCCCTTATGTATTTATACATGGAGATCATATCCCCCCTTATGTATTTATACATGGAGATCATATCCCCCCTTATGTATTTATACATGGAGATCATATCCCCCCTTATGTATTTATACACGGAGATCATATCCCCCCTTATGTATTTATACATGGAGATCATATCCCCCTTATGTATTTATACATGGAGATCATATCCCCCCTTATGTATTTATACACGGAGATCATATCCCCCCTTATGTATTTATACACGGAGATCATATCCCCCCTTATGTATTTATACATGGAGATCATATCCCCCTTATGTATTTATACACGGAGATCATATCCCCCTTATGTATTTATACACGGAGATCATATCCCCCTTATGTATTTATACACGGAGATCATATCCCCCCTTATGTATTTATACATGGAGATCATATCCCCCTTATGTATTTATACATGGAGATCATATCCCCCCTTATGTATTTATACACGGAGATCATATCCCCCCTTATGTATTTATACATGGAGATCATATCCCCCCTTATGTATTTATACATGGAGATCATATCCCCCCTTATGTATTTATACATGGAGATCATATCCCCCTTATGTATTTATACATGGAGATCAATACCCCCCCCCCTTATGTATTTATACACGGAGATCATATCCCCCTTATGTATTTATACACGGAGATCATATCCCCCTTATGTATTTATACATGGAGATCAATACCCCCCCCCCTTATGTATTTATACACGGAGATCATATCCCCCCTTATGTATTTATACATGGAGATCATATCCCCCCTTATGTATTTATACATGGAGATCATATCCCCCCCTTATGTATTTATACACGGAGATCATATCCCCCCCTTATGTATTTATACACGGAGATCATATCCCCCCCTTATGTATTTATACACGGAGATCATATCCCCCCCTTATGTATTTATACACGGAGATCATATCCCCCCCTTATGTATTTATACACGGAGATCATATCCCCCCTTATGTATTTATACACGGAGATCATATCCCCCCTTATGTATTTATACATGGAGATCATATCCCCCCTTTATTTATTTATACACGGAGATCATATCCCCCCTTATGTATTTATACATGGAGATCATATCCCCCTTATGTATTTATACATGGAGATCATATCCCCCTTATGTATTTATACATGGAGATCATACCCCCCCTCATGTATTTATACACGGAGATCATATCCCCCCTTATGTATTTATACATGGAGATCATATCCCCCCTTATGTATTTATACATGGAGATCATATCCCCCTTATGTATTTATACATGGAGATCATACCCCCCCTCATGTATTTATACACGGAGATCATATCCCCCCTTATGTATTTATACATGGAGATCATATCCCCCCTTTATTTATACACGGAGATCATATCCCCCTTATGTATTTATACATGGAGATCATACCCCCCCTCATGTATTTATACATGGAGATCATATCCCCCTTATGTATTTATACATGGAGATCATATCCCCCCTTTATTTATTTATACACGGAGATCATATCCCCCCTTATGTATTTATACATGGAGATCATATCCCCCCTTATGTATTTATACATGGAGATCATATCCCCCCTTATGTATTTATACACGGAGATCATATCCCCCCTTATGTATTTATACATGGAGATCATATCCCCCCTTTATTTATTTATACACGGAGATCATATCCCCCCTTATGTATTTATACATGGAGATCATATCCCCCCTTGTGTATTTATACATGGAGATCATATCCCCCCTTTATTTATTTATACACGGAGATCATATTTCCCTTATGTATTTATACATGGAGATCATACCCCCCCTCATGTATTTATACACGGAGATCATATCCCCCCTTATGTATTTATACATGGAGATCATATCCCTCCTTATGTATTTATACATGGAGATCATATCCCCCTTATGTATTTATACATGGAGATCATACCCCCCTTATGTATTTATACATGGAGATCATAACCCCCCTTATGTATTTATACACGGAGATCATATCCCCCTTATGTATTTATACATGGAGATCATACCCCCCTTATGTATTTATACATGGAGATCATATCCCCCCTCATGTATTTATACATGGAGATCATATCCCCCTTATGTATTTATACATGGAGATCATATCCCCCCCTTTATGTATTTATACACGGAGATCATACCCCCCCTTATGTATTTATACATGGAGATCATATCCCCCCCCCCCTTATGTATTTGTACATGGAGATCATACCCCCTTATGTATTTATACATGGAGATCATACCCCCTTATGTATTTATACATGGAGATCATACCCCCCCCCCCCCTTATGTATTTATACATGGAGATCATACCCCCCTTATGTATTTATACATGGAGATCATACCCCCCTTATGTATTTATACATGGAGATCATACCCCCCCTTATGTATTGATACATGGTGATCATATCCCCCCCTTATGTATTGATACATGGAGATCATACCCCCCTTATGTATTTATACATGGAGATCATATCCCCCCTTATGTATTTATACATGGAGATCATACCCCCCTCATGTATTTATACATGGAGATCATACCCCCCCTTATGTATTTATACATGGAGATCATACCCCCCTCATGTATTTATACATGGAGATCATACCCCCCTTATGTATTTATACATGGAGATCATACCCCCCCTTATGTATTTATACATGGAGATCATACCCCCCCTTATTTATTGATACATGGAGATCATACCCCCCTTATGTATTTATACATGGAGATCATACCCCCCCCTTATGTATTGATACATGGAGATCATACCCCCCTTATGTATTTATACATGGAGATCATATCCCCCCCTTATGTATTTATACATGGAGATCATATCCCCCCCCCTTTATGTATTTATACATGGAGATCATATCCCCCTTATGTATTTATACATGGAGATCATACCCCCCTTATGTATTTATACATGGAGATCATACCCCCCTTATGTATTTATACATGGAGATCATACCCCCCTTATGTATTTATACATGGAGATCATACCCCCCCTTATGTATTGATACATGGTGATCATATCCCCCCCTTATGTATTGATACATGGAGATCATACCCCCCTTATGTATTTATACATGGAGATCATACCCCCCTTATGTATTTATACATGGAGATCATATCCCCCCTTATGTATTTATACATGGAGATCATACCCCCCTCATGTATTTATACATGGAGATCATACCCCCCCTTATGTATTTATACATGGAGATCATACCCCCCTCATGTATTTATACATGGAGATCATACCCCCCCTTATGTATTTATACATGGAGATCATTACCCCCCCCTTATGTATTTATACATGGAGATCATACCCCCCCTTATGTATTTATACATGGAGATCATACCCCCCTTATGTATTGATACATGGAGATCATACCCCCCTTATGTATTTATACATGGAGATCATACCCCCCCCTTATGTATTGATACATGGAGATCATACCCCCCTTATGTATTTATACATGGAGATCATATCCCCCCCTTATGTATTTATACACGGAGATCATATCCCCCTTATGTATTTATACATGGAGATCATACCCCCCCCTTATGTATTTATACACGGAGATCATATCCCCCCCTTATGTATTTATACACGGAGATCATATCCCCCCCTTATGTATTTATACACGGAGATCATATCCCCCCTTATGTATTTATACATGGAGATCATATCCCCCCTTATGTATTTATACATGGAGATCATATCCCCCTTATGTATTTATACATGGAGATCATACCCCCCCTCATGTATTTATACACGGAGATCATATCCCCCCTTATGTATTTATACATGGAGATCATATCCCCCCTTTATTTATACACGGAGATCATATCCCCCTTATGTATTTATACATGGAGATCATACCCCCCCTCATGTATTTATACACGGAGATCATATCCCCCCTTATGTATTTATACACGGAGATCATATCCCCCCTTATGTATTTATACATGGAGATCATATCCCCCCTTTATTTATACACGGAGATCATATCCCCCTTATGTATTTATACATGGAGATCATACCCCCCCTTATGTATTTATACACGGAGATCATATCCCCCCTTATGTATTTATACATGGAGATCATATCCCCTCTTTATTTATACACGGAGATCATATCCCCCTTATGTATTTATACATGGAGATCATACCCCCCTTATGTATTTATACATGGAGATCATATCCCCCCTTATGTATTTATACATGGAGATCATATCCCCCTTATGTATTTATACATGGAGATCATATCCCCCCCTTTATGTATTTATACACGGAGATCATATCCCCCTTATGTATTTATACATGGAGATCATACCCCCCTTATGTATTTATACATGGAGATCATATCCCCCCCCCCTTATGTATTTGTACATGGAGATCATATCCCCCTTATGTATTTATACATGGAGATCATACCCCCTTATGTATTGATACATGGAGATCATACCCCCTTATGTATTTATACATGGAGATCATACCCCCCCTTATGTATTTATACATGGAGATCATACCCCCTTATGTATTTATACATGGAGATCATACCCCCCTTATGTATTTATACATGGAGATCATACCCCCCTTATGTATTTATACATGGAGATCATACCCCCCCCTTATGTATTGATACATGGTGATCATATCCCCCCCTTATGTATTGATACATGGAGATCATACCCCCCTTATGTATTTATACATGGAGATCATTACCCCCCCCTTATGTATTTATACATGGAGATCATACCCCCCTCATGTATTTATACATGGAGATCATACCCCCCCCCTTATGTATTTATACATGGAGATCATACCCCCCCTTATGTATTTATACATGGAGATCATACCCCCCCTTATGTATTGATACATGGAGATCATACCCCCCTTATGTATTTATACATGGAGATCATACCCCCCCCTTATGTATTGATACATGGAGATCATACCCCCCTTATGTATTGATACATGGAGATCATATCCCCCCTTATGTATTTATACATGGAGATCATATCCCCCCCTTATGTATTTATACATGGAGATCATATCCCCCCCCCCCCCCTTTATGTATTTATACATGGAGATCATATCCCCCTTATGTATTTATACATGGAGATCATATCCCCCTTATGTATTTATACATGGAGATCATATCCCCCTTATGTATTTATACATGGAGATCATACCCCCCTTATGTATTTATACATGGAGATCATTACCCCCCCCCCTTATGTATTTATACATGGAGATCATATCCCCCCTTTATTTATTTATACAAGGAGATCATATCCCCCTTATGTATTTATTCATGGAGATCATACCCCCCCTCATGTATTTATACACGGAGATCATATCCCCCCTTATGTATTTATACATGGAGATCATATCCCTCCTTATGTATTTATACATGGAGATCATATCCCCCTTATGTATTTATACATGGAGATCATACCCCCCTTATGTATTTATACATGGAGATCATAACCCCCCTTATGTATTTATACACGGAGATCATATCCCCCCTTATGTATTTATACACAGAGATCATATCCCCCCTTATGTATTTATACATGGAGATCATATCCCCCTTATGTATTTATACATGGAGATCATATCCCCCCCTTTATGTATTTATACACGGAGATCATATCCCCCTTATGTATTTATACATGGAGATCATATCCCCCCCTTATGTATTGATACATGGAGATCATACCCCCTTATGTATTTATACATGGAGATCATACCCCCCCCTTATGTATTTATACATGGAGATCATACCCCCTTATGTATTTATACATGGAGATCATATCCCCCCCTTGTGTATTTATACATGGAGATCATATCCCCCCCCCTTTATGTATTTATACATGGAGATCATATCCCCCTTATGTATTTATACATGGAGATCATACCCCCTTATGTATTTATACATGGAGATCATACCCCCCTTATGTATTTATACATGGAGATCATACCCCCCCTTATGTATTGATACATGGTGATCATATCCCCCCCTTATGTATTGATACATGGAGATCATACCCCCCTTATGTATTTATACATGGAGATCATTACCCCCCCTTATGTATTTATACATGGAGATCATATCCCCCTCATGTATTTATACATGGAGATCATATCCCCCTCATGTATTTATACATGGAGATCATACCCCCCCTTATGTATTTATACATGGAGATCATACCCCCCCTTATGTATTTATACATGGAGATCATACCCCCCCTTATGTATTTATACATGGAGATCATACCCCCTTATGTATTTATACATGGAGATCATACCCCCCTTATGTATTTATACATGGAGATCATACCCCCCCTTATGTATTTATACATGGAGATCATACCCCCCTTATGTATTGATACATGGAGATCATACCCCCCTTATGTATTTATACATGGAGATCATATCCCCCCCTTATGTATTTATACACGGAGATCATATCCCCCCTTATGTATTTATACATGGAGATCATATCCCCCCCCCTTTATGTATTTATACATGGAGATCATATCCCCCCCCCTTTATGTATTTATACATGGTGATTAGAGGGGGATCAATGTGGGTTTTTCTCTGGCCGATGCTGATATTTAGAAGTCGGGACGGCCGATATATGATGCCGATTTTTGCAGCCGATATTTTAAGCCAATTTTTCTTTTTTTGGCAGGTGGTACCGGCTGGCACTGGCAGGTGGGGAAGGGGGGTAGGGGTGTGTGGAAGGGAGGTAGGGGTGTGTGGGGAAGGGGAAGGGGGGGTAGGGGTTTGGGTGGGGAAGGGGGGGGTAGGGGGTGTGTGGGGAAGCGGGGGTAGGAGGTGTGTGGGGAAGGGGGGTAGGGGTGTAAGGAAGGGAGGCAGGGCTGTGAAGGGGGGTAGGGCTGTGGGGAAGAGATTTAGGGGTGTGGGGAAGGGAGATAATCGGCCGATTTCTTAAAGGCCAAATATTGGCCGATATATCATTTGACCTCTAATGGAGAAGATATCTTATTTGTCATGTTCCTGTAATCTGCAGGTAGGACCTGAATTCAAGTTGTATTCATCTGTAGGAGATCATCACCCACCAAAGATGGAGGACGGGACAGAGGTGACCCAGAGGATTCTCAACATCACCCTAGAGATCATCTACCTGCTGACCGGAGAGGTGAGGAGGATTGTGGGAGGTCACATGACCGGAGAGGTGAGGAGGATTAGAGGAGGTCACATGACCGGAGAGGTGAGGAGGATTGTGGGAGGTCACATGACTGGAGAGGTGAGGAGGATTGGGGAAGGTGAGGAGGATTGTGGGAGGTCACATGACCGGAGAGGTGAGGAGGATTGTGGGAGGTCACATGACCGGAGAGGTGAGGAGGATTGTGGGAGGTCACATGACCGGAGAAGTGAGGAGGTTTGTGGGAGGTCACATGACCGGAGAGGTGAGGAGGATTGTGGGAGGTGACATGACCGGAGAGGTGAGGAGGATTGTGGGAGGTGACATGACCGGAGAGGTGAGGAGGATTGTGGGAGGTGACATGACCGGAGAGGTGAGGAGGATTCTGGGAGGTGATATGACCGGAGAGGTGAGGAGGATTGTGGAAGGTGACATGACCGGAGAGGTGAGGAGGATTCTGGGAGGTGATATGACCGGAGAGGTGAGGAGGATTGTGGAAGGTGACATGACCGGAGAGGTGAGGAGGATTGTGGAAGGTGACATGACCGGAGAGGTGAGGAGGATTGTGGGAGGTGACATGACTGGAGAGGTGAGGAGGATTGTGGGAGGTGAGGAGGATTGTGGGAGGTGAAGAGGATAGGTGAAGAGAATTGTGGGAGGTGAGGAGGATTGGGGGAGGTCACATGACCGGAGAGGTGAGGAGGATTAGAGGAGGTCACATGACCGGAGAGGTGAGGAGGATTGTGGGAGGTCACATGACTGGAGAGGTGAGGAGGATTGGGGAAGGTGAGGAGGATTGTGGGAGGTCACATGACCGGAGAGGTGAGGAGGATTGTGGGAGGTCACATGACCGGAGAGGTGAGGAGGATTGTGGGAGGTCACATGACCGGAGAGGTGAGGAGGATTGTGGGAGGTCACATGACCGGAGAGGTGAGGAGGATTGTGGGAGGTGACATGACCAGAGAGGTGAGGAGGATTGTGGGAGGTGACATGACCGGAGAGGTGAGGAGGATTGTGGGAGGTGACATGACCGGAGAGGTGAGGAGGATTCTGGGAGGTGATATGACCGGAGAGGTGAGGAGGATTGTGGGAGGTGACATGACTGGAGAGGTGAGGAGGATTGTGGGAGGTGACATGACTGGAGAGGTGAGGAGGATTGTGGGAGGTGAGGAGGATTGTGGGAGGTGAAGAGGATAGGTGAAGAGAATTGTGGGAGGTGAGGAGGATTGGGGGAGGTCACATGACCGGAGAGGTGAGGAGGATTAGAGGAGGTCACATGACCGGAGAGGTGAGGAGGATTGTGGGAGGTCACATGACCGTAGAGGTGAGGAGGATTGTGGGAGGTCACATGACCGAAGAGGTGAGGAGGATTGTGGGAGGTCACATGACCGGAGAGGTGAGGAGGATTGGGGGAGGTCACATGACCGGAGAGGTGAGGAGGATTGGGGGAGGTGACATGACCGGAGAGGTGAGGAGGATTGGGGGAGGTGACATGACTGGAGAGGTGAGGAGGATTGGGGGAGGTGAGGAGGATTGGGGGAGGTGACATGACCGGAGGGGTGAGGAGGATTGTGGGAGGTGAGGAGGATTGGGGGAGGTGACATGACCGGAGAGGTGAGGAGGATTGGGGGAGGTGACATGACTGGAGAGGTGAGGAGGATTGGGGGAGGTGAGGAGGATTGGGAGAGGTGACATGACCGGAGGGGTGAGGAGGATTGTGGGAGGTGAGGAGGATTGGGGGAGGTGACATGACCGGAGGGGTGAGGAGGATTGTGGGAGGTGAGGAGGATTGGGGGAGGTGACATGACCGGAGAGGTGAGGAGGATTGGGGGAGGTGACATGACTGGAGAGGTGAGGAGGATTGGGGGAGGTGAGGAGGATTGGGGGAGGTGACATGACCGGAGGGGTGAGGAGGATTGTGGGAGGTGAGGAGGATTGGGGGAGGTCACATGACCGGGGAGGGGGGATTTGCTCTAGTAGGAGGATTGTTGATGTTGGACCCGGGTTCTGGCGAGTGTTGGATGACGGCACATAATACGAGGGGGGGGGGCGATCGGGCTTACAGAAGAGAGGGAATCACGCGGCAGCCTGTAGCCCCCGAGGATGAAGGTGGGGCTCAGAAAAGTCAGGACATTGAAATGGATATTTTGATGATAGGCGACTCCTATCCAAATATTGATTAGGGGTTCCAAATTAATAATAACTACTGAAGTGGGGAACAGACACAAAAGATTCGCTCCGCATCTTTCCAATAACCGTTCTCCTTTATTATGATGCATGTGAAGGTTTTTATACACATGATTACGGAGGTATCACATTAATATTACAATTGTATGTTTATGGTAACAAGGGGCGTAACATAGGCCGGCTAATTCTAATACAAGGGGTGTAACATAGGCCGGCTAATTCTAATACAAGGGGTGTAACATAGGCCGGCTAATTCTAATACAAGGGGCGTAACATAGGCAGGCTAATTCTAATACAAGGGGTGTAACATAGGCAGACTAATTCTAATACAAGGGGCGTAACATAGGCAGGCTAATTCTAATACAAGGGGTGTAACATAGGCAGACTAATTCTAATACAAGGGGCGTAACATAGGCAGGCTAATTCTAATACAAGGGGTGTAACATAGGCAGACTAATTCTAATACAAGGGGTGTAACATAGGCAGACTAATTCTAATACAAGGGGCGTAACATAGGCAGGCTAATTCTAATACAAGGGGCGTAACATAGGCCGGCTAACTCTAATACAAGGGGCGTAACATAGGCAGGCTAATTCTAATACAAGGGGCGTAACATAGGCCGGCTAATTCTAATACAAGGGGTGTAACATAGGCCGGCTAACTCTAATACAAGGGGCGTAACATAGGCCGTCTAATTCTAATACAAGAGGCGTTACATAGGCCGTCTAATTCTAATACAAGGGGCGTTACATAGGCAGGCTAATTCTAATACAAGGGGCGTAACATAGGCAGGCTAATTCTAATACAAGGGGCGTAACATAGGCCGGCTAATTCTAATACAAGGGGCGTAACATAGGCAGGCTAATTCTAATACAAGGGGCGTAACATAGGCCGGCTAATTCTAATACAAGGGGCGTAACATAGGCCGTCTAATTCTAATACAAGGGGCGTAACATAGGCCGGCTAATTCTAATACAAGGGGCGTAACATAGGCCGTCTAATTCTAATACAAGGGGCGTAACATAGGCAGACTAATTCTAATACAAGGGGCGTAACATAGGCCGTCTAATTCTAATACAAGGGGCGTAACATAGGCAGGCTAATTCTAATACAAGGGGCGTAACATAGGCCGTCTAATTCTAATACAAGAGGCGTTACATAGGCCGTCTAATTCTAATACAAGAGGCGTTACATAGGCCGTCTAATTCTAATACAAGAGGCGTTACATAGGCCGTCTAATTCTAATACAAGGGGCGTTACATAGGCAGGCTAATTCTAATACAAGGGGCGTAACATAGGCAGGCTAATTCTAATACAAGGGGCGTAACATAGGCAGGCTAATTCTAATACAAGGGGCGTAACATAGGCCGTCTAATTCTAATACAAGGGGCGTAACATAGGCCGTCTAATTCTAATACAAGAGGCGTTACATAGGCCGTCTAATTCTAATACAAGGGGCGTTACATAGGCAGGCTAATTCTAATACAAGGGGCGTAACATAGGCAGGCTAATTCTAATACAAGGGGCGTAACATAGGCCGTCTAATTCTAATACAAGGGGCGTAACATAGGCAGGCTAATTCTAATACAAGGGGCGTAACATAGGCAGGCTAATTCTAATACAAGGGGCGTAACATAGGCCGTCTAATTCTAATACAAGGGGCGTAACATAGGCCGGCTAATTCTAATACAAGGGGGTGTAACATAGGCCGGCTAATTCTAATACAAGGGGCGTAACATAGGCATGCTTATTCTAATACAAGGGGCGTAACATAGGCAGGCTAATTCTAATACAAGGGGCGTAACATAGGCATGCTTATTCTAATACGAGGGGCGTAACATAGGCAGGCTAATTCTAATACAAGGGGCGTAACATAGGCATGCTTATTCTAATACGAGGGGCGTAACATAGGCCGGCTAATTCTAATACAAGGGGTGTAACATAGGCCGTCTAATTCTAATACAAGGGGCGTAACATAGGCCGGCTAATTCTAATACAAGGGGCGTAACATAGGCAGGCTAATTCTAATACAAGGGGCGTTACATAGGCAGGCTAATTCTAATACAAGGGGCGTAACATAGGCCGGCTAATTCTAATACAAGGGGCGTTACATAGGCAGGCTAATTCTAATACAAGGGGCGTAACATAGGCCGTCTAATTCTAATACAAGGGGCGTAACATAGGCCGGCTAATTCTAATACAAGGGGCGTTACATAGGCAGACTAATTCTAATACAAGGGGGTGTAACATAGGCAGGCTAATTCTAATACAAGGGGCGTTACATAGGCAGACTAATTCTAATACAAGGGGCGTAACATAGGCCGGCTAATTCTAATACAAGGGGCGTAACATAGGCAGGCTAATTCTAATACAAGGGGCGTAACATAGGCCGGCTAATTCTAATACAAGGGGCGTAACATAGGCAGGCTAATTCTAATACAAGGGGCGTAACATAGGCAGGCTAATTCTAATACAAGGGGCGTAACATAGGCCGGCTAATTCTGATACAAGGGGCGTAACATAGGCAGGCTAATTCTAATACAAGGGGCGTAACATAGGCAGGCTAATTCTAATACAAGGGGGTGTAACATAGGCCGGCTAATTCTAATACAAGGGGCGTAACATAGGCCGTCTAATTCTAATACAAGGGGCGTTACATAGGCCGTCTAATTCTAATACAAGGGGCGTAACATAGGCCGGCTAATTCTAATACAAGGGGCATTACATAGGCAGGCTAATTCTAATACAAGGGGCGTTACATAGGCAGGCTAATTCTAATACAAGGGGCGTAACATAGGCCGGCTAATTCTGATACAAGGGGTGTAACATAGGCAGGCTAATTCTAATACAAGGGGCGTAACATAGGCAGGCTAATTCTAATACAAGGGGGTGTAACATAGGCCGGCTAATTCTAATACAAGGGGCGTAACATAGGCCGGCTAATTCTAATACAAGGGGCGTTACATAGGCAGGCTAATTCTAATACAAGGGGCGTAACATAGGCAGGCTAATTCTAATACAAGGGGCGTAACATAGGCAGGCTAATTCTAATACAAGGGGCGTAACATAGGCCGGCTAATTCTAATACAAGGGGCGTTACATAGGCCGTCTAATTCTAATACAAGGGGCGTAACATAGGCCGGCTAATTCTAATACAAGGGGGTGTAACATAGGCCGGCTAATTCTAATACAAGGGGGTGTAACATAGGCCGGCTAATTCTAATACAAGGGGCGTAACATAGGCCGTCTAATTCTAATACAAGGGGCGTAACATAGGCAGGCTAATTCTAATACAAGGGGCGTAACATAGGCATGCTTATTCTAATACAAGGGGCGTAACATAGGCAGGCTAATTCTAATACAAGGGGCGTAACATTGGCAGGCTAATTCTAATACAAGGGGCGTAACATAGGCAGGCTAATTCTAATACAAGGGGCGTAACATAGGCAGGCTAATTCTAATACAAGGGGCGTAACATAGGCAGGCTAATTCTAATACAAGGGGCGTAACATAGGCAGACTAATTCTAATACAAGGGGCGTAACATAGGCAGACTAATTCTAATACAAGGGGCGTAACATAGGCCGGCTAATTCTAATACAAGGGGCGTAACATAGGCAGACTAATTCTAATACAAGGGGCGTAACATAGGCAGACTAATTCTAATACAAGGGGCGTTACATAGGCGTTTGATACAGTAGATCACAATACTCTACTCGTCCGCCTCACAGAAGTAGCCGGAGTCCAAGACATAGATCTCCATTGGTTCGCGTCTTTCCTAGGAAATCGGTCACAGACAGTGAAACTAGGAAAATTCCTCTCCGAAACTCGGGCAGTCACCTGCGGAGTCCCTCAAGGCTCTCCGTTGTCACCCGTTCTCTTCAACATTTACCCACTCCTTCAAATCATCAGATGCTCAGATCTCTGCTTCCACTCTTACGCTGACGACACGCAACTTTATTTCCGGATCAATGGAAAAAAAGATCACCAACAACAACTTGAAAACTGCCTCAAATCAATAGAGGACTGGATGACCACCAACTCCCTCCAGCTGAACCAATCAAAGACAGAGCTTCTTATCTTACACCCAAATCATAAGCCCGCAACCAAAACCTCCTGGTCTCCTCCAACCGTCTTTGGGCAGACTATCTCCCCCAAAGACCAAAGCGAAGAGTCTCGGGGTTATTTTAGACGCACAAATGTCAATGGATGCGCAAATAGGATCTGTAGTCAGTCGATCTCACCATCTGCTGCGCATGCTCCGCAGACTCCTCCCTTTTATCCCAAAGAATGACAAAGCAGTGGTAGTTGGAACAATCATTAATTCACGACTGGACTACGCAAACTCGCTTTACATAGGATTACCACAATATCAACTTGTGTGATTACAACTGATCCAAAACACGGCGGCAAGGCTGATAACAGGAAAAAAACCCTGGGAATCCATTTCTCCTTCACTGAGGGGCGTTACATAGGCAGACTAATTCTAATACAAGGGGCGTTACATAGGCAGACTAATTCTAATACAAGGGGCGTTACATAGGCAGGCTAATTCTAATACAAGGGGCGTAACATAGGCAGGCTAATTCTAATACAAGGGGCGTTACATAGGCAGACTAATTCTAATACAAGGGGCGTAACATAGGCAGGCTAATTCTAATACAAGGGGCGTAACATAGGCAGGCTAATTCTAATACAAGGGGCGTAACATAGGCAGGCTAATTCTAATACAAGGGGCGTAACATAGGCAGACTAATTCTAATACAAGGGGCGTTACATAGGCAGGCTAATTCTAATACAAGGGGCGTAACATAGGCAGGCTAATTCTAATACAAGGGGCGTAACATAGGCAGACTAATTCTAATACAAGGGGCGTTACATAGGCAGGCTAATTCTAATACAAGGGGCGTAACATAGGCAGGCTAATTCTAATACAAGGGGCGTAACATAGGCAGACTAATTCTAATACAAGGGGCGTTACATAGGCAGACTAATTCTAATACAAGGGGGCGTAACATAGGCAGGCTAATTCTAATACAAGGGGCGTAACATAGGCAGGCTAATTCTAATACAAGGGGCGTAACATAGGCAGGCTAATTCTAATACAAGGGGCGTAACATAGGCAGGCTAATTCTAATACAAGGGGCGTTACATAGGCAGGCTAATTCTAATACAAGGGGCGTTACATAGGCAGGCTAATTCTAATACAAGGGGCGTAACATAGGCAGGCTAATTCTAATACAAGGGGCGTTACATAGGCAGACTAATTCTAATACAAGGGGCGTAACATAGGCAGGCTAATTCTAATACAAGGGGCGTTACATAGGCAGGCTAAGTCTAATACAAGGGGGCGTAACATAGGCCGGCTAATTCTAATACAAGGGGCGTTACATAGGCAGGCTAATTCTAATACAAGGGGCGTAACATAGGCAGGCTAATTCTAATACAAGGGGCGTTACATAGGCAGGCTAATTCTAATACAAGGGGCGTAACATAGGCCGGCTAATTCTAATACAAGGGGCGTTACATAGGCAGGCTAATTCTAATACAAGGGGCGTAACATAGGCAGGCTAATTCTAATACAAGGGGCGTTACATAGGCAGGCTAATTCTAATACAAGGGGCGTTACATAGGCAGGCTAATTCTAATACAAGGGGCGTAACATAGGCAGGCTAATTCTAATACAAGGGGCGTTACATAGGCAGGCTAATTCTAATACAAGGGGCGTTACATAGGCAGGCTAATTCTAATACAAGGGGCGTAACATAGGCCGGCTAATTCTAATACAAGGGGCGTTACATAGGCAGGCTAATTCTAATACAAGGGGCGTAACATAGGCAGGCTAATTCTAATACAAGGGGCGTAACATAGGCAGGCTAATTCTAATACAAGGGGCGTTACATAGGCAGGCTAATTCTAATACAAGGGGCGTTACATAGGCCGTCTAATTCTAATACAAGGGGCGTAACATAGGCAGGCTAATTCTAATACAAGGGGTGTAACATAGGCAGGCTAATTCTAATACAAGGGGCGTAACATAGGCAGGCTAATTCTAATACAAGGGGCGTTACATAGGCAGGCTAATTCTAATACAAGGGGCGTAACATAGGCAGGCTAATTCTAATACAATGGGCGTAACATAGGCAGGCTAATTCTAATACAAGGGGCGTTACATAGGCAGGCTAATTCTAATACAAGGGGCGTAACATAGGCCGGCTAATTCTAATACAAGGGGCGTTACATAGGCAGGCTAATTCTAATACAAGGGGCGTAACATAGGCAGGCTAATTCTAATACAAGGGGCGTTACATAGGCAGGCTATTTCTAATACAAGGGACGTTACATAGGCAGGCTAATTCTAATACAAGGGGCGTAACATAGGCAGGCTATTTCTTATACAAGGGGCGTTACATAGGCAGGCTAATTCTAATACAAGGGGCGTAACATAGGCAGGCTAATTCTAATACAAGGGGCGTTACATAGGCAGGCTAATTCTAATACAAGGGGCGTTACATAGGCAGGCTAATTCTAATACAAGGGGCGTAACATAGGCAGGCTAATTCTAATACAAGGGGCGTAACATAGGCAGGCTAATTCTAATACAAGGGGCGTTACATAGGCAGGCTAATTCTAATACAAGGGGCGTAACATAGGCCGGCTAATTCTAATACAAGGGGCGTTACATAGGCAGGCTAATTCTAATACAAGGGGAGTAACATAGGCAGGCTAATTCTAATACAAGGGGCGTTACATAGGCAGGCTAATTCTAATACAAGGGGCGTTACATAGGCAGGCTAATTCTAATACAAGGGGCGTAACATAGGCAGGCTAATTCTAATACAAGGGGCGTTACATAGGCAGGCTAATTCTAATACAAGGGGCGTTACATAGGCAGGCTAATTCTAATACAAGGGGCGTAACATAGGCAGGCTAATTCTAATACAAGGGGCGTAACATAGGCAGGCTAATTCTAATACAAGGGGCGTTACATAGGCAGGCTAATTCTAATACAAGGGGCGTTACATAGGCAGGCTAATTCTAATACAAGGGGCGTAACATAGGCAGGCTAATTCTAATACAAGGGGCGTAACATAGGCCGGCTAATTCTAATACAAGGGGCGTTACATAGGCAGGCTAATTCTAATACAAGGGGCGTAACATAGGCAGGCTAATTCTAATACAAGGGGCGTAACATAGGCCGGCTAATTCTAATACAAGGGGCGTAACATAGGCAGGCTAATTCTAATACAAGGGGCGTTACATAGGCAGGCTAATTCTAATACAAGGGGCGTAACATAGGCAGGCTAATTCTAATACAAGGGGCGTAACATAGGCAGGCTAATTCTAATACAAGGGGCGTTACATAGGCAGACTAATTCTAATACAAGGGGCGTAACATAGGCAGACTAATTCTAATACAAGGGGCGTAACATAGGCAGGCTAATTCTAATACAAGGGGCGTAACATAGGCAGGCTAATTCTAATACAAGGGGCGTTACATAGGCCGGCTAATTCTAATCAGGACTGGAAAGAATGCAGAACATGTACTGAAAACATTGTTAGTGCCGTGTGCACAGTGAGGGCAGCGTGCAATACATATAAAATAGAATACAATTATATACAGAACCTACAAATTTCCATTACAACATCCTATGGAGGGGAGAACGGGGGGCTGTCGGTGCAGATCTGTTATTAGAGGTGGCAGATGAGGAGAATTCACCCTCGGGCCGAGCGGAGTGGCACATTTTTTGGTGGAACCCTTTCCTATGAATGGCTCCATTGGAAGTCCCTGAACGATGAGTTTAGTCCCTAGAGAAGGTCTGGAGGGGGACTTGTGTGACTGACCCCCCGACAAAGGCCATTTACCAAGCAGAGGTCAGCTGGACAGACCAGAGAGATGAAGTCTCACCAAAGCTCTGATGTGGGGGAGGGGGAGCATGTGCAGTTAGGACTCCTGAATGTCTCCAGGAGGTTGATCTGTTGGAGGACAGCAATGACTGACCTGACCCTCCACTGGAACAGGGACCCCCAAGACAAACAGTTGTTGCAGCATGGCTTGCAGATCCCTAGTGTTTGTGGGGATTGGGGGAAGATTTAAAGGTATAAAGTTAGGGTGGGGAGAGGAGAATGAACCCTAACTTGTACCCCTGGGAGATGACGTTCTGGACCCCAAGAGACCGCAAAGACTGATGGACACCCCCCACTTGCGAGCGCCCCATCACTGCGAGGGGCTTGAAGCAGGACTTGGTCACAAGTGTTTGCAATGAAGGGGCGCCAGATTTAGGCTTGGGGGGGGGGGGAAGATTTGGGAGGGACGGAAGGAACCTTTCATAGATCTTTGTCACCTTATGACAAGTGGTCTTACTCTTACCACTGGGGTCCTACTAATGAAGGACCCCTCTCAGGAGAGATGTTCCCCCCACTTCAGGCGTTATCTGTTGGAGGGCGTCTTCCGTGCTAGCCACACAGTACCACAAAAACAGAGGATTGGTGGGGGTGGAGGGAGGTTATATGGGGGTCCTGCTAGTGTCCGGTCACCCGAGGGCGGGAGCATATAACTCTTCTAAGACTCTGCTGTGTCTGGGAGGTGTGAAGCACTTCAGTGGCCATAAATTCATCTGATCTTTTATTTTGTAGGATTACATCATTGTGAAGAAACCAGGCGGACGCACAACCAACAGCAACAGACTTCAGGTGGTAGAGGGATTCTGTCGGAAACAGAACAGCATATTCGTGCCTCCGCCTCATTCCTTGCCTTCTGAGAGGAGCGAAGAGAAGATCCTGGAACTGACCAATAAGATCACAGAGCTGCTGACAGGAGAGGTGAGGAGGATTCTGGGAATTCTGGGACATTATCCAGTAACAGACAAGGGATGTGTCTGGATGGTGACTGTATCATTGTGTGTGTCAGGTTCCTATAAGGTGTCAGGATGTCACTGTCTATTTCTCCATGGAGGAGTGGGAGTATTTAGAAGGACACAAGGATCTCTACAAGGACGTCATGATGGCCAATCAGCCGCCCCTCACATCACCGGGTAAGAGAGAAGCAGAACTGTCCCTATGTTTTCACTATTATACATGATTTATATACTGACAATAGTTTACAGTATAAAGAGAGACCTTGCAGTTCCAATACAGTTCATTACAATAGATACATTAGATGGGCCCTGCTCCTGAGAGCTTACAATCTAATAAGGAGGAGCAAGTGATACAAAAGGAAATAACTGTTGGGGGGCTGATGAAGAAGGTAAGAGTTTAATTGTTGGGTGGAGGTGGGATAGGCTTCCTAACCCTAAGGAATCACCTAAAGATGGACAGAGTATGAGCCAGATGGATAGGGGTAGAGAGTTCCAGAGAATGGGAGAGGTTCTGGAGAAGTCATAGATGTGACAAGGGATATAGAGAGCAGGAGGAGTGGAGAAGTACCATTGGCTATTATGAGATAAGGTTGGTGATGTAGTTGGGGGTAGAGTTACGGATGGCTTTGTAGGTGGTTGTTAGTGGAGGGATTGGCAAAGAGGAGACCAGTGGAGTGACTGGCAGAGAGGGGTGGAGGACAATGAATGGAGGTCAGTGGAGGGATTGGTAGAGAGGGGTGGAGGACACTGAATGGAGGTCAGTGGGGGGATTGGTAGAGAGGGGTGGAGGACACTGAATGGAGACCAGTGGAGGGATTGGTAGAGAGGGGTGGAGGACACTGAATGGAGGCCAGTGGAGGGATTGGTAGAGAGGGGTGGAGGACACTGAATGAAGGTCAGTGGAGGGATTGGTAGAGAGGGGTGGAGGACACTGAATGGAGGTCAGTGGAGGGATTGGTAGAGAGGGGTGGAGGACACTGAATGGAGGTCAGTGGAGGGATTGGTAGAGAGGGGTGGAGGACACTGAATGGAGGCCAGTGGAGGGATTGGTAGAGAGGAGTGGAGGACACTGAATGGAGGTCAGTGGAGGGATTGGTAGAGAGGGGTGGAGGACACTGAATGGAGGCCAGTGGAGGGATTGGTAGAGAGGGGTGGAGGACACTGAATGGAGACCAGTGGAGGGATTGGCAGAGAGGGGTGGAGGACACTGAATGGAGGTCAGTGGATGGATTGGTAGAGAGGGATGGAGGACACTGAATGGAGGTCAGTGGAGGGATTGGCAAAGAGGGGTGGAGGACACTGAATGGAGGTCAGTGGAGGGATTGGTAGAGAGGGGTGGAGGACACTGAATGGAGGTCAGTGGAGGGATTGGTAGAGGGGGGTGGAGGACACTGAATGGAGGTCAGTGGAGGGATTGGTAGAGAGGGGTGGAGGACACTGAATGGAGGTCAGTGGAGGGATTGGTAGAGAGGGGTGGAGGACACTGAATGGAGACCAGTGGAGGGATTGATAGAGAGGGGTGGAGGACACTGAATGGAGGTCAGTGGAGGGATTGGTAGAGGGGGGTGGAGGACACTGAATGGAGGTCAGTGGAGGGATTGGTAGAGAGGGGTGGAGGACACTGAATGGAGGTCAGTGGAGGGATTGGTAGAGAGGGGTGGAGGACACTGAATGGAGACCAGTGGAGGGATTGGTAGAGAGGAGTGGAGGACACTGAATGGAGGGCAGTGGAGGGATTGGTAGAGAAGGGTGAAGGACACTGAATGGAGGTCAGTGGAGGGATTGGTAGAGAGGGGTGGAGGACACTGAATGGAGACCAGTGGAGGGATTGGTAGAGAGGAGTGGAGGACACTGAATGGAGGGCAGTGGAGGGATTGGTAGAGAGGGGTGGAGGACACTGAATGGAGATCAGTGGAGGGATTGGTAGAGAGGGGTGGAGGACACTGAATGGAGGTCAGTGGATGGATTGGTAGAGAGGGGTGGAGGACACTGAATGGAGACCAGTGGAGGGATTGGTAGAGAAGGGTGAAGGACACTGAATGGAGGTCAGTGGAGGGATTGGTAGAGAGGGATGGAGGACACTGAATGGAGGTCAGTGGAGGGATTGGTAGAGAGGGGTGGAGGACACTGAATGGAGGTCAGTGGAGGGATTGGTAGAGAGGGGTGGAGGACACTGAATGGAGGTCAGTGGAGGGATTGGTAGAGAGGAGTGGAGGACACTGAATGGAGGTCAGTGGAGGGATTGGTAGAGAGGGGTGGAGGACACTGAATGGAGGTCAGTGGAGGGATTGGTAGAGAGGGGTGGAGGACACTGAATGGAGGTCAGTGGGGGGATTGGTGGAGAGGGGTGGAGGACACTGAATGGAGGTCAGTGGAGGGATTGGTAGAGAGGGGTGGAGGACACTGAATGGAGGTCAGTGGGGGGATTGGTGGAGAGGGGTGGAGGACACTGAATGGAGGCCAGTGGAGGGATTGGTAGAGAGGGGTGGAGGACACTGAATGGAGGTCAGTGGAGGGATTGGTAGAGAGGGGTGGAGGACACTGAATGGAGGCCAGTGGAGGGATTGGTAGAGGGGGGTGGAGGACACTGAATGGAGGCCAGTGGAGGGATTGGTAGAGAGGGGTGGAGGACACTGAATGGAGGTCAGTGGAGGGATTGGTAGAGAGGGGTGGAGGACACTGAATGGAGGTCAGTGGGGGGATTGGTAGAGAGGGGTGGAGGACACTGAATGGAGGTCAGTGGAGGGATTGGTAGAGAGGGGTGGAGGACACTGAATGGAGGCCAGTGGAGGGATTGGTAGAGAGGGGTGGAGGACACTGAATGGAGGTCAGTGGAGGGATTGGTAGAGAGGGGTGGAGGACACTGAATGGAGGTCAGTGGAGGGATTGGTAGAGAGGGGTGGAGGACACTGAATGGAGGTCAGTGGAGGGATTGGTAGAGAGGGGTGGAGGACACTGAATGGAGACCAGTGGAGGGATTGGTAGAGAGGGGGGGAGGACGCTGAATGGAGGCCAGTGGAGGGATTGGTAGAGAGGGGTGGAGGACACTGAATGGAGGTCAGTGGAGGGATTGGTAGAGAGGGGTGGAGGACACTGAATGGAGACCAGTGGAGGGATTGGTAGAGAGGGGTGGAGGACACTGAATGGAGACCAGTGGAGGGATTGGTAGAGAGGGGTGGAGGACACTGAATGGAGGAGGGGAGGGATTGGTAGAGAGGGGTGGAGGACACTGAATGGAGACCAGTGGGGGGATTGGTAGAGAGGGGTGGAGGACACTGAATGGAGACCAGTGGGGGGATTGGTAGAGAGGGGTGGAGGACACTGAATGGAGGAGGGGAGGGATTGGTAGAGAGGGGTGGAGGACACTGAATGGAGACCAGTGGAGAGATTGGTAGAGAGGGGTGGAGGACACTGAATGGAGGTCAGTGGAGGGATTGGTAGAGAGGGGTGGAGGACACTGAATGGAGGTCAGTGGAGGGATTGGTAGAGAGGGGTGGAGGACACTGAATGGAGACCAGTGGAGGGATTGGTAGAGAGGGGTGGAGGACACTGAATGGAGGTCAGTGGAAGGATTGGTAGAGAGGGGTGGAGGACACTGAATGGAGGTCAGTGGAGGGATTGGTAGAGAGGGGTGGAGGACACTGAATGGAGGTCAGTGGAGGGATTGGTAGAGAGGGGTGGAGGACACTGAATGGAGATCAGTGGGGGGATTGGCAGAGAGGGGTGGAGGACACTGAATGGAGACCAGTGGAGGGATTGGTAGAGAGGGGTGGAGGACACTGAATGGAGACCAGTGGAGGGATTGGTAGAGAGGGGTGGAGGACACTGAATGGAGATCAGTGGGGGGATTGGCAGAGAGGGGTGGAGGACACTGAATGGAGGTCAGTGGAGGGATTGGTAGAGAGGGGTGGAGGGCACTGAATGGAGACCAGTGGAGGGATTGGTAGAGAGGGGTGGAGGACACTGAATGGAGGTCAGTGGAGAGATTGGTAGAGAGGGGTGGAGGACACTGAATGGTGGTCAGTGGAGGGATTGGTAGAGAGGGGTGGAGGACACTGAATGGAGGTCAGTGGAGGGATTGGTAGAGAGGGGTGGAGGACACTGAATGGAGGTCAGTGGGGGGATTGGTAGAGAGGGGTGGAGGACACTGAATGGAGGTCAGTGGAGGGATTGGTAGAGAGGGATGGAGGACACTGAATGGAGGTCAGTGGAGGGATTGGTAGAGAGGGGTGGAGGACACTGAATGGAGGTCAGTGGAGGGATTGGTAGAGAGGGGTGGAGGACACTGAATGGAGGTCAGTGGAGGGATTGGTAGAGAGGGGTGGAGGACACTGAATGGAGGTCAGTGGGGGGATTGGTAGAGAGGGGTGGAGGACACTGAATGGAGGTCAGTGGAGGGATTGGTAGAGAGGGATGGAGGACACTGAATGGAGGTCAGTGGAGGGATTGGTAGAGAGGGGTGGAGGACACTGAATGGAGGTCAGTGGAGGGATTGGTAGAGAGGGGTGGAGGGCACTGAATGGAGACCAGTGGAGGGATTGGTAGAGAGGGGTGGAGGACACTGAATGGAGGTCAGTGGAGAGATTGGTAGAGAGGGGTGGAGGACACTGAATGGAGGTCAGTGGGGGGATTGGTAGAGAGGGGTGGAGGACACTGAATGGAGGTCAGTGGAGGGATTGGTAGAGAGGGATGGAGGACACTGAATGGAGGTCAGTGGAGGGATTGGTAGAGAGGGGTGGAGGACACTGAATGGAGGTCAGTGGAGGGATTGGTAGAGAGGGGTGGAGGACACTGAATGGAGGTCAGTGGAGGGATTGGTAGAGAGGGGTGGAGGACACTGAATGGAGGTCAGTGGAGGGATTGGTAGAGAGGGGTGGAGGACACTGAATGGAGGTCAGTGGGGGGATTGGTAGAGAGGGGTGGAGGACACTGAATGGAGGTCAGTGGAGGGATTGGTAGAGAGGGATGGAGGACACTGAATGGAGGTCAGTGGAGGGATTGGTAGAGAGGGGTGGAGGACACTGAATGGAGGTCAGTGGAGGGATTGGTAGAGAGGGGTGGAGGGCACTGAATGGAGACCAGTGGAGGGATTGGTAGAGAGGGGTGGAGGACACTGAATGGAGGTCAGTGGAGGGATTGGTAGAGAGGGGTGGAGGACACTGAATGGAGGTCAGTGGAGGGATTGGTAGAGAGGGGTGGAGGGCACTGAATGGAGACCAGTGGAGGGATTGGTAGAGAGGGGTGGAGGACACTGAATGGAGGTCAGTGGAGGGATTGGTAGAGAGGGGTGGAGGACACTGAATGGAGGTCAGTGGAGGGATTGGTAGAGAGGGGTGGAGGGCACTGAATGGAGACCAGTGGAGGGATTGGTAGAGAGGGGTGGAGGACACTGAATGGAGGTCAGTGGAGGGATTGGTAGAGAGGGGTGGAGGACACTGAATGGAGGTCAGTGGAGGGATTGGTAGAGAGGGGTGGAGGACACTGAATGGAGGTCAGTGGAGGGATTGGTAGAGAGGGGTGGAGGGCACTGAATGGAGACCAGTGGAGGGATTGGTAGAGAGGGGTGGAGGGCACTGAATGGAGACCAGTGGAGGGATTGGTAGAGAGGGGTGGAGGACACTGAATGGAGACCAGTGGAGGGATTGGTAGAGAGGGGTGGAGGACACTGAATGGAGGTCAGTGGAGGGATTGGTAGAGAGGGGTGGAGGACACTGAATGGAGGTCAGTGGGGGGATTGGTAGAGAGGGGTGGAGGACACTGAATGGAGGTCAGTGGAGGGATTGGTAGAGAGGGGTGGAGGACACTGAATGGAGGTCAGTGGAGGGATTGGTAGAGAGGGGTGGAGGACACTGAATGGAGGTCAGTGGAGGGATTGGTAGAGAGGGGTGGAGGACACTGAATGGAGGTCAGTGGTGGGATTGGCAGAGAGGGGTGGAGGACACTGAATGGAGGTCAGTGGAGGGATTGGTAGAGAGGAGTGGAGGACACTGAATGGAGACCAGTGGAGGGATTGGTAGAGAGGGGTGGAGGACACTGAATGGAGGTCAGTGGAGGGATTGGTAGAGAGGGATGGAGGACACTGAATGGAGGTCAGTGGAGGGATTGGTAGAGAGGGGTGGAGGACACTGAATGGAGGTTAGTGGAGGGATTGGTAGAGAGGGATGGGGGACACTGAATGGAGGTCAGTGGAGGGATTGGCAGAGAGGGGTGGAGGACACTGAATGGAGGTCAGTGGAGGGATTGGTAGAGAGGGGTGGAGGACACTGAATGGAGGTCAGTGGAGGGATTGGTAGAGAGGGGTGGAGGACACTGAATGGAGGTCAGTGGAGGGATTGGTAGAGAGGGGTGGAGGACACTGAATGGAGGCCAGTGGAGGGATTGGTGGAGAGGGGTGGAGGACACTGAATGGAGGTCAGTGGAGGGATTGGTGGAGAGGGGTGGAGGACACTGAATGGAGGTCAGTGGAGGGATTGGTAGAGAGGGGTGGAGGACACTGAATGGAGACCAGTGGAGGGATTGGTAGAGAGGGGTGGAGGACACTGAATGGAGGTCAGTGGAGGGATTGGCAGAGAGGGGTGGAGGACACTGAATGGAGGTCAGTGGAGGGATTGGTAGAGAGGGGTGGAGGACACTGAATGGAGGTCAGTGGAGGGATTGGTAGAGAGGGGTGGAGGACACTGAATGGAGGTCAGTGGAGGGATTGGCAGAGAGGGGTGGAGGACACTGAATGGAGGTCAGTGGAGGGATTGGTAGAGAGGGGTGGAGGACACTGAATGGAGGTCAGTGGAGGGATTGGTAGAGAGGGGTGGAGGACACTGAATGGAGGTCAGTGGGGGGATTGGTAGAGAGGGGTGGAGGACACTGAATGGAGGTCAGTGGGGGGATTGGTAGAGAGGGGTGGAGGACACTGAATGGAGGTCAGTGGAGGGATTGGTGGAGAGGGGTGGAGGACACTGAATGGAGGTCAGTGGAGGGATTGGCAGAGAGGGGTGGAGGACACTGAATGGAGGTCAGTGGAGGGATTGGTGGAGAGGGGTGGAGGACACTGAATGGAGGTCAGTGGAGGGATTGGTAGAGAGGGGTGGAGGACACTGAATGGAGACCAGTGGAGGGATTGGTAGAGAGGGGGGGAGGACACTGAATGGAAACCAGTGGAGGGATTGGTAGAGAGGAGTGGAGGACACTGAATGGAGACCAGTGGAGGGATTGGTAGAGAGGGGTGGAGGACACTGAATGGAGGTCAGTGGAGGGATTGGTAGAGAGGGGTGGAGGACACTGAATGGAGGTCAGTGGGGGGATTGGCAGAGAGGGGTGGAGGACACTGAATGGAGGTCAGTGGAGGGATTGGCAGAGAGGGGTGGAGGACACTGAATGGAGATCAGTGGAGGGATTGGTGGAGAGGGGTGGAGGACACTGAATGGAGGTCGGTGGAGGGATTGGTAGAGAGGGGTGGAGGACACTGAATGGAGGTCAGTGGAGGGATTGGTAGAGAGGAGTGGAGGACACTGAATGGAGACCAGTGGAGGGATTGGTAGAGAGGGGTGGAGGACACTGAATGGAGGTCAGTGGAGGGATTGGTAGAGAGGGGTGGAGGACACTGAATGGAGGTCAGTGGGGGGATTGGCAGAGAGGGGTGGAGGACACTGAATGGAGGTCAGTGGAGGGATTGGTAGAGAGGGGTGGAGGACACTGAATGGAGACCAGTGGAGGGATTGGTAGAGAGGGGTGGAGGACACTGAATGGAGACCAGTGGAGGGATTGGTAGAGAGGGGTGGAGGACACTGAATGGAGGCCAGTGGAGGGATTGGTAGAGAGGGGTGGAGGACACTGAATGGAGACCAGTGGAGGGATTGGTAGAGAGGAGTGGAGGACACTGAATGGAGACCAGTGGAGGGATTGGTAGAGAGGGGTGGAGGACACTGAATGGAGATCAGTGGAGGGATTGGTAGAGAGGGGTGGAGGACACTGAATGGAGGCCAGTGGAGGGATTGGTAGAGAGGGGTGGAGGACACTGAATGGAGGTCAGTGGAGGGATTGGTAGAGAGGGGTGGAGGACACTGAATGGAGGTCAGTGGAGGGATTGGTAGAGAGGGGTGGAGGACACTGAATGGAGACCAGTGGAGGGATTGGTAGAGAGGGGTGGAGGACACTGAATGGAGGTCAGTGGAGGGATTGGTAGAGAGGGGTGGAGGACACTGAATGGAGGTCAGTGGAGGGATTGGTAGAGAGGGATGGAGGACACTGAATGGAGGTCAGTGGAGGGATTGGTAGAGAGGGGTGGAGGACACTGAATGGAGACCAGTGGAGGGATTGGTAGAGAGGGGTGGAGGACACTGAATGGAGGTCAGTGGAGGGATTGGTAGAGAGGGGTGGAGGACACTGAATGGAGGTCAGTGGAGGGATTGGTAGAGAGGGGTGGAGGACACTGAATGGAGACCAGTGGAGGGATTGGTAGAGAGGGGTGGAGGACACTGAATGGAGGGCAGTGGGGGGATTGGTAGAGAGGGGTGGAGGATAATGAATGGAGGTCAGTGGAGGGATTGGTAGAGAGGGGTGGAGGACACTGAATGGAGGTCAGTGGAGGGATTGGTAGAGAGGGGTGGAGGACACTGAATGGAGGTCAGTGGAGGGATTGGTAGAGAGGGGTGGAGGACACTGAATGGAGGTCAGTGGAGGGATTGGTAGAGAGGGGTGGAGGACACTGAATGGAGGTCAGTGGAGGGATTGGTGGAGAGGGGTGGAGGACACTGAATGGAGGTCAGTGGAGGGATTGGTGGAGAGGGGTGGAGGACACTGAATGGAGGCCAGTGGAGGGATTGGTGGAGAGGGGTGGAGGACACTGAATGGAGGTCAGTGGAGGGATTGGTGGAGAGGGGTGGAGGACACTGAATGGAGGTCAGTGGAGGGATTGGTAGAGAGGGGTGGAGGACACTGAATGGAGACCAGTGGAGGGATTGGTAGAGAGGGGTGGAGGACACTGAATGGAGGTCAGTGGAGGGATTGGCAGAGAGGGGTGGAGGACACTGAATGGAGGTCAGTGGAGGGATTGGTAGAGAGGGGTGGAGGACACTGAATGGAGGTCAGTGGAGGGATTGGTAGAGAGGGGTGGAGGACACTGAATGGAGGTCAGTGGAGGGATTGGCAGAGAGGGGTGGAGGACACTGAATGGAGGTCAGTGGAGGGATTGGTAGAGAGGGGTGGAGGACACTGAATGGAGGTCAGTGGAGGGATTGGTAGAGAGGGGTGGAGGACACTGAATGGAGGTCAGTGGGGGGATTGGTAGAGAGGGGTGGAGGACACTGAATGGAGGTCAGTGGGGGGATTGGTAGAGAGGGGTGGAGGACACTGAATGGAGGTCAGTGGAGGGATTGGTGGAGAGGGGTGGAGGACACTGAATGGAGGTCAGTGGAGGGATTGGCAGAGAGGGGTGGAGGACACTGAATGGAGGTCAGTGGAGGGATTGGTGGAGAGGGGTGGAGGACACTGAATGGAGGTCAGTGGAGGGATTGGTAGAGAGGGGTGGAGGACACTGAATGGAGACCAGTGGAGGGATTGGTAGAGAGGGGGGGAGGACACTGAATGGAAACCAGTGGAGGGATTGGTAGAGAGGAGTGGAGGACACTGAATGGAGACCAGTGGAGGGATTGGTAGAGAGGGGTGGAGGACACTGAATGGAGGTCAGTGGAGGGATTGGTAGAGAGGGGTGGAGGACACTGAATGGAGGTCAGTGGGGGGATTGGCAGAGAGGGGTGGAGGACACTGAATGGAGGTCAGTGGAGGGATTGGCAGAGAGGGGTGGAGGACACTGAATGGAGATCAGTGGAGGGATTGGTGGAGAGGGGTGGAGGACACTGAATGGAGGTCGGTGGAGGGATTGGTAGAGAGGGGTGGAGGACACTGAATGGAGGTCAGTGGAGGGATTGGTAGAGAGGAGTGGAGGACACTGAATGGAGACCAGTGGAGGGATTGGTAGAGAGGGGTGGAGGACACTGAATGGAGGTCAGTGGAGGGATTGGTAGAGAGGGGTGGAGGACACTGAATGGAGGTCAGTGGGGGGATTGGCAGAGAGGGGTGGAGGACACTGAATGGAGGTCAGTGGAGGGATTGGTAGAGAGGGGTGGAGGACACTGAATGGAGACCAGTGGAGGGATTGGTAGAGAGGGGTGGAGGACACTGAATGGAGACCAGTGGAGGGATTGGTAGAGAGGGGTGGAGGACACTGAATGGAGGCCAGTGGAGGGATTGGTAGAGAGGGGTGGAGGACACTGAATGGAGACCAGTGGAGGGATTGGTAGAGAGGAGTGGAGGACACTGAATGGAGACCAGTGGAGGGATTGGTAGAGAGGGGTGGAGGACACTGAATGGAGATCAGTGGAGGGATTGGTAGAGAGGGGTGGAGGACACTGAATGGAGGCCAGTGGAGGGATTGGTAGAGAGGGGTGGAGGACACTGAATGGAGGTCAGTGGAGGGATTGGTAGAGAGGGGTGGAGGACACTGAATGGAGGTCAGTGGAGGGATTGGTAGAGAGGGGTGGAGGACACTGAATGGAGACCAGTGGAGGGATTGGTAGAGAGGGGTGGAGGACACTGAATGGAGGTCAGTGGAGGGATTGGTAGAGAGGGGTGGAGGACACTGAATGGAGGTCAGTGGAGGGATTGGTAGAGAGGGATGGAGGACACTGAATGGAGGTCAGTGGAGGGATTGGTAGAGAGGGGTGGAGGACACTGAATGGAGACCAGTGGAGGGATTGGTAGAGAGGGGTGGAGGACACTGAATGGAGGTCAGTGGAGGGATTGGTAGAGAGGGGTGGAGGACACTGAATGGAGGTCAGTGGAGGGATTGGTAGAGAGGGGTGGAGGACACTGAATGGAGACCAGTGGAGGGATTGGTAGAGAGGGGTGGAGGACACTGAATGGAGGGCAGTGGGGGGATTGGTAGAGAGGGGTGGAGGATAATGAATGGAGGTCAGTGGAGGGATTGGTAGAGAGGGGTGGAGGACACTGAATGGAGGTCAGTGGAGGGATTGGTAGAGAGGGGTGGAGGACACTGAATGGAGGTCAGTGGAGGGATTGGTAGAGAGGGATGGAAGACACTGAATGGAGGTCAGTGGAGGGATTGGTAGAGAGGGATGGAAGACACTGAATGGAGACCAGTGGAGGGATTGGCAGAGAGGGGTGGAGGACACTGAATGGAGGTCAGTGGAGGGATTGGTAGAGAGGGGTGGAGGACACTGAATGGAAACCAGTGGAGGGATTGGTAGAGAGGGGTGGAGGACACTGAATGGAGGTCAGTGGAGGGATTGGTAGAGAGGGGTGGAGGACACTGAATGGAGGTCAGTGGAGGGATTGGAGGAGAGGGGTGGAGGACACTGAATGGAGGTCAGTGGAGGGATTGGTAGAGAGGGGTGGAGGACACTGAATGGAGGTCAGTGGAGGGATTGGTAGAGAGGGGTGGAGGACAGTGAAGGGAGGTCAGTGGAGGGATTGGAGGAGAGGGGTGGAGGACACTGAATGGAGGTCAGTGGAGGGATTGGAGGAGAGGGGTGGAGGACACTGAATGGAGGTCAGTGGAGGGATTGGTAGAGAGGGGTGGAGGACAGTGAATGGTTGGTAAGGTAGGAGTATTCATGAATGACGGGGGGGGAGGGGTAGTTGGAAGGGAAGGGAGTTGCAGTGGTCGAGGTGAGATAAAAGTGAATTATTAGGTTGGTAATGTCATTGGATAAACGGGGAATTCTGGAGATGTATGGTGACGGGGTGAGATTTGGACAGTGATTGGATGTAGTGGAGAGGTCCATCCATGATTGGCACCTTGACATGAGGAGAGAGACTGATCGTCGTTCTATTGATCTCCCATTGTGAAGTTGGGGGAGGGTCCACAGGAGGAAGAAACATTATGAGCGGAGCTTTGAAAATCTTGGGTTTGAATTGTGGCCTCCACACTGATCTGCCAGGAAGTGAATTGGTGATGTGTGAGAAGATTTGTGGGTTAAGCAGAGGAGTGATTTGTGTCATCAGCATACAGGTGGTATTGGAAGTAGTGGAAGGTTTGGAAATGAGGAAGAGGTGTAGATAGAAAATAGAAGGGGTCTGAGGGCAGATCCTTGGGGGACCTATGGAAAGAGGAGGTGGAATTGTAAGTGACACTGAAGGAGCCCTTAGTTATGGGAAGAACCAGGAGAGAGCAGAGTCTCCGAGGTCAAGGGAGGGAAGTCTGTTGAGGCGGAGCGGATGGTCAACTGTAAGAGGTAGCAGAAAGGTCTAATTGCAGGAGTGTGGATTGGCGGCCCTATGGTGTAGGCGCATGGAGTGGCGTCCATGTGTGGAGTGGCGGCCCTATGGTGTAGGTGCATGGAGTGGTGTCCATGTGTGGAGTGGCGGCCCTATGGTGTAGGTGCATGGAGTGGTGTCCATGTGTGCAGTGGCGGCCCTATGGTGTAGGTGCATGGAGTGGCGTCCATGTGTGGAGTGGCGGCCCTATGGTGTAGGTGCATGGAGTGGTGTCCATGTGTGGAGTGGCGGCCCTATGGTGTAGGTGCATGGAGTGGTGTCCATGTGTGCAGTGGCGGCCCTATGGTGTAGGTGCATGGAGTGGCGTCCATGTGTGGAGTGGCGGCCCTATGGTGTAGGTGCATGGAGTGGTGTCCATGTGTGGAGTGGCGGCCCTATGGTGTAGGTGCATGGAGTGGCGTCCATGTGTGGAGTGGCGGCCCTATGGTGTAGGTGCATGGAGTGGTGTCCATGTGTGGAGTGGCGGCCCTATGGTGTAGGTGCATGGAGTGGCGTCCATGTGTGGAGTGGCGGCCCTATGGTGTAGGCGCATGGAGTGGTGTCCATGTGTGCAGTGGCGGCCCTATGGTGTAGGCGCATGGCGTCCACGTGTGGGATAGTGGCCTTTTGGGCAGCTGTGGAGTGGCTGTCACATGTGGTGTGGCAGCCGTTGGGCAGGGGCGTGTGTGGAGTGGCGCCCCTTGGGTTTGATTGTAAGGCATGAGTTTAATGTGGTGGTGTTGGTGAAAGCCAAGCTGAAAGGGGTTGAGAAGGTTATCGGTGAGGTCTTTGTAGACTTGGCATTCCACAATTTGGAGGTAAAAGATGTAATGAGATGGGTTGTTGGTTATTCAGACTGGTGGAGTTCATATTACTTCTTCACGTTGTATATAAATTAGTGCTGAGGATTGAGGATCTTATATCCATTAGAGAACTCGGGGTACTTTGTGACTACTAAGCTTATGCTGCCACCATCTTCAGGTGAATGGGCAAGGGACAAAAAAGCCAGGATTCCGTGCCCAGGCACACCCTGCTCAGCCTCGGCCTCTAGCTTGTGTCCCTAGGCGATGGATGTGCCTGCATATGTCTTTCTGAAGGGTGTTTTATTTTTTTATATTTTGTTTATCACAGGCTTTAGTTCCCTATTTTTTGGCATCTGTTGAACACGGAGAGGGGAAAATCTTCATCCAGATAGGTTGTCAGCCAATAGGCCAAGAGGGACTCGTAACTGGACTGCATATGCAGGGGTTGGGGGTGGCCTGTAATATTGGCACTGGATCCTGCCAGCATCGTACTCTAGATGACCTTGCTGGAAAGGTGCTTTACAAGTCCAGGGCAGTGATCTCTTCAGGGTAAGTTTTGAGTCACAAGTGTGGGTGATCGCCCTTACCCTCCCCTTTTTTGGAGTGGGGGTGTTGAGGTGTTGGAGGAACATTCTCTGGATGAGGAAGATGTTGAGGAGTCCACCGAGAACAGGAATCCTCTGTAGACAAGTCCTTTCACGGGGAGTCTCGGGATACAGGACTTTCTCATACAGAAGACCATAGAGGGGCTTCCAGTTAAAGAGGCAACTTCTGAAGATCTTTTCTCCAAGGTGACAAGATTTGGGTCCCGGCAGCTGCCTAAACATCCCAAATCTTTTCCAGTGCAGCCTTACATACAGGAAGTGATTTATGCTAATTGAGCTTCCCTGGAAAAAGTGTGTTCAGCACTGAAGTGTTCTAAACGGCAAACCACGTGGAGGAGGAATCCTACAAGAAATATCGGCTCTCCAGCTTTGGACCTGACAGCCATTTTCTCATTGAATAGGACCCTGACAGTGCTGGTGGATGAAGTCCTGGTATTTAAAGACGCCATTGATATTATGCCCTCCTGAAGACATCTCTCTCTGGTTGAAGCGGTGGGAGTTTTCAGAGCCCGCAAAGTGTATGCTTCGTTCCAGAGAATCGGACTGAGGGTATCTTGCCATTTGGCACTTCTTGGAAGATTTTCTGACAACCTTGGGTCATTCAGTGGAAGACTTGACATGCCAACTTTCCCAGTTGGACACCATGTCCACATGAAACTGATCCCGTGGCTTCAGTGCTCGTCAGTGGAACTTTTCTGCAATAAGAATCTCCAGAGGGTGAATGCTTGTTTGGACCATCCTTTGATGCCTACAAGAGTATAAGCCTACTTCCTAGTTCCATTAGAAGAGGTGGACCCCCAAGTCCTTCAAGTCTGGAGGCAAATCCTCTTGACAGTGAAGGGGCAGCCTCACCTGTGCAGTTGGAGCTGATGTATTATGGCCTTCGTGGGCCATCTAGATTCAAAGTCACAGATTAGTTCTGCAGCCCCCCCCCCCCCCCCCCCCCCCACACACACTTTATTTGCACTAGGGGATCTTTGAATCCACAAAAAAAAGACTGTTGTATTTGCGGCTCTGGACAGACTGCTTGTCCCAAGGGCTTATCGCTCCTGTGGTGGCAGAGGAGAAATCTTGGCTTCTATACCAACTTGATTATGGTTCCTAAACCAAATGGAAATGTCAAGATGAAGTCTAGCTAGTCTCTTCATCAGGGGGACTTCCTGGCATCAGTAGATATGAAGGATGCCTACCTACACATCATGATTTTGCAGCCTCATCGGGGGTTTATGTGGTTCACAGTGGAATATCCACCACTACATGTTTGGGAGCCGAAAGGCCAAACGGTAACACCGCAGAGTGTTTACCATGTGATGGCTTTGGGGTTGTTGAGAAACAGGGTCATTCGTATTGTGGGGTACCTAGACCATCTGCTTTGTCAAGTAGCAATGAGTTCAGACGCTGACATCAAATGTCCAGCAGACAGGGCAGGTCCTGGAAAGGTTTAGTTGGGTGGTGAACCTCTCCTAGTTACATAGTAGTTGAGGTTGAAAAAAGACACAAGTCCAACCTATGTGTGTGATTATATGTCAGTGTTACATTGTATATCCCTGTATGTTGCGGTCATTCAGGTGATTATCTAATAGTTTCTTGAATCTATCAATGCCCCCCACTGAGACCACCGCCTGTGGAAGGGAATTCCACATCCTTGCCGCTCTTACAGTAAAGAACCCTCTACGTAGTTTAAGCTTAAACCTCTTTTCTTCTAATTTTAATGAGTGGCCACAAGTCTTGTTAAACTCCCTTTTGCAAAAAAGTTTTATCCCTATTGTGGGGTCACCAGTCCGGTATTTATATATTGTGGGGTCACCAGTCCGGTATTTATATATTGTGGGGTCACCAGTCCGGTATTTATATATTGTGGGGTCACCAGTCCGGTATTTATATATTGTGGGGTCACCAGTCCGGTATTTATATATTGTGGGGTCACCAGTCCGGTATTTATATATTGTGGGGTCACCAGTGCGGCCGGACCAGAGTCTTATAGAGGGGAGAATTATCGTTTTATCTCTGGAGTTGATCCCTTTTCTAATGCCAATATTCTGTTTGCTTTGATAGGCTCAGCAATGCCAAGCTGCTGCTATCATCTACTAGGACCCCCAGGTCCTTCTCCACCCTAGATCCCCCCCAGAGGTTCCCCTCCCCCCAGTCTATAGATTGTTTTCAGATTTTTGCCACCCAAATGCATTATTTTAAATTTTTCTAAATTTTATCTCATTTGCCATGTAGTTGCCCCTCCCCCCATTCATTTGTTCAGATCTTCTTGGAAGGTTTCCACATCCTGCGGAGAAGTTATTGCCCTGCTTAGCTTAGTCCAATCTCTGTATTTGCGGATGATACTGTTTCCCCCATCCCCATCCTCCAGGTTATTTATGAACACATTAAATAGGATTGGTCCCAGCACAGAACCCTGGGGGACCCCACTACCCACCCCCGACCATTCCGAGTACTCCCCATTTATCACCACCCTCTGAACTCGCCCTTGTAGCCAGTTTTCAATCCGTGTACTCGCCCTATGGTCCATGCCAACAGACCTTATTTTGTACAGTGAAAAGAAGCAACAGTTGCCCATGGGACTTTAAATTCAGTGTTGCTGATCAGAGGGTAAACAAGTGTGAATAAAAGAGTAACAAAGTTTATTTAGATGGTAACGGTAGCATCCAACACAGAACATAAGCATGGGTGACAGGTAAAACAGCAACATAACATAGTAGTCCTCTAGGCATAGCCATAATAATATAACATCACAGATTATTAAAAGTACAAATATGCATGGTACATCTCTAACCCGACGCATTTCGCCAGCTTTCCTCGCATCTTCAGGGGCTGATGTGCATGTCTAATATCTGTAACAACAAATAGAATATATATTGGAGTATAACTTATGATTTGAACACGAGCATAAGAGCTGATCACCCCAAACTTACTTGTCAGGCAGTTGGCCTCGAGGATTGATCCCGAGGAAGGGTCAGCGGAGGACATCTCCCCCGGGAGCTGATTGGACGAAGACTGCAGCATGGAGGACCGAGACCAGGCGCAGGGCAGGCACGACAAAGATTTTATTTTATTTTTATTTTTTTATCTTTGCCGTGCCTGCCCTGCGCCTGGTCTCGGTCCTCCATGCTCTGGTCTTCCGACGCTTAGGGGACAGTATTCAGACTTTTTTTCTCTTTTCTTATTTTGTACAGTAAACGTTTAAGTTGTCTTTTGTGTTGGCACAATGTCTGGAGTATTTAGTCTTAGTACACAGTGCTGCACGGCTGAAGGTAAGGGTCTGTATCAGGGTGCTGGCATAGATGGTAGTCGACTTTGATACAGCCCCATATTTCCAGTTTCATTTCAGAGCTCTTCAGTCAAAGATCCTGTTGGTTTGGGACAAGTGTCATTAGTCCTTGGATCAGCCAATTCCTCTGACTCCAAGACCACTCTGGCTCTGGAAAGGCGAAGTCCCAGGTAGATGCTGAATGCCAGGAGATCCTTCCTTCCAATGAATTTGAAAACGTTGAGGAAGGAGCTGGGAAGGTGTTCTGGAGAAGCCCTTGGTACAGGGAATGTGTGGTTGTCAGAGGAGCAAAAGTTGCTGAACAACATCCTTGAACTTCTGGCGATTTTTTTAGCTGGCTCTTCTGGTCTGTCTACCTTCAGAGTCTCATCATCGGGGGTGCAGTCAGACAATGCCATGGTGGTGACATCATACTATCAATGAGGGACAAGAAGTTGACCTGTCTGAGAAGAAACAGACCTGATCTTGTCATTAGCAGAACTTGCCATTGCTGCCCTCTCCGCTGTTTACATTTCTGGAGTAGAAAATTATCTGGTGATTTTTCTCAGCCATCAATCGTTGAATTTGGGAGAATAGGTCCTATGTCCGGAGGTGGATCTCTTGCTGTTCATATTTAAAGCGGGAGTCCGCCGGGACTCCGCGTTTTTTTTTTTTTTTTTTTAAGCCAGCAGCTACAAATACTGCAGCTGCTGACTTTTAAATAGTGACACTTACCTGTCCAGCGCGCCCGCGATGTCGGCACCCGAAGCCGATCGCTCGCTCGTCTGTCAGGTCCTGCCGCCGCCATCTTGGGTATGGGAATCAGGAAATGGAGCCTTTCGGCTTCATTTCCCGGTTCCCTACTGCGCATGCGCGAGCTGCGCGGCGCAATCCGGACGGTCCCCGCTGCCTCTGGGAGCTGTGTGTTTCCCAGCAGGCAGCGGGGCACTTGCTGAAGGGGGCGGGCGCTTGCGGAAAGGGGCGTAACGTACGCCCCTTTCCGCAGAGAGCTAGCCCGGAAGTGGGTGCAGTTACCTGGATTATCCAGGTAACTGCACCCCCCTCCCCCCTGAAAGGTGCCGATTGTGGCGCTGGAGGGGGGGGGGGGATTCCGATGAGCGGAGGTCCATTTTAGGGTGGACCTCCGCTTTAACAGACTGGACAGGTTTGTGTCCTGAACCCGGGATCCTCAGGCATTTGCGATGGATGCTCCTGGTGATGAATTGGAATCAGTTTTCCTGATCTATGGCTTCCCTACTCTTCAGTAGAGGACATCCCAGGGATTCTGATCACAACTGCTTGGCCAGGAAGACTGTGGTATGGCACTATTGTAGATCTCTTGGCATACAAGCCTTGGGCTCTTCCAGATCAGCCAGATTTGTGAGGGTTTCTAAGGCCGCGTACACACGGGCGGACTGTTCGCCCAACTTTGTCCGCTGAACAGTGTTTGGGCGGACAGTCCGCTCGTGTGTGGGCTTTCAGCGGACAGTTTCAGCGGACAGTTTGACGAACAAGGTTTTTCGGAAATTCCGTAAAACTGTCCGCTGAAACCTTGTTTGAGCGAACAGTCCGCCCGTGTGTGGGCTTGTTCGACAAACTAAGTTCCGCGCATGCTCAGAAAGGCTTAACACGCCGAAAGTTATAATGCAGTGTATAGGACGTCGTATTTTTCGTCCCGTCGTACGTGCCGTTCACGTCATCGCGCACGGTTTCAGCAAACTGTTCGTTCGTCGTGTGTGGCCATGTCCGTCCATGCTAATTTTGAGCGGACTGTTTGCCGAAACTGTTTGACGGACAAAGTTGAGCGAACAGTCCCCGCGTGTGTACGCGGCCTAACTGTTATCCCTACACTTCTCAGGGCCAGAAAGTCGACCTCCAGGACGGTGTCCCACCATATATGGAAGGCTTATTTAGCACATATTGTCTCTTCTCCAGTATGGTGTGGAGATTTCTCTGCCTTTAAGTACCATTTGAGAGGCAGATCATGTTTCAAAGACCCATCGTGTCTCATTCCTTGTAAAAGCCTTGGTTTGGGGTGTCGTACGGACTTGTTCCACCTGTGTGCCCCCCACTCCCCTGTCCCGGCGGGACCTTAACTTGGTCCTGTCTGTTTTGCAGACATCTTCTTTTGAACTTCTGAGATCCACTTTTCACTCCTCATGGGCAAGGTTCTCTTCTTTTTTTTTTTTTTTTGGTGGCCATGACCTTGGCTCAAAGGATCTTGGAGTTGGCTGTGCCTTCCTCTAAGGAACCTTCTCTGATTGTTCACCAAGATAAGGTGGTGTTGAGACCTCAATTTTTTTTCCCCCCTTTCTGACCTAAGGTGGTTTCTTCATTTCACCTGAATCAGGACATGTTGTTGCCACCCCTTTGTCCTAATCTTAAGCATCCTATGCAGAAGATGCTTTACACTTTGAATGTTGTTTTAAGTTGTCTTAGTTTATCTGAATTCTACAGCTTCGTTTTTTGAGTCCGATTCCTTCTTTCCTGGTTAGGGCCCATCTCACCAGGAGTGTCGCTGCTCCGTGGACTATTAAGCAAAGCTGCTGTTCAAGGTTGTAAGGTGACTGTCTGGTTTTCTCTTCGCATTTTACTTAATTCTACCAAGTAGATGTCCACAACTCTGGGGGGGACCGTTTTGGGTAGAAGGTCTTGCAGGCGGCTGATAATAGGGGTTCCCTCATTCTGTTTTTTTTCCCCTGTTGCCCACCCTTTTATGTTCCATGTTTTTAGGACATCCCAAGTAGTCACGTATATGGATTCCTCAGTGTCCTGTGGATGTTCCATTTAGAAATTTAGAATTTTTGGTTTACCTGTAAAATCCTTTTTTTGGCGTACATCACAGGACACGGAGATCCCTCCACTCTTCTCTGTTCCTCATTGCTTGCTACAAAATGGAGGCTTAGCTGGGCTGGAAGGGCTTATACCAGGGCAGGGATTCCTGACTTATTTTGGCCAGTGTCCATTCACCCGAAGGTGGTAGCATATAACCCAAGTAGTCATGGATATCTACATCTGCTATATCCTGAGATACTCCAAGAAAAAATCCTCATTTACTGATCGTATGATTGTCATTTCCAAAGACTGAACTCCTAGTTAGGACTAGAGAACCTTCTAGGAAAGTCTAATCCCACATATACAGATCATGGTGGTCTTCTGCTAGCAAACGATTGGGATTACATGCTTCTGTCATGAAGGTCATAGAGTTATTGTATATTTAAATGTAGAAAAGTGATGGGAGGAAAAATCAAGTCTGCCTGTTGTTGTTTTTCTTTTTTCTGTATGTTTTGATGTTGCCTGAAAATGAAACCCGATAACTGAATACATTTTTGTGTTTCTGTCAGATGCCTATGAGAACCGACCCACTTCTGGAGATCATTACTTCCCCATGGTGACATCAGACTGTGAAACAGAAGATAGTATGGTTATTGATGAGGGGCCAGAAGGTATAGACCCATATGAAGAAGACACAGAGCCACAGGATATAGACCCATATGAAGAAGACATAGGGCCACAGGACATAGACCCATATGAAGAAAACACAGAGCCACAGGACATAGACTCATATGAAGACATGGGGCTTGAGATCATATATCCTTATCATGGAGACATGGAGCCCGAAGGCTTAGACCCGTATGAAGGAGATACAAGGCCGGAGGCCATAGACCTGTGTAAAAGAGAACTGAGACCGGAGGGCATGGACCCATATGAAGGCGATACGGGGCCAAAGGGCAAAGACCCATGTAAAAGAGAACCGGGGTCGGAGGGCATAGACCCATATGAAGGAGATACGGGGCCAAAGGGCAAAGACCCATGTAAAAGAGAACCGGGGTCAGAGGGCATAGACCCATATAAAGGAGATATGGGGCCAAAGGGCATAGACCCGTGTAAAAGAGAACCGAGACTGGAGGGAATAGACCCATATGAAGGCGATACGGGGCCAAAGGGCATAGACCCATGTAAACTAGCCACAACTACAAGCTCAATGAAAGGTTTTCCAGTCCGAATTAAAGAGGAACCCGTGTCTGATGAAGAAGAAAGCCTTGCTGGTAACAACTATGCCAACCAAATTGCATACAGTTGTGTTCGCATTAAGGAAGAACCCCAGCTGTATGTAGAAGTCAAAATTCCCAGTGAGGGCGAAGACCGAACCCCACAGGCATATTGCCACATTAAGGTGGAGACTGTACCAGCCGAGGAAGACGATCGATCCACCCCCACCGTTTATACCCCCAGTGCACAGGGACATTCCACAGCCACCCACATCAAGGAGGAGCCAGTAGCTTTTGTCAACGTATTGGCCGTTTCTCAGCAGGCCGATCATACACATGAGCAACCCTCAAACGCCGCTGCGGAGACCATGTCCTATAAAGTAGAGATGCCTACGGACCAGGCGCCAGCAAAGGGTTCTGACAATTCCTCACTGTATAGCGTCCGGCAGAAGGAAGATTCCATGGAGATCCTCTACCATTGTCCCAGCTGCTTTAAAGGATTCTCCAGTAACCTGGACCTTGCCCGCCACCAAGTCATCCACACCGTGAGTAAGCTCTTTATCTGCTCCTTGTGTGGAAAGAGCTTCACCGAGATGTCCTTCCTGGTCAAACACCAAGTCATCCACACCGACCTCAAGCTGTGCGTCTGTCCCGTGTGTGGGGGGTGTTTCTACAGCGAGACCTCCCTAGCCAAGCACCAGAAAACACATTCGTTGCCTTTGTTCTGTTCTACGTGTGGCAAATGTTTCTTTAATAAGACCGAGCTGGCCATCCATGAGAGGAAACACTCGGGGGAAAGGCCTTTCGCGTGCCACATCTGCGGCAAAAATTTCATAGCAAAGTCTGTTCTGAACAAACACATGATGATCCACGGGCCGATGGATATAGGGAAATGATTGGACACCCACCCTGTACATGGTTATAAGTTGATTTCACATTGTCCCCCAAACTTCATCCACTTGTATCACATTTATTTATTAAAGGTTTTTCCACAGCTCCCTCGTGTGTGGATATTGGTGTGTATGGAAACCTGATGAGCCGGTTTAGATGTCATCGTTCCTATGTCTGGTATAAAGGGCCCCGCATGTGGCTGGCCAGGAGCCTAAAGATTTACCCCTTAAAAGAGGCTGTTGGGAAAAACCTTCTCGTTTTTCTTACAGGTTCCCGAGTCTCAAACTGGCAGCCCTCCAGATGTTGCCGAACTACAAGTCCCATCATTTCTCATGCTTGTAACTGTCAGCCTTAGCAATGCCTCATGGGACTTGTAGTTCCGCAACAGTTGGGGGGGGGCGCCAGTTTGAGATCTGTGCTCTAAAGACATGGAAATCTATTGGACTCGGTCTTCACACACCTGCTAAAAGCTTAATCCAAGCAGTGATGGGTTGGGGGGGGGGTATTTGGATGAGTGTAGAGGACGGCCCGTGTGGTCATGTTCACTAATGGAAGGGAGGAAGAAGAATGGTGAGTAGTATGTATATCTCCCCCGCTTGGCTTGGAGCTTACCTTTTTATTATTAGATGTAGAACCGAAATGGAGAGGTGACCCCTTCAAAGCCCGGGAGATGGGTGTCCAACTACGAGAATGACTGCTTGGTACTCTCCAAACCCCCCCCCATAAAGGGCCACGATGGGGTCACTGCTTGAAATCAGCCTCAGGATAACCCGTCCTCCGAAATCCCACAATACTTATTATGTGAACAGGTTCTCCTTAATATATATATTACACACTGAGCAATGACCCCTGTGATGATCAGCTGAGGATTGGTGGTCTGTCAGATAAGGTTCCCCCATCAGGTCTCATTAATGGATCATTTCCACCTCGCCCGTTTCTCCTGATTGGTGCATTCCTCCATGCCCCATCTCTCCTGATTGCTGTATTCCTCCATGCCCCTCCTCTCAGGATTGGTGCATTCCTCCATGCCCCTCCTCTCAGGATTGGTGCATTCCCCGCAACCCCCCTCTCAGGATTGGTGCATTCCCCACGCCCCTCTTCCCCGATTGCTGCATTCCCCCGTGCCCCATCTCTCCTGATTGCTGTATTCCTCCATGCCCCTCCTCACAGGATTGGTGCATTCCCCGCACCCCCCCTCTCAGGATTGGTGCATTCCCCCCGCGGGCCCCTCCTCACAGGATTGGTGCATTCCCCGCACCCCCCCTCTCAGGATTGGTGCATTCCCCCCGCGGGCCCCTCCTCTCAGGATTGGTGCATTCCCCCCCGCGGGCCCCACCTCTCAGGATTGGTGCATTCCCCCCCGCGGGCCCCTCCTCTCAGGATTGGTGCATTCCCCCCCGCGGGCCCCTCCTCTCAGGATTGGTGCATTCCCCCCCCCGCGGGCCCCTCCTCTCAGGATTGGTGCATTCCCCCCCGCGGGCCCCTCCTCTCAGGATTGGTGCATTCCCCCCCGCGGGCCCCTCCTCTCAGGATTGGTGCATTCCCCCCCGCGGGCCCCTCCTCTCAGGATTGGTGCATTCCCCCCCCCGCGGGCCCCTCCTCTCAGGATTGGTGCATTCCCCCCCCCCCCGCGCGCCCCTCCTCTCCGTATTGGTGCATTCCTCCATGCTCCTCCTCTCCGGATTGGTGCATTCCCCATCTCTCCTGATTGCTGTATTCCTCCTGGTAGATGTGTGGAAGTGCTGAACCAATGGCAAAAGCTTTTCCTGTACGGCCTTGTTCACACGCTGGCTTTACCCGCATGGAATGCATCCTCACATGGGCAGTGTCATTGCTGTCAGCCACTGCTCCCATTGTGACATCCATGCAGGTGCCCAGCTCCGGACACACCCACACTGTATTCAGGGCCCCGCCCCCATGTTACATCAGGACCAGTCACTGCTCCCATTGTGACATCCATGCAGGTGCCCAGCTCCGGACACACCCACACTGTATTCAGGGCCCCGCCCCCATGTTACATCAGGACCAGTCACTGCTCCCATTGTGACATCCATGCAGGTGCCCAGCTCCGGACACACCCACACTGTATTCAGGGCCCCGCCCCCATGTTACATCAGGACCAGTCACTGCTCCCATTGTGACATCCATGCAGGTGCCCAGCTCCGGACACACCCACACTGTATTCAGGGCCCCGCCCCCATGTTACATCAGGACCAGTCACTGCTCCCATTGTGACATCCATGCAGGTGCAGAGCTCTGGACACACCCACACTGTATTCAGATGCCCCGCCACCATGTCACATCAGCACCAGTCACTGCTCCCATTGTGACATCCATGCAGGTGCAGAGCTCTGGACACACCCACACTGTATTCAGATGCCCCGCCCCCATGTCACATCAGGACCAGTCACTGCTCCCATTGTGACATCCATGCAGGTGCAGAGTTCTGGACACACCCACACTGTATTCAGGGCCCCGCCCCCATGTCACATCAGGACCAGTCACTGCTCCCATTGTGACATCCATGCAGGTGCAGAGTTCTGGACACACCCACACTGTATTCAGATGCCCCGCCCCCATGTCACATCAGGACCAGTCACTGCTCCCATTGTGACATCCATGCAGGTGCAGAGTTCTGGACACACCCACACTGTATTCAGATGCCCCGCCCCCATGTTACATCAGGACCAGTCACTGCTCCCATTGTGACATCCATGCAGGTGCAGAGTTCTGGACACACCCACACTGTATTCAGGGCCCCGCCCCCATGTCACATCAGGACCAGTCACTGCTCCCATTGTGACATCCATGCAGGTGCAGAGCTCTGGACACACCCACACTGTATTCAGATGCCCCGCCCCCATGTCACATCAGGACCAGTCACTGCTCCCATTGTGACATCCATGCAGGTGCAGAGCTCTGGACACACCCACACTGTATTCAGATGCCCCGCCCCATGTCACATCAGGACCAGTCACTGCTCCCATTGTGACATCCATGCAGGTGCAGAGTTCTGGACACACCCACACTGTATTCAGGGCCCCGCCCCCATGTCACATCAGGACCAGTCACTGCTCCCATTGTGACATCCATGCAGGTGCAGAGTTCTGGACACACCCACACTGTATTCAGATGCCCCGCCCCCATGTCACATCAGGACCAGTCACTGCTCCCATTGTGACATCCATGCAGGTGCCCAGCTCCGGACACACCCACACTGTATTCAGGGCCCCGCCCCCATGTTACATCAGGACCAGTCACTGCTCCCATTGTGACATCCATGCAGGTGCCCAGCTCCGGACACACCCACACTGTATTCAGATGCCCCGCCACCATGTCACATCAGGACCAGTCACTGCTCCCATTGTGACATCCATGCAGGTGCAGAGTTCTGGACACACCCACACTGTATTCAGGGCCCCGCCCCCATGTTACATCAGGACCAGTCACTGCTCCCATTGTGACATCCATGCAGGTGCAGAGCTCTGGACACACCCACACTGTATTCAGATGCCCCGCCCCCATGTCACATCAGGACCAGTCACTGCTCCCATTGTGACATCCATGCAGGTGCAGAGTTCTGGACACACCCACACTGTATTCAGGGCCCCGCCCCCATGTCACATCAGGACCAGTCACTGCTCCCATTGTGACATCCATGCAGGTGCAGAGTTCTGGACACACCCACACTGTATTCAGATGCCCCGCCCCCATGTCACATCAGGACCAGTCACTGCTCCCATTGTGACATCCATGCAGGTGCAGAGTTCTGGACACACCCACACTGTATTCAGATGCCCCGCCCCCATGTTACATCAGGACCAGTCACTGCTCCCATTGTGACATCCATGCAGGTGCAGAGTTCTGGACACACCCACACTGTATTCAGGGCCCCGCCCCCATGTCACATCAGGACCAGTCACTGCTCCCATTGTGACATCCATGCAGGTGCAGAGCTCTGGACACACCCACACTGTATTCAGATGCCCCGCCCCCATGTCACATCAGGACCAGTCACTGCTCCCATTGTGACATCCATGCAGGTGCAGAGCTCTGGACACACCCACACTGTATTCAGATGCCCCGCCCCATGTCACATCAGGACCAGTCACTGCTCCCATTGTGACATCCATGCAGGTGCAGAGTTCTGGACACACCCACACTGTATTCAGGGCCCCGCCCCCATGTCACATCAGCACCAGTCACTGCTCCCATTGTGACATCCATGCAGGTGCAGAGCTCTGGACACACCCACACTGTATTCAGATGCCCCGCCCCCATGTCGCATCAGGACCAGTCACTGCTCCCATTGTGACATCCATGCAGGTGCAGAGCTCTGGACACACCCACACTGTATTCAGGGCCCCGCCCCCATGTCGCATCAGGACCAGTCACTGCTCCCATTGTGACATCCATGCAGGTGCAGAGCTCTGGACACACCCACACTGTATTCAGATGCCCCGCCCCCATGTCGCATCAGGACCAGTCACTGCTCCCATTGTGACATCCATGCAGGTGCAGAGTTCTGGACACACCCACACTGTATTCAGGGCCCCGCCCCCATGTCACATCAGGACCAGTCACTGCTCCCATTGTGACATCCATGCAGGTGCAGAGCTCTGGACACACCCACACTGTATTCAGATGCCCCGCCCTCATGTTACATCAGGACCAGTCACTGCTCCCATTGTGACATCCATGCAGGTGCCCAGTTCTGGACACACCCACACTGTATTCAGATGCCCCACCCCCATGTCACATCAGCACCAGTCACTGCTCCCATTGTGACATCCATGCAGGTGCCCAGTTCTGGACACACCCACACTGTATTCAGATGCCCCGCCCCCATGTCACATCAGCACCAGTCACTGCTCCCATTGTGAGATCCATGCAGGTGCAGAGCTCTGGACACACCCACACTGTATTCAGGGCCCCGCCCCCATGTCACATCAGGACCAGTCACTGCTCCCATTGTGACATCCATGCAGGTGAAGAGCTCTGGACACACCCACACTGTATTCAGATGCCCCGCCCCCATGTCACATCAGGACCAGTCACTGCTCCCATTGTGACATCCATGCAGGGGCAGAGCTCTGGACACACCCACACTGTATTCAGATGCCCCGCCCCCATGTCACATCAGGACCAGTCACTGCTCCCATTGTGACATCCATGCAGGTGCAGAGCTCTGGACACACCCACACTGTATTCAGATGCCCCGCCCCCATGTCACATCAGGACCAGTCACTGCTCCCATTGTGACATCCATGCAGGTGCAGAGCTCTGGACACACCCACACTGTATTCAGATGCCCCGCCCCATGTCACATCAGGACCAGTCACTGCTCCCATTGTGACATCCATGCAGGTGCAGAGTTCTGGACACACCCACACTGTATTCAGATGCCCCGCCCCCATGTTACATCAGGACCAGTCACTGCTCCCATTGTGATATCCATGCAGGGGCAGAGCTCTGGACACACCCACACTGTATTCAGGGCCCCGCCCCCATGTCACATCAGGACCAGTCACTGCTCCCATTGTGACATCCATGCAGGTGCAGAGCTCTGGACACACCCACACTGTATTCAGATGCCCCGCCCCCATGTCGCATCAGCACCAGTCACTGCTCCCATTGTGACATCCATGCAGGTGCCCAGTTCTGGACACACCCACACTGTATTCAGGGCCCCGCCCCCATGTCACATCAGCACCAGTCACTGCTCCCATTGTGACATCCATGCAGGTGCAGAGCTCTGGACACACCCACACTGTATTCAGGGCCCCGCCCCCATGTCACATCAGCACCAGTCACTGCTCCCATTGTGACATCCATGCAGGGGCAGAGCTCTGGACACACCCACACTGTATTCAGATGCCCCGCCCCCATGTCACATCAGGACCAGTCACTGCTCCCATTGTGACATCCATGCAGGGGCAGAGCTCTGGACACACCCACACTGTATTCAGATGCCCCGCCCCCATGTCGCATCAGGACCAGTCACTGCTCCCATTGTGACATCCATGCAGGTGCCCAGTTCTGGACACACCCACACTGTATTCAGATGCCCCGCCCCCATGTCACATCAGGACCAGTCACTGCTCCCATTGTGACATCCATGCAGGTGCCCAGTTCTGGACACACCCACACTGTATTCAGGGCCCCGCCCCCATGTCACATCAGCACCAGTCACTGCTCCCATTGTGACATCCATGCAGGTGCAGAGTTCTGGACACACCCACACTGTATTCAGATGCCCCGCCCCCATGTCACATCAGGACCAGTCACTGCTCCCATTGTGACATCCATGCAGGGGCAGAGCTCTGGACACACCCACACTGTATTCAGATGCCCCGCCCCCATGTCGCATCAGGACCAGTCACTGCTCCCATTGTGACATCCATGCAGGTGCCCAGTTCTGGACACACCCACACTGTATTCAGATGCCCCGCCCCCATGTCACATCAGGACCAGTCACTGCTCCCATTGTGACATCCATGCAGGTGCAGAGTTCTGGACACACCCACACTGTATTCATATGCCCCGCCCCATGTCGCATCAGGACCAGTCACTGCTCCCATTGTGACATCCATGCAGGTGCCCAGTTCTGGACACACCCACACTGTATTCAGGGCCCCGCCCCCATGTCACATCAGCACCAGTCACTGCTCCCATTGTGACATCCATGCAGGTGCAGAGTTCTGGACACACCCACACTGTATTCAGGGCCCCGCCCCCATGTCACATCAGGACCAGTCACTGCTCCCATTGTGACATCCATGCAGGTGCAGAGTTCTGGACACACCCACACTGTATTATGGGCCCCGCCCCCATGTCACATCAGCACCAGTCACTGCTCCCATTGTGACATCCATGCAGGTGCAGAGCTCTGGACACACCCACACTGTATTCAGATGCCCCGCCCCCATGTCACATCAGCACCAGTCACTGCTCCCATTGTGAGATCCATGCAGGTGCAGAGTTCTGGACACACCCACACTGTATTATGGGCCCCGCCCCCATGTCACATCAGCACCAGTCACTGCTCCCATTGTGACATCCATGCAGGTGCAGAGCTCTGGACACACCCACACTGTATTCAGGGCCCCGCCCCCATGTCACATCAGCACCAGTCACTGCTCCCATTGTGACATCCATGCAGGGGCAGAGCTCTGGACACACCCACACTGTATTCAGATGCCCCGCCCCCATGTCGCATCAGGACCAGTCACTGCTCCCATTGTGACATCCATGCAGGTGCCCAGTTCTGGACACACCCACACTGTATTCAGGGCCCCGCCCCCATGTCACATCAGCACCAGTCACTGCTCCCATTGTGACATCCATGCAGGTGCAGAGTTCTGGACACACCCACACTGTATTCAGATGCCCCGCCCCCATGTCACATCAGGACCAGTCACTGCTCCCATTGTGACATCCATGCAGGTGCAGAGTTCTGGACACACCCACACTGTATTCAGGGCCCCGCCCCCATGTCACATCAGCACCAGTCACTGCTCCCATTGTGACATCCATGCAGGTGCCCAGTTCTGGACACACCCACACTGTATTCAGGGCCCCGCCCCCATGTCACATCAGCACCAGTCACTGCTCCCATTGTGACATCCATGCAGGTGCAGAGCTCTGGACACACCCACACTGTATTCAGGGCCCCGCCCCCATGTCACATCAGCACCAGTCACTGCTCCCATTGTGACATCCATGCAGGTGCAGAGTTCTGGACACACCCACACTGTATTCAGATGCCCCGCCCCCATGTCGCATCAGGACCAGTCACTGCTCCCATTGTGACATCCATGCAGGTGCAGAGCTCTGGACACACCCACACTGTATTCAGGGCCCCGCCCCCATGTCACATCAGCACCAGTCACTGCTCCCATTGTGACATCCATGCAGGTGCAGAGCTCTGGACACACCCACACTGTATTATGGGCCCCGCCCCCATGTCACATCAGGACCAGTCACTGCTCCCATTGTGACATCCATGCAGGTGCAGAGTTCTGGACACACCCACACTGTATTCAGGGCCCCGCCCCCATGTCACATCAGCACCAGTCACTGCTCCCATTGTGACATCCATGCAGGTGCAGAGTTCTGGACACACCCACACTGTATTCAGGGCCCCGCCCCCATGTCACATCAGCACCAGTCACTGCTCCCATTGTGACATCCATGCAGGTGCAGAGTTCTGGACACACCCACACTGTATTCAGATGCCCCGCCCCCATGTCGCATCAGGACCAGTCACTGCTCCCATTGTGACATCCATGCAGGTGCAGAGTTCTGGACACACCCACACTGTATTCAGGGCCCCGCCCCCATGTCACATCAGCACCAGTCACTGCTCCCATTGTGACATCCATGCAGGTGCAGAGCTCTGGACACACCCACACTGTATTATGGGCCCCGCCCCCATGTCACATCAGGACCAGTCACTGCTCCCATTGTGACATCCATGCAGGTGCAGAGTTCTGGACACACCCACACTGTATTCAGGGCCCCGCCCCCATGTCACATCAGCACCAGTCACTGCTCCCATTGTGACATCCATGCAGGTGCAGAGTTCTGGACACACCCACACTGTATTCAGGGCCCCGCCCCCATGTCACATCAGCACCAGTCACTGCTCCCATTGTGACATCCATGCAGGTGCAGAGTTCTGGACACACCCACACTGTATTCAGGGCCCCGCCCCCATGTCGCATCAGGACCAGTCACTGCTCCCATTGTGACATCCATGCAGGTGCAGAGTTCTGGACACACCCACACTGTATTCAGGGCCCCGCCCCCATGTCACATCAGCACCAGTCACTGCTCCCATTGTGACATCCATGCAGGTGCAGAGCTCTGGACACACCCACACTGTATTATGGGCCCCGCCCCCATGTCACATCAGGACCAGTCACTGCTCCCATTGTGACATCCATGCAGGTGCAGAGTTCTGGACACACCCACACTGTATTCAGGGCCCCGCCCCCATGTCACATCAGCACCAGTCACTGCTCCCATTGTGACATCCATGCAGGTGCAGAGTTCTGGACACACCCACACTGTATTCAGGGCCCCGCCCCCATGTCACATCAGCACCAGTCACTGCTCCCATTGTGACATCCATGCAGGTGCAGAGTTCTGGACACACCCACACTGTATTCAGATGCCCCGCCCCCATGTCGCATCAGGACCAGTCACTGCTCCCATTGTGACATCCATGCAGGTGCAGAGTTCTGGACACACCCACACTGTATTCAGGGCCCCGCCCCCATGTCACATCAGCACCAGTCACTGCTCCCATTGTGACATCCATGCAGGTGCAGAGCTCTGGACACACCCACACTGTATTATGGGCCCCGCCCCCATGTCACATCAGCACCAGTCACTGCTCCCATTGTGACATCCATGCAGGTGCAGAGCTCTGGACACACCCACACTGTATTCAGGGCCCCGCCCCCATGTCACTTCAGCACCAGTCACTGCTCCCATTGTGACATCCATGCAGGGGCAGAGCTCTGGACACACCCACACTGTATTCAGATGCCCCGCCCCCATGTCACATCAGGACCAGTCACTGCTCCCATTGTGACATCCATGCAGGTGCAGAGCTCTGGACACACCCACACTGTATTCAGATGCCCCGCCCCCATGTCACATCAGGACCAGTCACTGCTCCCATTGTGACATCCATGCAGGGGCAGAGCTCTGGACACACCCACACTGTATTCAGATGCCCCGCCCCCATGTCACATCAGGACCAGTCACTGCTCCCATTGTGACATCCATGCAGGGGCAGAGCTCTGGACACACCCACACTGTATTCAGATGCCCCGCCCCCATGTCACATCAGGACCAGTCACGGCTCCCATTGTGACATCCATGCAGGTGCAGAGCTCTGGACACACCCACACTGTATTCAGGGCCCCGCCCCCATGTCACATCAGGACCAGTCACTGCTCCCATTGTGACATCCATGCAGGTGCCCAGTTCTGGACACACCCACACTGTATTCAGGGCCCCGCCCCCATGTCACATCAGGACCAGTCACTGCTCCCATTGTGACATCCATGCAGGTGCCCAGTTCTGGACACACCCACACTGTATTCAGATGCCCCGCCCCCATGTCACATCAGGACCAGTCACGGCTCCCATTGTGACATCCATGCAGGGGCAGAGCTCTGGACACACCCACACTGTATTCAGATGCCCCGCCCCCATGTCACATCAGGACCAGTCACTGCTCCCATTGTGACATCCATGCAGGTGCCCAGTTCTGGACACACCCACACTGTATTCAGGGCCCCGCCCCCATGTCACATCAGGACCAGTCACGGCTCCCATTGTGACATCCATGCAGGTGCAGAGCTCTGGACACACCCACACTGTATTCAGATGCCCCGCCCCCATGTCACATCAGGACCAGTCACTGCTCCCATTGTGACATCCATGCAGGTGCCCAGTTCTGGACACACCCACACTGTATTCATGGCCCCGCCCCCATGTCACATCAGCACCAGTCACTGCTCCCATTGTGACATCCATGCAGGTGCAGAGCTCTGGACACACCCACACTGTATTCAGGGCCCCGCCCCCATGTCACATCAGCACCAGTCACTGCTCCCATTGTGACATCCATGCAGGTGCAGAGTTCTGGACACACCCACACTGTATTCAGGGCCCCGCCCCCATGTCACATCAGCACCAGTCACTGCTCCCATTGTGACATCTATGCAGGGGCAGAGCTCTGGACACACCCACACTGTATTCAGATGCCCCGCCCCCATGTCACATCAGGACCAGTCACTGCTCCCATTGTGACATCCATGCAGGGGCAGAGCTCTGGACACACCCACACTGTATTCAGATGCCCCGCCCCCATGTCACATCAGCACCAGTCACTGCTCCCATTGTGACATCCATGCAGGTGCCCAGTTCTGGACACACCCACACTGTATTCAGGGCCCCGCCCCCATGTCACATCAGCACCAGTCACTGCTCCCATTGTGACATCCATGCAGGTGCAGAGTTCTGGACACACCCACACTGTATTCAGATGCCCCGCCCCCATGTCACATCAGGACCAGTCACTGCTCCCATTGTGACATCCATGCAGGTGCAGAGTTCTGGACACACCCACACTGTATTCAGATGCCCCGCCCCCATGTCACATCAGCACCAGTCACTGCTCCCATTGTGACATCCATGCAGGTGCCCAGTTCTGGACACACCCACACTGTATTCAGGGCCCCGCCCCCATGTCACATCAGCACCAGTCACTGCTCCCATTGTGACATCCATGCAGGTGCAGAGCTCTGGACACACCCACACTGTATTCAGGGCCCCGCCCCCATGTCACATCAGCACCAGTCACTGCTCCCATTGTGACATCCATGCAGGTGCAGAGCTCTGGACACACCCACACTGTATTCAGGGCCCCGCCCCCATGTCACATCAGCACCAGTCACTGCTCCCATTGTGACATCCATGCAGGTGCCCAGTTCTGGACACACCCACACTGTATTCAGGGCCCCGCCCCCATGTCACATCAGCACCAGTCACGGCTCCCATTGTGACATCCATGCAGGTGCAGAGTTCTGGACACACCCACACTGTATTCAGGGCCCCGCCCCCATGTCACATCAGCACCAGTCACTGCTCCCATTGTGACATCCATGCAGGTGCAGAGTTCTGGACACACCCACACTGTATTCAGGGCCCCGCCCCCATGTTACATCAGGACCAGTCACTGCTCCCATTGTGACATCCATGCAGGTGCAGAGTTCTGGACACACCCACACTGTATTCAGGGCCCCGCCCCCATGTCACATCAGCACCAGTCACGGCTCCCATTGTGACATCCATGCAGGTGCAGAGTTCTGGACACACCCACACTGTATTCAGGGCCCCGCCCCCATGTCACATCAGCACCAGTCACGGCTCCCATTGTGACATCCATGCAGGTGCAGAGTTCTGGACACACCCACACTGTATTCAGGGCCCCGCCCCCATGTCACATCAGCACCAGTCACTGCTCCCATTGTGACATCCATGCAGGTGCAGAGTTCTGGACACACCCACACTGTATTCAGGGCCCCGCCCCCATGTCCCATCAGCACCAGTCACTGCTCCCATTGTGACATCCATGCAGGTGCAGAGTTCTGGACACACCCACACTGTATTCAGGGCCCCGCCCCCATGTCACATCAGCACCAGTCACTGCTCCCATTGTGACATCCATGCAGGTGCAGAGCTCTGGACACACCCACACTGTATTCAGATGCCCCGCCCCCATGTCACATCAGGACCAGTCACTGCTCCCATTGTGACATCCATGCAGGGGCAGAGCTCTGGACACACCCACACTGTATTCAGATGCCCCGCCCCCATGTCGCATCAGGACCAGTCACTGCTCCCATTGTGACATCCATGCAGGTGCCCAGTTCTGGACACACCCACACTGTATTCAGGGCCCCGCCCCCATGTCACATCAGCACCAGTCACTGCTCCCATTGTGACATCCATGCAGGTGCAGAGTTCTGGACACACCCACACTGTATTCAGATGCCCCGCCCCCATGTCACATCAGCACCAGTCACTGCTCCCATTGTGACATCCATGCAGGTGCCCAGTTCTGGACACACCCACACTGTATTCAGGGCCCCGCCCCCATGTCACATCAGCACCAGTCACTGCTCCCATTGTGACATCCATGCAGGTGCAGAGTTCTGGACACACCCACACTGTATTCAGATGCCCCGCCCCCATGTCACATCAGGACCAGTCACTGCTCCCATTGTGACATCCATGCAGGTGCAGAGTTCTGGACACACCCACACTGTATTCAGATGCCCCGCCCCCATGTCACATCAGCACCAGTCACTGCTCCCATTGTGACATCCATGCAGGTGCAGAGTTCTGGACACACCCACACTGTATTCAGATGCCCCGCCCCCATGTCGCATCAGGACCAGTCACTGCTCCCATTGTGACATCCATGCAGGTGCCCAGTTCTGGACACACCCACACTGTATTCAGGGCCCCGCCCCCATGTCACATCAGCACCAGTCACTGCTCCCATTGTGACATCCATGCAGGTGCAGAGCTCTGGACACACCCACACTGTATTATGGGCCCCGCCCCCATGTCACATCAGGACCAGTCACTGCTCCCATTGTGACATCCATGCAGGTGCAGAGTTCTGGACACACCCACACTGTATTCAGGGCCCCGCCCCCATGTCCCATCAGCACCAGTCACTGCTCCCATTGTGACATCCATGCAGGTGCAGAGTTCTGGACACACCCACACTGTATTCAGATGCCCCGCCCCCATGTCACATCAGGACCAGTCACTGTTCCCATTGTGACATCCATGCAGGGGCAGAGCTCTGGACACACCCACACTGTATTCAGGGCCCCGCCCCCATGTCACATCAGGACCAGTCACTGCTCCCATTGTGACATCCATGCAGGGGCAGAGCTCTGGACACACCCACACTGTATTCAGATGCCCCGCCCCCATGTCGCATCAGGACCAGTCACTGCTCCCATTGTGACATCCATGCAGGTGCCCAGTTCTGGACACACCCACACTGTATTCAGGGCCCCGCCCCCATGTCACATCAGCACCAGTCACTGCTCCCATTGTGACATCCATGCAGGTGCAGAGCTCTGGACACACCCACACTGTATTCAGATGCCCCGCCCCCATGTCGCATCAGGACCAGTCACTGCTCCCATTGTGACATCCATGCAGGTGCCCAGTTCTGGACACACCCACACTGTATTCAGGGCCCCGCCCCCATGTCACATCAGCACCAGTCACTGCTCCCATTGTGACATCCATGCAGGTGCAGAGTTCTGGACACACCCACACTGTATTCAGATGCCCCGCCCCCATGTCACATCAGGACCAGTCACTGCTCCCATTGTGACATCCATGCAGGTGCAGAGCTCTGGACACACCCACACTGTATTCAGATGCCCCGCCCCCATGTCACATCAGCACCAGTCACTGTTCCCATTGTGAGATCCATGCAGGTGCAGAGTTCTGGACACACCCACACTGTATTCAGGGCCCCGCCCCCATGTCACATCAGCACCAGTCACTGTTCCCATTGTGAGATCCATGCAGGTGCAGAGTTCTGGACACACCCACACTGTATTCAGGGCCCCGCCCCCATGTCACATCAGGACCAGTCACTGCTCCCATTGTGACATCCATGCAGGGGCAGAGCTCTGGACACACCCACACTGTATTCAGATGCCCCGCCCCCATGTCGCATCAGGACCAGTCACTGCTCCCATTGTGACATCCATGCAGGTGCCCAGTTCTGGACACACCCACACTGTATTCAGGGCCCCGCCCCCATGTCACATCAGCACCAGTCACTGCTCCCATTGTGACATCCATGCAGGTGCAGAGTTCTGGACACACCCACACTGTATTCAGATGCCCCGCCCCCATGTCACATCAGCACCAGTCACTGCTCCCATTGTGACATCCATGCAGGTGCCCAGTTCTGGACACACCCACACTGTATTCAGGGCCCCGCCCCCATGTCACATCAGCACCAGTCACTGCTCCCATTGTGAGATCCATGCAGGTGCAGAGTTCTTGACACACCCACACTGTATTCAGGGCCCCGCCCCCATGTCACATCAGGACCAGTCACTGCTCCCATTGTGACATCCATGCAGGTGCAGAGCTCTGGACACACCCACACTGTATTCAGGGCCCCGCCCCCATGTCACATCAGGACCAGTCACTGCTCCCATTGTGACATCCATGCAGGTGCAGAGCTCTGGACACACCCACACTGTATTCAGATGCCCCGCCCCCATGTCACATCAGGACCAGTCACTGTTCCCGTTGTGAGATCCATGCAGGTGCAGAGCTCTGGACACAACCACACTGAATTCAGATGCCCCGCCCTCATGTTACATCAGGACCAGTCACTGCTCCCGTTGTGAGATCCATGCAGGTGCAGAGCTCTGGACACACCCACACTGTATTCAGATGCCCCGCCCTCATGTTACATCAGGACCAGTCACTGCTCCCGTTGTGAGATCCATGCAGGTGCAGAGCTCTGGACACACCCACACTGTATTCAGATGCCCCGCCCTCATGTTACATCAGGACCAGTCACTGCTCCCGTTGTGAGATCCATGCAGGTGCAGAGTTCTGGACACACCCACACTGTATTCAGATGCCCCGCCCCCATGTCACATCAGGACCAGTCACTGCTCCCATTGTGACATCCATGCAGGTGCAGAGCTCTGGACACACCCACACTGTATTCAGATGCCCCGCCCCCATGTCACATCAGGACCAGTCACTGTTCCCGTTGTGAGATCCATGCAGGTGCAGAGCTCTGGACACACCCACACTGTATTCAGATGCCCCGCCCTCATGTTACATCAGGACCAGTCACTGCTCCCGTTGTGAGATCCATGCAGGTGCAGAGCTCTGGACACACCCACACTGTATTCAGATGCCCCGCCCTCATGTTACATCAGGACCAGTCACTGCTCCCGTTGTGAGATCCATGCAGGTGCAGAGCTCTGGACACACCCACACTGTATTCAGATGCCCCGCCCTCATGTTACATCAGGACCAGTCACTGCTCCCATTGTGACATCCATGCAGGTGCAGAGCTCTGGACACACCCACACTGTATTCAGGGCCCCGCCCCCATGTCACATCAGGACCAGTCACTGCTCCCATTGTGACATCCATGCAGGTGCAGAGCTCTGGACACACCCACACTGTATTCAGGGCCCCGCCCCCATGTCACATCAGGACCAGTCACTGCTCCCATTGTGACATCCATGCAGGTGCAGAGCTCTGGACACACCCACACTGTATTCAGATGCCCCGCCCCCATGTCACATCAGGACCAGTCACTGCTCCCATTGTGACATCCATGCAGGTGCAGAGCTCTGGACACACCCACACTGTATTCAGATGTCCCGCCCCCATGTCACATCAGGACCAGTCACTGCTCCCATTGTGACATCCATGCAGGTGCCCAGTTCTGGACACACCCACACTGTATTCAGGGCCCCGCCCCCATGTCACATCAGCACCAGTCACTGCTCCCATTGTGAGATCCATGCAGGTGCAGAGCTCTGGACACACCCACACTGTATTCAGGGCCCCGCCCCCATGTCACATCAGGACCAGTCACTGCTCCCATTGTGACATCCATGCAGGTGCAGAGTTCTGGACACACCCACACTGTATTCAGGGCCCCGCCCCCATGTCACATCAGCACCAGTCACTGCTCCCATTGTGACATCCATGCAGGGGCAGAGTTCTGGACACACCCACACTGTATTCAGATGCCCCGCCCCCATGTCACATCAGGACCAGTCACTGCTCCCATTGTGACATCCATGCAGGTGCAGAGTTCTGGACACACCCACACTGTATTCAGGGCCCCGCCCCCATGTTACATCAGGACCAGTCACTGCTCCCATTGTGAGATCCATGCAGGTGCAGAGCTCTGGACACACCCACACTGTATTCAGATGCCCCGCCCCCATGTCACATCAGGACCAGTCACTGTTCCCGTTGTGAGATCCATGCAGGTGCAGAGCTCTGGACACACCCACACTGTATTCAGATGCCCCGCCCTCATGTTACATCAGGACCAGTCACTGCTCCCGTTGTGAGATCCATGCAGGTGCAGAGCTCTGGACACACCCACACTGTATTCAGATGCCCCGCCCTCATGTTACATCAGGACCAGTCACTGCTCCCGTTGTGAGATCCATGCAGGTGCAGAGCTCTGGACACACCCACACTGTATTCAGATGCCCCGCCCTCATGTTACATCAGGACCAGTCACTGCTCCCGTTGTGAGATCCATGCAGGTGCAGAGTTCTGGACACACCCACACTGTATTCAGATGCCCCGCCCCCATGTCACATCAGGACCAGTCACTGTTCCCGTTGTGAGATCCATGCAGGTGCAGAGCTCTGGACACACCCACACTGTATTCAGGGCCCCGCCCCCATGTCACATCAGGACCAGTCACTGCTCCCGTTGTGAGATCCATGCAGGTGCAGAGCTCTGGACACACCCACACTGTATTCAGGGCCCCGCCCCCATGTCACATCAGGACCAGTCACTGCTCCCGTTGTGAGATCCATGCAGGTGCAGAGCTCTGGACACACCCACACTGTATTCAGATGCCCCGCCCTCATGTTACATCAGGACCAGTCACTGCTCCCATTGTGACATCCATGCAGGTGCCCAGTTCTGGACACACCCACACTGTATTCAGGGCCCCGCCCCCATGTCACATCAGCACCAGTCACTGCTCCCATTGTGAGATCCATGCAGGTGCAGAGTTCTTGACACACCCACACTGTATTCAGGGCCCCGCCCCCATGTCACATCAGGACCAGTCACTGCTCCCATTGTGACATCCATGCAGGTGCAGAGCTCTGGACACACCCACACTGTATTCAGGGCCCCGCCCCCATGTCACATCAGGACCAGTCACTGCTCCCATTGTGACATCCATGCAGGTGCAGAGCTCTGGACACACCCACACTGTATTCAGATGCCCCGCCCCCATGTCACATCAGGACCAGTCACTGTTCCCGTTGTGAGATCCATGCAGGTGCAGAGCTCTGGACACAACCACACTGAATTCAGATGCCCCGCCCTCATGTTACATCAGGACCAGTCACTGCTCCCGTTGTGAGATCCATGCAGGTGCAGAGCTCTGGACACACCCACACTGTATTCAGATGCCCCGCCCTCATGTTACATCAGGACCAGTCACTGCTCCCGTTGTGAGATCCATGCAGGTGCAGAGCTCTGGACACACCCACACTGTATTCAGATGCCCCGCCCTCATGTTACATCAGGACCAGTCACTGCTCCCGTTGTGAGATCCATGCAGGTGCAGAGTTCTGGACACACCCACACTGTATTCAGATGCCCCGCCCCCATGTCACATCAGGACCAGTCACTGCTCCCATTGTGACATCCATGCAGGTGCAGAGCTCTGGACACACCCACACTGTATTCAGATGCCCCGCCCCCATGTCACATCAGGACCAGTCACTGTTCCCGTTGTGAGATCCATGCAGGTGCAGAGCTCTGGACACACCCACACTGTATTCAGATGCCCCGCCCTCATGTTACATCAGGACCAGTCACTGCTCCCGTTGTGAGATCCATGCAGGTGCAGAGCTCTGGACACACCCACACTGTATTCAGATGCCCCGCCCTCATGTTACATCAGGACCAGTCACTGCTCCCGTTGTGAGATCCATGCAGGTGCAGAGCTCTGGACACACCCACACTGTATTCAGATGCCCCGCCCTCATGTTACATCAGGACCAGTCACTGCTCCCATTGTGACATCCATGCAGGTGCAGAGCTCTGGACACACCCACACTGTATTCAGGGCCCCGCCCCCATGTCACATCAGGACCAGTCACTGCTCCCATTGTGACATCCATGCAGGTGCAGAGCTCTGGACACACCCACACTGTATTCAGATGCCCCGCCCCCATGTCACATCAGGACCAGTCACTGCTCCCATTGTGACATCCATGCAGGTGCAGAGCTCTGGACACACCCACACTGTATTCAGATGTCCCGCCCCCATGTCACATCAGGACCAGTCACTGCTCCCATTGTGACATCCATGCAGGTGCCCAGTTCTGGACACACCCACACTGTATTCAGGGCCCCGCCCCCATGTCACATCAGCACCAGTCACTGCTCCCATTGTGAGATCCATGCAGGTGCAGAGCTCTGGACACACCCACACTGTATTCAGGGCCCCGCCCCCATGTCACATCAGGACCAGTCACTGCTCCCATTGTGACATCCATGCAGGTGCAGAGTTCTGGACACACCCACACTGTATTCAGGGCCCCGCCCCCATGTCACATCAGCACCAGTCACTGCTCCCATTGTGACATCCATGCAGGGGCAGAGTTCTGGACACACCCACACTGTATTCAGATGCCCCGCCCCCATGTCACATCAGGACCAGTCACTGCTCCCATTGTGACATCCATGCAGGTGCAGAGTTCTGGACACACCCACACTGTATTCAGGGCCCCGCCCCCATGTTACATCAGGACCAGTCACTGCTCCCATTGTGAGATCCATGCAGGTGCAGAGCTCTGGACACACCCACACTGTATTCAGATGCCCCGCCCCCATGTCACATCAGGACCAGTCACTGTTCCCGTTGTGAGATCCATGCAGGTGCAGAGCTCTGGACACACCCACACTGTATTCAGATGCCCCGCCCTCATGTTACATCAGGACCAGTCACTGCTCCCGTTGTGAGATCCATGCAGGTGCAGAGCTCTGGACACACCCACACTGTATTCAGATGCCCCGCCCTCATGTTACATCAGGACCAGTCACTGCTCCCGTTGTGAGATCCATGCAGGTGCAGAGCTCTGGACACACCCACACTGTATTCAGATGCCCCGCCCTCATGTTACATCAGGACCAGTCACTGCTCCCGTTGTGAGATCCATGCAGGTGCAGAGTTCTGGACACACCCACACTGTATTCAGATGCCCCGCCCCCATGTCACATCAGGACCAGTCACTGTTCCCGTTGTGAGATCCATGCAGGTGCAGAGCTCTGGACACACCCACACTGTATTCAGGGCCCCGCCCCCATGTCACATCAGGACCAGTCACTGCTCCCGTTGTGAGATCCATGCAGGTGCAGAGCTCTGGACACACCCACACTGTATTCAGGGCCCCGCCCCCATGTCACATCAGGACCAGTCACTGCTCCCGTTGTGAGATCCATGCAGGTGCAGAGCTCTGGACACACCCACACTGTATTCAGATGCCCCGCCCTCATGTTACATCAGGACCAGTCACTGCTCCCGTTGTGAGATCCATGCAGGTGCAGAGCTCTGGACACACCCACACTGTATTCAGATGCCCCGCCCTCATGTTACATCAGGACCAGTCACTGCTCCCGTTGTGAGATCCATGCAGGTGCAGAGCTCTGGACACACCCACACTGTATTCAGATGCCCCGCCCTCATGTTACATCAGGACCAGTCACTGCTCCCGTTGTGAGATCCATGCAGGTGCAGAGTTCTGGACACACCCACACTGTATTCAGATGCCCCGCCCCCATGTCACATCAGCACCAGTCACTGCTCCCATTGTGACATCCATGCAGGTGCAGAGCTCTGGACACACCCACACTGTATTCAGATGCCCCGCCCCCATGTCACATCAGGACCAGTCACTGTTCCCGTTGTGAGATCCATGCAGGTGCAGAGCTCTGGACACAACCACACTGAATTCAGATGCCCCGCCCTCATGTTACATCAGGACCAGTCACTGCTCCCGTTGTGAGATCCATGCAGGTGCAGAGCTCTGGACACACCCACACTGTATTCAGATGCCCCGCCCTCATGTTACATCAGGACCAGTCACTGCTCCCGTTGTGAGATCCATGCAGGTGCAGAGCTCTGGACACACCCACACTGTATTCAGATGCCCCGCCCTCATGTCACATCAGGACCAGTCACTGCTCCCGTTGTGAGATCCATGCAGGTGCAGAGTTCTGGACACACCCACACTGTATTCAGATGCCCCGCCCCCATGTCACATCAGGACCAGTCACTGCTCCCATTGTGACATCCATGCAGGTGCAGAGCTCTGGACACACCCACACTGTATTCAGATGCCCCGCCCCCATGTCACATCAGGACCAGTCACTGTTCCCGTTGTGAGATCCATGCAGGTGCAGAGCTCTGGACACACCCACACTGTATTCAGATGCCCCGCCCTCATGTTACATCAGGACCAGTCACTGCTCCCGTTGTGAGATCCATGCAGGTGCAGAGCTCTGGACACACCCACACTGTATTCAGATGCCCCGCCCTCATGTTACATCAGGACCAGTCACTGCTCCCGTTGTGAGATCCATGCAGGTGCAGAGCTCTGGACACACCCACACTGTATTCAGATGCCCCGCCCTCATGTTACATCAGGACCAGTCACTGCTCCCATTGTGACATCCATGCAGGTGCAGAGCTCTGGACACACCCACACTGTATTCAGGGCCCCGCCCCCATGTCACATCAGGACCAGTCACTGCTCCCATTGTGACATCCATGCAGGTGCAGAGCTCTGGACACACCCACACTGTATTCAGATGCCCCGCCCCCATGTCACATCAGGACCAGTCACTGCTCCCATTGTGACATCCATGCAGGTGCAGAGCTCTGGACACACCCACACTGTATTCAGATGTCCCGCCCCCATGTCACATCAGGACCAGTCACTGCTCCCATTGTGACATCCATGCAGGTGCCCAGTTCTGGACACACCCACACTGTATTCAGGGCCCCGCCCCCATGTCACATCAGCACCAGTCACTGCTCCCATTGTGAGATCCATGCAGGTGCAGAGCTCTGGACACACCCACACTGTATTCAGGGCCCCGCCCCCATGTCACATCAGGACCAGTCACTGCTCCCATTGTGACATCCATGCAGGTGCAGAGTTCTGGACACACCCACACTGTATTCAGGGCCCCGCCCCCATGTCACATCAGCACCAGTCACTGCTCCCATTGTGACATCCATGCAGGTGCAGAGTTCTGGACACACCCACACTGTATTCAGATGCCCCGCCCCCATGTCACATCAGGACCAGTCACTGCTCCCATTGTGACATCCATGCAGGTGCAGAGTTCTGGACACACCCACACTGTATTCAGGGCCCCGCCCCCATGTCACATCAGCACCAGTCACTGCTCCCATTGTGACATCCATGCAGGTGCAGAGTTCTGGACACACCCACACTGTATTCAGGGCCCCGCCCCCATGTCACATCAGCACCAGTCACTGCTCCCATTGTGACATCCATGCAGGTGCCCAGTTCTGGACACACCCACACTGTATTCAGATGCCCCGCCCCCATGTCACATCAGCACCAGTCACTGCTCCCATTGTGACATCCATGCAGGTGCCCAGTTCTGGACACACCCACACTGTATTCAGGGCCCCGCCCCCATGTTACATCAGGACCAGTCACTGCTCCCATTGTGAGATCCATGCAGGTGCAGAGTTCTGGACACACCCACACTGTATTCAGATGCCCCGCCCCCATGTCACATCAGGACCAGTCACTGTTCCCGTTGTGAGATCCATGCAGGTGCAGAGCTCTGGACACACCCACACTGTATTCAGATGCCCCGCCCTCATGTTACATCAGGACCAGTCACTGCTCCCGTTGTGAGATCCATGCAGGTGCAGAGCTCTGGACACACCCACACTGTATTCAGATGCCCCGCCCTCATGTTACATCAGGACCAGTCACTGCTCCCGTTGTGAGATCCATGCAGGTGCAGAGTTCTGGACACACCCACACTGTATTCAGATGCCCCGCCCCCATGTCACATCAGGACCAGTCACTGTTCCCGTTGTGAGATCCATGCAGGTGCAGAGCTCTGGACACACCCACACTGTATTCAGGGCCCCGCCCCCATGTCACATCAGGACCAGTCACTGCTCCCGTTGTGAGATCCATGCAGGTGCAGAGCTCTGGACACACCCACACTGTATTCAGGGCCCCGCCCCCATGTCACATCAGGACCAGTCACTGCTCCCGTTGTGACATCCATGCAGGTGCAGAGCTCTGGACACACCCACACTGTATTCAGGGCCCCGCCCCCATGTCACATCAGGACCAGTCACTGTTCCCGTTGTGAGATCCATGCAGGTGCAGAGCTCTGGACACACCCACACTGTATTCAGGGCCCCGCCCCCATGTCACATCAGGACCAGTCACTGCTCCCGTTGTGAGATCCATGCAGGTGCAGAGCTCTGGACACACCCACACTGTATTCAGATGCCCCGCCCTCATGTTACATCAGGACCAGTCACTGCTCCCGTTGTGAGATCCATGCAGGTGCAGAGCTCTGGACACACCCACACTGTATTCAGATGCCCCGCCCTCATGTTACATCAGGACCAGTCACTGCTCCCGTTGTGAGATCCATGCAGGTGCAGAGCTCTGGACACACCCACACTGTATTCAGATGCCCCGCCCTCATGTTACATCAGGACCAGTCACTGCTCCCGTTGTGAGATCCATGCAGGTGCAGAGCTCTGGACACACCCACACTGTATTCAGATGCCCCGCCCTCATGTTACATCAGGACCAGTCACTGCTCCCGTTGTGAGATCCATGCAGGTGCAGAGCTCTGGACACACCCACACTGTATTCAGATGCCCCGCCCTCATGTTACATCAGGACCAGTCACTGCTCCCGTTGTGAGATCCATGCAGGTGCAGAGCTCTGGACACACCCACACTGTATTCAGATGCCCCGCCCTCATGTTACATCAGGACCAGTCACTGCTCCCGTTGTGAGATCCATGCAGGTGCAGAGTTCTGGACACACCCACACTGTATTCAGATGCCCCGCCCCCATGTCACATCAGCACCAGTCACTGCTCCCATTGTGACATCCATGCAGGTGCAGAGCTCTGGACACACCCACACTGTATTATGGGCCCCGCCCTCATGTCACATCAGGACCAGTCACTGCTCCCATTGTGACATCCATGCAGGTGCAGAGCTCTGGACACACCCACACTGTATTATGGGCCCATCTCCCGCATCACATCAGGACCAGCCGCTGTGTTCCAATAGACAGCAATGGGGTGTGTGGAACACGCCCCGCACACAGAATATGCCCCATGTGAATGAGGCATACATGTGATAAAGTACAATGTGTGGACCTGGTTCTGGTCCTTGCCTACTTACCTCTCTGATAAACAATTCCTGAATGTGTGGTTAGCAGTGCCTACTACAACCGTTCATCTCACTGGGGGGGTTCCTTTCAAATATTGACTGATTGAGCACTTCAAATACAGCCAACGCGTTTCAGGAGAAAAGCCCTGAAGGAGGAGGAGCCTAACTGAATCCAGACGGAAGGGTTTTGCCGGAATCCAGAGGTTTGAAATGTCAGTGGCACCGAGCCTGAGGCACTCCGAACAACACATCCAGGGAGGAGAAGATCTGCAAGTCTATACAGTGGGGAAAATACTGATTGGCTCCTCTCCAGATTGCAAGGGGGCAAACTTACACATAGAAATGAAGGGTCTATCAGAGGTGTATTTTATATGATGGAGACAGAATATCAACCAAAATCCAGAAAACACACAATACAAATGTTATAAATGGAGTTGCAGGTCAGTGAGTAAAATAAGTATTTGACCCCCTTAGTAGTTGGTGGGGAAACCCTTGTTGGTGATCACAGAGGTCAGACGTTTCTTGTAGGTGGTGATGAGGTTTCCACATCTCAGGAGGGATTTTCTCCTCTCTTCTCTACAGATCTTCTCCAAATCCTGAAGGTCTCTTGGCAACTCGAAGTTTCAGCTCCTCCATACATTTTCTATAGGATTAAGGTCTGGAGACTGGATAGGCCACTCCATGACCTTTATGTGCTTCTTCAGCCACTCCTTTGTTGCCTTGGCGGTATGTTTTGTGTCCTTGTCATGCTGGAAGACCCATCCATGACCCATCTTCAGTGTTCTGGATGAGGGAAGAAGGTTCTCCTCCAAGATCTTACAATACATGTCCCTGTCCATTGGCCCCCCAATGCAGCAAAGTCGGCCTGTACCTTTATCAGAGAAACAGCCCCAAAGCATCATGTTCCCCCCCTCCGTGTGTGACTGTAGGGATGGTGTTCATGTTCCCCCCCTCCGTGTGTGACTGTAGGGATGGTGTTCATGTTCCCACCTCCGTGTGTGACTGTAGGGATGGTGTTCATGTTCCCCCCTCCGTGTGTGACTGTAGGGATGGTGTTCATGTTCCCACCTCCGTGTGTGACTGTAGGGATGGTGTTCATGTTCCCCCCTCCGTGTGTGACTGTAGGGATGGTGTTCATGTTCCCCCCTCCGTGTGTGACTGTAGGGATGGTGTTCATGTTCCCACCTCCGTGTGTGACTGTAGGGATGGTGTTCATGTTCCCCCCTCCGTGTGTGACTGTAGGGATGGTGTTCATGTTCCCCCCTCCGTGTGTGACTGTAGGGATGGTGTTCATGTTCCCACCTCCGTGTGTGACTGTAGGGATGGTGTTCATGTTCCCCCCTCCGTGTGTGACTGTAGGGATGGTGTTCATGTTCCCCCCTCCGTGTGTGACTGTAGGGATGGTGTTCATGTTCCCACCTCCGTGTGTGACTGTAGGGATGGTGTTCATGTTCCCACCTCCGTGTGTGACTGTAGGGATGGTGTTCATGTTCCCCCTCCGTGTGTGACTGTAGGGATGGTGTTCATGTTCCCCCCTCCGTGTGTGACTGTAGGGATGGTGTTCATGTTCCCACCTCCGTGTGTGACTGTAGGGATGGTGTTCATGTTCCCACCTCCGTGTGTGACTGTAGGGATGGTGTTCATGTTCCCACCTCCGTGTGTGACTGTAGGGATGGTGTTCATGTTCCCCCTCCGTGTGTGACTGTAGGGATGGTGTTCATGTTCCCCCCTCCGTGTGTGACTGTAGGGATGGTGTTCATGTTCCCACCTCCGTGTGTGACTGTAGGGATGGTGTTCATGTTCCCACCTCCGTGTGTGACTGTAGGGATGGTGTTCATAGTCCCCCCTCCGTGTGTGACTGTAGGGATGGTGTTCATGTTCCCCCCTCCGTGTGTGACTGTAGGGATGGTGTTCATGTTCCCACCTCCGTGTGTGACTGTAGGGATGGTGTTCATGTTCCCACCTCCGTGTGTGACTGTAGGGATGGTGTTCATGTTCCCACCTCCGTGTGTGACTGTAGGGATGGTGTTCATGTTCCCCCTCCGTGTGTGACTGTAGGGATGGTGTTCATGTTCCCCCCTCCGTGTGTGACTGTAGGGATGGTGTTCATGTTCCCACCTCCGTGTGTGACTGTAGGGATGGTGTTCATGTTCCCACCTCCGTGTGTGACTGTAGGGATGGTGTTCATAGTCCCCCCTCCGTGTGTGACTGTAGGGATGGTGTTCATGTTCCCCCCTCCGTGTGTGACTGTAGGGATGGTGTTCATGTTCCCACCTCCGTGTGTGACTGTAGGGATGGTGTTCATGTTCCCACCTCCGTGTGTGACTGTAGGGATGGTGTTCATAGTCCCCCCTCCGTGTGTGACTGTAGGGATGGTGTTCATGTTCCCCCCTCCGTGTGTGACTGTAGGGATGGTGTTCATGTTCCCACCTCCGTGTGTGACTGTAGGGATGGTGTTCATGTTCCCACCTCCGTGTGTGACTGTAGGGATGGTGTTCATGTTCCCACCTCCGTGTGTGACTGTAGGGATGGTGTTCATGTTCCCACCTCCGTGTGTGACTGTAGGGATGGTGTTCATGTTCTCACCTCCGTGTGTGACTGTAGGGATGGTGTTCATGTTCTCACCTCCGTGTGTGACTGTAGGGATGGTGTTCATGTTCCCACCTCCGTGTGTGACTGTAGGGATGGTGTTCATGTTCCCACCTCCGTGTGTGACTGTAGGGATGGTGTTCATGTTCCCACCTCCGTGTGTGACTGTAGGGATGGTGTTCATGTTCCCCCTCCGTGTGTGACTGTAGGGATGGTGTTCATGTTCCCCCCTCCGTGTGTGACTGTAGGGATGGTGTTCATGTTCCCACCTCCGTGTGTGACTGTAGGGATGGTGTTCATGTTCCCACCTCCGTGTGTGACTGTAGGGATGGTGTTCATAGTCCCCCCTCCGTGTGTGACTGTAGGGATGGTGTTCATGTTCCCCCTCCGTGTGTGACTGTAGGGATGGTGTTCATGTTCCCCCCTCCGTGTGTGACTGTAGGGATGGTGTTCATGTTCCCACCTCCGTGTGTGACTGTAGGGATGGTGTTCATGTTCCCACCTCCGTGTGTGACTGTAGGGATGGTGTTCATAGTCCCCCCTCCGTGTGTGACTGTAGGGATGGTGTTCATGTTCCCCCCTCCGTGTGTGACTGTAGGGATGGTGTTCATGTTCCCACCTCCGTGTGTGACTGTAGGGATGGTGTTCATGTTCCCACCTCCGTGTGTGACTGTAGGGATGGTGTTCATAGTCCCCCCTCCGTGTGTGACTGTAGGGATGGTGTTCATGTTCCCCCCTCCGTGTGTGACTGTAGGGATGGTGTTCATGTTCCCACCTCCGTGTGTGACTGTAGGGATGGTGTTCATGTTCCCACCTCCGTGTGTGACTGTAGGGATGGTGTTCATGTTCCCCCTCCGTGTGTGACTGTAGGGATGGTGTTCATGTTCCCCCCTCCGTGTGTGACTGTAGGGATGGTGTTCATGTTCCCACCTCCGTGTGTGACTGTAGGGATGGTGTTCATGTTCCCACCTCCGTGTGTGACTGTAGGGATGGTGTTCATGTTCCCACCTCCGTGTGTGACTGTAGGGATGGTGTTCATGTTCCCCCTCCGTGTGTGACTGTAGGGATGGTGTTCATGTTCCCCCCTCCGTGTGTGACTGTAGGGATGGTGTTCATGTTCCCACCTCCGTGTGTGACTGTAGGGATGGTGTTCATGTTCCCACCTCCGTGTGTGACTGTAGGGATGGTGTTCATAGTCCCCCCTCCGTGTGTGACTGTAGGGATGGTGTTCATGTTCCCCCCTCCGTGTGTGACTGTAGGGATGGTGTTCATGTTCCCACCTCCGTGTGTGACTGTAGGGATGGTGTTCATGTTCCCACCTCCGTGTGTGACTGTAGGGATGGTGTTCATGTTCCCACCTCCGTGTGTGACTGTAGGGATGGTGTTCATGTTCCCCCTCCGTGTGTGACTGTAGGGATGGTGTTCATGTTCCCCCCTCCGTGTGTGACTGTAGGGATGGTGTTCATGTTCCCACCTCCGTGTGTGACTGTAGGGATGGTGTTCATGTTCCCACCTCCGTGTGTGACTGTAGGGATGGTGTTCATAGTCCCCCCTCCGTGTGTGACTGTAGGGATGGTGTTCATGTTCCCCCCTCCGTGTGTGACTGTAGGGATGGTGTTCATGTTCCCACCTCCGTGTGTGACTGTAGGGATGGTGTTCATGTTCCCACCTCCGTGTGTGACTGTAGGGATGGTGTTCATAGTCCCCCCTCCGTGTGTGACTGTAGGGATGGTGTTCATGTTCCCCCCTCCGTGTGTGACTGTAGGGATGGTGTTCATGTTCCCACCTCCGTGTGTGACTGTAGGGATGGTGTTCATGTTCCCACCTCCGTGTGTGACTGTAGGGATGGTGTTCATGTTCCCACCTCCGTGTGTGACTGTAGGGATGGTGTTCATGTTCCCACCTCCGTGTGTGACTGTAGGGATGGTGTTCATGTTCTCACCTCCGTGTGTGACTGTAGGGATGGTGTTCATGTTCTCACCTCCGTGTGTGACTGTAGGGATGGTGTTCATGTTCCCACCTCCGTGTGTGACTGTAGGGATGGTGTTCATGTTCCCACCTCCGTGTGTGACTGTAGGGATGGTGTTCATGTTCCCACCTCCGTGTGTGACTGTAGGGATGGTGTTCATGTTCCCCCTCCGTGTGTGACTGTAGGGATGGTGTTCATGTTCCCCCCTCCGTGTGTGACTGTAGGGATGGTGTTCATGTTCCCACCTCCGTGTGTGACTGTAGGGATGGTGTTCATGTTCCCACCTCCGTGTGTGACTGTAGGGATGGTGTTCATAGTCCCCCCTCCGTGTGTGACTGTAGGGATGGTGTTCATGTTCCCCCTCCGTGTGTGACTGTAGGGATGGTGTTCATGTTCCCCCCTCCGTGTGTGACTGTAGGGATGGTGTTCATGTTCCCACCTCCGTGTGTGACTGTAGGGATGGTGTTCATGTTCCCACCTCCGTGTGTGACTGTAGGGATGGTGTTCATAGTCCCCCCTCCGTGTGTGACTGTAGGGATGGTGTTCATGTTCCCCCCTCCGTGTGTGACTGTAGGGATGGTGTTCATGTTCCCACCTCCGTGTGTGACTGTAGGGATGGTGTTCATGTTCCCACCTCCGTGTGTGACTGTAGGGATGGTGTTCATAGTCCCCCCTCCGTGTGTGACTGTAGGGATGGTGTTCATGTTCCCCCCTCCGTGTGTGACTGTAGGGATGGTGTTCATGTTCCCACTAGTGATGGCCGAACGGTTCGCCCGGCGGTCGTTTCGCGGCGAATTTCCGACTTTCGCCGTCCGCGGGTTCGAACGCCTTTTTCCGTCGTTCGCCCCGGCGGACTTACGTGTTTAATGTATACAAGAACTTTAACCTTTCGTGACACGTTTATCATGTGTTACAGGACAACCAATTGAGACATGACAGCTCATGGACACTTGGACATTCCCCCTAACCTATAAATACACCCGATCCGGTGGCCATTTTACATTCTTTCTTCTGTCACTGTAGGGAAAGGATCCTGTGTGGAGTAGGGACAGAGAAAACGCTAGCTATTTGGTACACAAAAGTTCTTTTCAGGACTGGTATAGGTGTTAGGTCAGCAGCCTGAGTTTCTTTTGTCAGTTTAGATAAAGGGACAGAGCGCTGTATGCTGCTATTTTAGGGACAGCTCAGCCAGATTAGTCTTTCTTCATCATCATCATCATCATCATCATTAGCTGTTACTATCAGGTCCACAAAAGAGCTGTTCCAGCTAATCGTTCCAGCCTACTCTTTTTTGCCAATTTGTATAGGGACAGGCAGGAAGCAGTGTGTCAGGCAGTGAGGATAATTTTAAAGACTTGCTGTTACTATTAGTTCCACAAAGGTTCTTTTCAGGACTGGTATCAGTGGTACGGTAATAGGCTTGTACACGTATAATATTCTTTCTTCCAAATATAGAAAGAATATTATACTTGACTGCTGCCCTTCTGCTGCAGTCTGCTAATCAGTCACAACTCACTTGTTCCACAAAAGTTCTTATAAGGACTGGTAACTTGGTCTGTCTAGGGTGCTACGGTACATAGGCTTGGGTGCGGTACAGTCTGCTGTTCTGTAAGGACCGCTATCGGTCCACAATAGATAGCGTTGCCGTGCACTACTGCTGACCGCTGCCCTATACTGCAGCAGTCCTTCATTGGTATAGGGACTGACGCACAGTCTGCTAAACACTAATACACAACCTGCTTGGTCCACAAAAGTTCTTATAAGGACTGGTAACTTGGTATAGGGTGCTACGGTACATAGGCCTGAGTGCGTTACAGTCTGCTGTTCTGTAAGGACCGCTATCGGTCCACAATACATAGGGTTGACGTGCACTACTGCTGACCGCTGCCCTATACTGCAGCAGTCCTTCAGCGGTATAGGGACTGACGCACAGTCTGCTAAACACTAACACACAACCTGCTTGGTCCACAAAAGTTCTTATAAGGACTGGTAACTTGGTATAGGGTGCTACGGTACATAGGCCTGAGTGCAGTACAGTCTGCTGTTCTGTAAGGACCGCTATCGGTCCACAATACATAGGGTTGCCGTGCACTACTGCTGACCGCTGCCCTATACTGCAGCAGTCCTTCAGCGGTATAGGGACTGACGCACAGTCTGCTAAACACTAACACACAACCTGCTTGGTCCACAAAAGTTCTTATAAGGACTGGTAACTTGGTATAGGGTGCTACGGTACATAGGCCTGAGTGCAGTACAGTCTGCTGTTCTGTAAGGACCGCTATCGGTCCACAATAGATAGGGTTGACGTGCACTACTGCTGACCGCTGCCCTATACTGCAGCAGTCCTTCATTGGTATAGGGACTGACGTACAGTCTGCTAATCACTAACACACAACCTGCTTGGTCCACAAAAGTTCTTATAAGGACTGGTAACTTGGTATAGGGTGCTACGGTACATAGGCCTGAGTGCAGTACAGTCTGCTGTTCTGTAAGGACCGCTATCGGTCCACAATACATAGGGTTGCCGTGCACTACTGCTGACCGCTGCCCTATACTGCAGCAGTCCTTCATTGGTATAGGGACTGACGTACAGTCTGCTAATCACTAACACACAACCTGCTTGGTCCACAAAAGTTCTTATAAGGACTGGTAACTTGGTATAGGGTGCTACGGTACATAGGCCTGAGTGCGTTACAGTCTGCTGTTCTGTAAGGACCGCTATCGGTCCACAATACATAGGGTTGCCGTGCACTACTGCTGACCGCTGCCCTATACTGCAGCAGTCCTTCATTGGTATAGGGACTGACGTACAGTCTGCTAATCACTAACACACAACCTGCTTGGTCCACAAAAGTTCTTATAAGGACTGGTAACTTGGTATAGGGTGCTACGGTACATAGGCCTGAGTGCGTTACAGTCTGCTGTTCTGTAAGGACCGCTATCGGTCCACAATACATAGGGTTGCCGTGCACTACTGCTGACCGCTGCCCTATACTGCAGCAGTCCTTCATTGGTATAGGGACTGACGTACAGTCTGCTAATCACTAACACACAACCTGCTTGTTCCACAAAAGTTCTTATAAGGACTGGTAACTTGGTATAGGGTGCTACGGTACATAGGCTTGAGTGCGGTACAGTCTGCTGTTCTGTAAGGACCGCTATCGGTCCACAATAGATAGGGTTGACGTGCACCACTGCTGACCGCTGCCCTATACTGCAGCAGTCCTTCAGCGGTATAGGGACTGACGTACAGTCTGCTAAACACTAATACACAACCTGCTTGGTCCACAAAAGTTCTTATAAGGACTGGTAACTTGGTATAGGGTGCTACGGTACATAGGCTTGAGTGCGGTACAGTCTGCTGTTCTGTAAGGACCGCTATAGGTCCACAATAGATAGGGTTGACGTGCACCACTGCTGACCGCTCACCTATACTGCAGCAGTCCTTCAGCGGTATAGGGACTAAGAGTTTTGTCACAGGGTCATTTAAAAAATGACATGCAGAGGAAGAGGCAGGCCCTTCCGCAGGGGTGGTAGGGGTAGGGCAGGAGCAACAGGCTTGAGCCAAAGTGGGAAGTTGCAGAAGGTGCGTTCAATTACTTTAAAGGATGCACCAGACTTGGTTGAGTGGCTCGCTCAGCCTTACTCTTCTGCACCCTCCTCATCCTCTCGATCTGCACCCTCTTCTTCACTCTCTGCTATGTGCACCCCCAAAGACACTACCACCAACAACACCACCACCACCACCACCACCACATACCTTCCGCTTGAGTCACTGGAATTATTTTCCGATCCATATCAAGAGGACATTTCTGATGCGCAGCCACTCTTGGTATTGGATCAGGAAGAGGAGGTAGCAACAAGCGCTACTCAGCAGTCTGACGCCAGTACCCAGATCAGCCCAAGGAGGAGGTTGGTCCCCGGTGTTGCTGCCTACTCCGAGATCTCTACTTATAGCGGTGGGGAAGGTGACGTTGATGATGACGTGTCTAGTGATGTCACGTGGGTGCCCACAAGAGAGGAAGAGGAGGGGAGTTCAGAGGGAGATATGGACCAGCAGATAGGGAGGAGAAGCAGCAATGACTTACATTGCACAGCAGGGACAAAGCAGACTGCAAATGTATCAGGAGCGAGTCATCGACCATGTACGGTCACATCTGGCGCTCCCAGGACACCGGCACATGGCTCCGCAGTGTGGGCTTTTTTTAACGTGTCCGCTGCTGACAATAGCGTTGCCATCTGCAATCTTTGCAGTCAACGCGTTAGTCGCGGTAAGCCCAATACTCACCTAGGGACGACCGCCTTAAGAAGGCACATGAGCAGCCATCACCGAGCCCAGTGGGAGCAACGGAACACACAAAGCCACACTGCAGGCTCTCACCGTCCAGCCTCGTCTTCTACTTCTCCTTCTCCTCTCTCCTCACAATTGTCCTCCACTCCACCTTCCATCACGCCAAGCTCACATTTTTCTGCAAAAAGGCAGGCTTCCGTGGGCCTAATGTTTGAGCGTAAAAAAATGATGATGCCGGATAACCCTCTTGCCCAACGGTTGGCGGCTGGCTTGTCAGAACTCATAGCCCGCCAACTACTGCCATATAAACTGGTGGACTCGGAGGCCTTTCGCAAATTTGTGGCCATTGGAACACCACAATGGAAGGTCCCAGGAAGGAAGTATTTCTCAGAGAAGGGCATCCCAGAGCTATATGGCCATGTTCAGCGGCAAGTGAATGTATCTCTGGCACACAGTGTCGGTGCCAAGATACATCTGACCACAGACACGTGGTCTAGCAAACACAGGCAGGGAAGGTATATCACTTTTACTGCCCACTGGGTGAACCTTCTGACGGCCGTCAAGCATGTAACCCGTGGCACCCGTGTAGATTTGGTTTTACCGCCACGGATTGCATGCAGGCCTGACTCTTCTTCTCCTCCTCCTACTCCATCCTCCTCCCTCTCCTCCTCAGCTGCCTCCTCCTTTTCCGCTGCTAGCGTCTCTTCCACTGCACCGCCCAAGCTCCCCAGAACCTATTCCACATGCCAGGTGAGACGTTGCCATGCCGTGCTGCGTCTGTTGTGCCTGGAAGCAAAGAGCCACACTGGCCCGGCACTCCTTTCAGCTTTGCGTTCACAGGCAGATGAGTGGCTAACACCGCTCAATTTGACAGTTGGTAAAGTGGTGTGTGACAACGGTGCCAATCTGCTTAGCGCATTGAAACAGGGCAAAATCACGCACGTGCCGTGCATGGCACACGTCTTAAACTTGGTCGTGCAGCGATTCCTTGTCAAATACCCTGGGGTCCAGGACATCTTGCGGCAGGCAAGGAAAATCTCGGCCCATTTCAGAAGATCTTACACGGCCATGGCTCGCCTTGCTGACATTCAGCGGCGACACCATCTGCCGGTCAGACGTCTTATTTGCGATTGCCCGACGCGATGGAACTCAACCTTCTATATGCTTGATAGGCTGCTCCAGCAGAAACGTGCAGTTAACGTCTACCTGTATGAACTCTGCGAAAGAAACGGTTCTGGGGAGCTGGGTTTTTTTTCACCGCGCCAGTGGCTGCTCATGCGCGACACATGCAGACTTCTGCGGCCATTTGAGGAGATCACCAAACTGGTCAGTCGCAGCCATGGCGCCATCAGTGACATGGTACCTTATGCCTTCTTTCTGGAGCGTGCATTGCGTCGTGTCATTGATCAGGCTGTGGAGGAGCAGGAGCGGGAAGATGAGGAAGTCGCAATGCTGGATGAATTCCCAGGGGGGGCTACTCTATCTGAGACAAGTCAACAACAGGAGTCTGATGAGGAGTCAGAGGAGGATGGTGCCGGGGCGGATGAGCAGGAGCAAGAAGAGCATGCTTTAAACCTTTCTGGGATCCCTGTTGTGCGAGGATGGGGAGAGGAGAATGAAGAGGACGACATTATCCTGGATGATGAGCAGGAGCCAGGCCACCACACCGCTTCCACTTTAGTGCAAATGGGGGCCTTCATGCTCCAGTGTTTTAATAGGGACCCCCGTATAAAAAGCATGAGGGTCAAGGACCAGTACTGGGTGGCAACGTACTTAGACCCCCGGTACAAACACAAAATGGCGGAAATGTTACCGCCGTCGCAGAGGGCTGTCAGAATGCAGCACTTCCAGGCCTTGCTTCGAGAAATGCTGCATTCTGCTTTTGCGTGCGCTGGCAGAGGAGCAATTCCCACTCCCAGAGAAGGATTTGCGGGTACCAATCCAACAGCGCCTGCAAGAAGAGGCCGGTTTGAAGATGTGTTGGTGACTTCGGATATGAGGTCATTCTTTCAGCCGACCCATCGACAGGTGTCATCCGGATCCAGCATCAGGGAACGCCTAGACCGTCAGGTGTCCGACTACATTGGGTTAACGGCCGATGTGGACGCTCTGAGGAGTGATGAACCCCTAGACTACTGGGTGGGCAGGCTTGACCTCTGGCCAGAGCTTGCCCAATTTGCAATCGAACTGTTGGCTTGCCCCTCATCCAGTGTCCTGTCCGAAAGGACGTTCAGCGCAGCAGGGGGGATTGTGACCGATAAGCGTACTCGCCTAGCTCACCACAGTGTTAACTACCTCACATTTCTAAAAATGAATGAGGCATGGATCTCGGAGGAATTCAACACATGTGATCAGTAGACCATGTATATGTCTATAAACTATTTTTGGAATCAAGCACACAGACCTTCTTAATTCATTTGGCTCACTTCCCTGACCCAAAAAAGCACACCGTACTATATGCCCCTACCCTCCTCTTTGAAGAGGTTGAGCGGTGTCATATTTCTACTGGGGCTGCTTATTATGAGGGGTTCCCACCATCCCTGTGCTGTGCTGACTTCCTCCTGGGTGTTCTTATTATGAGGGGCTCCCACCATCCCTGTGCTGTGCTGACTTCCTCCTGGGGGTTCTTATTATGAGGGGATCACACCATCCCTGTGCTGTGCTGACTTCCTCCTGGGGGTTCTTATTATGAGGGGATCACACCATCCCTGTGCTGTGCTGACTTCCTCCTGGGGGTTCTTATTATGAGGGGATCACACCATCCCTGTGCTGTGCTGACTTCCTCCTGGGGCTGCTTACGGTGCTGCTGTCAGCGCTGTATGTCACGGAGCTGCTGTCAGCGCTGTATGTCACGGAGCTGCTGTCAGCGCTGTATGTCACGGAGCTGCTGTCAGCGCTGTATGTCACGGAGCTGCTGTCAGCGCTGTATGTCACGGTGCTGCTGTCAGCGCTGTATGTCACGGAGCTGCTGTCAGCGCTGTATGTCACGGAGCTGCTGTCAGCGCTGTATGTCACGGTGCTGCTGTCAGCGCTGTATGTCACGGAGCTGCTGTCAGCGCTGTATGTCACGGTGCTGCTGTCAGCGCTGTATGTCACGGTGCTGCTGTCAGCGCTGTATGTCACGGAGCTGCTGTCAGCGCTGTATGTCACGGAGCTGCTGTCAGTGCTGTATGTCACGGAGCTGCTGTCAGCGCTGTATGTCACGGAGCTGCTGTCAGCGCTGTATGTCACGGAGCTGCTGTCAGCGCTGTATGTCACGGTGCTGCTGTCAGCGCTGTATGTCACGGAGCTGCTGTCAGCGCTGTATGTCACGGAGCTGCTGTCAGTGCTGTATGTCACGGAGCTGCTGTCAGCGCTGTATGTCACGGAGCTGCTGTCAGCGCTGTATGTCACGGAGCTGCTGTCAGCGCTGTATGTCACGGTGCTGCTGTCAGCGCTGTATGTCACGGAGCTGCTGTCAGCGCTGTATGTCACGGAGCTGCTGTCAGCGCTGTATGTCACGGAGCTGCTGTCAGCGCTGTATGTCACGGAGCTGCTGTCAGCGCTGTATGTCACGGAGCTGCTGTCAGCGCTGTATGTCACGGTGCTGATGTCAGTGCTCTGTATTACGGTGCTGCTGTCAGTGCTCTGTATCTCCTGCACCCTCTTGTTTGCCTACCCTGGTCCCTGACCTTCCCTCTCCTCCATTGCCTTCATTAGCTCCATAGTCCTGAATTGTCAGAACAATTTCCCAAATAAAAAAAAAATGCTTGTAGTTATCGATCCCAAATTCACCTCATACATGTATTATGCTATTGTCCAGGTGGTGGGACTACGTGCTACCCCCTAATAATTACCCCGTGGCCGCAAATTCGACCTAAAGGTTTGCGAAATTCGCCTCCCATTGAAGTCAATGGAGCCCGCGGCGAACGGTCGTTTTCGCGAACGTTTGTGCCCGTTCGCGTTTCGCGTTCGCGAAACGTCCCGTCGGAAGTTCGTCCATCACTAGTTCCCACCTCCGTGTGTGACTGTAGGGATGGTGTTCATGTTCCCACCTCCGTGTGTGACTGTAGGGATGGTGTTCATGTTCCCACCTCCGTGTGTGACTGTAGGGATGGTGTTCATGTTCCCACCTCCGTGTGTGACTGTAGGGATGGTGTTCATGTTCTCACCTCCGTGTGTGACTGTAGGGATGGTGTTCATGTTCCCACCTCCGTGTGTGACTGTAGGGATGGTGTTCATGTTCCCACCTCCGTGTGTGACTGTAGGGATGGTGTTCATGTTCCCACCTCCGTGTGTGACTGTAGGGATGGTGTTCATGTTCCCCCCTCCGTGTGTGACTGTAGGGATGGTGTTCATGTTCCCACCTCCGTGTGTGACTGTAGGGATGGTGTTCATGTTCCCACCTCCGTGTGTGACTGTAGGGATGGTGTTCATGTTCCCACCTCCGTGTGTGACTGTAGGGATGGTGTTCATGTTCCCACCTCCGTGTGTGACTGTAGGGATGGTGTTCATGTTCTCACCTCCGTGTGTGACTGTAGGGATGGTGTTCATGTTCCCACCTCCGTGTGTGACTGTAGGGATGGTGTTCATGTTCCCACCTCCGTGTGTGACTGTAGGGATGGTGTTCATGTTCCCACCTCCGTGTGTGACTGTAGGGATGGTGTTCATGTTCCCCCCTCCGTGTGTGACTGTAGGGATGGTGTTCATGTTCCCACCTCCGTGTGTGACTGTAGGGATGGTGTTCATGTTCCCACCTCCGTGTGTGACTGTAGGGATGGTGTTCATGTTCCCACCTCCGTGTGTGACTGTAGGGATGGTGTTCATGTTCCCACCTCCGTGTGTGACTGTAGGGATGGTGTTCATGTTCTCACCTCCGTGTGTGACTGTAGGGATGGTGTTCATGTTCCCACCTCCGTGTGTGACTGTAGGGATGGTGTTCATGTTCCCACCTCCGTGTGTGACTGTAGGGATGGTGTTCATGTTCCCACCTCCGTGTGTGACTGTAGGGATGGTGTTCATGTTCCCCCCTCCGTGTGTGACTGTAGGGATGGTGTTCATGTTCCCACCTCCGTGTGTGACTGTAGGGATGGTGTTCATGTTCCCACCTCCGTGTGTGACTGTAGGGATGGTGTTCATGTTCCCACCTCCGTGTGTGACTGTAGGGATGGTGTTCATGTTCCCCCCTCCGTGTGTGACTGTAGGGATGGTGTTCATGTTCCCACCTCCGTGTGTGACTGTAGGGATGGTGTTCATGTTCCCACCTCCGTGTGTGACTGTAGGGATGGTGTTCATGTTCCCACCTCCGTGTGTGACTGTAGGGATGGTGTTCATGTTCCCCCCTCCGTGTGTGACTGTAGGGATGGTGTTCATGTTCCCACCTCCGTGTGTGACTGTAGGGATGGTGTTCATGTTCCCACCTCCGTGTGTGACTGTAGGGATGGTGTTCATGTTCCCACCTCCGTGTGTGACTGTAGGGATGGTGTTCATGTTCTCACCTCCGTGTGTGACTGTAGGGATGGTGTTCATGTTCCCACCTCCGTGTGTGACTGTAGGGATGGTGTTCATGTTCCCACCTCCGTGTGTGACTGTAGGGATGGTGTTCATGTTCCCACCTCCGTGTGTGACTGTAGGGATGGTGTTCATGTTCCCCCCTCCGTGTGTGACTGTAGGGATGGTGTTCATGTTCCCACCTCCGTGTGTGACTGTAGGGATGGTGTTCATGTTCCCACCTCCGTGTGTGACTGTAGGGATGGTGTTCATGTTCCCACCTCCGTGTGTGACTGTAGGGATGGTGTTCATGTTCCCACCTCCGTGTGTGACTGTAGGGATGGTGTTCATGTTCCCACCTCCGTGTGTGACTGTAGGGATGGTGTTCATGTTCCCACCTCCGTGTGTGACTGTAGGGATGGTGTTCATGTTCCCACCTCCGTGTGTGACTGTAGGGATGGTGTTCATGTTCCCCCCTCCGTGTGTGACTGTAGGGATGGTGTTCATGTTCCCACCTCCGTGTGTGACTGTAGGGATGGTGTTCATGTTCCCACCTCCGTGTGTGACTGTAGGGATGGTGTTCATGTTCCCACCTCCGTGTGTGACTGTAGGGATGGTGTTCATGTTCCCACCTCCGTGTGTGACTGTAGGGATGGTGTTCATGTTCCCCCCTCCGTGTGTGACTGTAGGGATGGTGTTCATGTTCCCACCTCCGTGTGTGACTGTAGGGATGGTGTTCATGTTCCCACCTCCGTGTGTGACTGTAGGGATGGTGTTCATGTTCCCACCTCCGTGTGTGACTGTAGGGATGGTGTTCATGTTCCCACCTCCGTGTGTGACTGTAGGGATGGTGTTCATGTTCCCCCCTCCGTGTGTGACTGTAGGGATGGTGTTCATGTTCCCACCTCCGTGTGTGACTGTAGGGATGGTGTTCATGTTCCCACCTCCGTGTGTGACTGTAGGGATGGTGTTCATGTTCCCACCTCCGTGTGTGACTGTAGGGATGGTGTTCATGTTCCCACCTCCGTGTGTGACTGTAGGGATGGTGTTCATGTTCCCACCTCCGTGTGTGACTGTAGGGATGGTGTTCATGTTCCCACCTCCGTGTGTGACTGTAGGGATGGTGTTCATGTTCCCACCTCCGTGTGTGACTGTAGGGATGGTGTTCATGTTCCCCCCTCCGTGTGTGACTGTAGGGATGGTGTTCATGTTCCCACCTCCGTGTGTGACTGTAGGGATGGTGTTCATGTTCCCACCTCCGTGTGTGACTGTAGGGATGGTGTTCATGTTCCCACCTCCGTGTGTGACTGTAGGGATGGTGTTCATGTTCCCACCTCCGTGTGTGACTGTAGGGATGGTGTTCATGTTCCCACCTCCGTGTGTGACTGTAGGGATGGTGTTCATGTTCCCACCTCCGTGTGTGACTGTAGGGATGGTGTTCATGTTCCCACCTCCGTGTGTGACTGTAGGGATGGTGTTCATGTTCTCACCTCCGTGTGTGACTGAGGGGATGGTGTTCATGTTCCCACCTCCGTGTGTGACTGTAGGGATGGTGTTCATGTTCCCACCTCCGTGTGTGACTGTAGGGATGGTGTTCATGTTCCCACCTCCGTGTGTGACTGTAGGGATGGTGTTCATGTTCCCACCTCCGTGTGTGACTGTAGGGATGGTGTTCATGTTCTCACCTCCGTGTGTGACTGAGGGGATGGTGTTCATGTTCCCACCTCCGTGTGTGACTGTAGGGATGGTGTTCATGTTCCCACCTCCGTGTGTGACTGTAGGGATGGTGTTCATGTTCCCACCTCCGTGTGTGACTGTAGGGATGGTGTTCATGTTCTCACCTCCGTGTGTGACTGTAGGGATGGTGTTCATGTTCCCACCTCCGTGTGTGACTGTAGGGATGGTGTTCATGTTCCCACCTCCGTGTGTGACTGTAGGGATGGTGTTCATGTTCTCACCTCCGTGTGTGACTGAGGGGATGGTGTTCATGTTCCCACCTCCGTGTGTGACTGTAGGGATGGTGTTCATGTTCCCACCTCCGTGTGTGACTGTAGGGATGGTGTTCATGTTCTCACCTCCGTGTGTGACTGTAGGGATGGTGTTCATGTTCCCACCTCCGTGTGTGACTGTAGGGATGGTGTTCATGTTCTCACCTCCGTGTGTGACTGTAGGGATGGTGTTCATGTTCTCACCTCCGTGTGTGACTGTAGGGATGGTGTTCATGTTCTCACCTCCGTGTGTGACTGAGGGGATGGTGTTCATGTTCCCACCTCCGTGTGTGACTGTAGGGATGGTGTTCATGTTCCCACCTCCGTGTGTGACTGTAGGGATGGTGTTCATGTTCCCACCTCCGTGTGTGACTGTAGGGATGGTGTTCATGTTCCCACCTCCGTGTGTGACTGTAGGGATGGTGTTCATGTTCTCACCTCCGTGTGTGACTGAGGGGATGGTGTTCATGTTCCCACCTCCGTGTGTGACTGTAGGGATGGTGTTCATGTTCCCACCTCCGTGTGTGACTGTAGGGATGGTGTTCATGTTCCCACCTCCGTGTGTGACTGTAGGGATGGTGTTCATGTTCTCACCTCCGTGTGTGACTGTAGGGATGGTGTTCATGTTCCCACCTCCGTGTGTGACTGTAGGGATGGTGTTCATGTTCCCACCTCCGTGTGTGACTGTAGGGATGGTGTTCATGTTCTCACCTCCGTGTGTGACTGAGGGGATGGTGTTCATGTTCCCACCTCCGTGTGTGACTGTAGGGATGGTGTTCATGTTCCCACCTCCGTGTGTGACTGTAGGGATGGTGTTCATGTTCTCACCTCCGTGTGTGACTGTAGGGATGGTGTTCATGTTCTCACCTCCGTGTGTGACTGTAGGGATGGTGTTCATGTTCCCCCCTCCGTGTGTGACTGTAGGGATGGTGTTCATGTTCCCACCTCCGTGTGTGACTGTAGGGATGGTGTTCATGTTCCCACCTCCGTGTGTGACTGTAGGGATGGTGTTCATGTTCTCACCTCCGTGTGTGACTGTACAAAAATTTGAGGCATTAACTTGAATCTCCATGTTTGGATGAAGACAAATGGTGACTATGTCCCCAAGAACACCATCCCTACAGTCACACACAGAGGTGGGAACATGAACACCATCCCTACAGTCACACACAGAGGTGGGAACATGAACACCATCCCTACAGTCACACACAGAGGTGGGAACATGAACACCATCCCTACAGTCACACACAGAGGTGGGAACATGAACACCATCCCTACAGTCACACACAGAGGTGGGAACATGAACACCATCCCTACAGTCACACACAGAGGTGGGAACATGAACACCATCCCTACAGTCACCCACGGAGGTGGGAACATGAACACCATCCCTACAGTCACACACGGAGGTGGGAACATGAACACCATCCCTACAGTCACCCACGGAGGTGGGAACATGAACACCATCCCTACAGTCACCCACAGAGGTAGAACATGAACACCATCCCTACAGTCACACACGGAGGGGGGAACATGAACACCATCCCTACAGTCACACACGGAGGTGGGAACATGAACACCATCCCTACAGTCACACACGGAGGTGGGAACATGAACACCATCCCTACAGTCACACACGGAGGGGGAACATGAACACCATCCCTACAGTCACCCACAGAGGTAGAACATGAACACCATCCCTACAGTCACCCACGGAGGTGGGAACATGAACACCATCCCTACAGTCACACACGGAGGTGGGAACATAAACACCATCCCTACAGTCACACACGGAGGGGGAACATGAACACCATCCCTACAGTCACCCACGGAGGTGGGAACATGAACACCATCCCTACAGTCACACACGGAGGTGGGAACATGAACACCATCCCTACAGTCACACACGGAGGGGGAACATGAACACCATCCCTACAGTCACCCACGGAGGTGGGAACATGAACACCATCCCTACAGTCACACACGGAGGGGGGAACATGAACACCATCCCTACAGTCACACACGGAGGTGGGAACATGAACACCATCCCTACAGTCACACACGGAGGTGAAAACATGAACACCATCCCTACAGTCACACACGGAGGTGGGAACATGAACACCATCCCTACAGTCACACACAGAGGTGGGAACATGAACACCATCCCTACAGTCACACACAGAGGTGGGAACATGAACACCATCCCTACAGTCACCCACGGAGGTGGGAACATGAACACCATCCCTACAGTCACACACGGAGGTGGGAACATGAACACCATCCCTACAGTCACCCACGGAGGTGGGAACATGAACACCATCCCTACAGTCACCCACAGAGGTAGAACATGAACACCATCCCTACAGTCACACACGGAGGGGGGAACATGAACACCATCCCTACAGTCACACACGGAGGTGGGAACATGAACACCATCCCTACAGTCACACACGGAGGTGGGAACATGAACACCATCCCTACAGTCACACACGGAGGGGGAACATGAACACCATCCCTACAGTCACCCACAGAGGTAGAACATGAACACCATCCCTACAGTCACCCACGGAGGTGGGAACATGAACACCATCCCTACAGTCACACACGGAGGTGGGAACATAAACACCATCCCTACAGTCACACACGGAGGGGGAACATGAACACCATCCCTACAGTCACCCACGGAGGTGGGAACATGAACACCATCCCTACAGTCACACACGGAGGTGGGAACATGAACACCATCCCTACAGTCACACACGGAGGGGGAACATGAACACCATCCCTACAGTCACCCACGGAGGTGGGAACATGAACACCATCCCTACAGTCACACACGGAGGGGGGAACATGAACACCATCCCTACAGTCACACACGGAGGTGGGAACATGAACACCATCCCTACAGTCACACACGGAGGTGAAAACATGAACACCATCCCTACAGTCACACACGGAGGTGGGAACATGAACACCATCCCTACAGTCACACACGGAGGTGAAAACATGAACACCATCCCTACAGTCACACACGGAGGTGGGAACATGAACACCATCGCTACAGTCACACACGGAGGTGGGAACATGAACACCATCCCTACAGTCACACACGGAGGTGAAAACATGAACACCATCCCTACAGTCACACACGGAGGTGGGAACATGAACACCATCCCTACAGTCACACACGGAGGTGGGAACATGAACACCATCCCTACAGTCACACACGGAGGTGGGAACACGAACACCATCCCTACAGTCACACACGGAGGTGGGAACATGAACACCATCCCTACAGTCACACACGGAGGTGGGAACATGAACACCATCCCTACAGTCACACACGGAGGTGGGAACATGATGATTTGGGGCCGTTTCTCTGATAAAGGAACAGGGCAACTCTGCCGCATTGAGGGGCCAATGGACGGGGCCATGTATTGTAAAATCTTGGAGGAGAACCTTCTTCCCTCATCCAGAACACTGAAGATGGGTCATGACAATGACCCAAAACATACCGCCAAGGCAAGAAAGGAGGGGCTCAAGAAGAAGCAGATTAAGGTCATGGAGTGGCCAAGCCAGTCTCCAGACCTTAATCCCTTATAAAATGTATGGAGGGAGCTGAAACTTTGAGTTGCCAAGAAACCTTAAAGAGGGAGTCCACCTAAAAAAAAAAATTATGAAAAGCCAGCAGCTACAAATACTGCAGCTACTGACTTTTAATAAATGGACACTCACCTTTCCTTGAGTCCAGCGATGTCGGTAGCGAACCCGAGCAATCGCTTCGGCTCTCGGCTGCTGCCGGCGATATTCTCTCTGCGGCTTCACTTCCCGATTCCTTACTGCACATGTGTGAGTCGCGCAGCGCAATGAGAATGGTCCACGCTGTCTCTGGAACCCGTGTGGGTTTTTCAATTTTTGTGTGAACCTCCGCTTTAAAGATTTAGAGAAGATCTGTAGAGAAGAGAGGAGAAAATCCCTCCTGAGATGTGTGCAAACCTCATCACCACCTACAAGAAACGTCTGACCTCTGTGATCGCTAAGAATGAGCCCAACACCCCCCGGTTCAGTTCACACCAGAACCTGCAAACAGACCTAAACTTCCTGTGAACTTTAGAACCCTATTAAAGTCTATGGGACTCAAACGTTCACAATCTAAAGTGCTAATTTTAAAGGCTAATATGCAAGTTACTATCCTAAAAAGTGTTTAGGGACCCGGGTTCTGCCCCAGGGGAGTGTTTGAGGACCCGGGTCCTGCCCCAGGGGAGTGTTTGAGGACCCGGGTTCTGCCCCAGGGGAGTGTTTGAGGACCCGGGTTCTGCCCCAGGGGAGTGTTTGAGGACCCGGGTCCTGCCCCAGGGGAGTGTTTGAGGACCCGGGTTCTGCCCCAGGGGAGTGTTTGAGGACCCGGGTTCTGCCCCAGGGGAGTGTTTGAGGACCCGGGTCCTGCCCCAGGGGAGTGTTTGAGGACCCGGGTTCTGCCCCAGGGGAGTGTTTGAGGACCCGGGTTCTGCCCCAGGGGAGTGTTTGAGGACCCGGGTCCTGCCCCAGGGGAGTGTTTGGGGACCCGGGTTCTGCCCCAGGGGAGTGTTTGAGGACCCGGGTTCTGCCCCAGGGGAGTGTTTGAGGACCCGGGTCCTGCCCCAGGGGAGTGTTTGAGGACCCGGGTTCTGCCCCAGGGGAGTGTTTGAGGACCCGGGTCCTGCCCCAGGAGACATGTATCATTACCAAAAAAGTGTTAAGCACGGCTGTTTTTTCGGAAGCAGTGATTTTAATAATGCTTAAAGTGAAACAATAAAAGTGTAATATTCCTTTAAATTTCGTACCTGGGGGGTGTCTATAGTATGCCTGTGAAGGGGCGCATGTTTCCCGTGCTTAGAACTGTCCCTGCACAAAGTGTCATTTCTGCAGGAAAAAAAGTCATTTAAAATCACTCGCAGCTATAAAGAATTGTCGGCTCCGTAATACAGAGAACAGTCATTGATTAAAAAAAAAAAAAATGAGGGGTTCCCCCAAATAAAAAAAATAATAAATAAATGGCGTGGAGTTCCCCCTAAAAATCCACACCAGACCCTTTATCCGAGCACGCAACCTGGCAGGCCGCAGGAAAAGAGGGGGGGGCGAGAGCGCCCCTCCCTCCTGAACCGTACCAGGCCACATGCCCTCAATATTGGGAGGATGCTTTGGGGGTCTGTGACCCCTTAAAGCACCATGTCCCCAGGTTGATGAGGACAAGGGCCTCGTCCCCACAACCCTGGCTGGTGGTTGTGGGGGTCTGGAAGCCCCCTTTAATAAGGGGACCCCCAGATCCCGGCCACCCCTGTTTGAAATGGTAAGGGGGTACAAAATTACCCCTACCATTTCATAAAGAAAAGACACACGCACCGTTGAAAAAGTCCTTTATTAAAAAAAAAAAAAAAAAAAATTAAAAAAAGATTCCAGCGGTGGTAATCCACTCTTGCTATCCAGCGACGGATGATCATCTCTCCGGGGTCCAGCGATGGGTGATCCATCCAGCGCAGCGCATCCATCCTCTGTCTCCACTGGCGGAGACACCGCGGGGATCCCGGCAGCCTGACATTTCTTATATAAGGAGGGCAGGGCCACCCATCACCTGACCCCGCCCCCTCTGATGCACGTGGGAAAGCCCGGCTTCCCCATTTGCGTCAGAGGGGGCAGGGTCAGGTGATGGGTGGCCCCGCCCTCCTCATATAAGAAATGTCAGACTGCCAGGATCCCTGCGGTGTCTCCGCCAGTGGAGACAGAGGATGGATGCGCTGCGCTGGAGGGAGAGATCACCCGTCGCTGGACCCCGGAGAGATGATCATCCGTCGCTGGATAGCAAGAGTGGATTACCACCGCTGGAATCTTTTTTTAAAAAAAATATATTTTTGATAAAGGACTTTTGCAACAATGTGTGTGTGTCTTTTTTAACATTCTTTTACACTTTCTTTGTGAAATGGTAGGGGTACTTTTGTACCCCCCTTACCATTTCAAACAGGGGGGGCCGGGATCTGGGGGTCCCCTTGTTAAAGGGGGCTTCCAGATTCTGATAAGCCCCCCCGCCCGCAGACCCCCACAACCACCGGCCAGGGTTGTGGGGATGAGGCTCTTGTCCTCATCAACATGGGGACAAGGTGCTTTGAGGGGTCACAGACCCCCAAAGCATCCTCCCAATGTTGAGGGCATGTAGCCTGGTACAGTTCAGGAGGGGGGGGGGGGGGCGCTCTCTCGTCCCCCCCTCTTTTCCTGCAGCCTGCCAGGTTGCGTGCACGGATAAAGGGTCTGGTATGGATTTTTAGGGGGAACTCCACGCCATTTTAAAAAAAAAAATTGACGCCGGGTTCTGCTTAATATCCATACCAGACCTGAAGGGCCTGGTAATTGAATTTGGGGGAACCCCACGCTTTTTTTTTTTTATCAATGACTTTCAATGACTGTTCTCTGTATTATGGGGAGCCGACAATTCATTTTAGCCGCGAGTGATTTTAAATGACTTTTTTTCCTGCAGAAATTACACTTTGTGCAGGGACAGTTCTAAGCACGGGAAACATGCGCCCCTTCACAGGCATACTATAGACACCCCCCAGGTACGAAATTTAAAGGAATATTACACTTTTATTGTTTCACTTTAAGCATTATTAAAATCACTGCTCCCGAAAAAACGTCCGTTTTTAAATCTTTTTTTTTTGCATTGATACATGTCCTCTTGGGCAGGACCCGGGTCCCCAAACACTCCCCTGGGGCAGGAGCCGGGTCCCCAAACACTCCCCTGGGGCAGGAGCCGGGTCCCCAAACACTCCCCTGGGGCAGGACCCGGGTCCCCAAACACTCCCCTGGGGCAGGACCCGGGTCCCCAAACACTCCTCTGGGGCAGGACCCGGGTGCCCAAACACTTTTTTAGGACAGTAACTTGCATATTAGCCTTTAAAATTAGCACTTTAGATTTCTCCCATAGACTTGTACAGGGTGTTCCGCGGCTTTTCAAATTTACCGCGAACAGCCCAAATTGTTCACTGTTCGCCGACAGGCGATGTTCGAGTCGAACATGACTCAAACTCAACGCCCATCCCTAGTGATCACCAACAAGGGTTTCTCCACCGACTACTAAGGAGATCAAATACTTATTTTACTCACTGAACTCCATTTATAACATTTGTATTGTGTGTTTTCTTGATTTTTGGTTGATATTCTGTCTCCATCATATAAAATACACCTCTGATAGAAATTATAGACCCTTCATTTCCTACACAATCTGCAGGGGAGACGATCGTTATTCTCCCCCTGTGTAGAGCGGATTGCACTATTCCTGCTGCAGAGTTTCCTCTCCGGGGACCCGGTGACACCCCAGAGGCTGCTGCAATAACAACAAAGACATACAGAGCCGAGATGATAAAACAACATTACGTTTATTAGACTAGAATCAGAAAAACAGGCGTGCAACAAACTCCTATCCACAATGTAGTATTCTATGACTGTCCATAAAACATGGCGGCCATCACACGGAGGTCCCCCCCTCCCCCAAGATCTGAGACTGTCCATAAAACATGGCAGCCATCACACAGGGGTCCCCCTCCCCCAAGATCTGAGACTGTCCATAAAACATGGCGGCCATCACACAGGGGTCCCCCTCCCCCAAGATCTGAGACTGTCCATAAAACATGGCGGCCATCACACGGAGGTCCTCCCATCCCCCCAAGATCTGAGACTGTCCATAAAACATGGCAGCCATCACACAGGGGTCCCCCTCCCCCAAGACTCGAGACTGTCCATAAAACATGGCGGCCATCACACGGGGGTCCTCCCACCCCACCCCCCACACGAAATCTGAGACTGTCCATAAAACATGGCGGCCATCACACGGAGGTCCTCCCCCCCCCCCCACACGAGATCTGAGACTGTACATAAAACATGGCAGCCATCACACGGGGGTCCTCCCCCCCAAGATCTGAGACTGTCCATAAAACATGGCAGCCATCACACGGAGGTCCTCCCATCCCCCCCCCCACACAAGATCTGAGACTGTCCATAAAACATGGCGGCCATCACACGGGGGGTCACCCCAAGATGAGACTGTCCATAAAACATGGCACCATTACACGGGGGTCCTCCCACCCCCCCTCCCTTCTTCACACGAGATCTGAGACTGTCCATAAAACATGGCTGCCATCAGGAGGTCCTCCCATCCCCCCTCCCTTCTTCACGCAAGATCTGAGACTGTCCATAAAACATGGTGGCCATCACGCAGGGGTCCCCTATCCCCTCCCTTCTTCACACAAGATCTGAGACTGTCCATAAAACATGGCTGCCATCAGGAGGTCCTCCCCTCCCCCCTTCACACGACATCTGAGTCTGTCCATAAAACATGGCTGCCATCACCCCTCCCCATGAGATCTGAGACTGTCCACACACACTATATACACAGCCAATAGAAGGGCAGGATTCACTGTTCATCACATACACATCCCTGGCCTATCACTTCATTATTACACCGGATCATGGGAGGGAAACAGAACATTGGGCACACATAATTGTCTGAAAATGACAAAAGGCCTTCTGTGCAACCATGGCACAAGTACTGTGTGTAGATTGGCTGCTGGGATCACGCCCCCTGCTGGTGTGATTGGCTTCCCTTGCACTGCCCTTAGGCTCATTCATTTTCGGTTCTGTATGGGCCATACATGTAAAGGGAGGAGGGATTTAGCATTACATTATTACAGCTGGAAGCTCCTCCCACTCAGTGAGGTGTATGTATATATCCTCCCCGGATGGAGAGGGATGAGACCCCCTGTCAGGTGTTTACAGCTCTCTGTGTCCCTGTTAGGGAGTTTCCGCTCTCACGGAGAGTGAAAGAAAATCCCCAGTGTTGGGTTGTCACCAGGACAGGAATAGAGGGGAAACTTTCCAATGGGGACACTACTTCTGGTGACAACCAGGGATTCTCTCACTTCAGGGAGAGTGCAAAATCTGGGGCATCTCTGCAGAGAAACCAATCAGCTTCCAGATTTTATTGTCCAAGCTTAACTGAACAAGCTGAAGATAGAAGCCGATTGGCTGCCATGCACAGCTGCACCAGATTTTGCACTCTCTCTTAGTAAATCTCCCCTTTCCTGCTTTAGCTATGGGACAGGAAGTGATGGGAAATTTCCCCAGCGGGACACCTGACGAGGGTCTAACCCTCCCTTACTCTAGTTTGATGGAAATGCTGTTGATCTTTGTCTCAGATACATGGGATAGAAGTGGCCCTTTACTGATTTGGTCCAGAACTTCCCTGTGACGTCTGGGACATGGGCCGGGCTGGAAAGGATCCATTCTGATCACGGGGAATAGGAGGTCACTGGAAGTAATGCCTCTGCTGGTTGGGGGTAGAATTGTCTGTGTGGGAAGCTTAGAGGGCATTATACATTAGAAGGTCAATACCCTGTCCAACCATATCCATGTAGCCTCCTCCCTTCAGACATGACTGTGTAGGGAACTCCCAGCTCTCTATACATATATCCTCCCACAGCTCCCTCTGGTGGGACCAACACAGAACTTGCAGTGGGGTAGTCTCGTATTGTTACCTGGGACTAAGGAGGAAGGACCTAGCAGTGCTGATCAGTAGGCGCTGTGAAATGTCTCTTTTTCTTGTGTTGATGTTTTATGAATAGGAAGATTTAGCTCTATGGATCACGTTGGATGACGAGTCGGCTGCCCCATGTCCACCTTTCCTGGCTCTGTCCGTTTTCAATTTCTGAGAGGGTTTTATTAGCAATGACTCCAGTGAATGCCGGGTGAGTCAAATAGATCTTCCAGAAGGCCTTTCCATATTGATAATGTGTTAGAAACTGTGTGACTGGTGAGGGAACCTTCTGGTGTTGGACATGGTGGGACTTGTGAGGGGACCTTTGGTATCAGACACGGTTGGACCATCAAAGGAACCCGTCTGGTGGGACTGGTAAGCGAGGGAACCCTCTGGTGGGACTGGTAAGCGAGGGAACCCTCTGGTGGGACTGGTAAGCGAGGGAACCTTCTGGTGGGACCGGTAAGCGAGGGAACCTTCTGGTGGGACTGGTAAGCGAGGGAACCCTCTGGTGGGACTGGTAAGCGAGGGAACCCTCTGGTGGGACTGGTAAGCGAGGGAACCCTCTGGTGGGACTGGTAAGCGAGGGAACCCTCTGGTGGGACTGGTAAGCGAGGGAACCCTCTGGTGGGACTGGTAAGCGAGGGAACCCTCTGGTGGGACTGGTAAGCGAGGGAACCCTCTGGTGGGACTGGTAAGCGAGGGAACCCTCTGGTGGGACTGGTAAGCGAGGGAACCCTCTGGTGGGACTGGTAAGCGAGGGAACCCTCTGGTGGGACTGGTAAGCGAGGGAACCCTCTGGTGGGACTGGTAAGCGAGGGAACCCTCTGGTGGGACTGGTAAGCGAGGGAACCTTCTGGTGGGACCGGTAAGCGAGGGAACCTTCTGGTGGGACCGGTAAGCGAGGGAACCCTCTGGTGGGACCGGTAAGCGAGGGAACCCTCTGGTGGGACTGGTAAGCGAGGGAACCCTCTGGTGGGACTGGTAAGCGAGGGAACCCTCTGGTGGGACTGGTAAGCGAGGGAACCCTCTGGTGGGACTGGTAAGCGAGGGAACCCTCTGGTGGGACTGGTAAGCGAGGGAACCCTCTGGTGGGACTGGTAAGCGAGGGAACCCTCTGGTGGGACTGGTAAGCGAGGGAACCCTCTGGTGGGACTGGTAAGCGAGGGAACCCTCTGGTGGGACTGGTAAGCGAGGGAACCCTCTGGTGGGACTGGTAAGCGAGGGAACCCTCTGGTGGGACTGGTAAGCGAGGGAACCTTCTGGTGGGACCGGTAAGCGAGGGAACCTTCTGGTGGGACCGGTAAGCGAGGGAACCCTCTGGTGGGACTGGTAAGCGAGGGAACCCTCTGGTGGGACTGGTAAGCGAGGGAACCCTCTGGTGGGACTGGTAAGCGAGGGAACCCTCTGGTGGGACTGGTAAGCGAGGGAACCCTCTGGTGGGACTGGTAAGCGAGGGAACCCTCTGGTGGGACTGGTAAGCGAGGGAACCCTCTGGTGGGACTGGTAAGCGAGGGAACCCTCTGGTGGGACTGGTAAGCGAGGGAACCCTCTGGTGGGACTGGTAAGCGAGGGAACCCTCTGGTGGGACTGGTAAGCGAGGGAACCCTCTGGTGGGACTGGTAAGCGAGGGAACCTTCTGGTGGGACTGGTAAGCGAGGGAACTTCTGGTGGGACTGGTAAGCGAGGGAACTTCTGGTGGGACTGGTAAGCGAGGGAACTTCTGGTGGGACTGGTATGTGAGGGAACCCTCTGGTGGGACTGGTAAGCGAGGGAACTTCTGGTGGGACTGGTATGTGAGGGAACCCTCTGGTGGGACTGGTAAGCGAGGGAACCCTCTGGTGGGACCGGTAAGCGAGGGAACCTTCTGGTGGGACCGGTAAGCGAGGGAACCTTCTGGTGGGACCGGTAAGCGAGGGAACCTTCTGGTGGGACCGGTAAGCGAGGGAACCTTCTGGTGGGACCGGTAAGCGAGGGAACCTTCTGGTGGGACTGGTAAGTGAGGGAACTTCTGGTGGGACTGGTAAGTGAGGGAACTTCTGGTGGGACTGGTAAGTGAGGGAACCTTCTGGTGGGACTGGTAAGCGAGGGAACCCCCTGGTGGGACTGGTAAGCGAGGGAACCTTCTGGTGGGACCGGTAAGCGAGGGAACCTTCTGGTGGGACCGGTAAGCGAGGGAACCCTCTGGTGGGACTGGTAAGCGAGGGAACTTCTGGTGGCACCAGACACTGGGATTGTAAATAAGGGAACCTCTCTGTGCCAGACATGGTAGGGAACTTTCAGATGCAACTAGTGAGGGAATTTTCTGGTCCTGGACAGTGTCTTGTGAGGGAACTTTCTTGTGCTGGAGATGTTGTGACTTGTGAAGAAAGCTCTCATGCTAGACACTGTGCCTTGAAACCTTCAGCGGGACACTATGTTGTTGATTTACTAAACCTGGATCAAAGAATCTGGTGCAGCTGTGCATGGCAGCCAATCAGATTTTTAACCTCATCTTGTTTTCTTAAGCTTTGACAATAAAACCTGAAAGGTGATTGGCTGCCATGTACAGCTGCACCAGATTCTGAGTGCTCCAGTTTTAGTAAATCTCCTCCAGTGTGACTTGTGAGGGAATCTTCTAATGCCAGACACGGTGGGACGTTTATTGTGACTTATTAGAGAGATGCCCCGTGTGTACATCTTCTCAGGAAGCTCAGTCTCATGTTGAGTTCACATTTGCAGAGGAGGACCTCAGTGGATTGGGCTCTCTGGTGTTGGATATGGTGGAAAGTATTAGAGAGATACCCCATGTGTACATCTTCTCAGGAAGCCCATCCTCATATTGGGTTCATATTTGAAGAGGAGGACCTCAGTGGATTGGGCTCTCTGGTGTTGGATATGGTAGAAAGTATTAGAGAGATGCCCCATCTGTACATCTTCTCAGGAAGCCCATCCTCATGTTGGGTTCACATTTGAAGAGGAGGACCTCAATGGATTGGGATCCCTGGTGTTGGATATGATGTGCCTTGTGAGGGAACCTTCTGGTGTTGGATATGGTGGAAGTTATTAGAGAGATACCCCATCTGTACATCTTCTCAGGAAGCTAAGTCTCATGTTGGGTTCACATTTGCAGAGGAGGACCTCAGTGGATTGGGCTCTCTGGTGTTGGATATGGTGGAAAGTATTAGAGAGATGCCCCATGTGTACATCTTCTCAGGAAGCTCAGTCTCATGTTGGGTTCACATTTGAAGAGGAGGACCTCAGTGGATTGGGCTCTCTGGTGTTGGATATGATGTGTCTTGTGAGGGAACCTTCTGGTGTTGGATATGGTGGAAGTTATTAGAGAGATGCCCCATCTGTACATCTTCTCAGGAAGCCCATCCTCATGTTGGGTTCACATTTGCAGAGGAGGACCTCAGTGGATTGGGCTCTCTGGTGTTGGATATGGTGGAAGTTATTAGAGAGATGCCCCGTGTGTACATCTTCTCAGGAAGCCCATCCTCATGTTGGGTTCACATTTGAAGAGGAGGACCTCAGTGGATTGGGATCCCTGGTGTTGGATATGATGTGGCTTGTGAGGGAACCTTCTGGTGTTGGATATGGAGAGATGCCCCCTGTGTACATCTTCTCAGGAAGCTCATCCTCATGTTGGGTTCACATTTGCAGAGGAGGACCTCAGTGGATTGGGCTCTCTGGTGTTGGATATGATGTGGCTTGTGAGGGAACCTTCTGGTGTTGGATATGGTGGAAAGTATTAGAGAGATGCCCCCTGTGTACATCTTCTCAGGAAGCTCAGTCTCATGTTGGGTTCACATTTGAAGAGGAAGACCTCAGTGGTGTCAGTCACGACTCTCCATTGGTGGATTTCTGTGGTCATTCACATTCAGAGAGCGAACCCTCGGAGTGGATCCTCTGATGTCGGGTTAGGTGGGATCGGTAGGTAAAGTGTTTGCCACACTCGGCACAAAGGAAAGGTTTTTCTCCGGTGTGGATCCTCTTGTGGATCATCAGGTAAGTATGTCGGCTGAAGGATTTGCTGCACTCGGGACAAGTGAAGGGTTTCTCCCCGGTGTGAATGCGTTGGTGGCGGAGGAGATCAGACTTCTTGCTGAAACGCTTCCCGCACTCTGAGCAGGCGAACGGCCGGCCTCCAGTGTGCGTTCTGCTGTGTGCCGCCAGGGCCGTCCTCTGGCTGAAGCACTTGCCGCACTCGGAGCAGACGAACGGTCGCTCTCCGGTGTGAACTCGTTGGTGGATACCGAGGTAGGTGTGGCGGCTGAAGCATTTTCCGCACTCTGAACAGGCAAAGGGTTTCTCCCCGGTGTGAATGCGCTGGTGGCGGACCAGGTCAGATTTGGTGATAAAGCATTTGCCGCATTCGGTGCAGACAAAGTGTTTCTCCTCGGTGTGGATGCGGAGGTGCTTACGCAGTTCGTATTTCAGCACAAAACTTTTGCCGCACTCTGAACAGGGATACGGCTTCACGCCAGTGTGAAGGGTCATGTGCTTGTTGAGATCTCTCTTCTGTGCGAAGCATTTCCCGCACTCAGTGCAAGCGAAGGGTTTTTCCCCGGTATGAATCCGGCGGTGGGAAATGAGCGTGGAGTACTGAGTGAAATATTTTCCGCACTCGGAACACGAGAAGGTTTTCTCCCCGGTGTGCACGCGCCGATGGATGACTAAGTGCGAATGGCGGCTGAATCGTTTCCCGCACTCGGAACATATGAAGGGTTTCTCTCCGGTGTGAATCTTCTCGTGCCGCGACACGTCCGACTTCTTGCGGAAACATTTGCCACATTCGTTGCAGGAGAAGGGCTTCTCCCCGGTGTGGACTCGGACGTGGCGCTGAAGCTGCATTTCCTGTGAGAAGACTTTCCCACACTCAGAGCAGGTGAAGGCTTTCACCGCCGTGTGGATCCTCTGATGGCGGCTCAGGTGCGAGTCGCGGCTGAAACATTTCCCACACTGCCGGCAGGAGAACGGCTTCTCGCCGCTGTGAATTTTTTCATGGCGCAGGACGTCGGATTTTTTGCTGAAACATTTTCCGCATTCGTAGCACATGAAGGGTTTCTCTCCGCTGTGAATTCTCTGGTGCCGGCTCAGGTCTGACTTACTGCTGAAGGTTTTCCCGCACATGGCGCATGAAAACTGCTTCCTGGGGAGGTGGCTGCGCTGGTGCTGGGCCAGTGCTAGTGGCATGGTGAAGCGTTTGTTGCACTTTGGACAGGGGTGGTTTCTCATTACCTCGGGGGGCTTCCCCCCTGGGTGGGGGTCTGTGTCGGTGAGATTCTCTTCCTCCTCTGACACAGATTCCTCCTTAATGATAACCGGAATGAAGTCCACAGCCGCCATGCTGACATTGTCCTCATTGGAGGGAATGTGTGACTCCGCCTTGCAGGACGGAGAAGGTTCAGAGTCTGTGTCACTGAGGCTATCCTCCCTGCTGGAAGCTGACTCCTCCTTTATAAGGGGCGGCTTCTTGTGATTGGTGGAAACATCAACATCTGCGCGCGTTGCGTTTCCTTGTCCATCAATGAAAGTCAATGCCAACTGCTTCTTATCATCGGGGGTGCAGCCATCAGCCGGTGTGCCCCCTTCTGGTGATGGCCACTCCTCTTTTATATCCGGATCACCTGGCGGATGCTCCTCAGACATGGCGAGATGATCGCTCCTCTCCTCCTTCATGCAGCCGGCGCTCGATCCTTCCCGTTTATAATCCATCACAAGAAACCTGGCGGCTGCGCTCCTCCTTCTACCCAGAGGGCAATCTGAAAATAGAGAGATGAAGGATGAGGGGCACAACCAGGAGAAGGAGAAGAGACACACAACCAGGAGGAGGGAGACATCCAGGAGGAGGAGAAGAGACACACCCAGGGAAGAGGGAGACATCCAGGAGGAGGAGAAGAGACACACCCAGGAGGAGAAGAGACACACCCAGGATGAGAAGAGACACACCCAGGATGAGAAGAGACACACCCAGGAGGAGGGACACACCCTGGAAGAGGAGGGGCACACCCAGGAGGAGAAGAGACACAACCAGGGGAAGGGACACACCCAGGAGGGGGAGAAGAGACACACCTGGAAGAAGGAAGGACACACCCAGGAGGAGGGGCACACCCATCCAGGGGAAGGGACACACCAAGGATGAGAAGAGACACACCCAGGGAGGAGGAGGAGGAGGAGGAGGAGGAGGGAGGGACACACCCTGGAAGAGGAGGAGGAGGAGAAGAGACACAACTAGGGGAAGGAGCACACCCAGGAGGAGGAGAAGAGACACACCTGGAAGAAGGAAGGACACACCCAGGAGGAGAAGAAGAGACACATCCACCCAGGAGAAGGAGGAGAAGAGACACAACCAGGGAAGAGGGAGACATCCAGGAGGAGGAGGAGGAGGAGAAGAGACACACCCAGGAGGTGAAGAGACACAACCAGGGGAAGGTACACACCCAGGAGGAGAAGAGACACACCCAGGAGGAGGGGCACACCCAGGAAGAGGAGGGATGGAGGGACACACCCTGGAAGAGGAGGGGCACACCCAGGAGGGGGAGGAGAAGAGACACAACCAGGGGAAAGGACACACCCAGGATGAGAAGAGACACACCCAGGAGGAGGAGGATGGAGGGACACACCCTGGAAGAGGAGGGGCACACCCAGGAGGAGAAGAGACACAACCAGGGAAGAGGGATACATCCAGGAGGAGGAGAAGAGACACACCCAGGAGGTGAAGAGACACAACCAGGAGGAGAAGAGACACACCCAGGAGGAGGGGCACACCCAGGAAGAGGAGGGATGGAGGGACACACCCTGGAAGAGGAGGGGCACACCCAGGAGGAGAAGAGACACAACCAGGGAAGAGGGATACATCCAGGAGGAGGAGAAGAGACACACCCAGGAGGTGAAGAGACACAACCAGGGGAAGGTACACACCCAGGAGGAGAAGAGACACACCCAGGAGGAGGGCACACACAGGAAGAGGAGGGATGGAGGGACACACCCTGGAAGAGGAGGGGCACACCCAGGAGGGGGAGGAGAAGAGACACAACCAGGGGAAGGGACACACCCAGGATGAGAAGAGACACACTCAGGAGGAGGGGCACACCCAGGAAGAGGAGGATGGAGGGACACACCCTGGAAGAGGAGGGGCACACCCAGGAGGAGGAGAAGAGAGACAACGAGGAGAAGAGAGACAACCAGGGGAAGGAACACACCCAGGAGGAGGAGGAGAGACACACCTGGAAGAAGGAAGGACACACCCAGGAGGAGAAGAGACACACCCAGGGAGGAGGAGGGAGGGACACACCCTGGAAGAGGAGGAGGAGAAGAGACACAACCAGGGGAAGGAGCACACCCAGGAGGAGGAAAAGAGACACACCTGGAAGAAGGAAGGACACACCCAGGAGGAGAAGAAGAGACACATCAACCCAGGAGAAGGAAGGGCACACCCAGGAGAAGGAGAATAAGAGACACACCCAGGAGAAGGACACGCCCAGGAGAAGGAGAAGAGACACGCCCAGGAGAAGGAGAAGAGACACATCCAGGAGGAGAAGGAGAAGAGACACATCCAGGAGGAGAAGGAGAAGAGACACGCCCAGGAGGAGAAGGAGAAGAGACACGCCCAGGAGGAGAAGGAGAAGAGACACGCCCAGGAGGAGAAGGAGAAGAGACACGCCCAGGAGGAGAAGGAGAAGAGACACGCCCAGGAGGAGAAGGAGAAGAGACACGCCCAGGAGGAGAAGGAGAAGAGACACGCCCAGGAGGAGAAGGAGAAGAGACACGCCCAGGGGAAGGAGCACACCCAGGAGGAGGAGAAGGGACACAACCAGGGGAAGGGACACACACAGGAAGAGGAGAAGGAGAAGAGACACACCCAGGAGGAGAAGAGACACACCCAGGGGAAAAAACACACCCAGGGGAAGGGACACAACCAGGGGAAGGGACACAACCAGGGGAAGGGACACAACCAGGAGGAGGAGAATAGACACACCCAGGAAGAGATGGAGAAGAGACACACCCAGGAGAAGGAGAAGAGACACACACAGGAAGAGATGGAGAAGAGACACACCCAGGAGAAGGACACGCCCAGGAGAAGGAGAAGAGACACACACAGGAAGAGAAGGAGAGGAGACACACCCAGGGAGGAGGAGAAGAAACACACCCAGGAGGAGGAGAAGAGACACACCCAGGAGGAGGAGAAGAGACACACCCAGGAGGAGGAGAAGAGACACACCCAGGAGGAGGAGAAGAGACACACCCAGGAGGAGGAGAAGAGACACACCCAGGAGGAGGAGAAGAGACACACCCAGGAGTAGGAAGTACACATCCAGGAGCAGGAGGAGAAGAGACACACCCAGGAAGAGGAGAAGAGACACACCCAGGAAGAGAAGAAGAGACACACCCAGGAAGAGAAGAGACACACCCAGGAAGAGAAGAGACACACCCAGGAAGAGGAGAAGAGACACACCCAGGAAGAGGATAAGAGACACAACCAGGAAGAGGATAAGAGACACAACCAGGAAGAGGAGAAGAGACACACCCAGGAAGAGGAGAAGAGACACACCCAGGAGGAGAAGGAGAAGAGACACACCAAGGAGAAGAGACACACCCAGGATAAGAAGGAGAAGAGACACGCCCAGGAGGAGAAGGAGCACACCCAGGAGAAGGAGGAGAAGAGACACGCCCAGGAGGAGAAGAGACACGCCCAGGAGAAGGAGAAGAGACACGCCCAGGAGAAGGAGAAGAGACACGCCCAGGAGAAGGAGAAGAGACACGCCCAGGAGAAGGAGAAGAGACACGCCCAGGAAGAGGAGAAGAGACACGCCCAGGAAGAGGAGAAGATACACACCCAGGAAGAGGATAAGAGACACAACCAGGAAGAGGAGAAGAGACACACCCAGGAGGAGAAGGAGAAGAGACACACCCAGGAGAAGAGACACACCCAGGATAAGAAGGAGAAGAGACACGCCCAGGAGGAGAAGGAGCAGACCCAGGAGAAGGAGAAGAGACACACCCAGGAGAAGGAGAAGAGACACACCCAGGAGAAGGAAGGACACATCCAGGAGGAGAAGAGACACACCCAAGAGAAGGAAGTACACATCCAGGAGGAGGAGAAGAGCCACACCCAGGACGAGAAGGAGAAGAGCCACACCCAGGACGAGGAGGAGAAGAGCCACACCCAGGACGAGGAGGAGAAGAGCCACACCCAGGACGAGGAGGAGAAGAGCCACACCCAGGACGAGGAGGAGAAGAGCCACGCCCAGGAGAAGAGCCACGCCCAGGAGAAGAGACACGCCCAGGAGAAGAGACACGCCCAGGAGAAGAGACACGCCCAGGAGAAGAGAAGGAGAAAGAGACACACCCAGAAGGAGAAGAGACACACCCAGGAGAAGGAGAAGAGACACACCCAGGAGAAGGAGAAGAGACACACCCAGGAGAAGGAAGGACACATCCAGGAGGAGAAGAAGAGACACACCCAGGAGAAGGAAGTACACATCCAGGAGGAGGAGGAGAAGAGCCACACCCAGGAGGAGAAGGAGAAGAGCCACACCCAGGAAGAGGAGAAGAAGAGACACACCCAGGAGGAGAAGGAAAAGAGCCACACCCAGGAAGAGGAGAAGGGGAAGAGACACACCCAGGAGAAGGAAGGACACATCCAGGAGGAGGAGAAGAGACACACCCAGGAGAAGGAAGTACACATCCAGGAGAAGGAAGTACACATCCAGGAGAAGAAGAGCCACACCCAGGAGGAGAAGGAGAAGAGCCACACCCAGGAAGAGGAGACGAAGAGACACGCCCAGGAGGAGAAGGAAAAGAGACACACCCAGGAGGAGAAGGAAAAGAGACACACCCAGGAGGAGGAGAAGGGGAAGAGACACACCCAGGAGAAGGAAGGACACATCCAGGAGGAGGAGAAGAGACACACCCAGGAGAAGGAAGTACACACCCAGGAGGAGGAGGAGAAGAGCCACACCCAGGAGGAGAAGGAGAAGAGCCACACACAGGAAGAGGAGAAGAAGAGACACACCCAGGAGGAGAAGGAAAAGAGACACACCCAGGAGGAGAAGGAAAAGAGACACACCCAGGAGGAGAAGGAGAAGAGCCACACCCAGGAAGAGGAGAAGGGGAAGAGACACACCCAGGAGAAGGAAGGACACATCCAGGAGGAGGAGAAGAGACACACCCAGGAGAAGGAAGTACACACCCAGGAGGAGGAGGAGAAGGAGAAGAGCCACACTCAGAAAGAGGAGAAGAGACACACCCAGGAAGAGGAGAAGAAGAGACACACCCAGGAAGAGGAGAAGAAGAGACACACCCAGGAGGAGGAGAAGAAGAGACACACCCAGGAGGAGGAGAAGAAGAGACACACCCAGGAGGAGGAGAAGAAGAGACACACCCAGGAGGAGGAGAAGAAGAGACACACCCAGGAGGAGGAGAAGAAGAGACACACCCAGGAGGAGAAGGAGAAGAGACACACCTAGGAGAAGAAGGAGAAGAGCCACACCCAGGAGGAGGAGGAGGAGAAGAGCCACACCCAGGAAGAGGAGAAGAGCCACACCCAGGAAGAGGAGAATAAGAGACACACCCAGGAAGAGGAGAATAAGAGACACACCCAGGAGGAGAAGGAGAAGAGACACACCCAGAATGGAGGAGGAGGAGAAGAGCCACACCCAGGAAGAGGAGAAGAGCCACACCCAGGAAGAGAAGAGCCACACCCAGGAAGAGGAGAAGAGACACACCCAGGAGGAGGAGAAGGAGAAGAGACACACCCAGGAGGAGAAAGAGAAGAGACACACCCAGGAGAAGGAGAAGAGACACACCCAGGAGAAGGAGAAGAGACACACCCAGGAGGAGAAGAGACATGCCCAGGGGGAGAAGGAGAAGAGACACGCCCAGGAGGAGAGACACTTAAATCACTGGCTTGGGGGAGGCGGATCTCATTGCCTCCTCCAATGGATACCCAGTCAGGGACTCAAAGCATCAGCAGGAGGAGTTCCTGTCCCATCCTGGAAGTCCAACCTGGATGGTTCACACAGCCAACTCATTTAAAGAGCCACAACTCCCCCACCCCCTTCATCAGGGCCCAAAATAGAAACACAACTTTAAAGTGGACTCAATCATCATCATCACCAAAGAGCAAAGTCATTATTAATGACATCACACAGAGGAGGGGCATCATTACTGACATCATCACACAGGGGATAGGCATCATTACTGACATCATCACACAGGGGATAGGCATCATTACTGACATCATCACACAGGGGAGGGGCATCATTACTGACATCATCGCAAAGGGGAGGGTTAATCAATGACATCACCACACAGGGGAGGGGCATCATTACTGACATCACACAGGGGAGGGGCATCATTACTGACATCATCACGCAGGGGAGGGTTTATCAATGACATCACACAGGGGAGGGGGCATCATTACTGACATCACACAGGGGAGGGGCATCATTACTGACATCACACAGGGGAGGGGCATCATTACTGACATCACACAGGGGAGGGGCATCATTACTGACTGGGAAGGGTAGGTAGGGGCATTAGGTAGCTAGGAAGGAAGCACAGGTAGGTAGGGGGAAGGGTAGGAAGGTAGGTGGGTGAAGGAGGGAGGGAAGGGTAGGTAGGTGGGGGAGGGGGGAAGGCAGGTGGGGTAGAGGGGAAGGGTAGGTAGGTGGCGGGAAGGGCAGTACGGTAGGTAGGTGGCGGGAAGGGTATAAAGGTAGGTTGGGGGGGGAAGTGTAGGAAGGTAGGTGGGTGAAGGAGGGAGGGAAGGGTAGGTAGGTGGGGGAGGGGGGAAGGCAGGTGGGGTAGAGGGGAAGGGTAGGTAGGTGGCGGGAAGGGCAGTACGGTAGGTAGGTGGCGGGAAGGGTATAAAGGTAGGTTGGGGGGGGAAGTGTAGGAAGGTAGGTGGGTGAAGGAGGGAGGGAAGGGTAGGTAGGTGGGGGAGGGGGGAAGGCAGGTGGGGTAGAGGGGAAGGGTAGGTAGGTGGCGGGAAGGGCAGTACGGTAGGTAGGTGGCGGGAAGGGTATAAAGGTAGGTTGGGGGGGGAAGTGTAGGAAGGTAGGTGGGAGAAGGTAAGATGGGGGGTAGGAGGGTAAGTGGTGGGAGGGATGAAGGGTAGGTGGGTTGAATGGGGGGAGGGTAGGTAACACACTCCCAGGCTTTGCTGTGGTAGAAGTGTCTCCCGCAGGGGATGATGGGAGCACAAAGCCCCGCCCACTACTTCCCCCTGACAGTCTTTATTTCAGGCACTGTGAGTCTCTCACCCTCTCCGCAGCCGCCATCTTCCTCCGCCCCGGAAGTTCTCACCATTACTTCTGATCTCCGCCTCCTGACCCCACTTCCTGTTTGCGTTCCATATTAGAACGTCATTTCCGTACAGATAATGTGGGCGGGGTTACTTCCGGCAGATTGGGAGATGTGAACGTCACGTGACATCTGGCGGTGACAGCGGAGAATAGTAATACATCAATTTACAGCGACACCCAGCGGTCCTTTATAATAATGATGAGCCGCCCCTTCTGGTCATAGCGGAGAGCTGCGCCCACTGATCACATTCCACAAATGACTCCAAATCTCCGCCCTATCACCCGGGGGAGGGGCCTGGCTTCTGCTCAGGTCATGTGACATGGGCGTGTCTACCATCACTCCATCCGTACTAGAGGCAGAAGTGTCCGCCCATCAATGTCTTCACTTCCGGTCTACAACAAGATGGCGGCAGATGACTGACGGGAAGAGGAATGGAGGAAAAGAACGGCTGGTTCGGGGTTTTCCCGGGTAAGAGATCCACCGGAACCCCAACACGTGTGACGTCACACATCCTCACCTGATTGGTGATCGCATTGCACTGCCCCTCACCCTCCTGACCCCTCCCCCTCACACACCTGATAGCTATAGAACACCTGACCCCTCCCCCTCACACATCTGATAGATATAGAACACCTGACCCCTCACACATCTGACCCCCTCCCCCTCACACACCTGACCCCTCCCCCTCACACACCTGGTTGATATTCAAACCTCCCCACCGTCCTTTACCATCACCTCCCCACCGGTCCTTCACCGTCGCCTCCACACAGCCCTTCACCGTCTCCTCCCCACCGGGCCTTCACCAACGCCTCCCCACCAGCGACCGTCCTTCCCCATCGCCTCCTCACTACCTTATCACTCCTCTTCCTCCTGACCTGTCCCATCATAAACCGACCTTCACCATCACCTCCTCACTACCTTATCCTCCTCAACCATGTTGGCCAACAACCTTCACTGTCACATGCTCCCTACTTTATCCTTTTTTCTTTTGCCTCCTGTGCACAGACAGAACCATCCCCACCAAACTCTTTGATTATGTTTATTCTTCATATCAATCCTGAGGTGAACATCATCCAGCTGTTGTGTGTTTTTCTCTTACAGGCGGAATGGCAATGGCAGACCTCTTTGGCCCACTGACCACCCCAATTTCTGCCGTGGATTTCAGGGACAAAATAAAGATCACAATAAAAAGCAACGCAGGAGTCAAATGCCTAAAAGTATCAAAACCATGTGACCCCCTGGCCATTTCCCATGCCATAGACCCAGACCCCAAATCATGTGATGCCCTGAAGACTTCACTGCCCAGCCCACCCACAGGCTTGGAAGGCTCTATGGTAGGATCTCAGCCGTATCTGAAGATGTCCCCATCCAGCTTGTCTGAAAAACGAGAAAGTAATAAGACAGAAGAGCGAAATCCTGCTAATATGAAGGGGGGAGGACTTTCATGTAGAGGAGCAAGGTGTTCCTCCACAAATAATAAACTATGTGCAGCTGCTGGCGGGTCACACCACATCGACACTCATCATAACGAGGAGTCAGGAAAAGGGGCATGCAGCACGGTAACGGACAAGACACAAAGTAACTACAGAGAAGAATGTCTCCAGAGTACTAAAGATGAAAGGTCTCTTCAAATTAAGGAAGAACCCCTCTCAGAAGAAGAGGGACCTTCCGATCACATGTCTCGTAATATTAAGAAGGAACCTGTTTCCGATGTAGAAGATAATCTGGCAGACAGAGACAAATCTTTCTCTATTAAAGAGGAGCCGTTCTCTGATAAAGAAGAAGAAGATCCTAAAAACATAGATGAGACACAGATTATCCCAATTAAGATAAAAGAGGAGCCCACATCGAGCGAGGAGGAATCGGATGTAGAGGAAGAATCCTCCTCGCACCAAGATGGAGGTCCCTCAACCAGCAGCAGAGGAACACAAACCATATGGTCATGGGCTATGAGGAAGGACAGAATCCTGCCACGTACCTTGCCCCTGGTGATCCGTAACCCACTGCTTACAAACAGGAGGATGGCCCTGCCTAAGGAAACCAAGACCGGCTTGCTAAAGAAACTGATGGAACTCGGCACACCTGCAAATGATAACGCACAGGAAATGCGGACTTTAACCTGCACACCAGTGAAAATGTACAAATGTTCCAAGTGTGGGCGCTATTTCACCAGCAGACTGCGTCTCAAGAGACATTACCTGGCTCACAAGAAGTACAAAGTGGCCTGTCCGGACTGCGGTAGGCTCTTTGCGTGTAAAGCCACCGTCCTTCGACATCAGGTGGTTCACTCCAACCAAAAGCCATTTCCTTGCTCCTTCTGTGAAAAGAGCTTTTCCACCGACAAAGGCTGTGAGATCCACGAAAGACGACACACCGGCGATAAACCCTTCATATGTTCTGAATGCGGAAAAAACTTTTTATTCAAGGCACAGCTGGAAACTCACCAAATGATCCACACCGGGGAGCGATATTCGTGCCACGAGTGCGGCAGATGTTACCGGACCAAACCTGGCCTGGTCCTACACATGAGGATCCACCAAGGAGACGTCCCTTACTTCTGTCCTGAGTGTGGAAAGGGCTTCGTCCAGAAAAGCAACCTGAAGAACCATCTTCACACCCACAGCAAGGAGAAGCCCTTCACCTGCCTGGAATGTGGCAAAGCTTTCCGCCAAAAGTACAATCTCAAGCAGCACATGAGCGTCCACGTCGCCAAGGAGCGCGAGAAATATTCCTGTCCCGAGTGTGGGAAAAGCTATAAGCGTAAAGCAGATTACAGGTGGCATATGCTGATCCACCTTGGAGAAAAGCCACCAAATGTCACCAAAATTGGACCATCTGGACTTTGACCCAAACAAGCTGGATGTTTTCCTTCAACACTTTATCTCACACACAAAACCTGATGATATTCCCAATAAATGTACTGTCTACCTTTTATAGTTTGTGTCTGTAAATCTGTAACAGGTCTATGCATTGTGGTGGTGAAGGAGGCTGACCACCAGTGGGATCCTTCCCTTTATCCTTCCATTGTGGCGATGGAGGCTGGCCACCAGTGGGATCCTTCCCTTTATCCTTCCATTGTGATGGTGGAGGCTGGCCACTAGTGGGATCCTTCCCTTTATCCTTCCATTGTGGTGATGGAGGCTGACCACCAGTGGGATCCTTCACCTTTATCCTTCCATTGTGGCGATGGAGGCTGGCCACCAGTGGGATCCTTCCATTGTGGTGATGGAGGCTGGCCACCAGTGGGATCCTTCCCTTTATCCTTCCATTGTGATGGTGGAGGCTGGCCACCAGTGGGATCCTTCCCTTTATCCTTCCATTGTGGCGATGGAGGCTGGCCACCAGTGGGATCCTTCCATTGTGGCGAAGGAGGCTGGCCACCAGTGGGATCCTTCCATTGTGGCGATGGAGGCTGGCCACCAGTGGGATCCTTCCCTTTATCCTTCCATTGTGATGATGGAGGCTGGCCACCAGTGGAATACTTCCCTTTATCCTTCCATTGTGGCGATGGAGGCTGGCCACCAGTGGGATCCTTCCCTTTATCCTTCCATTGTGGCGATGGAGGCTGGCCACCAGTGGGATCCTTCCCTTTATCCTTCCATTGTGGCGATGGAGGCTGGCCACCAGTGGGATCCTTCCCTTTATCCTTCCATTGTGGCGATGAAGGCTGGCCACCAGTGGGATCCTTCCCTTTATCCTTCCATTGTGGTGATGGAGGCTGGCCACCAGTGGGATCCTTCCATTGTGGCGATGGAGGCTGGCCACCAGTGGGATCCTTCCCTTTATCCTTCCATTGTGATGATGGAGGCTGGCCACTAGTGGGATCCTTCCCTTTATCCTTCCATTGTGGTGATGGAGGCTGGCCACCAGTGGGATCCTTCCATTGTGGCGAAAGAGGCTGGCCACCAGTGGGATCCTTCCCTTTTATCCTTCCATTGTGGCGATGGAGGCTGGCCACCAGTGGGATCCTTCCATTGTGGCGAAGGAGGCTGGCCACCAGTGGGATCCTTCCATTGTGGCGATGGAGGCTGGCCACCAGTGGGATCCTTCCATTGTGGCGAAGGAGGCTGGCCACCAGTGGGATCCTTCCATTGTGGCGAAGGAGGCTGGCCACCAGTGGGATCCTTCCATTGTGGCGAAGGAGGCTGGCCACCAGTGGGATCCTTCCATTGTGGCGAAGGAGGCTGGCCACCAGTGGGATCCTTCCATTGTGGCGAAGGAGGCTGGCCACCAGTGGGATCCTTCCATTGTGGCGATGGAGGCTGGCCACCAGTGGGATCCTTCCCTTTATCCTTCCATTGTGGCGATGGAGGCTGGCCACCAGTGGGATCCTTCCCTTTATCCTTCCATTGTGGCGATGGAGGCTGGCCACCAGTGGGATCCTTCCCTTTATCCTTCCATTGTGGCGATGGAGGCTGGCCACCAGTGGGATCCTTCCCTTTATCCTCCCATTGTGGCGATGGAGGCTGGCCACCAGTGGGATCCTTCCCTTTATCCTCCCATTGTGGCGATGGAGGCTGGCCACCAGTGGGATCCTTCCCTTTATCCTTCCATTGTGGCGATGGAGGCTGACCACCAGTGGGATCTTTCCATTGTGGCGATGGAGGCTGGCCACCAGTGGAATACTTCCCTTTATCCTTCCATTGTGGTGATGGAGGCTGGCCACCAGTGGGATCCTTCCATTGTGGCGATGGAGGCTGGCCACCAGTGGGATCCTTCCCTTTATCCTTCCATTGTGATGATGGAGGCTGGCCACTAGTGGGATCCTTCCCTTTATCCTTCCATTGTGGTGATGGAGGCTGGCCACCAGTGGGATCCTTCCATTGTGGTGATGGAGGCTGGCCACCAGTGGGATCCTTCCCTTTATCCTTTATGCAGCACGGTAACGGACAAGACACAAAGTAACTACAGAGAAGAATGTCTCCAGAGTACTAAAGATGAAAGGTCTCTTCAAATTAAGGAAGAACCCCTCTCAGAAGAAGAGGGACCTTCCGATCACATGTCTCGTAATATTAAGAAGGAACCTGTTTCCGATGTAGAAGATAATCTGGCAGACAGAGACAAATCTTTCTCTATTAAAGAGGAGCCGTTCTCTGATAAAGAAGAAGAAGATCCTAAAAACATAGATGAGACACAGATTATCCCAATTAAGATAAAAGAGGAGCCCACGTCTAGCGAGGTGGAATCGGATGTAGAGGAAGAATCCTCCTCACACCAAGATGGAGGTCCCTCAACCAGCAGCAGAGGAACACAAACCATATGGTCATGGGCTATGAGGAAGGACAGAATCCTGCCACGTACCTTGCCCCTGGTGATCCGTAACCCACTGCTTACAAACAGGAGGATGGCCCTGCCTAAGGAAACCAAGACCGGCTTGCTAAAGAAACTGATGGAACTCGGCACACCTGCAAATGATAACGCACAGGAAATGCGGACTTTAACCTGCACACCAGTGAAAATGTACAAATGTTCCAAGTGTGGGCGCTATTTCACCAGCAGACTGTGTCTCAAGAGACATTACCTGGCTCACAAGAAGTACAAAGTGGCCTGTCCGGACTGCGGTAGGCTCTTTGCGTGTAAAGCAACCGTCCTTCGACATCAGGTGGTTCACTCCAACCAAAAGCCATTTCCTTGCTCCTTCTGTGAAAAGAGCTTTTCCACCGACAAAGGCTGTGAGATCCACGAAAGACGACACACCGGCGATAAACCCTTCATATGTTCTGAATGCGGAAAAAACTTTTTATTCAAGGCACAGCTGGAAACTCACCAAATGATCCACACCGGGGAGCGATATTCGTGCCACGAGTGCGGCAGATGTTACCGGACCAAACCTGGCCTGGTCCTACACATGAGGATCCACCAAGGAGACGTCCCTTACTTCTGTCCTGAGTGTGGAAAGGGCTTCGTCCAGAAAAGCAACCTGAAGAACCATCTTCACACCCACAGCAAGGAGAAGCCCTTCACCTGCCTGGAATGTGGCAAAGCTTTCCGCCAAAAGTACAATCTCAAGCAGCACATGAGCGTCCACGTCGCCAAGGAGCGCGAGAAATATTCCTGTCCCGAGTGTGGGAAAAGCTATAAGCGTAAAGCAGATTACAGGTGGCATATGCTGATCCACCTTGGAGAAAAGCCACCAAATGTCACCAAAATTGGACCATCTGGACTTTGACCCAAACAAGCTGGATGTTTTCCTTCAACACTTTATCTCACACACAAAACCTGATGATATTCCCAATAAATGTACTGTCTACCTTTTATAGTTTGTGTCTGTAAATCTGTAACAGGTCTATGCATTGTGGTGGTGAAGGAGGCTGACCACCAGTGGGATCCTTCCCTTTATCCTTCCATTGTGGCGATGGAGGCTGGCCACCAGTGGGATCCTTCCCTTTATCCTTCCATTGTGATGGTGGAGGCTGGCCACTAGTGGGATCCTTCCCTTTATCCTTCCATTGTGGTGATGGAGGCTGACCACCAGTGGGATCCTTCACCTTTATCCTTCCATTGTGGCGATGGAGGCTGGCCACCAGTGGGATCCTTCCATTGTGGTGATGGAGGCTGGCCACCAGTGGGATCCTTCCCTTTATCCTTCCATTGTGATGGTGGAGGCTGGCCACCAGTGGGATCCTTCCCTTTATCCTTCCATTGTGGCGATGGAGGCTGGCCACCAGTGGGATCCTTCCATTGTGGCGAAGGAGGCTGGCCACCAGTGGGATCCTTCCATTGTGGCGATGGAGGCTGGCCACCAGTGGGATCCTTCCCTTTATCCTTCCATTGTGATGATGGAGGCTGGCCACCAGTGGAATACTTCCCTTTATCCTTCCATTGTGGCGATGGAGGCTGGCCACCAGTGGGATCCTTCCCTTTATCCTTCCATTGTGGCGATGGAGGCTGGCCACCAGTGGGATCCTTCCCTTTATCCTTCCATTGTGGCGATGGAGGCTGGCCACCAGTGGGATCCTTCCCTTTATCCTTCCATTGTGGCGATGAAGGCTGGCCACCAGTGGGATCCTTCCCTTTATCCTTCCATTGTGGTGATGGAGGCTGGCCACCAGTGGGATCCTTCCATTGTGGCGATGGAGGCTGGCCACCAGTGGGATCCTTCCCTTTATCCTTCCATTGTGATGATGGAGGCTGGCCACTAGTGGGATCCTTCCCTTTATCCTTCCATTGTGGTGATGGAGGCTGGCCACCAGTGGGATCCTTCCATTGTGGCGAAAGAGGCTGGCCACCAGTGGGATCCTTCCCTTTTATCCTTCCATTGTGGCGATGGAGGCTGGCCACCAGTGGGATCCTTCCATTGTGGCGAAGGAGGCTGGCCACCAGTGGGATCCTTCCATTGTGGCGATGGAGGCTGGCCACCAGTGGGATCCTTCCATTGTGGCGAAGGAGGCTGGCCACCAGTGGGATCCTTCCATTGTGGCGAAGGAGGCTGGCCACCAGTGGGATCCTTCCATTGTGGCGAAGGAGGCTGGCCACCAGTGGGATCCTTCCATTGTGGCGAAGGAGGCTGGCCACCAGTGGGATCCTTCCATTGTGGCGAAGGAGGCTGGCCACCAGTGGGATCCTTCCATTGTGGCGATGGAGGCTGGCCACCAGTGGGATCCTTCCCTTTATCCTTCCATTGTGGCGATGGAGGCTGGCCACCAGTGGGATCCTTCCCTTTATCCTTCCATTGTGGCGATGGAGGCTGGCCACCAGTGGGATCCTTCCCTTTATCCTTCCATTGTGGCGATGGAGGCTGGCCACCAGTGGGATCCTTCCCTTTATCCTCCCATTGTGGCGATGGAGGCTGGCCACCAGTGGGATCCTTCCCTTTATCCTCCCATTGTGGCGATGGAGGCTGGCCACCAGTGGGATCCTTCCCTTTATCCTTCCATTGTGGCGATGGAGGCTGACCACCAGTGGGATCTTTCCATTGTGGCGATGGAGGCTGGCCACCAGTGGAATACTTCCCTTTATCCTTCCATTGTGGTGATGGAGGCTGGCCACCAGTGGGATCCTTCCATTGTGGCGATGGAGGCTGGCCACCAGTGGGATCCTTCCCTTTATCCTTCCATTGTGATGATGGAGGCTGGCCACTAGTGGGATCCTTCCCTTTATCCTTCCATTGTGGTGATGGAGGCTGGCCACCAGTGGGATCCTTCCATTGTGGTGATGGAGGCTGGCCACCAGTGGGATCCTTCCCTTTATCCTTTATGCAGCACGGTAACGGACAAGACACAAAGTAACTACAGAGAAGAATGTCTCCAGAGTACTAAAGATGAAAGGTCTCTTCAAATTAAGGAAGAACCCCTCTCAGAAGAAGAGGGACCTTCCGATCACATGTCTCGTAATATTAAGAAGGAACCTGTTTCCGATGTAGAAGATAATCTGGCAGACAGAGACAAATCTTTCTCTATTAAAGAGGAGCCGTTCTCTGATAAAGAAGAAGAAGATCCTAAAAACATAGATGAGACACAGATTATCCCAATTAAGATAAAAGAGGAGCCCACGTCTAGCGAGGTGGAATCGGATGTAGAGGAAGAATCCTCCTCACACCAAGATGGAGGTCCCTCAACCAGCAGCAGAGGAACACAAACCATATGGTCATGGGCTATGAGGAAGGACAGAATCCTGCCACGTACCTTGCCCCTGGTGATCCGTAACCCACTGCTTACAAACAGGAGGATGGCCCTGCCTAAGGAAACCAAGACCGGCTTGCTAAAGAAACTGATGGAACTCGGCACACCTGCAAATGATAACGCACAGGAAATGCGGACTTTAACCTGCACACCAGTGAAAATGTACAAATGTTCCAAGTGTGGGCGCTATTTCACCAGCAGACTGTGTCTCAAGAGACATTACCTGGCTCACAAGAAGTACAAAGTGGCCTGTCCGGACTGCGGTAGGCTCTTTGCGTGTAAAGCAACCGTCCTTCGACATCAGGTGGTTCACTCCAACCAAAAGCCATTTCCTTGCTCCTTCTGTGAAAAGAGCTTTTCCACCGACAAAGGCTGTGAGATCCACGAAAGACGACACACCGGCGATAAACCCTTCATATGTTCTGAATGCGGAAAAAACTTTTTATTCAAGGCACAGCTGGAAACTCACCAAATGATCCACACCGGGGAGCGATATTCGTGCCACGAGTGCGGCAGATGTTACCGGACCAAACCTGGCCTGGTCCTACACATGAGGATCCACCAAGGAGACGTCCCTTACTTCTGTCCTGAGTGTGGAAAGGGCTTCGTCCAGAAAAGCAACCTGAAGAACCATCTTCACACCCACAGCAAGGAGAAGCCCTTCACCTGCCTGGAATGTGGCAAAGCTTTCCGCCAAAAGTACAATCTCAAGCAGCACATGAGCGTCCACGTCGCCAAGGAGCGCGAGAAATATTCCTGTCCCGAGTGTGGGAAAAGCTATAAGCGTAAAGCAGATTACAGGTGGCATATGCTGATCCACCTTGGAGAAAAGCCACCAAATGTCACCAAAATTGGACCATCTGGACTTTGACCCAAACAAGCTGGATGTTTTCCTTCAACACTTTAATATCTCACACACAAAATCTGATGATATTCCCAATAAATGTACTGTCTACCTTTTATAGTTTGTGTCTGTAAATCTGTAACAGGTCTATGCATTGTGGTGGTGAAGGAGGCTGACCACCAGTGGGATCCTTCCCTTTATCCTTCCATTGTGGCGATGGAGGCTGGCCACCAGTGGGATCCTTCCCTTTATCCTTCCATTGTGATGGTGGAGGCTGGCCACTAGTGGGATCCTTCCCTTTATCCTTCCATTGTGGTGATGGAGGCTGACCACCAGTGGGATCCTTCCCTTTATCCTTCCATTGTGGCGATGGAGGCTGGCCACCAGTGGGATCCTTCCATTGTGGTGATGGAGGCTGGCCACCAGTGGGATCCTTCCCTTTATCCTTCCATTGTGATGGTGGAGGCTGGCCACCAGTGGGATCCTTCCCTTTATCCTTCCATTGTGGCGATGGAGGCTGGCCACCAGTGGGATCCTTCCATTGTGGCGAAGGAGGCTGGCCACCAGTGGGATCCTTCCATTGTGGCGATGGAGGCTGGCCACCAGTGGGATCCTTCCCTTTATCCTTCCATTGTGATGATGGAGGCTGGCCACCAGTGGAATACTTCCCTTTATCCTTCCATTGTGGCGATGGAGGCTGGCCACCAGTGGGATCCTTCCCTTTATGCTTCCATTGTGGCGATGGAGGCTGGCCACCAGTGGGATCCTTCCCTTTATCCTTCCATTGTGGCGATGGAGGCTGGCCACCAGTGGGATCCTTCCCTTTATCCTTCCATTGTGGCGATGAAGGCTGGCCACCAGTGGGATCCTTCCCTTTATCCTTCCATTGTGGTGATGGAGGCTGGCCACCAGTGGGATCCTTCCATTGTGGCGATGGAGGCTGGCCACCAGTGGGATCCTTCCCTTTATCCTTCCATTGTGATGATGGAGGCTGGCCACTAGTGGGATCCTTCCCTTTATCCTTCCATTGTGGTGATGGAGGCTGGCCACCAGTGGGATCCTTCCATTGTGGCGAAAGAGGCTGGCCACCAGTGGGATCCTTCCCTTTTATCCTTCCATTGTGGCGATGGAGGCTGGCCACCAGTGGGATCCTTCCCTTTATCCTTCCATTGTGGCGATGGAGGCTGGCCACCAGTGGGATCCTTCCTTTTATCCTTCCATTGTGGCGATGGAGGCTGGCCACCAGTGGGATCTTTCCATTGTGGCAATGGAGGCTGGCCACCAGTGGGATCCTTCCCTTTATCCTTCCATTGTGATGATGGAGGCTGGCCACCAGTGGGATCCTTCCATTGTGGCGAAGGAGGCTGGCCACCAGTGGGATCCTTCCATTGTGGCGATGGAGGCTGGCCACCAGTGGGATCCTTCCATTGTGGCGAAGGAGGCTGGCCACCAGTGGGATCCTTCCATTGTGGCGAAGGAGGCTGGCCACCAGTGGGATCCTTCCATTGTGGCGAAGGAGGCTGGCCACCAGTGGGATCCTTCCATTGTGGCGAAGGAGGCTGGCCACCAGTGGGATCCTTCCATTGTGGCGAAGGAGGCTGGCCACCAGTGGGATCCTTCCATTGTGGCGATGGAGGCTGGCCACCAGTGGGATCCTTCCCTTTATCCTTCCATTGTGGCGATGGAGGCTGGCCACCAGTGGGATCCTTCCCTTTATCCTTCCATTGTGGCGATGGAGGCTGGCCACCAGTGGGATCCTTCCCTTTATCCTTCCATTGTGGCGATGGAGGCTGGCCACCAGTGGGATCCTTCCCTTTATCCTCCCATTGTGGCGATGGAGGCTGGCCACCAGTGGGATCCTTCCCTTTATCCTCCCATTGTGGCGATGGAGGCTGGCCACCAGTGGGATCCTTCCTTTTATCCTTCCATTGTGGCGATGGAGGCTGGCCACCAGTGGGATCTTTCCATTGTGGCGATGGAGGCTGGCCACCAGTGGAATACTTCCCTTTATCCTTCCATTGTGGTGATGGAGGCTGGCCACCAGTGGGATCCTTCCATTGTGGCGATGGAGGCTGGCCACCAGTGGGATCCTTCCCTTTATCCTTCCATTGTGATGATGGAGGCTGGCCACTAGTGGGATCCTTCCCTTTATCCTTCCATTGTGGTGATGGAGGCTGGCCACCAGTGGGATCCTTCCATTGTGGTGATGGAGGCTGGCCACCAGTGGGATCCTTCCCTTTATCCTTCCATTGTGGTAATGGAGGCTGGCCACTAGTGGGATCCTTCCCTTTATCCTTCCATTGTGGCGATGGAGGCTGGCCACTAGTGGGATCCTTCCCTTTATCCTTCCATTGTGGTGATGGAGGCTGACCACCAGTGGGATCCTTCCCTTTATCCTTCCATTGTGATGATGGAGGCTGGCCACCAGTGGGATCCTTCCCTTTATCCTTCGATTGTGGCGATGGAGGCTGGCCACCAGTGGGATCCTTCCCTTTATCCTTCCATTGTGATGATGGAGGCTGGCCACCAGTGGGATCCTTCCCTTTATCCTTCCATTGTGGTGATGGAGGCTGACCACCAGTGGGATCCTTCCCTTTATCCTTCCATTGTGGTGATGGAGGCTGACCACCAGTGGGATCCTTCCCTTTATCCTTCCATTGTGGTGATGGAGGCTGACCACCAGTGGGATCCTTCCCTTTATCCTTCCATTGTGGTGATGGAGGCTGGCCACCAGTGGGATCCTTCCCTTTATCCTTCGATTGTGGTGATGGAGGCTGGCCACCAGTGGGATCCTTCCCTTTATCCTTCCATTGTGGTGATGGAGGCTGGCCACCAGTGGGATCCTTCCCTTTATCCTTCGATTGTGGTGATGGAGGCTGGCCACTAGTGGGATCCTTCCCTTTATCCTTCCATTGTGATGATGGAGGCTGCCCACCAGTGGGATCCTTCCCTTTATCCTTCCATTGTGGCGAAGGAGGCTGGCCACCAGTGGGATCCTTCCCTTTATCCTTCCATTGTGGCGATGGAGGCTGGTTGTTAGGTCCTCACAAAGGACATCCTACTTAAAAAAAACACTATTGTCTGGTGGATAAGACAACTGGTCTTAAGAGCTAACACTTTAAATTATAAGACCCCTCCAGTAGAGCAGATTGGTGGGTGTTTGCTGGGCGTTGCATCCTCTCCATTGCTCAGCTTTATAAGGCCGCCATCTGACCTTCCGTTTTTTGTATCTTCTCCACGTTCCACCAGCTGGACGGCCAATCCTCTGCTGATGCCACAGGGTCACTCTGAGGTTGGGTCTGTTGCCCCCGGTCGTTGTTGTGGTTGGGCTGGTCAGTTCTGTTTGCCTAGATCCCCCCCCCCCTCCCCCCATTCATTGCCTGGGGACACCCCCCTTCCCCCGAGGTCTATGAATACTCAGCCTGTGTCCTGCAATGTGCATATTGCACATCAGTCTCTGCTGACAAGGAGCTGACACTCTAAAGTCTCTCTCGTGTGATTGTGTACAGGAACCGGCGTGTCTTTGTAGTGTGGGAGGAAACCGAAGTGCAGGCAGAACATGTATTGGTTGGGGTTCGGAGCGAGGGTCGGTTCTAACCACTCGGCCACTCCTGACATTTTTGCTGCCAGACCCATGATGTAAAACCTCCAAACATGATATATTTTCTGAAAGCAAACACCCTAGAGAATAAAATGGCGGTAGTTCCAATTTTTTATGTCACGCGTTATTACTAGAAAGATCTAGCAAATGCAAAATTTCTGTAAAAAACGCACTAAAGTGAATTTTAGGGCAAACAAATTACGCAAATATTTTTACCAAAGAAAAAAAAATAAAAGACGAGGTCAAATCGAGTAAATAGATACCAAACATGTCAAACCTTAAATTTGCGTACGTTCGTGAAGTACCTGATATTTTCTACAAGTTGACGCCTCAAAAGCCCCCCCTACAGGTCATCAGACGGAGGAGGCCTGGGGGTAGAATTATCGTTCTCACTCCGGCATGTGCGGTGATGTGTATAAGGTATCACAATCGGCGTTTTCATGCATAGGCGCCCCCCAAGCGTGCGTTTACGTCTGTACACGTGGAGGAATTGTGCTTGGGTGGAACTTCACTGAAGAATGGAGGACAAAGAGTCGCCCCTCCCCCCATGTGAAGATTTTTAGGTGACAAGTTCTCTCTAATGTTTCCTCCGAGCTCCACTGAATGTTTTGTGATCCATCCCTTCCATGCTAGGCGGGGCCACAGAGAGGCTGACCTAGAAGTGATGTCATAGCAAGAAGGGGAGGAGAATGATCGTGTACCCACTCTTCTCATTCCCCTACCCCATGAACTACCTACCCACCTCCCCATGAAGTACCTAGCCCCATCCCATGAACTACCTACCCACCGCCCCATAAGGAACCTAGCCCTACCTACCCCATGAACTACCTACCCACCTCCCCATGAAGTACCTAGCCCTACCCCATGAACTACCTACCCACCTCCCCATGAAGTACCTAGCCCCATCCCATGAACTACCTACCCACCGCCCCATAAGGAACCTAGCCCTACCTACCCCATGAACTACCTACCCACCTCCCCATGAAGTACCTAGCACTACCCCATGAACTACCTACCCACCCCCCCATGAAGTAACTAGCCCCATCCCATGAACTACCTACCCCCCCATTAGGTACCTAGCTCCATCCCATGAACTAGCTACCCACTTCCCCATAAGGAACCTAGCCCTACCACATGAACTACCTACCCACCTCCCCATGAAGTACCTAGCTCCATCCAATGAACTACCTACCCCCCTCCCCATGAGGTACCTAGCTCCATCCCATGAACTACCTACCCCCCCATGAGGTACCTAGCTCCATCCCATGAACTACCTACCCCCCCCCCATAAAGTACCTAGCCACCTCCCCATGAAGTCCCTAGCTCCTCCCCATAAAGTCCCTAGCTCCTCCCCATAAAGTCCCTAGCCCCTCCCCATAAAGTCCCTAGCCCCTCCCCATGAAGTCCCTAGCCCCTCCCCATGAAGTCCCTAGCCCCTCCCCATGAAGTCCCTAGCCCCTCCCCATGAAGTCCCTAGCCCCTCCTCCGTATCATGGCTGTCTGGAGGAAAGGGGCTGACTTTGGGGGGCAGCACCCACTCAAACACGACATGACCGCTCAAGCAGAACCGTAATGTCCTGGAGAGGGGACTGGAAGGAACAGGGGCAGTTTCTGGTTAGTGATGTCACAGGGGGCGGATTTAAGAACATGGCTGGGGTCAGATGATCGGAGGTGTTCTCAGATTTTCACCATTATCCCCAAAAATACAAAAACTTCAACACAAAATATGTTCTAAAACTTCAGCATTTTTATTATGGCTGAACATCTTCACGTTATCTCTTCTGACAAGGAACACTTTGGGGTTGATTCATACAATTCCAACATTCGCCCAGCTGTCACACTTTCTGTCCAATAGGATTATTTCCTATCATTGTCGGCTCCTTCTAGTGACCAGAATTCTCCTTAATCAGGAAAATACCGCAGTATGGCCACTAGATGGAGCCAATGATAAATCATAATTCTAAGCAAACCCATTACAGCGGGCGAAGGTTCGTGATTTGTTTTATTAATAGACCCCTTTGGGTGGGTTTGGACTTAAATATATAAATGGTTCTTTTTATAAACAAACCGATGCTGATCTTGGCTACAGGGACGCCCCCTACTAAACCTTGGGGGTTATCGGCAGAGACCAGGCTGCTGGAATACACCCGCTCTCCTGACTCTCACTTACTACTGGATACTGTGGACCAGCAAGGAACAGTCATAACCTTCATCAGGTTCCTACTACTGTGTCCCCAATGGGAAGATTTGTAGTCACTTCCTGTCCTGGTGAGCACACAGGAAATCTTCCCAATGAGGACAAGTTGTGACCATTCCCCTCTCCATCCATAAAAGTCAAGCCTTGAGTCATTTCTCAGGGAAGGAAACCTGAAGTGAGAGCGTATGTGGTCGGCCATTTCTGAGAATGCTGGTCGCCTGGCATAAACATCACATCGACTCTTCACAAAAATGCCTTGAAGCACAAACAACACACCACCTACATACATATCCAGTAGATTATGAAAGATGGGGGGCCAATCAGGTCACCCTCCAATACGTGATAATAAGAATGAGAAGGCGGGTGTCATAATACGGCTCAGCTCTACGCATCTCGCCTATTCAACAGAGGCTTCTTCAGGATTTTATGGCGTATTCTATGACTAGAAAAATCGCAATTAAGTTTCTCACATTTGTTTATTTCACTGACATACATGGTGAGTTTAATATCACCGCACAGCCCCCCCCCCCCCCCCCCCCGGGAAATTGAGAGTCCCCACCAAGCTTGGTCACCGCACAGCTACCCCTCCCCCCCAGGAAATTGAGAGTCCCCACCAAGCTTGGTCACCGCACAGCTACCCCTCCCCCCCAGGAAATTGAGAGTCCCCACCAAGCTTGGTCACCGCACAGCTACCCCTCCCCCCCAGGAAATTGAGAGTCCCCACCAAGCTTGGTCACCGCACAGCTACCCCTCCCCCCCAGGAAATTGAGAGTCCCCACCAAGCTTGGTCACCGCACAGCTACCCCTCCCCCCCAGGAAATTGAGAGTCCCCACCAAGCTTGGTCACCGCACAGCTACCCCTCCCCCCCAGGAAATTGAGAGTCCCCACCAAGCTTGGTCACCGCACTCTTACATCTCGGGGGGGTTATCAGAGGGCTCTCTGGTGGGAAGTGATCTATAGTTGATGATTTTTTAGTCTGTTCTTCCAAGTATCATTAATGTACCACATATTACTATGTATACCGGAGAAATCTGTGTGTCCAGTACTGGTATCATTGTCTACCGTTTGTATTTTCTTACTTTCAATAAAAACATTGAAATATAAAGCATTTGTAGATGGCATATGCAGGTGGTAAGTGGTAGATGATATATGCAGATGGCATATGCAGGTAGTAGAGGTTATATCCACCACTTGCATATACCATCTACATATATCATCTACCACCTACATACACTTTAATACTCCTATATACAGATTGGTTTAGAAGTGATGTGAAGATAACCTTCCCTGGATATTATTCTCCGCTTATCCTCCCCCCTCCCCCTCCCCCTTCCTGACTAGAAATGGAAGTGGGAATTTATTTACATTTAGGGTTTACATAAGCTCCTGAAGAAGCGTCCGTTGAATACGTGAGACATGTAGAGCTGAGCCGTATTATGGCACCCGCCTTCTCATTAACAAGTATTAGAGAGTGACCTGATTGGTCCCCCATCTTTCGTAATTTATTGGATATGTATGTACAGTGCCTTGCGAAAGTATTCACCCCCCTTGAACTTTTCAACCTTTTGCCACATTTCAGGCTTCAAACATAAAGATATAAAATGTTTATTTTTTGTGAAGAATCACCAACAAGTGGGACACAATTGTGAAGTGGAACGAAATCTATTGGATTTTTGAAACTTTTTTAACTAATAAAAAAAATGAAAAGTGGGGCGTGCAAAATGGTTGGGCCCCCTTGCGTTAATACTTTGTAGAGCCACCTTTTGCTGCGATTACAGCTGAAAGTCGCTTGGGGTATGTCTCTATCAGTTTTGCACATCGAGAGACTGAAATTCTTGCCCATTCTTCCTTGCAAAACAGCTGGAGCTCAGTGAGGTTGGATGGAGAGCGTTTGTGAACAGCAGTTTTCAGCTCTTTCCACAGATTCTCGATTGGATTCAGGTCTGGACTTTGACTTGGCCATTCTAACACCTGGATACGTTTATTTGTGAACCATTCCTTTGTAGATTTTGCTGTATGTTTGGGATCATTGTCTTGTTGGAAGATAAATCTCCGTCCCAGTTTCAGGTCTTTTGCAGACTCCAACAGGTTTTCATCCAGAATGGTCCTGTATTTGGCTGCATCCATCTTCCCCTCAATTGTAACCATCTTCCCTGTCCCTGCTGAAGAAAAGCAGGCCCAAACCATGATGCTGCCACCACCATGTGTGACAGTGGGGATGGTGTGTTGAGGGTGATGAGCTGTGTTGCATCGTTTTGCATTGTGCGCAAAAAGTTTTCATGTGGCCAGAGCACCTTCTTCCACATGTTTGGTGTGTCTCCCAGGTGGCTTGTGGCAAACTTTAGATGAGACTTTTTATGGATATCTTTGAGAAATGTCTTTCTTCTTGCCACTCTTCCATAAAGGGCAGATTTGTGCCGTGTACAACTGATTGTTGTCCTATGGACAGACTCTCCCACCTCAGCTGTAGTTCTCTGCAGTTCATCCAGAGTGATCATGGGCCTCTTGGCTGCATCTCTGATCAGTCTTTTCCTTGTCTGAGCTGAAAGTTTAGAGGGACGGCCAGGTCTTGGTAGATTTGCAGTGGTCTGATACTCCTTCCATTTCAAAATGATGGCTTGCACAGTGCTCCTTGGGATGTTTAAAGCTTGGGAAATCTTTTTGTATCCAAATCCGGCTTTAAACTTCTCCACAACAGTATTACGGACCTGCCTGGTGTGTTCCTTGGTCTTCATGATGCTCTCTGCGCTTTCAACAGAACCCTGAGACTATCACAGAGCAGGTGCATTTATACAGAGACTTGATTACACACAGGTGGATTCTATTTATCACCATCAGTCATTTAGGACAACATTGGATCATTCAGAGATCCTCGCTGAACTTCTGGAGGGAGTTTGCTGCACTGAAAGTAAGGGGGCCGAATAATTTTGCACGCACCACTTTTCTGTTTTTTATTTGCTAAAAAAGTTTAAAATATCCAATAGATTTCGTTCCACTTCACAATTGTGTCCCACTTGTTGGTGATTCTTCACAAAAAAATAAAAATGTTATATCTTTATGTTTGAAGCCTGAAATGTGGCAAAAGGTTGAAAAGTTCAAGGGGGCCGAATACTTTCGCAAGGCACTGTAGGTGGTGTGTTGTTTGTGCTTCAAGGCATTCTTGTGAAGAGCCGATCGATTTTAATGCAATTGTCTTGTATGTTCTTGTAATAAATTTTATTTTTTAACTGATACCTGTAAAGTCCATCATCCACAAACCTACTCTTTAATAACCAAATATGCAAATGAGTTCTGTGATGTAACTGGAGGCGTGCTGGTCCCAGACAAAGACAGCCAGAGAAGTCCACCTCCGCATTTCTCTCAGCTCCGGATTCCTGGCCACAGACTGGCAGATCTATTGGGTGGGAGATCCGAGTAACTGCAGAAAATTCTCCTCTCCACAATGTCCCTTCTAAATGGACCGCGCCATATTCTTGTATGGACTGTACCAGATTCATGAATAGACCGTATTCATGAATGGGCCGTACCAAATTCATGAATGGACCATGCCATATATATATATATATATATTTGGACCGAACCATATTTATGTTTGAACCGTATGATATTTATGATCGGACCGTACCATATTCATGAATGGACCGTGCCATATTTATGATCGGACCATACCATATTCATGAATGGACCATGCCATATATATATATTTGGACCAAACCATATTCATGAATGGACCGTGCCATATTTATGATCGGACCATACCATATTCATGAATGGACCATGCCATATATATATATTTGGACCAAACCATATTCATGAATGGACCGTGCCATATTTATGAATGGACCGTGCCATATTTATGAATGGACCGTGCCATATTTATGATCGGACCGTACCATATTCATGAATGGACCATGCCATATATATATATATATATATTTGGACCGAACCATATTCATGAATGGACCGTACCATATTTATGAATGGACCGTGCCATATTTATGATCGGACCGTGCCATATTCATGAATGGACCATGCCATATATATATATATTTGGACCGAACCATATTCATGAATGGACCGTACCATATTTATGAATGGACCGTGCCATATTTATGATCGGACCGTACCATATTCATGAATGGACCATGCCATATATATATATTTGGACCGAACCATATTCATGAATGGACCGTACCATATATATATATATATATATATATATATATATATATATATATATTTGGACCGAACCATATTTATGTTTGAACCATACCATATTCATGAATGGACCGTGTCATATTCATGAATGGACCGTGCCATATTTATGATCGGACCGTACCATATTTATGATCGGACCGTACCATATTCATGAATGGACCATGCCATATATATATATTTGGACCGAACCATATTCATGAATGGACCGTACCATATTTATGATCGGACCGCGCCATATTTATGACCATCAGTAGAGATTTCTGTGGCTATGTGCAGTCATTACCCGTCCATGTGGCGGCATATCAGGTACGTCCTAGGATAACGCCTTTCATTCATTACGGACAGTCCTAAGTTCCCGGGGCGTGTGCACCAAGCTGATTGTCCTTCAGCTGAAGAATCATCTAGAAGCAGCTGGAGTCTCTCTTGTGAATTTTGACGTGGCGGTTGAAGTGACTTTTGCTGCCGAAACGTTTTCCGCATTTGGCGCAGCAATAGGGGCGTTCCCCGGTGTGAATACGGTTGTGGGTGGTGAGGTTGGACTTTTTGGTGAAACATTTGCCGCAGTGGAAGCAGACATAAGGACGCTCCCCCGTATGAATCCTCTGATGTGTGACCAGGGTTGAGTTGTGGGCAAAGCGCTTCCCGCAATGGAAACACGCGTAGGGCCGCTCTCCGGTGTGGATCCTCTGATGCGTCATGAGATGCGTGTAATAGGCAAAGCATTTCCCACAATAGGCGCAGACATAAGACGTGTCCTTGTTGGGCGTCCGCGGATGCACAAAGAGAGGCGAGGCGTCGGTGAAGTCACATCTGTACGGAGGGAACGGCTTGATTTGGAGTTTTTCGGCTTTGACAGACTTGGTGCTGAAATAGAAGGGATTTCCACGTTGGTCGTATTGTCCTCCTTGTGTGCGATCCAACACGCTATACACGTCTGGGAAATGGTCTTCTTCCCCGGACAGAGGCTCCTCCTTACACGCCGATAAGTAGTCTGCTGGAGTGTAGACCTCATTGTCCTCACAGGAGACCAAGGCCCCAATGTACATGGAGGAATATCTGCTCTGACTATACACGTCTGACAGATGATTGTCCTCCTGCATCCGATGGGCCGGATACACTGCCAGATCTGCAGGGATAGAACAATCGTTGTCTGTCAGATTTTCCTCTTCACATGAGACGGGTTCCTGCTTAATATACACCAACCGGGGCGGAGTGTCTTCTGGAGAGACAGAATCCGATAGGTTATCCTCTTCACATGTCATAGTGGAGGTATACATGACATGATTGGGAGGTGTGGGACCATCCCGGTCCATCGATGTAGATTGTGTCTGAGACAAAGGCAAGTCCTCTACTGTTCCTCCGTTCCTCGTGTCCGCGGCCTCCACTCCTCTCTCATCCTCCGATTCCTCCGTCCTCCATATCTGAGATGGGACTTCTCTTTCTGGTGTCACCTCCTCCTTCTGATATTTATCGGGGATGGGGGAAGGCGATGCCACTGGTGTACTCCTGTACAGACATTTATCTGGAAGAGAGACGAGACTTGTGATATGTCTGTATATAGCACTTCCGAATTACAAGTACAATCCATTCCTAGGAGTCCATCTTTACCCTTCAACCTCTGTGTGCACCTACCTTCACGTGATTGGATACTGCCAAATAAAGCTGCAGGGACATCCCCACCATAGCCATTCCCAGGAAGGACATCCCCCTATATAACCCCTCCCAGCAGGGACATCCCCCTATATAACCCCTCCCACTCCCAGCAGGGAGATCCCCCACCATAGCCACTCCCAGCAGGGACATCCCTATATAGCCACTCCCAGCAGGGACATCCCCCTATATAACCCCTCCCACTCCCAGCAGGGAGATCCCCCACCATAGCCACTCCCAGCAGGGGCATCCCTATATAGCCACTCCCAGCAGGGAGATCCCCCACCATAGACACTCCCAGCAGGGAGATCCCTATATAGCCACTCCCAGCAGGGAGATCCCCCCCCACCATAGCCACTCCCAGCAGGGACATCCATATATATAACCCCTCCCACTCCCAGCAGGGAGATCCCCCACCATAGCCACTCCCAGCAAGGACATCCCTATATAGCCACTCCCAGCAGGGACATCCCCCTATATAACCCCTCCCACTCCCAGCAGGGAGATCCCCCACCATAGCCACTCCCAGCAGGGACATCCCTATAAAGCCACTCCCAGCAGGGACATCCCTATATAGCCACTCCCAGCAGGGACATCCCTATATAGCCACTCCCAGCAGGGACATCCCTATATAGCCACTCCCAGCAGGGACATCCCTATATAGCCAATCCCAGCAGGGACATCCCCCTGTATAACCCCTCCCACTCCCAGCAGGGAGATCCCCCACCATAGCCACTCCCAGCAGGGAGATCCCCCCACTATAGCCACTCCCAGCAGGGACATCCCTATATAGACACTCAAGCAGGGAGATCCCCCCACCATAGCCACTCCCAGCAGGGACATACCTATATAGCCACTCCCAGCAGGGACATCCCCCTGTATAAGCCCTCCCACTCACAGCAGGGACATCCCCACCATAGCCACTGCCAGCAGGGAGATCCCATATATAGCCACTGCCAGCAAGGAGAACCCCTATACCCTATATAGCCACTGCCAGCAAGGAGAACCCCTATACCCTATATAGCCACTCCCAGCAGGGAGAACCCCTATATAGCCACTCCCAGCAGGGAGAACCCCACCATAGCCATGCCCGGCAGGGAGATCCCCACCATAGCCATGCCCAGCAGGGAGATCCCCACCATAGCCACGCCCAGCAGGGACATCCCCCTGTGTATCCCCTCCCACTACCAACAGGGACATCCCCACCATAGCCACTCCCAGCAAGGACATTCACTATATAGCCACTCCCAGCAGGGACAGCCCCACCATAGCCACTCGCAGCAGGCACAGCCACTCTGTAACCCCTCCCCACTCCCAGCAGGGACAGCCCCACCATAGCCACTCCCAGCAGGGACAGCCCCGCTGTAACCCCTCCCACTTCCAGCAAGGACATCCCCTCTATAGCCACTCCCAATCCCAGCAGGGACATCCCCTCTGTAACCCCTTTTTTCTCTAGTAGGGACATCCTTGGATCCCCCTGTTAGGGAGTGAGAGGAGCGATATAGGGATGTCCCTGCTGGGGGTGGGAGGGGGATGTCCCTGCTGGGAGAGGGAGGGGAAATAGAGGGGATGTCCCAGCTAGGATTGGGAGGAGTTATATGGGGGGATGCCCCAGGAACTTTCTGCCAGCGTCCAATTACCGGCACGTAGCCGCATATAACCCGTGGTTTGGGGGGAGGGGGGGGATCTCTGGATCAGTCCCAGATCTGCCCTGCGGATCCCGACATAGGACCTCACCAGCTGCATGCTCCAAACTGAGGACTCCCTGATGCTTGTACACTTCAATACCCAGGTAATAATGGCGGCAATGGATCCATCCTTACTGGTTCACAATAAATAAATCTCCCACTAGAATGAGGAATTTATTGAACAATGGAGAAGCAGCAGAAGGACCTCCGACCTCGTATCTCTGATGGGTACCGTGTGATATGTCTGTCATCTGATCTCACCTGATACAACCTACAGGTCCCAACATATCCTCCTAACCCCCCCAACCAAGGAAGACAATCTCTTACCTGGAGCCGGGAGGGTGTGGTGGTCCTCCATCATGACGTCCTTGTAGAGATCCTTGTGTCCTTCTAAATACTCCCACTCCTCCATGGAGAAATAGACAGTGACATCCTGACACCTTATAGGAACCTGACACACACAATGATACAGTCACCATCCAGACACATCCCTTGTCTGTTACTGGATAATGTCCCACAATTCCCAGAATCCTCCTCACCTCTCCTGTCAGCAGCTCTGTGATCTTATTGGTCAGTTCCAGGATCTTCTGCTCATTCTTTCCTTTACAAGGTCTAACCGTAACCGGGCTCCGAGTCCTGCAGGATCCTCCTGATATAAGCGGGCGGTTTCGGTTATGGTCGAGTTTCTTTACAACGACATAATCCTGAAAAATAGAAGAAAGATAAAAGAAATTTTCTTGGAAAGGAGTCCATCGAGGGACACAGAAATCTTTCACCTTCAGGTTCTACTTCTGCCTACAGGATGATTGGACACATTATGGGAAGCAACAAAAATTGTAGGCCAGCCCAGGGAAAGCCCTCCCGCTACCAGCATAGCTTAGTTATTATTATTATTATACAGGATTTATATGGCGCCAACAGTTTGCACAGCGCTTTGCAACATCGGGGAAGACAGTACAATTACAATGCAATTCAATACAAGAAGGATCAGAGGGCCCTGCTCATTAGAGCTTACAATCTAGAAGGGAGGGTCAAGTGGAACAAAGGGGAGTATCTGTGGGGGATGATCAGATGGAGAAAATGAAAATACAGTTGTTAGGTGGGGGGAGGGGAGGCTTCTCTGAAGAGAAGGGTTTTCAGGGATCGCCTGAAAGCCAATAGAGTAGGAGATAAGCAGACAGATTGGGGTAAGGAGTTCCATAGGCTTGGAGAGGCTCGGGAGAAGTCCTGGAGGCGGATATGGGAGGAGGTGATGAGCGAGAGAGCAGGAGGTCTTGAGAAGAAGAAAGAGAGTGGTTAGGTTGGTATTTTGAGACTAAGTCAGTGATGTGGCTGGGGGCCGAGTTGTGGACGGCTTTGTACATAGTTGTTAGTATTTTGAATTGAATTCTTTGGCCGAGCGAAATCCAGTGGAGGGATTGGCAGAGAGGAGTGGCAGAGACAGAGCGATTGGTAAGGTGGATGAGTCTGGCAGCGGCATTCATGATGGACTGAAGGGGGGGGAGGAGCCTATGTAGAGGTAAGCCAATAAGGAGGGAGTTGCAGTAGTCGAGGTGAGAGATGACCAGCGAGTGAATGAAGAGCTCTGTGGTGTGATTGGTTAGAAAGGGGCGCATGTCGGAGATGTTCTGGAGGTTGAGGCGGGAAGATTTGGACAGCGATTGGACGTGCGGCTTAAAGGAGAGTTCAGAGTCCAGGACCACACCTAGATCCTTGGCATGTGGGGGATGGGCTGATAGTTGTGCCATCGATTTTGACAGAGAGATCAGGAGAAGTGGCACGTGGGGGAGGAGAAATGAGAAGTTCAGTTTTGGATAGATAATAGCAATACAGAATAGAGAGCATGATGATAAACACAGAGGGACAGGACCGGGGTCCTTCCATGGACTTCAGAAAAAGAATTTATAGTATAAGCCTTTGTCTTTCTCATCCATTGAGGGACATGGGAGAGTCTTTCACATTTGGGACATCCAAAAGCAGTCCAACCGAAGGGTGAGGGACACGAAAAAACAACCGCTAACAGGCCCAAAGTAAATAGGATGAAAACTGAGGACTGAAGAACCAAAAGGTGGTACCAGACGAGGCTGCAACCTTCACCTGCCTACAAAAAACACGGGAACCTTCATAGGGCCTTCGCAGGACCTTCAGAGGGCCTTCACGGGGCCTTCACGGGACCTTCACAGGACCTTCACAGGACCTTCACAGGACCTTCACAAGACCTTCACAGAACCTTCACAGAACCTTCACAGGGCCTTCACAAGACCTTCACAGAACCTTCACAGAACCTTCACAGGGCCTTCACAGAGCCTTCACAGAACCTTCACAGAACCTTCACAGAACCTTTACAGGACCTTCACAGGACCTTCACAGGAACTTCACAGGACCTTCACAGGACCTTCACAAGACCTTCACAAGACCTTCACAGGAACTTCACAGGACCTTCACAGGACCTTCACAAGACCTTCACAGGACCTTCACAAGACCTTCACAGAACCTTCACAGAACCTTCACAGGGCCTTCACAGAGCCTTCACAGAACCTTCACAGAACCTTTACAGGACCTTCACAGGACCTTCACAGGAACTTCACAGGACCTTCACAGGACCTTCACAAGACCTTCACAAGACCTTCACAGGAACTTCACAGGACCTTCACAGGACCTTCACAAGACCTTCACAGGACCTTCACAAGACCTTCACAGGACCTTCACAGGACCTTCACAGGACCTTCACAGGACCTTCACAAGACCTTCACAGGACCTTCACAGGACCTTCACAGGACCTTCACAAGACCTTCACAGGACCTTCACAGGACCTTCACAGGACCTTCACAAGACCTTTACAGGACCTTCACAAGACCTTCCCAGGACCTTCACAGGACCTTCACAAGACCTTCACAAGACCTTCACAGGAACTTCACAGGACCTTCACAAGACCTTCACAAGACCTTCACAAGACCTTCACAGGACCTTCACAAGACCTTCACAGGACCTTCACAGGACCTTCACAGGAACTTCACAGGACCTTCACAAGACCTTCACAGGCCCTTCCCAGGCCCTTCACAAGACCTTCAGAGGACCTTCACAGGCCAGAAGATGGAGAAGTCAAATATGTCTCCACAAGGAAAAGGACTGATACAAGGGACAGCACAGGGATCATGTATGACTCCACGGGAAAGGCTTTCCTCCCACAAAGTCAAAAAGCACAACCAAGGTAACCTACGTGTGAACTCCACATACAAGAATCACACAAGGGTTAGAAGGTTAACCTTATTAACAAAAAATAGCAAGAAAGAATGTAGACTTAATGTTTGTTTTTTCTGGAACAGAGAAGGCCCCCCTCATATAGATGAACAAGACGATTTGGGGGGGGGGGGGCTTGGATTCAGGAATATAGATCCCTCAGAGTCACCAGAGTGTTCCCTGCCACCAACAGCAGATTACTCTACTTGGAAATTGTTTAGAATGCATCTGAAACCAGGATATGAAGACGCCACATCCAGCGTCCTCTACCTGCAACACCTGAGTGTATGGAGCGCTCCTCTATGTCCAGAAGTAAGTTGGGGTGGCCTGACCTCCAGTTGCCTGCACCTGAGATGACCTCCGCTTGCCTGCACCTGAGATGACCTCCGCTTGCCTGCACCTGAGATGACCTCCGCTTGCCTGCACCCGAGATGACCTCCGCTTGCCTGCACCCGAGATGACCTCCGCTTGCCTGCACCCGAGATGACCTCCGCTTGCCTGCACCCGAGATGACCTCCGCTTGCCTGCACCCGAGATGACCTCCGCTTGCCTGCACCCGAGATGACCTCCGCTTGCCTGCACCCGAGATGACCTCCGCTTGCCTGCACCCGAGATGACCTCCGCTTGCCTGCACCCGAGATGACCTCCGCTTGCCTGCACCCGAGATGACCTCCGCTTGCCTGCACCCGAGATGGCCTCCGCTTGCCTGCACCCGAGATGACCTCCGCTTGCCTGCACCCGAGATGACCTCCGCTTGCCTGCACCCGAGATGACCTCCGCTTGCCTGCACCCGAGATGACCTCCGCTTGCCTGCACCCGAGATGACCTCCGCTTGCCTGCACCCGAGATGACCTCCGCTTGCCTGCACCCGAGATGACCTCCAATTGCCTGCACCCGAGATGGCCTCCAATTGCCTGCACCCGAGATGGCCTCCGCTTGCCTGCACCCGAGATGACCTCCGCTTGCCTGCACCCGAGATGACCTCCGCTTGCCTGCACCCGAGATGACCTCCGCTTGCCTGCACCCGAGATGACCTCCGCTTGCCTGCACCCGAGATGACCTCCGCTTGCCTGCACCCGAGATGACCTCCGCTTGCCTGCACCTGAGATGGCCTCCAATTGCCTGCACCTGAGATGGCCTCCAATTGCCTGCACCCGAGATGACCTCCGCTTGCCTGCACCCGAGATGACCTCCGCTTGCCTGCACCTGAGATGGCCTCCAATTGCCTGCACCTGAAAAATGCACTAGGCTCAACACTGGGGCAATTACCCCAGAGAATACTCAGTGTGCGGGGGCAGTATGGAAATGTCAGAGCACTGTGAGTACGACAATCAGTAGGTAAGTGTCCTAGGTGACCACAGAGGCCAGAGAATCCCCTGGGAAAAGGGAAGGAATGGTGGATCTGGTGGATACTGTGTAAAACTTTGAGGCATTGAGGCCCCCAAATAGGCAGATGTTTCCTCTGGAAGAGTGACCAGGATGGAATACGGAGATGAATCTGACATAAGAGCTGGGACAAGGACACCTTGTTCATGGAGACCCCAAAAGGAGCCGAGGTAAGTCTGTTACCTGGTACAGCGATACGGGAGGGCTGAAAATGAGGAGCTGGTGGTGAAGGCTCTGTCTGTATCCCGGGACTATCACCCTCTGCATTGCCTGAGGGGACAACTACCCAAGACTTACCCCCACTTTAGAAAGTGCCCCCAGCTTCCCCACATAGAGATGAGATTCAAATAATCAGAAGACTGGTGAGAATGTAATAACATAGTGGTGGCACAGTGGTGTAGTGGTTAGCACTCTCGCCTAGCAGTAAAAAGGGTCGCTGGTTTGAATCCCAACCACGACACTACCTGCATGGAGTTTGCATGTTCTCCCTGTGCCTGTGTAGATTGTGACCTCCCAGAATCCTCCTCACCTCTCCGGTCAGGTCTGTGTTTTATTAATAGAGATAAGAGTGATGTCATGTGACCTCCCAGAATCCTCCTCACCTCTCCGGTCAGGTCTGTTTTTTATTAATAGAGATGAGAGTGATGTCATGTGACCTCCCAGAATCCTCCTCACCTCTCCGGTCAGGTCTGTGTTTTATTAATAGAGATAAGAGTGATGTCATGTGACCTCCCAGAATCCTCCCCTCCTCTCCGGTCAGGTCTGTGTTTTATTATTAGAGATAACAGTGATGTCATGTGACCTCCCAGAATCCTCCTCTCCTCTCTGGTCAGGTCTGTGTTTTATTAATAGAGATAAGTGACGTCATGTGACCTCCCAGAATCCTCCTCACCTCTCCGGTCAGGTCCGTGTTTTATTAATAGAGATGAGAGTGATGTCATGTGACCTCCCAGAATCCTCCTCACCTCTCCGGTCAGGTCTGTGTTTTATTATTAGAGATAAGAGTGATGTCATGTGACCTCCCAGAATACTCCTCTCCTCTCCGGTCAGGTCTGTGTTTTATTATTAGAGATAAGAGTGATGTCATGTGACCTCCCAGAATCCTCCTCTCCTCTCCGGTCAGGTCTGTGTTTTATTAATAGAGATGAGAGTGATGTCATGTGACCTCCCAGAATCCACCTCTCCTCTCCGGTCAGGTCTGTGTTTTATTATTAGAGATAAGAGTGATGTCATGTGACCTCCCAGAATCCTCCTCACCTCTCCGGTCAGGTCTGTGTTTTATTAATAGAGATAAGTGATGTCATGTGACCTCCCAGAATACTCCTCTCCTCTCCGGTCAGGTCTGTGTTTTATTATTAGAGATAAAAGTGATGTCATGTGACCTCCCAGAATACTCCTCTCCTCTCCGGTCAGGTCTGTGTTTTATTAATAGAGATAAGTGATGTCATGTGACCTCCCAGAATCCTCCTCACCTCTCCGGTCAGGTCTGTGTTTTATTAATAGAGATAAGAGTGATGTCATGTGACCTCCCAGAATCCTCCTCACCTCTCCGGTCAGGTCTGTGTTTTATTAATAGAGATAAGAGTGATGTCATGTGACCTCCCAGAATCCTCCTCACCTCTCCGGTCAGGTCTGTGTATTATTAACAGAGATAAGAGTGATGTCATGTGACCCCCCCCCAGAATCCTCCTCACCTCTCCGGTCAGGTCTGTGTTTTATTATTAGAGATGAGAGTGATGTCATGTGACCTCCCAGAATCCTCTTCACCTCTCCGGTCAGCTCTGTGTTTTATTAATAGAGATGAGAGTGATGTCATGTGACCTCCCAGAATCCTCCTCACCTCTCCGGTCAGGTCTGTGTTTTATTAATAGAGATAAGAGTGATGTCATGTGACCTCCCAGAATCCTCCTCACCTCTCCGGTCAGGTCTGTGTTTTATTAATAGAGATAAGAGTGATGTCATGTGACCTCCCAGAATCCTCCTCACCTCTCCGGTCAGGTCTGTTTTTTATTAATAGAGATGAGAGTGATGTCATGTGACCTCCCAGAATCCTCCTCACCTCTCCGGTCAGGTCTGTGTTTTATTAATAGAGATAAGAGTGATGTCATGTGACCTCCCAGAATCCTCCCCTCCTCTCCGGTCAGGTCTGTGTTTTATTATTAGAGATAACAGTGATGTCATGTGACCTCCCAGAATCCTCCTCTCCTCTCTGGTCAGGTCTGTGTTTTATTAATAGAGATAAGTGACGTCATGTGACCTCCCAGAATCCTCCTCACCTCTCCGGTCAGGTCCGTGTTTTATTAATAGAGATGAGAGTGATGTCATGTGACCTCCCAGAATCCTCCTCACCTCTCCGGTCAGGTCTGTGTTTTATTATTAGAGATAAGAGTGATGTCATGTGACCTCCCAGAATACTCCTCTCCTCTCCGGTCAGGTCTGTGTTTTATTATTAGAGATAAGAGTGATGTCATGTGACCTCCCAGAATCCTCCTCTCCTCTCCGGTCAGGTCTGTGTTTTATTAATAGAGATGAGAGTGATGTCATGTGACCTCCCAGAATCCACCTCTCCTCTCCGGTCAGGTCTGTGTATTATTAATAGAGATAAGAGTGATGTCATGTGACCTCCCAGAATCCTCCTCACCTCTCCGGTCAGGTCTGTGTTTTATTATTAGAGATAAGAGTGATGTCATGTGACCTCCCAGAATCCTCCTCACCTCTCCGGTCAGGTCTGTGTTTTATTAATAGAGATAAGTGATGTCATGTGACCTCCCAGAATACTCCTCTCCTCTCCGGTCAGGTCTGTGTTTTATTATTAGAGATAAAAGTGATGTCATGTGACCTCCCAGAATACTCCTCTCCTCTCCGGTCAGGTCTGTGTTTTATTAATAGAGATAAGTGATGTCATGTGACCTCCCAGAATCCTCCTCACCTCTCCGGTCAGGTCTGTGTTTTATTAATAGAGATAAGAGTGATGTCATGTGACCTCCCAGAATCCTCCTCACCTCTCCGGTCAGGTCTGTGTATTATTAACAGAGATAAGAGTGATGTCATGTGACCCCCCCCCAGAATCCTCCTCACCTCTCCGGTCAGGTCTGTGTTTTATTATTAGAGATGAGAGTGATGTCATGTGACCTCCCAGAATCCTCTTCACCTCTCCGGTCAGCTCTGTGTTTTATTAATAGAGATGAGAGTGATGTCATGTGACCTCCCAGAATCCTCCTCACCTCTCCGGTCAGGTCTGTGTATTATTAATAGAGATAAGAGTGATGTCATGTGACCTCCCAGAATCCTCCTCACCTCTCCGGTCAGGTCTGTGTTTTATTAATAGAGATGAGAGTGATGTCATGTGACCTCCCAGAATCCTCCTCACCTCTCCGGTCAGGTCTGTGTTTTATTAATAGAGATAAGAGTGATGTCATGTGACCCCCCCCCCAGAATCCTCCTCACCTCTCCGGTCAGGTCTGTGTTTTATTATTAGAGATGAGAGTGATGTCATGTGACCTCCCAGAATCCTCCTCACCTCTCCGGTCAGGTCTGTTTTATTAATAGAGAAGAGTGATGTCATGTGACCTCCCAGAATCCTCCTCACCTCTCCGGTCAGGTCTGTGTTTTATTATTAGAGATGAGAGTGATGTCATGTGACCTCCCAGAATCCTCTTCACCTCTCCGGTCAGCTCTGTGTTTTATTAATAGAGATAAGAGTGATGTCATGTGACCTCCCAGAATCCTCCTCACCTCTCCGGTCAGGTCTGTGTATTATTAATAGAGATAAGAGTGATGTCATGTGACCTCCCAGAATCCTCCTCACCTCTCCGGTCAGGTCTGTGTTTTATTAATAGAGATGAGAGTGATGTCATGTGACCTCCCAGAATCCTCCTCACCTCTCCGGTCAGGTCTGTGTTTTATTAATAGAGATAAGAGTGATGTCATGTGACCCCCCCCCCAGAATCCTCCTCACCTCTCCGGTCAGGTCTGTGTATTATTAATAGAGATGAGAGTGATGTCATGTGACCTCCCAGAATCCTCCTCACCTCTCCGGTCAGGTCTGTGTTTTATTAATAGAGATAAGAGTGATGTCATGTGACCTCCCAGAATCCTCCTCACCTCTCCGGTCAGGTCTGTGTTTTATTAATAGAGATAAGAGTGATGTCATGTGACCTCCCAGAATCCTCCTCACCTCTCCGGTCAGGTCTGTGTATTATTAATAGAGATAAGAGTGATGTCATGTGACCTCCCAGAATCCTCCTCACCTCTCCGGTCAGGTCTGTGTATTATTAATAGAGATAAGAGTGATGTCATGTGACCTCCCAGAATCCTCCTCACCTCTCCGGTCAGCAGGTAAAGGATCTCCAGGGTGAGGTCTATGATGGTCCCGTGATCCATGCTGATTTGGGGGAATGGTGTCAGATCCTAGATGTAATCCGGGTGTTGCAGGGAAGCTGTATACAGTAACAATGGAGGAAAAGGTTATTATTATTATTATCGATTTATATAGCGCCAACAGTTTACGCATCACTTTACAATGTATGGGGGGGACGACACAATTACAGTACAATACCAAAGGTACAGGAGGGCCCGGCCCGTAGAGCTTACATTCTAAAGGGAGGGGGTGGTGGTACAAAAGATAATAGCTGCAGAGAATGATTTGATGGGGGGGCTCGGGGACGGTTGTTAGGTGGGGTTGGGATCGGCTTCCCTGAATAAATGAGTTTTCAGTGAACTCCTAAAGGTGGACAGGGTAGGGGCTGATCGGATAGACTGGGGCAGGGAGTTCCAGAGGAAGGGAGAGGCTCTGGAGAAGTCCTGAAGGCGAGCATGAGAGGAGGTAATAAGGGAGGTAGAGATCAGGAGGTCCTCAGAGGAGCGGAGAGGACGATTTGGGCGATATCTGCAGATGAGGTTGGTGATGTAGATGGGGGGGGGGGCGATATTGTGGATCACTTTGTATGTTATGGTGAGCATTTTGAATGTTACACGGTGGGGGAGGGGAAGCCAGTGAAAGGATTGGCAGAGAGGGGCGGCAGTCACAGATCGATTAGTGAGGTGTATTAGTCTAGTAGCAGCATTCATAATAGACTGAAGGGGGAGGAGCCTGCGTAAGGGTCGGCCAATAAGCCGAGAGTTGCCGTAGTCAAGGTGGGAAATAATCGCGGAGTGAAGAAGTTGCTTTGTGGTGTCATTGGTCAGGAAGGTGGAATTCTGGAGATGTTGTGGAGGGGAAGGCGGCAGGATTTAGCCAGTGATTGGATGTGGGGAGAAGGAGAGGTCAGAGTCAAGGATTACACCCAGGACCCCGCCATGTGTGGAGGGACCAATGGTTGTGTTGTTGATATTAATGGTGAAGTCATGGGGGGAGGAGGAAATATAAGAAGCTCAGTATTAGAACGATTGATTTGGAGGAAGTGGTGTGACCTCCATATAAATAGGTCATTCAATAAGTTGGAGATCTGTGAGGGGATGGAGGGGGTGAGTTGAGGAGATGGAGGGGGGTGAGTTGAGGAGACGGAGGGGGGTGAGTTGAGGAGACGGAGGGGGGTGAGTTGAGGAGACGGAGGGGGTGAGTTGAGGAGACGGAGGGGATGAGTTGAGGAGACGGAGGGGATGAGTTGAGGAGACGGAGGGGGTGAGTTGAGGGGATGGAGGGGGGTGAGTTGAGGGGATGGAGGGGGGTGAGTTGAGGGGATGGAGGGGGTGAGTTGAGGGGATGGAGGGGGTAAGTTGAGGGGATGGAGGGGGTAAGTTGAGGAGATGGAGGGGGTGAGTTGAGGAGATGGAGGGGGTGAGTTGAGGGGATGGAGGGGGTGAGTTGAGGGGATGGAGGGGGTGAGTTGAGGAGATGGAGGGGGTGAGTTGAGGGGATGGAGGGGGTGAGTTGAGGGGATGGAGGGGGTGAGTTGAGGGGATGGAGGGGGTGAGTTGAGGGGATGGAGGGGGTGAGTTGAGGAGATGGAGGGGGTGAGTTGAGGAGATGGAGGGGGTGAGTTGAGGGGATGGAGGGGGTGAGTTGAGGAGATGGAGGGGGTGAGTTGAGGGGATGGAGGGGGTGAGTTGAGGGGATGGAGGGGGTAAGTTGAGGGGGTGAGTTGAGGAGATGGAGGGGGTGAGTTGAGGGGATGGAGGGGGTGAGTTGAGGAGATGGAGGGGGTGAGTTGAGGAGATGGAGGGGGTGAGTTGAGGGGATGGAGGGGGTGAGTTGAGGGGATGGAGGGGGTGAGTTGAGGAGATGGAGGGGGTGAGTTGAGGAGATGGAGGGGGTGAGTTGAGGGGATGGAGGGGGTGAGTTGAGGGGATGAGTTGAGGGGATGGAGGGGGTGAGTTGAGGGGATGGAGGGGGTGAGTTGAGGGGATGGAGGGGGTAAGTTGAGGGGGTGAGTTGAGGAGATGGAGGGGGTGAGTTGAGGGGATGGGAGGGGGTGAGTTGAGGGGATGGAGGGGGTGAGTTGAGGAGATGGAGGGGGTGAGTTGAGGAGATGGAGGGGGTGAGTTGAGGGGATGGAGGGGGTGAGTTGAGGAGATGGAGGGGGTGAGTTGAGGAGATGGAGGGGGTGAGTTGAGGGGATGGAGGGGGTGAGTTGAGGGGATGGAGGGGATGAGTTGAGGAGATGGAGGGGGTGAGTTGAGGAGATGGAGGGGGTGAGTTGAGGGGATGGAGGGGGTGAGTTGAGGGGATGAGTTGAGGAGATGGAGGGGGTGAGTTGAGGGGATGGAGGGGGTGAGTTGAGGAGATGGAGGGGGTGAGTTGAGGAGATGGAGGGGGTGAGTTGAGGAGATGGAGGGGGTGAGTTGAGGGGATGGAGGGGGTGAGTTGAGGGGATGAGTTGAGGGGATGGAGGGGGTGAGTTGAGGGGATGGAGGGGGTGAGTTGAGGGGATGGAGGGGGTAAGTTGAGGGGGTGAGTTGAGGAGATGGAGGGGGTGAGTTGAGGGGATGGAGGGGGTGAGTTGAGGAGATGGAGGGGGTGAGTTGAGGAGATGGAGGGGGTGAGTTGAGGAGATGGAGGGGGTGAGTTGAGGAGATGGAGGGGGTGAGTTGAGGAGATGGAGGGGGTGAGTTGAGGGGATGGAGGGGGTGAGTTGAGGAGATGGAGGGGGTGAGTTGAGGGGATGGAGGGGGTGAGTTGAGGGGATGGAGGGGGTAAGTTGAGGAGATGGAGGGGGTGAGTTGAGGGGATGGAGGGGGTGAGTTGAGGGGATGGAGGGGGTGAGTTGAGGAGATGGAGGGGGTGAGTTGAGGGGATGGAGGGGGTGAGTTGAGGGGATGGAGGGGGTGAGTTGAGGGGATGAGTTGAGGGGATGGAGGGGGTGAGTTGAGGGGATGGAGCGGGTAAGTTGAGGGGATGGAGGGGGTGAGTTGAGGAGATGGAGGGGGTGAGTTGAGGGGATGGAGGGGGTAAGTTGAGGAGACGGAGGGGGTGAGTTGAGGAGACGGAGGGGGTGAGTTGAGGAGGTGAGTTGAGGAGACGGAGGGGGTGAGTTGAGGAGACGGAGCCCCCTCCACAGGGGTATATAGATCTCTGTGTATATATGACGTGTATACTGTCAGTAAAGACATCACACCACAGGGGTATATAGATCTCTGTGTATATATGACATGTATACTGTCAGTAAAGACATCACACCACAGGGGTATATAGATCTCTGTGTATATATGACGTGTATACTGTCAGTAATGACATCACACCACAGGGGTATATAGATCTCTGTGTATATATGACATGTATACTGTCAGTAATGACATCACACCACAGGGGTATATAGATCTCTGTGTATATATGACGTGTGTACTGTCAGTAATGACGTCACACCACAGGGGTATATAGATCTGTGTATATGTGAGGTGTATACTGTCAGTAATGACGTGACACCACAGGGGTATATAGATCTCTCTGTAGTAATATAAATTCTCATAATTTACCTTCTCTCTCATCTGTTTTACTGCCTCTCCCCGCAGCCGGAAATGACTTGCGTCTCAGCACTGTCAGCTCTGCGTTCCAGAAGCCGGAAGTGACGTCCCGATAAGGTAGAATTGTGTGACACGGCGCCCCCTGGTGTTTGGCTGTGTGAAGTGCGGTCTTCTTTATATATAAATCGGGAGAGATTATTGGAGATGAGAATCCTGATCGCTCTGTTATCTTATCGCAACTTCGCCTCACATATCCGATCACAGGATTTCACACCAGACTCTCATTCTCCGCGATGGTGCTTGTTGGTCTTCAAGAAAATGGCGGCTAAAGACCCAGAATTCCCTGCTGTGGGGGGAGGGGGCGGGGCGGACGCTGTAAGGTGAGGAGTCACCTGAGACACTGGAAGAGGTAATTGTATTGTGTGTCCCCCTCCCCCATCATCTGTATGTACCCCTCCCCCTAATCATATCCTTTTGTGTCCCCCTCC